>NW_020291887.1:297574-1022369 GCF_003184865.1 Aspergillus homomorphus CBS 101889 | reverse complement strand
CGGACACCCATGTATGATAAAACTAGACATATAAGCCCAAAAACGATGTTAAATATAACTAGTCACTAGCTACTAGCTACCTACTGAAAGTGAAAGCAAGAGCTAATCGGCATGCCGAGCCCCTCATAGCCTCGGCCCGCGCGCGGCGCCGTTTTGGCGCGACGTGGCCATCGTCAACTCAACCGACTTCCTCTCCTTCCACATCTCCGCACCACTCGCTCCGCGACAATCACCAGAGACCATCCACCCCTCATGCTATAGACCTTCCTACCAAACAAAAAGCGCAGCGGAGAACGACCACCAACCACCGACGACCACAGAGTCGAGTCGAGCCAGGATGCTAACCTCCGGGCTAACCAACGCACCAGTGTCGAAGGTCCTGCTGATCTACACGATCGCAGCATCCGTGGCACTAGCGATCTTCGATATCAAGCACCTGGTCAACCTGCAGGTGACGCCGCACATCTGGCCGTACGGACAATTCTGGCGGATGGCCGTATGGCAAGTGGCGGGGTTCGCCAACTCGACGGAGGCGCTGTTCGCGGCGATGCTGGCGTACCATGTGCGGGTGGTTGAGCGCGCATGGGGGAAGCGCAAGATGGCCGTACGTTCTTCACCGCTCGAACACAATCCATCCAGCCCATCAAACACAAGAAACAACAAAACTAACCTAACCACTAATGTAAAATAGACCTTCATCCTCACGACCCTCCCAGCGACAACGCTCCTCCCGCCCCTCCTCCTGACACTAGTCCTCCGGCCCCTCACGCTCACGAAACTCAATTACCTCCCCTCAGGCCCAACAGCCACGCTCTTCGCCTTACTGGCGCAGTATCACGCCTCGATTCCTAGCACAGTCCGGTACTGCATCACCACGAGCACCAGCGCCCCCGCCGCATCCCCAGCTCCAACCACAACAAACGAAACCATCCCGCAACAACCGACCAACAAGAATAACCTCGCCATCACCCTAACAGACAAATCAACGACCTACCTGATCGCCGCGCAGCTAGCCCTCTCGCAGTTCCCGAACATGCTCTTGCCAGCGGTGGTGGGGTGGGCCGTGGGCCTGGCGTGGCGGACGGAGGTGCTGCCTCTGTTTTTCGTGCCCGGGGGATATAGGTGGCGGGTGCCGGGGTGGGTGGTCGGGGAGCAGGATTCCGGTAGGGGCGGTGGTTCAGCCAGGAATCGGATGGGAGAGGAGGGTGCTGGGAGGGGCAGCGGGGAGCGGTATGAGGAGTTACGGAGGCGATTGGAGGGGGAGGTTGTTGCTGCTTCGGCTACAGCATCTGCTTCGGCGGCTGGGGAGGGCGGACATCGGATGAGACGGGCTGCCTGATGCTTATCCCTGATATCCATGAATTTGGGGGTATGGGAGATGATTGCTGTGCTTGTATGTATGTAGAACGGCTAGATCTGACTGACTGAAATGAACACTTAACGGCTCGCTCGCGCCTCAATCGTTAAACAAAGCGCCCCCCCCCCCCCCAACCCTCCAATTCCAAGATCAGACTCAACCACAAACATCCAGCATACCCTCACTCCACATATACAGTACCACGAATATAAACGTCCCGGGGGAGAACCCCCGGATCCCCCTTCCCTTCAGCTTCCCAGCCTAACTCAGTCTTAGCATCCACTATAAACCAGACTAACCTACCCCACCAACCACCACCGAAGAATCTCCACCAAAAACAAAAACACATGTCCTCAGGGAGGATCGAACTCCCGGCCTTGGGATATCCCGGAAGTTGAAGCTTCCAAGTCATATTCGGATGATATGAGACCCACGTGATAACCACTACACCATGAAGACATTTGTTGAAGGTTGCGCCTGGTTTATGTCGTTATGACCCTACAATCAAAAATAAGCTTCCGTGCCACATGGGAGCTAACTAGGTTCTTCATCCGTGGATCAGGACGCCACCTCATTGTATATAGTTGTTAAAATCCCAGTTTGATTGTTGATACTACCCCGACAAATCTGAAAGCCTGTTTTGAAGTGTTGGAACGTAGGTGTTAAATTAGGTGCTTATTTGTTGAAGATAATGCCTCAGGTATTCAATAGTGTATGTTTGAACCTGTCACGAGCTGTGTACTGAATCAAAGAACTGTTTTCTAATCAAACATTATACCATCTACTTATATAACTGGAATATTATCCTCTATCCCCAACAACAGGAAATTAAGCAAACTCTCTTGAATGCTGAACTGAGAGTCGAACGACTGGACTCTCTATGGGAGGGGAGGATGCTATCCAGGGAACTATAAAGTGGCCTGCCCAGGCACTTACATGGCAGTGCTTGTTGACTTGAGACATTCTGTGGAAGATCGGTCAATGTATACTTCCCGGAAGAGCAGCGCTCAAAATTTTAAGATCATGGCGGGGCCTTATTTCCCATTGCAACCTTCGTCTTAGAATCGAAGCGTCAGCGTAGTGCGATAGTTGATTGATTAGCAGAATCTGTCATGCCTCTTGTTAGTTAAATTGAAGAATTATTGTTGACTGCATCTGCAGACAAGAATCCTGAGACCTCAGGTTTAGTGTCATTCCTCGGCTACCCAGCCAAATCCAAGCCCATTGATGTATGTATGTCTCCGGATGTAGCTTGATCAAGCTTCTAGAGAACAGGAGTGTCAAGCCCATGAGGCGAACTGGGTTGACCCGAGTCAAGACAACCAACGTTATTTAAAATTCGATTTGCTCGTGATGTCTCAGAAGTGAGTGTCATCAACTTCCATGGAGAAACTCAAATATTCCTTCGCGCGCGCGAGACCTCGGAGACTTTGATAAAGGCTCTAATTTATCCACCGTCTCTCGAGTCTTAGGATGATCAGGACTCAGTGTCTTTTCGAAGCCTGCATGTGCCTGCTGGTATATCTCTCTTGCCTTTTGTTCCTTCCGCTGGACCCGGTAGAGGTCTCCAAGGTTACACGCCGTATCCAGAGTGGAAATATGGTTTCGATTGAACCGTTTCTCGTAGTCGATCAGCACCTGCTGGAGGACTCGCTCGGCCATCTTATATTTGCCTGGGTCTTGATAAATGACGCCGAGATTGTTCATGGCCCCGAGCGCCGAGGGATGGCCGGGGCTTATGGCTGTAAAGCCACTCGAGACCGAGTAATAGATGTCTTCTGCTTCCTTCTGCTTGCCTTGGTGTCTGTAGATATTGGCGGGATTGTTCAACACGGCGAGCACGGGCGCGATACCGGCACCTAGGGTCTTCTTCCTCCCAGACAGTACGCGCTTGAATAAAGCTTCTGCCTCTGCTAGATTGTCCTGTTGACGGCAAGGGTATGCGCAGATTCCAGGGTCATCCTGTCGTCAGATCCTAGGGTCCTCTCATAGCCATCGAGGGCTCGTCGGTACATCACTCCAGCCTCTGAAAACTTGCCTTGTGCAGAGTAGAAGTTACGGAGGTGGTGAGCGGTATGTATAGTAGAGGCATGGTCGGCACTGGAAGCTTTTTCTTGACCAGTCAGCACTTGCTGGTACATTGCCTCGGCTGCTGCCGCGTTGCCCTGAATCCAATATAACCGGCTGATGTTGAACATGGTATCGAAAACAGAAGCATGTTCGGGGCCAAGCGCATTCCCTCTTGCCTATCAGCGCGCGCTGATACATCTCTTCGGCGTCCTGGAGTCGTCCCTGTTCGGAATAGATGCCTCCGATATTATGGATCGTGTCGAGCGTCGAGGGATGATCTTGACCAAGGGCCCGTTCTTTACCTTTCAAGGCTTGTTGATACATTGCCTATGCAGCATCTAGCTGGTGTTGAGCCCAGTAGATATTTCCAAGATTGTGGATGGCATTCAGCGTCGAGGGATGATCTGCGGTCAGAGCTTTCTTATAACCACTCAGTGCTCGTTGGCACATGTGCTCCACTTTCTCTAATTGGTTCTGAATTCGATAGAGATTTGCGAGGCTCTGTAGTGTATCAAGGGTCTCCATGGGAGGACTGCCGTCATCTTCATTTGAAGCCATTTCGTGTCCCTCCAGCGCCCGCTGGAACATCTCCTCAGCAGATTTCAGATCGCCCTGGTCCTGACACAGAACTCCAATGTTGTGCACAGACTGCAGGGTGGAAATATGACTTGGACCGAGGATTGTCTCTCGCCCGAACAAGTGCACTCGTGTACAACTCCTCAGCACGCTTGTGTTTTCCATACGCCCAATAGAGACGCCCAACTGCATTAAGCGCAGAAAGAACCTCAGGGTCCCGAGACGCGGTCGTTGCATGCTTGAATGACATATCTGGTCGGTTCGCGTGAGGAAGAAGTCGATGTCGCAGAGCCAGGAAGGAATTTAGACCACTGCTCATTCATAGCTCGTCGCTGCACTTTCTCACTTTCTCCATCTTATCTCTCTTTCATACAACACAGACTCTGACGGACTAGTCCACATACGTGTTCTAACAAAATGCCTCTCGCAATATTTGATCCCCTCCAGCCAGGCTGGGACGACCAAAAGCCCTACACAGTTCCATCAGTAGACAACAGACAGAGTACGTGATACTAGATCAATCACGTCGGCTGTCCATGTATAAAATAGAATATCTGATCTAGCCGAAATGGAAGCCCTCCGTTCGTGATGAAACCCCCGCGCCCGCCTTCATACGCCCTTATACTTTTGCGTAGGTATGAACTGAAATCAATTGATAGACACCGGAATAAGCTCACTAAAGGGTAGTGCCAGTGTGGCGGATGGCCCGAAATCTTATACGGCACAGCCACGATGTGTTATCTCACACTAGTAGAGCCATATGGAGCCCGGTGCTCCCCAAGATGCAAGTACAAATGCTACCCCTTGTTCCCAGTCTATAACTCGATTTACACCATCCTCTTCCAGAGTAATGCCCATTAGAATAAGGTCAGGACAAGCCAAATTTAACGCCCGCTACGACTCCGTCGCATATTATCCTTGCACTCGTTACAATACCATTTCACTAAGGCCAAGTTAGCAAAAGACCATCCACCCAGATCATAAACAAACCGAAAGAAGAAGAAAGAAAGAACATACCATTCTTGCCAGGCGGCTTGGTCAGCCCCACACACGACAGATGGAACCACTCGCGCGGACAGGCATCGTTATCGCACGCCACCATCTCGCCGAAGCTGATCTCATTGCAGTAGCAGTAGCGCGGCTCGCCGTCCTCGTCCTCGTCGTCGCCTTCGTGCAGGGACTCCTCGTCCTCGGACGGCGGCCGCTGAGGCACCACCACGGGCACGCTACCGTTCTTCTTGTGCGAGCGTTTGGTTGTGGCAGCGGTGGCCGGGGCGGGGTCCGTGCTGCGGGTGGGACGCACGCGCTGCGTGGTCGTGGACGCGGTTTCGGTGAAGGTGGACAGCACTGGGGTGGAGGTCTTGGAGGAGCGGCCCTTGGGTGGTGGGTTCGGGGCGGGAACGGGAGCCGCCGTGACCGGGGCGACTGGTGTCTCGTCTGGTTCGATGGAGGGAGCCGGTTTGCTGCCGTCCGTGTCTTCGCGCTTGGTGCTTACGGGCACGGGCATCTTCGCCACATCCACGGCCTCGTCGGCCGTCTCGCGTGGGGTCTCATTGACTGAGCTGGGGGTGGCTTCGGGTTTGGATGTGCTTTCCTTGACGACGGTCTTTGTCTCGGCTGTTTTGTCTGCACAGGTGTCAGTCAGGTTGTGATCGAGCACAAATGAACCACCACCACTTACTGTTGCCTGTAACACGATTTGACGCAGATGACGATGGGCGCTGACGGCCGTTAGTTGCTTGAACGGCATTCTGCTGCGTACGAGAAGACTGTGGCCGCGCCGCACCAGGGCCTGGACTGGCCGCGTTGCGTGGGATCGTGGCTGCAGCGACAACAGGTGACGGAGCAAGGACCGGCGAATCGGTGGTAGAGTTGCCTGGATTGTTTCTGTTTGAAGCCAGTCAGTATGAATCCGTGCAACGATAAAGGGTTTGTTTTTTGCAGTGACTGCATGAGCAAACATCATAACAAAAGAGAAAGGATCGCAGCCTACCTCTTCCGTGAAGCCGCATTGGCATTCGGTGCGCGGGATCTCTTCTTGGTAGGAGCAGGACCGCCAGCACCACCAGTAGCATCTACATCCTTGAATCCCGCCCGTCCTCCAGCACCACCGCCAGCGGCAGCACCAGCAGCACCGGCGCCGCTCGCCGATCTCTCCATCGCAGCCCCAGTGTCGACCGGCGGCGGCCTCTCGACTTTCCGCCGCTTCGCCTGACCAGAAGTACTGCCTCCCTGCCCAGCGCCACCGACATGCTCGCCAGCCTGAACACCTCCCTGCCCAGCAGCAGCAGCAGCAGCAGCAGCAGCACCCGCCCCTCCTCTAGACTTTCCACTCTGTCCACCCTTTCTACCCCCACCACCACCTCCACCACCGCCAGAGCCCCTAGCCAACTCATCCAGATCGGAATCCGCATGACCAGCACCTTGTTGCCCGGCGCCAGCACCAGCACCCCCCCGACGCTGTCTCCTCGCGATGGCCGCCTCCCGCCTCGCCTCACCCCGCGACGGCCCGACCCCACCATCCCCGTCATGACCAGCCCCATGTCCACTGCCATGCCCATGTCCATGTGAATGTGCATGCCCATGTGCCAACTCCGCTTTCCCAGACGAGGTAGCCTCGCGCCGGGGCCGCTCCGTCGTCTTCGCGGCAGCGCCCACGCCCAACAACCGATTCGAATACGCCCAGTGCGACAAGCTACCCAACCGGGCCTCGTCACTGACCTCGCCCGCAATGAAGGGGAAGACCGCATCCAGCCGCGTCAGCTGGCGATCGAGCTCGTCGTTTGCGTTCGAGATGACGTGATTTTTCTCGTCGGCCGTCATCATCAGATCCGACAGCGTGTGGCGGACGCGGTCGAAGAGGAGGCGGCGGTTCTTGCTGGCGGAGGGTTCGGAGGGGGCCTGTAGAATTCGGAGCAAAAAAGCTCGTTAGCATATGATCCGGAGTACCGAGGATTGTCGACGACCGTCCGTCTGCCTTATCGCAGAGCGAGGAACAAAGTCTCAACCTGAATCACATATCCACCGCCGCGAGAGCAAATGAAAAACCAGACAGCAAACGAAGACAAAAAGCCTCCCACAAACACTTCCTCGAGAACATGTAAAAAGAGACATACCAACGAACCGACACCAACACCAACCCCCAAACCATCCAAACCAGGCACCGACACGGCCGACACCGACATCGGCCCGGAAGTCTCCTCCACCTCGGTGGGCCTGGACTCGGCGCTCGCCTTCAGCAATTGCAGCAGATTATCCTCGAGGGCCCAAGCCTTGGCGTCGACCTCTTTCAGCAGCGAGTTGTGACGCCGGAATTCGCGCGGCAGGGCCGTGATAGCGTCCGTAAAGTGCGTGAGGGCCGGGTAGAAGCCATGGGGCATCGGGGTGGCGGCGGCCGAGTTACTGTCGGCATGCAGGGCGGAGCCGTGGCCGAAGGCGAAGGAGGAGCGGGTTTGGGTCCTGGATGTGCGGGAGGGGTTGGTTCGTGTCTGGCGGGTTTTGGTGGTCGTGGTGGTCGTGGTCGTTGTTGTCGTTGTTGTCGTCGTGGGATTGAGATGGGCTGAGGTGGTCGTTGAAAGACTCGCTGGGATTGTGGCAGACATGGTGGGTTTGAGAATTGTAATAAAAAGGGGACAGAGAGAGGAGAGAGGAGAGAGTAAGAGAGAAAAGAGGAAGATCGGACGATAAACGAGGGTAGGTAGAGGACTGCCTCTTGAAGCGTCTGTTCGACACTCAGTCCGAGTGAGATTGACAGAGGTATTCAACTACTTGAATGAATAGGAGACCGAGAACTTGCTGCTGGTGCGATCCTTCACTAGAAAAACCATAAGCGCACCAGGCAACTCAGAAGCAGGAGTTGGAGTGGTGAAGATAGTGCTCTGCTGCGGCTTGCGGTGCGGAGAAGAATGAGCCCCATCAGGTGATTGCAGCCTGCCTTCTCAGGCAAGAACATTCATTAGTCAGATCCGAAAGTCAAGATCTGAAATGACATCATTTGTCCGGATCGAGTCCTGCTACAAAATACCCGTGAAATATGTGATGCTCATAAATGGACCAAAGCCTCAGAAAATTTATAATCAATGTCTGTAATTTACACGCGCGTGCTGAGCACATGCAAGGACTCGACAGGCCAAACCATTCTAACGTGTGCAAAATCAACACACCAGAACCCTGACACACGCAAGCATGACTTGTTGTATAACCATCGTACACTATGCTTTGTAGACAAAGGAAAAACCATACAATGAAGACCTAAATGAGTTGACACAGACTAGCTCCCCCGCCAAACCAAGAAAAACAATCCAAAAACACTCTACTCGCCCTTAAGACGCTCCTGGTGAACGTTGAAAGCATCCTCGAGGAAATCCTGCTCCTCCTTCAAGTGGACGGACTTGAGACCGGTGGCCACAGAGGCACTAGGGGCACGACCAGCGTAGAGGACGTGGCGACGGTTGTGATGCTCGGTCTGGTTCAACAAGGTCTCAATACGAGGCTGAGTGTAGCTCCAGGCACCGGCGTTCAGGGGCTCCTCCTGGCACCAGACGATGTTGCGGGCGTTGGGGTAGCTGTCAAGGTTCTCCTTCAGCTGAGCCCAAGGGAAGGGGTGCAGCTGCTCGATGCGGGTGATGGCGGTGTTGCGGATGTTGTTAGCCTCACGGTGCTTCTGAAGAGTGGCATACACCTGGCCAGAGCACAGGATAACACGCTCGATCTTCTCGGGCTCATCGATCTCCTTGCCGTGGCCCTCATCGGGGATGATCCACTGGAAGTGAGAGTCGCCAGTGAAGGCCTCGATGTCAGAGCGGGCAATGGGGTGACGGAGGAGCGACTTGGAGAAGAAGAGAACAAGGGCTGTAGTCCAAATTAGCCTGAGTCAGAACAATCAAGAAAGGGAAACCTACGCTTGCGGAATTGACGGTGGATCTGGCGACGCAGGATGTGGAAGAGGTTGGCAGGGCTGGTCATGCAGGCAATCTGCATGTTGCAGTCCTGGTGCTGGCGGTCAAGCTTGTCCTGGGAGGGGAAGATGCGGGGCTCCTCGTTGCAAAGCTGCAGCCAACGCTCCATTCTACCAGAAGAGTGCTCAGGACCCTGGCCATCGTAGCCGTGGGGCAGAGACACCACAAGACCAGAGCGCTGAAGCCACTTCGACTCTCCGGAAGCGATGAACTGGTCAATAATGACCTGGGCGTTGTTGGCGAAGTCACCGAACTGGGCCTCCCACATGACAAGAGCGTTGGGGGAGGTCAGGGAGTAACCGTATTCGAAACCAAGACTGTGTACAAGTCAGCATATGGAAGAACGCTTCAATCGTTCAGTTGGACAATAAGAACTTACCATCCGAATTCACTGAGGGAGGAGTTGGAGATAACAAAGCTGCCCTGCTTCTCAGAGATGTCGCGGAGAGGGGTGTAGGTAGCCTCGTTCTCCTGGTCGTGAAGAACAGCGTGGCGCTGGGAGAAAGTACCACGCTCAACATCCTGACCGGAGACACGGACATGGTAGCCCTCAGACACGAGAGAGCCGAAGGCAAGAGCCTCAGCAGTAGCCCAGTCAATGTTCTTGCCCTCATCGACGGTCTTCTTGCGGCCGGCCAAGATACGCTTGAGGTTGCGGTGGAGAGTGAAGCCCTCAGGAGCACCGCTGATCTTGCCAGCGATGTGCTGCAGCAGAGAGGTGTCAACACCGGTGGGGAGGTGAGGCAGAACCTCGTTGGCCAGCTCCTTGGGAGTCTTGAAGCCGTTCCAGGCCGAGGTGAGCCACTCCTTGCCGGAAGGCTGGTAGTCCTTGCTGCGGTCGAAGCTGTCGTTCAGCATGCCCCAGACCCACTTCTTGTGCTCGTCGATGTCCTCCTTGGTGAAGGTACCTTCGGCGATCAGCTTCTCGACGTACTTGTCAAGCTGAGCCTTCTGCTGAGCAATGCGCTTGTACATCAAGGGCTGGGTGAACGAAGGCTGATCGGTCTCGTTGTGACCCTGCTTACGGTAGCAGACAATGTCAATGACGACATCGCTCTTGAACTCAGCGCGCCAGTCAGCGGCAACCTGGCAGACATAGTTGACAGCCTCAACATCATCGGCGTTGACGTGGAAGACGGGAGCGTCGATGGACTTGGCGATATCGGAGCAGTAGGGGGTGGAACGAGAGTAACGGGGGTCGGTAGTGAAACCGATCTGGTTGTTCACGATGATGTGAATGGTACCACCAGTGGAGTAGGCAGGAAGGGAGTGGAAGCCCATGGTCTCGTAGACGACACCCTGACCGGCAAAGGCGGCATCACCGTGCAGAAGGACACCCATGGCGGAGTCGAAGTCCTTCTCGTCCTTGTTGTAGTGCTGGATGGAGCGGGTCTTTCCGAGCACAACGGGGTCCTCGGCCTCCAAGTGGGAGGGGTTGGCGACGAGAGAAAGCTGGACGCGCTTGCCCGAGGGGGTCGGGCGCTCGAAGTTCATACCCAGGTGGTACTTGACATCACCGGAGCCCTCGTCGGACGGCTCGGCAGATCCAGCGAATTCGCTGAAGATGGACTCGTTGGGCTTACGGACGACGTTGGAGAGGACGTTCAGACGACCACGGTGGGGCATACCGATGACAATGTCCTTGATACCGTAGTCAACACTGCGGTCGATCAAAGCCTTCATACCGGGGACCAGGGTCTCGCAACCCTCCAGACCGAAACGCTTATCGTTGGGGAACTTGGTAGCAAGGAAGGACTCGAAGCTGTGGGACCAGATCAAGCGGTCGAGAATCCGGCGCTTATCATCGACGGAGTACTTGTAAGGCTCGGGGATCTCGAAGCGATCACGAATCCAGTCGCAAGGCTTACGGTCGGGGATGTGGATGTATTCAACACCGTAGGATCCGCAGTAGATCTTCTCGCATGTAGCGATGATCTCGCGCAGGGTCATCTTCTTGCGGCTCTCGGTAGCAAAGCGGGGCAGGATACCGGGTCCAAGAGTGAACTCCTCATCGAGATCACGCTCGGTGAAACCGTAGTGGTCGAGCTCGAGCTCCTTGGGCTTGTTGTAGCCGAAGGCTTCGGCCTCACCACGGATACCCAGAGGGTCAATCTTGGCCTTGTGGTGACCACGGGCCTGATAGGCACGCACCAGAAGCTGGACCTTCAGGTGATTCGTCACGTCGGTACCGGCGGCAAAGCCCAGACCCTCGCCGGGCATATCTTGGGGGACACCGCCCGTAGGGGTAGGGACGAGCGTGGGAGGAGGCTGGAAAGCCTGAGACATGGGCATCTTGCCCTCCTCCATGTTCTTGAAATACGTTTGCCACGAGATGTGGACGCTGGAGGGGTCCTTCTTCCATGCCACGTACATCTCATCGATATAGTTGGCGGTGTTGCCAGAAAGGAAGGAGTCATTGGCATCGACGCCCTCGGCGGACTGGGCGTAGTGTCTTTTGCTGTTGACCACCGCCAGGGGACGGCGGGTGGTCAAGCCGAGTTTTGAGCTGCGGAAAGAAGCATTTCTGGCGCTGGAAGCGAGGGAGAAAGATCGTGTGCAGGCGGAGCGCATACCGCTGTTGGCCGCCCTGACGGCTGTAGAGCGAAACATGGCGGGAATTTTCTTAATACGATTTGCAAAGAGCTGAATATGAACGTAACACGACTAGAGGTTGCAAGAAGCAGTCCTTTGATCTAAAAACGCGTCGATTGACAGGTTAGCTAGAGCTTCATGTTGCGGTCATCGCTGCGGGATTTTTTTCGGCGGACCAAAGGAACACGCACGCTGGGAGAGATCTAGGAATCGAAAGCAGGTGTCGACTATTGTTGCCGTAGCACCTGAGCAAAAACGGGACTCATCAGAGAGTGAACACACTCTAAAAAAGCAAAGGGGTTCAAGAGGGGTAACCTCTGTTGTGGTGGAGTACTAAAGGGAATAAGGGAATAAGGGAAGAGAGAAGACGGATGGAACTGGGATGAGATGGAAGAGGGAACTGGCACTGGCACTGGCACTGGAACTGGACAGAGGTTTGCCGAGAACTACGGAGGTACGGCTATGACGGCCAGCGCAGATGTGGCTGAGGCCCTTTTCAGGTTCTCTGTCTAGCAGCCACAGCTGACTCATCTCGTGGTTGCTTGTTTCACCGCGACTCCCGCCTGTGCGGGCCGAGGGAATAATAATTTGCCCAATCTTGAAGCGGGAGGTGCCCAGCGATGGTGCCCAGCAGTACTTGCCAGGCGGGCCGGACTTCCCGGTTGCGGTCAAGCAGCTGCACCGCCACACCCGGCTATGAGCATTTCCCGGGCCGGGTTTTTGCGGCAGGGCACGTGGGCCCCGATGACATCAAGTGCAACACGCAGCTGGACAGCCCTGCTGCAACAGAGCCTTATAGAAGTAAAAAGAGAACCCCCGCCGGACTAAATCCTGGAGCAACAGGGTTACTCCGTGTCAGACGACCTCTCCCCCGCGCGCTTGATTGATCATGGGTACTGGCAAATCTTCATCATCTCATTAATAACAAGTACAGGTCGCTGCTGCCTCTTCACGGCAAGAAAAGTATTATATATTGGGCATGACATCGTAAAGTATGACAAAAATCACAGACATCCTATGAGATTTGACCAACATGAGCTATATACCATTATGGGCTCACCTGTAGTTCACTCTCTGCAGCACCGTCCGCGAGGGACATTCTTGCACAATCATACAGAGGAAGAATTCTCCTCACCAACCATACAAGGTTCCACACGCTGTTCGGTGGAGGCCTGGGACCACCGAAGCTTCTCTGATCTCTCAATAGGAGACTCGGCAACCCCGGAGGTACCGAACATATCGGGAGGAGCCGTATATACCGTGGGACTCGCATCGGAGACGAAACTCGCCCGGTTCGACGACGAATGGAGATAGGGCGGTGGACTGCCGCTGCTACTGCGGAGGCTTCCATTGCTCCCACCCCAGGCGCCCCGTCGGAGTCGCATCAAGGCGCTCAGCGACATCTCATCATCCATGCTGCCAGCCAGATCAACCAACTGAGCCAAGCCGGGACTCGGCAGCGCTGGGTTCGAGTGCGCGGCACCGTGAGCTGTCAGCGAAATGACCGAGTTGCGGGTACTCCACTCGCTCCGCTCAGTGATCGGCGTGAGACTGGGTTCTCGAAACTTGCCTCGACTGCTGAAGCTGCGTGAGATACCTTCGGCGCCACGGGGACCAAAGTAGCCGCCGCTGGTGAGCTCCGTGCTGCAGGCCCCGAGGGATTGCGCGTAAAACCCAAACTCTTGACCGTAGAAACCGTCATCGTCATTTTCGAGCGCCTCAGCATTGGCAGCGGCAATGATCGGGTCGTCATACAAAAAGGCGTCATTGTCGTCATAGTCAAAATCGTCTAACACCTCGTCGAAGCCCATCCCGTCAATAGCCTGGCTCAAATGACTGTCGTCCGATACCAGGCCGGAAGGCGTGTCCATCGTTTGCGCCGTGCTTGTCTGGCCCACGGAACGCTCGCTAATGCTCACTGAGCGCCCGAATCTCTCATGCAGGGATGTGTCGTTGGCTACCTTGGCCAAAGCGTCGTGGAAGGCCCCGAGATTGTACTCGGACAACACTCCACCATGGGACTTTGAGGGCGCAAGGTCCGTGAGAGCCCCAAGGGTATGACTGTACATTCTAGACGAGCCTGCTTGATACTCGCTTGCTATGCTGGGGGCATGTCTGAGACCGCCATTGGCCTCCGCCTGTGTCTCCTCATGCACCGCGAGACTCGAAGAGGCCTCATTATCGTCCACCTTTATTGAGGGATCGGAAACCGACCGTGGAGCTACCAGCTTCCGCTCATACAAATGACTTGTTTCGTCGTCAAAGATAGACTCATCAAACGTCTCGCCCTGAGTGGTTAGGTCACCGAACTCCCCGTCGTCGAAGTATAAATCATCATCTTCTGGAACCGGCTGCGGAGCGACCGGCTTCTGCTCATACAAGTGAGTACCCTGAACGCCCCCCTGACTGGGCTGTGGAGCAACTGGCTTCCGCTCATATAAGTGACTAGTTTCATCGTCAAACACCGACTCATCGAATTTCTCGCCCCCAGTGGTCAGGTCACCAAACTCCCCGTCATCGAAGTACAGATCATCATCGTCATCGATCGGCTGTGGAGCCACAGGATGCGCACTCTGTACCAACTGTGGGGTCTCGACAGACGATTCAGTCGCCGTAGGCAGAGATTGAATGCTGAGACCCTGCTCGGGAACAACAACTCTCGGTTCCTCGTTCGAGGAACTTCGGGTTACTTCCGGCACAGGAGCAGCAGTAGAATCCCCGGCGCCGTCATACTCCGGAATCCTGGGTGTCAGCGGGCTGGCAACAACAGGAGACAGGTCGGGAGCCAGCCAAGACTTGTTGAGGACCTGGCCTGTGCCCGAGAAGCCTCGGAACTCGTCGTCTTCATCGTCTGCATCGACATTGACACCAGGAATCTTTTCTTCGAAGTCGTACATATCATCGAGGATGTCAGCATCGAAGTCTTCGCCATCGCTGAAGCCCGGATCCTCCAACTGAGCCTTGGCCCTCCTCGCTGCCTCCTTTACTTTGTGTTTTTCTTCCAGAAGCTTCTCCTGCGCCGACGACTCTACGCCATTCATATCGAAACTGAACCGCGAAGCATTACTCTTGAGATGCTTGGGTAAACCCAGTGACTGATGCGGCATCATCTCAATGGTGTCCTCGTCGTGTACGTCGGCAGGCTCCGGGTGAGTTGATGATTTGTCTGGTGTATCTTCGCCGCCTTCGACCGGTTCATTCGATGTTTGCGCAGGCCCATCCTCCTCCGGTATCGTTGAGGGCAGCTTCCGCGCAAACACGGGAAGCGCGCTGGAAGCACTTCCCGCAAGCGAAGGATCCGTTAACAAGGAGGACTGCAGATAGGCCTTGTTCTCGACCTGCAACACCTTCTGATTGTCCTCGAAGTGTTCCTTGAACACAGGCGAATACTGTGTTTGCCGCTTTCCTTGCTCATTGTGTTGAGAGTGGAGCGCCTGGTCCGCACACGGTGCGATAGACTCGTTCAAATGCTGGTACCCGTCCTGTAGCAGAACCGGCGGGGTAGAGAGATTCCGCCGCGCACGCGGCGCAGAGAAATCGTGCACGATGTTCCCACGGATTCTAGGGTCGTAATCATCTGGGATGGCCGGAACCAGGTTGCGGGCTGAATTCGTGGCATCCACTGTGCGTAGGCTGGTGACTTGGTGCGAGCGCCGTCGGGCGAGCAGGGACATGGGGTTCAGTAGATGGAGCCTGGTTTTGCCCGACTTGTGGTGACCATGTTCCCCCGCCATAGTTTCCCTGTCTCCCTGGCGGCGATGGCTGCCGCCATCACTTTTGTAATCTCGCTGTGATGTCGCGACCTTGTCGGCGGGTAGTCCATCGGGGGAGGTCTTGAACCTGAACGGGTGACTCGATGACGGCATACTGGAAGTAGAATATCGTTTGGGTTGGGGATCGGAAGGTTGGTGACTGGATGAAAGGAGATTTTTGCCTATGGAAAGCCGAAACGGGGAGCTCGTTCGCGGAATTTCGCCGTCACCATGGTGCGGGCGCGACGCTGCAGAGGATGGCTGCGAGTGGTTCGACAGGGAGGTGAGAGCTGGATCTCGATCGCGTTCTTCGGACCTGGAGTCGCGTTGAGCGTGGTTCTCGACCGCCGCGGAGGATACTGCGAAGTTGGCGGAGGAAGGGGCGGGCGCATTAATCGGGCTCGCCGATACGGTCACTGCTCTTTTCGAATCCGGCGCCGGATCGATTGCTTGTGGTGGGCTCGATCCTGGCGCGGCTGCTGAGGGGTCGGCGAAGGCGGGAAGAGTGGTGGTGTTGTTAGGAATGACGGGCAGTTGGGGAGGTGTGTTGGAAACCGAGCCTTTGGCCGTGGGCTGCACAACAGACGGAACGGGGGAGGCGCTCGATCGGCGGTGATCGCGACGCCAGTAGGAAAAGACAGTAGAGGGAGCCATAATGGCGAAGAGAGGGGAAGGGGAGATGAGGAATGCGCCAGGAGCACCTTGGGTGCATCCGAGTACGGTAGCGTCTAGGATGCGAGGAATAGCGCCAGGAACATTTTCTGCAGTGCATGGATCGTCCCGGCAAGAATGTGAGATCAAATAAAGCTGGAAGGGTTCGCAGCGACAGTGTCTTGTATCTTTCTTTCTTTCTTTCCTTGAGTCTGGAAGGCAGAAAGAGAGAAAGAATCCCACTAGACTAGACTTCACTATGGATGATGCAGGATAATTCGACGTGGGGCAAGTTGTTTCAATGTCTCACCCGGCGGGCGGGCGGCGGTCCAATGACTTCAATCCAAGGGGGGCACCGTTAAATTGCACTATGTACTAAGTAGAAGTTAGAAAGTGTTGCATTCGTCGGGGGGGCAAATGAAACCAATCTCTCTTGCTAGTCTAGTCGAGTTCTCCGGCATGCGAGAACTAGTTCCAGTCCCGAACCAGGGGCACGGACGAACTGATTCCTGACCAAAAGTCTACTGGGAAGAGTAGAGTAACTAGACTAGAAGATCGAAGACAAAACACACTTAGACAGGAACGAGGGAGTCATCATGCCGGAAACAGTGCTGGCCAACAGGTCGCATGCAGCAGTCTGATTTTGACTTACCGATAGTCAACCTAGTTACATGCGTCGTATACCTCGACGCACTCTTTTCTCTAGCTCTCGACTGGCCACTGCAGGATCCCCGCCAATGCTGTGCAACTGTGATGGATTATCCGAATTCGACGTGTATTGGCTACTATTTTTGGCTGCCCAAAGGCCATGAAAAGAATGTGGAATCTGGTAATCTTACGGTATAATACACAAAATAACCCGCTAATCGAGGCAAAGGATATCACCGGCACAAAATACTCCAAAGACAAGAAAAAGGGCTCAGACAAACAAACAGGACAGTGCTCAACTCAACACAGTAGATATGCATCCTGGTCAAGATCAAACATAGATCGGCAGAGCAGGGAAGGAGAAAAATCAAACAATGTCAAAGGAAAAAAGAGGCAACGGGCGAACCAGAAAAGCATCTATACGATGCTCTGCCTCCAGCGATCAATAACCTCCCTTTGTCCTGGGTGGATCATAGGCCTCACCGTTTTGGATGGGTGCTTGCCTGGTGCATAGCTGAGATGGCTGACCCCTAAGATAGCATCGCTGTAAAAAGTATTCGGGTGCTGCATGCCAGACACATACGGAGCAGCCCGGGCAGCTGCGTATCCGGCCTGAGGCCCCGGGTACGTTGGCATCTGTCGCAACGACAATCGCGGATCGTTTGAATACTGCTGAGCTACCCCTGGCGGTTTGGCAGTATCCTTGGTAGGCGGTCGCGGCACGGCGGAAGGACGTCGGGCATGGAGAATATCGGCCATGCTTCTCCGATACCGTGGGATTTTCAGGGTCGAGTTGTTGAGAGCTTCAGCTTCGGCCTCGCGTTGAAGGCGAGCTCGTCGTTGCGCTAAAGTCTCGTCCTCCGGCGGGACCTCGGCAGTTTTGATCTTTTCACCGTCGGCCCCGACGTTGTTGATCTCAGCAAGGATCTCGCTCGCGAACTCACTATCCGCAACAGTGGACGGAGGCTGGTCCTTAGACTTTAAGCGCTGGAGACGCTGAGCTAGGGTTTCCTCCTCATCGCCGCTTTCCTCGGCTGCAGCCACAGCATCTGGCACAGTAGCTGCATACATGGTGTTTGAGCGCTGCTCGGGAGTGCGTGGTGGGGGTTCTCCTCGGAGGCGGGCCCGACGTCGACTTAGAGGCTCCAACTCTTCCATTGCTCTCTTCTCCATGAGACCCATCGGGCGCACTTCGTCAGTCGCCGGGGCTTTTTCAGGAAACAGCATACCCAGCGGGACGTCATCGTCATCTCCCTCGTCCTGTTTGTGAGCATCTGTGCTTTCCCACGCCAGAGTGACTGGCTTCTGCCGCCGATGCTCGCTCTGCTTCTGAGCCACAGCATCCATCTGGAGAAGTGTTGATTGGAGCCCAAACGGACCCGCCACGGCTTTCTGCCGCTGTTTGAGTTCGTTTTTCCGAATTTCCAATTCTGCCATTAGTGTATTTGGCGGCCCGGTGAACTCTGCCTCTGGTCCGAGCGGGTTGGGCATATCCTCATCGTCGTGATGAGGCACATCTACGCCCCCGGTCGCGCCATGTTCATCTGCCCGTAACAAGCTGCCTTCATGCATGTCTGCAGCCTCAGCTTCGGTCTGCTTATAGAAGCGATCGGAGGTAAGCGGTCTTTCCTCCAGCTCCGGATCGGAAAGACGGCGGTCAAAGCCAAGAGTGCTTTGGGAAGCTCGCTTCTTCGCATGATTCAGTAATCCCCCGGAGGAAGACTTCCGCGTGAGTTTAGCATGACCTGGCGCGCCGGCAATCGGATGGTCCGTGAAAGCGCTCACGGGCGCATGTGTTGAAGCATCAAGTATACTGTCGAGGGTGGCTACCGCGGAGGCCTGGGTGAGCTCTAGATTGAGTGGCACCGATGGCTGCTCGAAGAAGACACTGGCACGAAGTTGTGGAGGCAAAGCTGCCGGCTCTTTATCTCTCTTAAGATGAGCATCGCTGTCCGGGTTTTGTTTCGCTAGCCAAGGTGCTGCCTTGCGATTTTCCGTGGGAATCGAGCCAAGAAGCTGGGTGCGGCGCTTTTCTCTCTCTGCGCCCGGTTTCCGCGACAGGCGAGGGGGTAGATTCAGCATCATAGGTACCGGTGCAGGATAGTAAACCATATCTTCACCGGCCTGTGGTTCTTTGTATGTCTCGGATCGGCTCGCGAGCGGCGGACGGGTGAGTGAGACCCGGCGCACCAAGTCTTTCTCGGTGGGGACGTAATGCACGCCGTCGAAGTCGGTAAACAGGACCCGAGCCTGTTGATAGGTGTCAGTCGAAGCCGCAGTGCAGGGGCGTTCGAGCTCCTCGCTGAGTAAGTGATTGTAATGCTCATGGTCAACGAGACGGAGTTCCCCTTGAGCAGGCGCGGAGGGGGGAGGCGGAAGGTAGGGCATCATAGGTGCGTGGCCGACCGATGCGGCGTACGGGTGGTCAGGACCATGCTCTGAGACTTGAGCCAGACGCGAGGCGGACTGGATGGAGCCTTGACGAGACGACAGACTGGCCTTCACCCCGTCTTGATTGTTTGTATAGACCGACGAGCCACTGGACCTCCGCTTTTGCTCCAAATCCATTTTGCGAATTTCGTCCCCGATATTGGTAGAACTCATGCTCATCCGTTCGGCGCTCCGCTCGAGGCGTTCAACGTTATTGACATAAGCTCCTTGCAGGGATTGTAGACCGGGGGTGGGGTGATTGAGAGGGATGGGTTCCCCACTGGCAGAGATGGGGCTTCGGAGCGGCGGTTCGGAAGGGGAGGACTCGATGGTGGTTGCGGTGGTATCGAGCGGAGGCACGCGACGGGAACTCTTGGGACTTTGGGTTGGCGAGAAGTGATCGGCGGGTAGTTCATAGTCGTCGTCTTCGACCATGTCGTAGCTGGTTGAAGTGATCGACCGGATCATCGAGCCTAAACGGCCGATACTGGAGCTTTCGGCCGATCTGGCAGGCTGCAGATGACTGCCAGCCCCAATATGGTCAACATCCAAGGGGAGTTGTTGGAAAGAGGCACCATGGTGCTGGGACTGGAGTTGATCATCAGAATCGCTGGCATTGGAAGCGACCTCGTGGTCGGCCTGTGAGACGGCGTTGTAAACCATGGTCGGAAGTCGTTGAGGAGAGGCTCGCAAATGTCCAAGCCATCAAGGAAAAGGAAGAGTTTACTCAGTCGATCGAGTTAAGGCCAGTTGAGGCAAGAGAAAGGCGAGATAGAGAAGGAGGGAGGAAAGTCAGATGTTCTGTCTGGCACAGATAAGGACGACGGCGGGCCCGGCACCGCAACCGTACCCTGCAAGGATACGACTGTGAAGGGTAGAGAGGGCAGACGAAGAAAGAGAAAGAGGAGGAAGAATGAGGAGGAGAAGAAGAAGGAGAAAGAGAAGGGAGCAGGATCCCTTGAATGAAAGATATTATCAGCTTCTTCCTGATATTACGGAGTAAAAGCAGAAATAATAATTTGGGGGGGAGATCAAGAGTAGAAACGAAAGGTAGGGGCGGGGAGTGGATGAGATTGAGGGTAACGTATTTTATTGTTCAATTGTTATTTTCTTTTCTCTCTTTCTCTCTCTCTCTCTGAGTTGCTAAATTTGGGTGGTCGAACCAGGCTGGACCGGGAACAGTGGAGTCTGGTCAGTCAAGTCAACTGGGGGTTTGTTTAACTACTCAGTGTGAGGGAAGGAGATCCGCCACACTGTTTGCACCCAGACAAGGATACACTTTTTGAGACACAGTACAATTAGTTTACAGTACAGCTCAGCCTAGCTTACTTACTCTCTCAAGTCAGTCAGTCTGTTCCGGGTAATAGGTCAGGAGACAGTTCTTTCCCACCTCTCATTTACAGAACTTATGTGACTACACTGTACAATACCTCAAGAAGAGTACAGGGACGCTAGAGGAGCAATCTGGACTAGTTCAAATTGACTGTTTCAGGGTCTTTTGCTGAACTACTTAGGACTAGACTACTAGTGAAGGACAGCAGCCCCTGGGGAGAATGTCTTACGTACCCGGGCTCTCAACCCACTCACTACCCACCCCTTTCTGACATGAACACCACCCACATCCAAGGCTGATGAATGATAATCCCAATAACATCAACTGGGTTTTCCCTGCTGGTCAGTCTCAAACAGGAAAGTCTACCTCTTACCTGACTGGATTGACCGGAGACATGATACCATACTGTACGACACCGTATCTACAACCACCTACGCTAGCTGAGCCTGCAGTGGGGCATCTGGAAGCAAAGGACGAGGCGAACGACTGGATGGATGATGTACAGCAGTATCCCTCACATACGTATCCAATGCCCTTCTCCCCTCAGGACTCCTGGCCGGCTATGCACCAGAGTAGGGTGATCACTTACCGAGTATACCGCCCTTTGAACATGATGATCTGCTGTCACTTCGGAAAGTCCTGGCCCGCCGACTTTTTTGTCCCGGGTATACCACGCCTCAGTCGAAGACTAGGACAACCCCAACAATAATATAACAGTCGCTCAGCCTCAGTCCAGGAATCCTGGCGCAAAGAAATTAAAGATCCACACGCAGGTTCGCTGCAGTAGTCCATGACCCATGCCCAGAGATCTTGTATTCTACTTACATAGGCCCTATCCACCTCATCCTCCGTATCTCAATGTTTAGTCTCCTATCCTCCTACGACAGAACGCACGCGCATCCACTCGGTCCAGAGCCAATCTACAAACCCACTCGACACAACAAAACAAAAACAGTCAGTAGCCGAGCAATGACCTCATTTCCGGAAAATCGCTCAATCAAAGAGTCACGGCTCGAAGAGTCGATAGTAATTAGCATCCCGGCAAGTGGGGGTTATGACGCTATGCTCCCAAAATCCCACCAGGAACGCATTGGACTTTTGCTGAAGCTATCCAAGGTGTTCTGCTGTCTAGCGCCATCCTCCAACGAACTAAGAAGATAGGCCCTGGTAACGCGCGAAGCCTACAGCCAACAAAGTGTGTCCGGTGCTCGGGAGACGCTCCACCTTTGGTCCCAAAGCGAGCCCCACTTCCATGATTTGTGAAAGGGAGCCAAACTCATGCCCCCCACAAAGCCCAACCCATCGTGACTGGAGAAGAGACCCTGGGGTTTGGTGCCTGTGTGATCCTTGTCTAGGTCGAAACGGGATCTGGAAGGACAATCCTTCGGGAAACTCGGATCAAGAAGTCTACACGACAGAGACAGAGAGGCAGAGACAGAGGCAGAGGTACACAGGAGATGCGCATTCATTCTGCCGACAGCCTTGTTGCGGCCTTGTTCGTGGGGCATCGTCACTGGCTAACGAAACCTGCAGTTCCTGTCTGACACGGATCAACACCCATATATCCGGCCAACCGCAAAAGCCGCACATCAATTGTGGAGATGACGTTGTTTTCCAAGGTGTGGTGGCACTTCAGCCTTACTCGGAAACTTCCGTCGGATCGACCGCGCCCAGTGTGTAAATGAGCCATGGATGCGCTCGGGTTTCTGAGATTATGCTGCAATATGTCTTCAGATTTTAATGAGTGCTCTCATCGTATAGAAGGAGGGGTTCAGTGCTAATCAAGGCAATGACAGGTTGGCTATGTGTCAAGAGAAGGGCTATCGCTTATCCTCGCACGTCTCTTTAGTGAGACTATATCTCTAATGGGCCACCCCAAGAGACAACAATGACAATGGTTCAGGAGACACAGAAATGACGTATCCGAGTCCTGACAGTATCGTGGTTTCGGAACTCAGTTACAGCTCACGACATATGTTTAGTCCCTGGTCAATTTGGGCGTTATGGCCCCGCCCTACTGCGAATCTCCTTTGTATAAAGAGCTCGCATGGTCAACAGGGAAGCTTTTCCTTGACTTCGAAATGTAACGGTAGAAGACCAGTTTCCTTGTATTGTTTGATCAACATATGCCGTTGGTACAAGTCGATAAAAACGGAATCCGCGCCTCGACTCAAAATGAGGCTTGTAGCGGAGGATAAGTGTTCTGAGCATACTCAATTTAGAATAAGCTTGGTTTATGTGCATCGATTTTATGAATCAAGTAACTTGTATATTGATGACAGGAATCGACAGATGTATGACCATAATACACCAGAACTGTCGTTGATTCAGTAACCTCTGGCAGCCTGCAACAGTGTCGATGAGATGATCGTAGCACATGATTGCCGCAAATACCAAGAACCCATTCACATAGTCGTTGAACCTACTTCAATAGTGATTCTGCTAAGCTGTGATACAATCAATTAAAGCCTCTGAGTCCCGTTTAGAGTAGCGTCCAGCTTTTCCTGCGTATAGTAGAAGGATCACGATATCACATTCCGTAATAGCAAATCAGTGGTTTCGCCCGGGTATGATGCGAGAGTGGAACTCGATGCTCTGATATAGGTCAAAAGTTGTTGTCAGTGTAGACACGAGGAACAAGATAGTGAAGAAATCAACTTCCGACCGAGCAAAGAAGCATCTGCGATCTCTACAGTATAAGAGATCACTTCATCACATTTAAGTCCATGCCGAGCCCTCATACATTGACCCCAAACCCCGGGTCCCCGGCCCCGGCCACTCCCGACATATTCCACAAGCGGAAAGTAACAATGATATAGACAGTCTCTGATTGGCCACTTTGCCTTCAGTGATGCAGATTTCACCGGTCACTTATCCGAAAAAGCGTTAGCTTCACTAAAAAGAGGCATTATCTTGCAACTCAATCAGTTCTCTCATCCATGGAAGACGTGAAGAAGAGGCATCTATCTATCTGATCTTCCAGAAGAAAAAACCATTCCAAAGCCCAATCAAATCCCGAGCCAAGCACCCGAAGTAGAAACTCTTACGCGGGGCCAATCCGCAAGTGCATTGTAACTCCGCGGCCAACGCTGAGACGCGGCGCGTCGTGCCAATCAGATCCCTGGGAACTCCGACTTAAGGATTAAGAGCATCTGCGATAGGCGATACCGAGCTGCGGGGCTTGTCAAATGTGAATCATCGCAGCTCACACTTCATGAGATGACCATGCCACCAATTGAGACAACCCTATTATAAAAAAGGCATTGCCCTCGATTTTTCAATCCCAACTCTCCTTAAGAATTTCCCCGCACCACCCCGCACCACCCGAGGCCATCACTCGCTCACCCAAAACAAACACCAACAAGAAGCAAACAAAATGCATCTCCCACCCATGCACGCCGAGTCCAGCATCGCGTACCTCCAACAACTCATCCGCGACAACCCGCTAGGCATCCTAACAACAGCCATCCGATCGCCATCCCACCCATTCCTCCAATCCAGCCACATCCCCTTCGTCCTCGACGTGCCCGCCGAGAATGCCGACGACGCCCACCCGGGCATCCTCCGCGGCCACATGGCCAAGCAGAACCCGCAAGCCAAGGCGCTGATGGAGGCGCTGGCGGCGCAGCAAGCCGAGCAAAACGCCGACGGCGCGCTGGAGCTGCCCGACGAGGTGCTCGTGCTCTTCAACGGGCCGCACCACCACTACGTGACGCCCAAGTTCTACACGGAGACGAAGCCGGCCACCGGGAAGGTGGTGCCGACGTGGAACTACTCGGGCGCGCAGGCGTACGGCAAGATCCGTGTGTACTGTGACTCTAAGTCTGAGGAGACGGGTTCGTATCTACAGCGGCAGGTGGAGGATCTGTCTCGCCAATCTGAGACGCGGATCATGGGGTACCAGAAGCCGTGGGAGGTGGCGGATGCGCCGGTCAACTATGTGGAGTTGCTGAAGAAGAATATCATTGGGATTGAGATCCGCATTGAACGGTTGCAGGGGAAGGTTAAGATGAGTCAGGAGATGGGGAAGGGAGATCGGGACGGGGTGGTGAAGGGGTTTGAGGCGCTGGGGACTGAGGTGGGCCGGGGGGTTGCGAAGACGGTGCGAGAGAGGGGGGAGATGAAGGAGAAGGCGAAGGCGAAGGAGTAATCGCGTACGTGCGTACGTGAAGTTCTCTAAGCTGAATTCGATATAGACTAGATAATGGCATCGTCCAGCAGCAGCACAAGCATACCCTGCATCTTTCTGCCCAAGGCAACCCATCAAATGACCTGCGTAGGAAGCTTACAATGGCTGTTTCTCGCATTATTCGAAGGAGGAAATAGCTCTTGCATACCATACATAGAAGTTGGCTAGCTGGACTTAGATAGCCGTCTAAATTGCGAGTCCTCAGCCGTTGCTTGGAAAAATCGTTCTTTCTGCTGCTAGTTGCTACTAACAACTTGATTGTAACACCTGTTTAAGGAAGAAGTCGCGTGGCATTTTTTGGAGCAGATCATGTAACCGATGTTGTACGAGTGAAACTATCAGACATTCTGTCTATTCATTGTTGCAATGTACAGTACTGACTTAGTTCTTCGATCCAGGGCAAAAGATACTTCCAACAAATATATTATAGATCCACCGCGTGGGAAAATGTTCGGCCCCACCCGAGTGTAAGATGATTTTCCGTTACTTTGACTGACCCAGACAACAACTTCCACCACCGTGCTTCTCTCGAAGCTCGAACAAGTCCAATCCACCAAGCAAAGGTCACAAAACACATATGCTCATATGCCAATTGAGCATTCCCTGTCAACCTACTTAAGAAATCCAAGAAAACACACAGCCCAAAGATGGCAGCCTGGCGCCGCCTAACCCCAAGCGACATCGAAGGCCTAATGCGCGTTGCAGACGAAGTCCATCCGGGCCTACCAGAAAGCTCTGAAATCTTCATCGAACGCGTCCAGCTCTACCCAGAAGGCTGCCTAGCCCTCGAAGAAAACGGCCAGATCTGTGGCTATGCCATCTCACATCCCATTCGACAGGGTCAGGCGCCTGCGCTGAATAGCCTGCTGGGGACCATCGCTTCCGATGCGGACCAGTACTATATCCACGACGTCGCCATTTTACCGCGACTCCGCGGACGCAACCTCGCGGCTGAGGGCATAGGCAGGCTTCTTGCGGTTGCCAGCCGCTACCCGGCGACCTGCCTGGTTTCTGTCTACGGCACTGAGTCGTTCTGGGGTCGTTTCGACTTCGTATCTAGACCGGTGGATGGAGGGTTGCGGGAGAAGTTGCGTGCTTATGGGGACGATTCTGTATATCTCTCGCGAGAGAATGATCGTAAGGGGACCTCAATTCGGGAATGAAATTCTGGTTTGATGGTTCAGTCCAAGAGGATGCTTTTGGAAGTCACCATAGACGATGCCTGGATGGGAAAAGACTTACATCTTATGAATTATCAGCCTATTCCATTGCTGTCATGCTAGTGATAGTATATCCTAAAGCATGTTAGTGAAGACTGATGCTGAGTTCGATCTCCAACGAGCATAAAAAAAGAGCAAGGATTCATCGCCATCGAGCAAAGTGGAGTCAGTTACACTCGATTCGACTGTGCTGCGCGGGGTACGTTGACAGTCTCGGGCGACGCAACTGTAGACTTGCTAGTTGAATGCAGCATAAACTGACTAAGCCGAGATAGTTTGTTTAACTACATTGCGTACAATAGGACCACATACTTTCCTCCGTCCCTACAGTAACATCACTCATCGCCTTCATCCGTCGGAGATACCATGAGACTTCCAAGACTGAGACCTACAGTTGTAATCTCCAGAACTAACCCTGTCTTATCTACCTCTGGTCGATGTTGCAGACAGATTCAATTCTCCAGCAACAGCTTCCGAGCGAGTTTTCTCCCTTCACTGTTTCTGCAGAAGAAGGATGGCACAGGTGGGAAAACTTGATGATGCCTGGAATTGGGAAAAATTAACTTATAATCACTCTTCCCAGTGATCGAAGCCAAGAAAGAAGACTTCTATCGATACACCACCAAGCGATGGCTGTAAGGCATTCATAGGGCAAACTGATTTTGGCGTCTTGCTGACAACCAACAGAGCCAACGACAAGCAAGAAGCCGGCAAGCGCTATCGAAGATTCAGTATCGAAGAGCTTGTTTCTATTGCTGTTGGGGCAAGTGGTAAGAATATCGATGGATGTACGCTTCCCTTCGATCTCCCATGACATAGATTATATTTCCTAACTCCTGAAGGCGCCCGCATAACAAAATATCAGGAAGGGCAATATAACAAGACCTTTCTGCTTACACTCAATGATGGATCTGAAGTAGTCGCCAAACTGCCGAATCCTAATGCAGGACCGGAAGTTTTGACTATTGCCAGTGAAGTTGCAACCATGGACTTTGTAAGCTCCGAATCCTCCAAGCAACATCAAGCTAATGATAGAAGGTAAGGAACATCATAGGTCTACCAGTTCTGCGGGTACTCAGCTGGAGTTGCAATCCCGTAAACCCAGTCGGAAGCGAATACATCATCATGGAGAAAGCGAGAGGGACTGCGCTTGGCGATGTCTGGTATCGACTCCCTTCGCCTTCGAAACACAAGATTATCCAACAGGTCGTGGCACTAGAAACAAAATTGGTGTCAACGTCATTCCCAGCGCACGGATGCATATACTATCCGCAAGATCTGCCGTCTAAACATTCTAAATATCTAATCCCTCTCGACGGAGACTCTCCGAGGAGGTTTCGCGTTGGGCCTGTCGTTGACCCGGTCTTCTGGCTTGATGGACGAGCGGGTATGGAACTATCCCGAGGCCCCTGTAAGTTCCCCTCTCTCTACCCTTCCATAAAACTCCATCGGTTTGCTTACACTCTGATGATGGACGGCAGGGCTTCACATGACCGATTATGCGACACACATAGGTAACAACGAAAAGATTTGGGCAACACAGAAGGCGCAGCCACGTATGGACTATTATCGAAGCAATATTGACTGCGAGAGTCCCAGCGAGTACCTAGATCTCCTTGAGAAGTATCTACTGCTTGTTCCACATATCACTCGAAATCAACCTGAATTTGCGGATCTCCTGCAGCCGACACTGTGGCACTCGGACCTCCATCTCAACAACGTCTACGTCGACCTTGACACGGAAACAATCACCGACATCATCGACTGGCAGAACATAACAACTGCTCCCTTGATCCTGCAGGCCAGATTCCCTCGAATGGTCCAACATACCAGCCCACCTTCCCTCGGCTGGGATATGCCAGAAAAGCCAGACGACTACGAGACTCTTTCCGAGGACGACAAAACCAGGGCAGACAAGGCCTACAAGAGCGCATTATGCCACAAATACTACGAAGTCCTCACCGCCAAGAAAAACCCCCGGCTCTATGCCGCGATACGCCATAACACCACATGGAAGTCACCACATGTTCTACCCATCAAATCCGTCGCCGGAGCATGGTCCTCAAGAGAGGTGTTCGGCCTCCGCGCATCATTGATGGATGTAGTAGAGCATTGGTCGGAGCTGCAATCTGCACATGATTGCCCGATTTCTTTCGCCGAAGAGGAAAAGAAGTTGCACAGCGAAGAGATGGAGAATCGCGAGTACATTGAGCAGCTGATGGAAAGGTTTCAAGATGCCGGTATCTTGCCGATGGATGGCATTGTCGATCCCGAGCATTTTGAGACTCTGCAACAGACAAGCCGCAGGCAGAAGGAACTGTTCCTGTCGTTAGCAGAAAACTTCGAGGAGAGGGGATGGATGGAGAAAATTTGGCCTTATCAGGACCGGCCTGATGAGGCGTGATACTGGCTCGTGCATTTCACGCTCTTCGAGCCAAGACGCTCTGCAGAATTGATTGCGATTTATCTGGTCGGATAGAGGCTAGCTTATTTTGCTCTTCTGAAGTCTTTCCCTACCAAATGGAGCCGGGTGTCTCAACTTAAGTGGGTTGATGTCCGGGTGACAGGCAAGGACTAAGTTGGACGTATTTTGAGCCGGCGCTAGCAAGTATGGGACATGACCGAGAAACAAACCGTTCGGTATATCGGGGTAGTGAGTCTTCAGTTCATGCACCTCTTATACACGTCGTACAGTCAATAACCTACGCCTCTGGATTGGCTGGGAACAGGCCAGTCTCGCAAAATCCTTTGTAATTATAGTCTCTTACTGCTCAGCTCTACATATGACCTTGCAGACCAAAGCGGTGTTTGCTACACCCCAAGAGTTGATTGAACAACCAGAAAAATCGTCAGATCACCAGGAGGGAGGCACGCATGAAAGTTACTGCCTGAGGCACCAACGGAAAGTGGGTCCAGGGTCTATGGGGTTGTTCAGCTCCCTCATCTACAACAACATAGCCGCGGTGGTGTAGTGGTATTAACATTGCAGAGCCCCCGGGGTCTGGTACCTAGCGGGTGGAGTGCAGATTCTGGGTTCGAGTCCCAGTCGCGGCATTATTTTTTGGTGATTAGAACACGACGAAGGCGTCATGAATTCGTCATGGCCGGCCGGCCGGTGCTTGAAGCTGGGCTTGCTACTATACAACACATGTGCATACACCAAGATAGACGAACGGACTATACAAGCGCCCGCCAAGACAGCAGTAGAGCTAACTACTCAAGCCCCCTCCGCAAGTTCTCGAACTGACTCATGGGGTATACCAGGGTATTTGGGGTTCGATCCAGATCGCCGGTGCGCATGAACCCGTTCACCGTCGTGCGAATCAGACTCCGCTCATGCGACACTGGGTGATCCCCGCTCAGCTCCCACCACATGGCTCCGCCTAGGCCCCGTCGCTTGATATACTCGACCTTCATGTCGGCCACCTGCGGCGTATCGTAGCTCACCAGTTTCTGGTCACCGGGCGCATGACTCCAACTCGCCAGCAGATTCCCGTCCACGAATTCCTGATGTCCCGCGGGCGGGAGCGCCTTGTAGTCCCACACCCCGTTCTCCCAGGACCCCTCGCCGACGCCCTGGAACGGGAGACCGAGGCCCTCGGTGTTCTCGAACGCGCGCCCGTATAAGGGCATCCCGAAGATGAGCTTGCTCGGGTGCACGCCTTGCGAAACGTACGCGTGGACGGCTCGGTCTGCACTGAAGGGGGTGAGCTGGTCGTACCCCGGGGCGGGGAAGACGTTGGCCATGTGACCTGCGTGCTTGTCCCAGCTGCCTGAAAAGTCGTAGCACATAAGGTTCCAGAAGTCGAGGTACGGGTCCATGTCCCGGATCTGGAGCTTCGAGAAGTGGGTGGGCCCGCAGGGGGCGGCGATCGTCAGCAACAGGCGGGAGGGGAGGCGGAGGTGCGCGGCGT
Source organism: Aspergillus homomorphus CBS 101889 (assembly GCF_003184865.1). NCBI lineage: Eukaryota > Fungi > Ascomycota > Eurotiomycetes > Eurotiales > Aspergillaceae > Aspergillus > Aspergillus homomorphus. The sequence continues at coordinate 992,679 of NW_020291887.1, read as the reverse complement.
AGCGGTCGAGTTCGAGACGGGTTTCTCGAAGGAGGAGGACAAAGTCTGCCGCTTGTTTGGGGTCAGCAGGGTATTCCCAGTCGATATCGAGACCGTCAAATCCCAGGTCGGCGAGGAGGTGGACGGCGGAGCGGGCAAACGTCTGCCGGCCCTCGGGAGTGGAGGCGGGTTGGGCGAAATTGGCGCTGTAGGTCCAGCCGCCGATGGACAAGATGGTTTTGAGGTGACGGTGGCGCTTTTTGAGAAGGAAAAGCTGTTTGATGCAGCCGTAGGCGTTTGTGCCGGATTCGTCCCAGGAGTCGGTGGGGTAATGTTTTTCGAGATCGGAGTACGTGTCTGTTAGGAAGCTGGATAATCGGAGGTGTTAGGGTTGATGGACGAGACAAGAGAGAGGAGATGATGAACGTACACTTCGCCAGTGGGCCGGATGTTTGCGAAGGAATCTGTGCAGGCTGTTAGCTGGAGCGTCAGATTGGACGACTCTGGTTCGTACATAGGATGTGCGTGATGTACTCGGCTGGGATGTCCTGCGGTTGGTAGTTACGGCCATAAACACCCTATAAAGCTTAGTCACAAAGGCCTCTGCGTGGGATGGTACTTGGTTACCCAATTGGTGAAGTATGCAACAGTCTTGTAGGCCGGTCCATGGGCGACGCCGGGAGCGGGTGGCGGAACCATCTGCGGGGGAGCAGGAGGAGCACGTGTGACATTGTAACCGGAAACAGGGGCAGCAGGGCTGGCCAGATCTCGAGGAGCCTCATTTGGAACCCGAGCCTCCGGCTCAGGTGCAGGAGCTGAGTCCGATGGGATCTGTAGCTCCTGGCCAGGATAGATGAGATCCGGGTTGGTCAGCTGTGGGTTGGCTGCGGTGAGGGCAGCCAAAGTCACGCCATGATCTTGAGAGATCTTCCACAAGGTATCTCCACTGGCAATTGTATAAGTAGGCATATTGACAACTGGATCACTATTGATAGAGATATTTAGAGTTGTTGGTGGGAGGAAGAAAAAGAGGAAGGCTGATGACGATGCTAGATGAGGCGGAAGAAACGGACTTGGGGCTGACGGTGGTTCAGGCACCAACTGCACCCAACCTTAATTCTTTATTTATCGAGGGGGTTTGCCCAACCGGGTCTAGCCGTGTCCCACCTTCCTTTAAGGGATATATATCCCATCGGTGCCTCAGGCTCAATGGTCTAGTGCCTGATGATGATGGTGGTTTGCCATGATATGAGTAGCATGAAAGCAGCCTAGAGCCTAGAGACGACCTCGTCCAGCATAGCGCGGGACAGGAATAATCCTACTATCGACAACCCGCATGTTCAGGTCTAATTGCTGATCGCAGGCTTAGCTGCAGTGAAATGCCATGACGTGTCGCAGTCTGACAGTCAGAGCTCACACCATGTCCCCCTGTACCTTGCATGGGAGATAAAAAGCTACGACACCAGAGTTGAAAACAGCCCCTCCCGCTCGTCACTGCGAGTGTTCTCCCCCTGGCCCCCACAAGGCATTTTACCTCCGTCATGATGGCTCCTTTAGATGACAGGTTCGACTTATGTGTCAGATTTAGCCCCCAAGTGCCAGATCCGCCCTATCATACGTTCAGGCGTCAGCAACTGTCGCGTGGGCTATGCATCTGACAGGAAGCGGCAATTCTGATCATGACCGGGAGCGAGGCTGACGGGCAGTGTATAGTGACAATTGAATTTGAGCAAACCTAGTTGGTATCTTGTTTGGCTCTCCGGCTCACAAAGAAAGAGATCATTGAGCATTCCATGAGTCAAGCGAAGAGTTAATCTGGCAGCCAAGCCCCTTTTACGTTGACCGTTAACAATGTCCGATGAGTTTCATCGCCGAGAAGGCCGAGAGATCCGATGATCCAACCACTAAACCAATTTGGTCCCTCACGTGTCGGCAATCATCCGGGCCAGTTTCAGAGTTTGCGATTGTCAGTTGTTCCACCACATGATTATTTGCAGTTAAATTCCCTGCCGGGCATCATCATCAATCAAATGTTGATTTTTCCTCACTTGCATTCGCTCCCTCCCCCCACTCCGGAAGATGACGCCCCCATCACCTCATTTTGCAGCCTTCAATGGTGTCGATGATCTCATGGCGGCAATTTGTTAGACTGGCTTACTCTAGTCCGAGTTAGGCAGCTGCGCAAATCAGCGATAGCCAAAGGCCCACGCGTTCCATCCAGCTCCGGGTTCCACCACTTGAGGCTGACATGAGAAGGAGAATTCATTATCCCCAACCTAGAGCAGGTTCTGTCGGCTTTTTTTTCCCCCTCTTTTTCCTCATCCACTCTCCTTCATTTATCTGATTCTTTTCCCCCTCCCTCCGACGGAACCATGCAAAGTTTCCTTTCTCGTCTCATGGCCTGATTTTGTCGCCACCTCTTAACCTCAAGCTTCCCATCCTATATGCATCCATCTAGCTGAGATGAACCCCCATCAGGTGCAATGGCACCTTGGTCGAGCCGCCATACTGATGGCCTCTCTGTGCCTACTCCTCTACCTCTACGCAAATCGCAATGGCGCCCTCACCACCAGTGATGGCCTGATCGTCAACGATGTCGAAGCTGTTGTTCCCGCTCTCTCCGCCTGCGAGGATTTCGACCCCGCCACCGTATCTATTGACCTCCACGGCGCCATGAACGCCAAAGCCCCGATCAATGGCAGTGCGGTGGACGACTTTGTCTGCTCGATAGTCAAACACAATATGAAATTGACCGCCCATCTCGACTGTCCTCTCAATATTAGCTCGCGTTATGATAGTCTCCGTGTCCAACCGACTTGGGGTAGCACCAAGCCCAAGGTGAAATACTTCTTCGCTCTCGACCTATACCAAGCTGCCCACATCCTCATGCCGTTGATGGGTGCCATTCTGGATACAATGCGATTCGTGGGGCCCGAGTACTGTGCGCTTTCTATCGTCGAGGGTCGATCCACGGATGGTACATACGAGATTCTCGCCGCGCTGGAACCCGAGCTCGCCGCGTTGGGTGTGCGCTACTTTCTTGGTACGAATGGTTTGAACCCTAAGGCGGAGGGCGAAGATCGCATCAAGGATCTCGCAATCCTGCGCAACCAGGCGATTGCTCCGCTTGTCGCTGCCGGCACGGGCAAGTTCAGCCCCTACGCTGCCGATGCGCTGATTGTCTTCGTTAACGATATCGTCCTCTGCACGGAGGATCTTCTCGAGTTGATATATCAGCACCAAAATCAAGAGGCACAGATGACCTGCGCATTTGACTGGAACTCCGGTGGCGGTTCCTTCTACGATTCCTGGGTCTCCCGTTCGATGTCTGGCAATCTCTTCTTCGAGATCACCCATGATGCACGATACTGGATTGGCAAGGATATGTTCTTCGACGACAATCACAGCGCGGAACGCTACGGCAGAGGGCTGCCCGTGCAAGTATACTCATGCTGGGGTGGCATGGTGACACTCAACGCCGCGCCGTTCGTTCAGAAGACTGTCACGTTTCGCAGCTCGGAACCAGGCGAATGCTACATGGGTGAGCCCATGACCCTCGCAAAGGACCTCTGGAAGGCAGGCCTAGGCAAGATTGTGGCTATTTCCAGCATCAATGTTGCATACGAGTACAAGTCGACGCGCGAGGCAAAAGAGACCTACAAATATGTGCACCAGATCATTCAGCGGGAGAAGTATAAGAAGGGACCGGAATTGGTCGAGTGGGAGGTAGATCCACCTCCAAGGGTCAAGTGCATGCCGTGGTTCAACAACCAATATTGGGTTGACCCGGTGTAAATATATCCTGTGATACCAAGCGTATATATCCTTTGCTGTTTTTGATTCATTCTCTGTCTTTATTCTTACGGCCATTACTATGGGGTTTGCTGCTGGCACAATAATGATAGTTGTGGCGGTGCGTACCCTGAATTGAATATATCATTTTGATCAGCCAACCTATTGGTGGTCGATACTGAGTATAGATTATTCCGCAAGCATACACTTTTGAGTCCCGGGAGGTGGCTGACCTGGCGACGCCACATTCAACCTTTCAGCGCAATCCGCTCTGATACACTGCATAAGATCCAGGCATCTCATTGCTACCTTCTTCTAGATGTTGGTCTACGTAATGACTGTGCTATGATATGCAGCGCAATGACCATAATGTCGCGAGAGATCTAGTTTGTGGACGGGTTTCTAGAATGTCGGCACCCACTAATCTCTGTGGAGCGGCCGTATATGCACTGACGTCGTGTCTTTCCTCGAAGTACGCACACAACCTGTTGACTCTAAAGGGCACCCAAGACACCCAGTACGAGATTCACTACCTCTAATAACATGACTCCCTGGAAAATTGTGACTACAAAAGTACATATCTCTCAAGGAGGTTGCTTTCTGATAGGTCCAAGTAGTAAATCAGTATGGGAATGAACAGTTTAAATGAGTGTCCCAGTCTGACGGAGCAAAGCTGAATATTACCCTGCAGTCTTAACCATTCACATTTCCCGATGTCGGATTCACAATCTCAACGCCCGGGCCGTCCAAGTTGTCTTCCTGCTTCGACCGACTTTCTTTCGAAGTTCTTGACCAATACACCACACGCATCACCTCTCCTCCACCTCTCCCTCCGGAAAGCTCTTGACAAGAATTTTATCTCATCTTCCGCTAGCTTTTATTCTTCTAGCCTTGTTTTCTTTCTATTATTTGGAGGGCATCGAATTACACAATCTGGTATCATGAGCACGCTGACCCAACCGGCCAACTTGTTGTTATTGAAGCCATGTGGCCAAGAAAACTAAGTATGGACATGTTACAACTCCTCGGATGGGTAAGTATCTCATATCTGCGGCACGATATATTAAGCTGTTCATCTGATGTTAGTCTAGCGGCCACCCATATTATTGCTTAGGGGAAGGCAAGCAAGAGTTTTGGCGTTTGGGGTATCCTGATAGACGCAAATCAATTTCAATCTGTCGTTCAGCACTAGAGGTGAACCGTCTTGTCCAATGTGGCTTCTTGGATCTCCCCTTCACAATGTAATAGGGGAAGTGATGCCGACTACAGACTCTTCCATCACAGACTCTATCATCACGGGTCTCCCGAGATCTTGGATCTTATCCCTACGACTACGCTACGCTTGTGATGGATACCATGCTTGCAAAGGGTCTGTTTCTCTGCTATCTCGGAGAAGAAATCTCTCCTCAGAGTCCGGCTTCTCGAAAGACTATGATGATCTGGCTCCTGATTTTTATCCTCTGGGAGTGCCGTTTGTTGATTGCCGTTTGTTGGTTTCATCTTGGGTATGTCGTTGCAGGTACAATCGAACTTTCGTTCGTCTTGCCCTTCTCTCGTTGATTTTCGTTAGGATGCCTCCTCGTATTCATCGCCGTTGCTCTTGCGCGATGTGCCCATCCATCCCCGTGTCTTCTTTTGTATGCACCGCCTGAGGACCAGTAGCAAGGATTACGATCCAATGCATTTGGAATCATTCAAGCCTCGTTGCGTCCACGACGTTGTTGCATCCGTCGCGTGCCAGCAGTGTTCCAAGCGCAATCGGACCTGTAAGAAAGTACGTTTACCTGGGATTCCGACTGGTATAGACACTGACTTGATTACTAGGCTACGATTGGAATCCTGGGTCCTAGGAATAATACCAGGACTTACAGAGTCATGGGACTCCTCCGATTTGGAAGCCTGGAATCACCCAGCCCCCGCCGGATTAACGACATAGAATGCCTGCAAAAGGTCCGGCATCGCGTCAAGCTGCAACATACAGCCTTCTTCGCAGGGCGCACGGTGACAGCACCTCTTGAAATCGGTTTTATGCCTACCACGAAGCATGAGTCTTTTCGGATCGCCTGCGCTAGATAAATGTCAATCCACCTGAAGCGAACGAATGAGCGCGCCGGGCATCCGCGCGCACGGGTGGTCGCCGCAGTAGATTGGCAAGAGGATGCGGAAAAGCTCGGTCTTGCTCTACGGCATGGTGAGAATCTGATAGGCAGGGATGCGCAGTGTTTGTGCACAGGAAATATGGGCGATGCTGGGTGGGTTGGCTTTAGACGCATCGACGACACATTCAACGCATGTGTGACTGGGCCATCCTCAACGGATAACCTCCAACATCCGTCGAGCTCTGCCATCAAGTTACCTCGTCCAACACGTTCCAATCATACTACTTGCAAGATCTAGACAAAAGTACGGCCTTCGAGCGGGCGTTCCGCGACTGTATCAGTGAAGGGATTGGGTAGAGGTGCAGCAACTGTTTGCACACGGTCGATGATTATTCCTTCGCGGAGTGGTGTGTGACTGATGCACTTTGCAAGCCTCGGCTACTTTGTTTCAGGCCTTCGCCATAATGTCTTCAAATTCGGCAGGTAAATCTTTGGACATCTTTGACAAAGAGAGAGAGCCCCTGGTAGCACGTTCTACCTCTCTTCTTTCTGGACTAGATACAGTACTGCTATACCAGTTACCCTACGCTCGCTGCATTGAGCCGCTCAGTGCTTTTGGCAGTTCCGCGTGTCACAACGTCCCCACTGGTCTAAGGTCTCACTGCTCTTGTTCTGCTGTTCCCGATGGACCTCCAGACTGTGATTTCAGACTAGCTCTGGCACGTCCATGCAACTGACGAATCAAACCGTGCTCGCCCATAGACATGCTCAAAAAGCCCTGTGTGTTAGCCAAGAAGAAGGGAACGCTTACATTTGTTCAAGTGGTCGTCTAGTAGGTCCTCATTTACTAGCCAACAACCCCTGGTGCATGAGCATCCAGCGGCGGTGCCCAACGGCCAGTAAACGGCAGAACCCTCGATCTATCGCGGAGGTTGTGTTGGCAATCTCTTCTAGCAACCGGTGGACCACTTCTGGCTCAGTGACCACGAGGCTCAGATCCGTCGTGAGGCCGACATTCGTCGCATCCTGGCCCGCCCCCCTCTCCGCGGCGGCCTGCACGCGCTGCTTGAGCAGCACTTCTCTCTCCCCGCTCCCTTCACCCGTCACGACCTTTTGCTGACCGTCGATGATAATGGCGAGTGGACTGTGCTCATCCGTTTAATCCGCCTGCTGGATAATTCCAGAGAGTGTGCCCGTGAGCGCGGGTCAGCTGCAGATGCGTATACCGAGATCCCGGCGATGCTTGCAATTGTCCTGGATACTCTTGAGTGGCTGATTCGCAACCTTCCCGGCCCGTTCAACGCCTGAATATTGGTTGACTGTTGTCTTTGCTGTGGTGCTTGCTGGTGGTAGCGACGGCCCCTCAGGGCGCGCGCGCCTGCGATCTCCTTTTGTTATTTCTTTACCAGTCTCAGTGCAAAGTGGTTGGGTTACACTGCTAGAGGAGATCAGGAGAGCCAGGCGGGCAATGGCGATGGGAAATCACCCTCGGAGCGAACCCTGTACGACCCCGAAGACTCTCGACTTGAGTACCGGGATAGAGACTTCTACCTCGTAAGATGCTGAATCCCGACACGTACATGTTGAGCGAGCAGATCTCCCCGGTAGACCCTGCGACACCCATTCCAGGCTCCGCTCGTTCTCTATGCTCAGGCAATTCTAACACTCCCTGGAAGTCTGTTACCCCTGGTAGATGCATACCTCTCTAGGCGCAGTTAACTTGAAACAAATTCCAGCCAACAATGTCGAATACGGCTGTTACAAATGCATCATAAATGGAGACTTGACCTAATCCTTATGTAATTTTGTAGGAACGGCAAGCGAGATAAGAGGCAAACTTTAAATCATACAGGAAGCTCTATTCCTCCTCGCTCCTTGCCAAAGACGGACAAAACATATTTCTTTATTCTGTACTATGGCACAAGAGAATTCGCAAAGGCGTGCTTTGCAACCATGCGGAATTCAAAAGAGGGCACCTGGGTCGTCTGTCCGGAACAGGCTTGCTGAAAATCAGTGGCGTTGCAGCGCTGAGAACAGATGGGTCTTGGGTTTTGCTTGTGTCCCGCTCCTCGCACGAGACGATGAGCTTGCCTTCATATGAAACAGGTCCGCATGCCATCCATAAAATGTTGATTTAGACCTCCAAGAGAAATAGATGCAGTCCGAGTGCCGCAACTCGAAATCCATTTTCTGTAATGTGGGCAATTCTACTTCGTTTCCAAGGATTACCAGGCATATTCATATTCTCGGGGCGGAACGCACTTTTCGACTGTTCAGTACCTACATAATTCGCGCGTCTGTTTGCGACGATCGACTGTCGGGTGGTTCTGGAAACCCAGATTCCAGAGATATCGTGTGTTGCAGCGAAAGTACGGCGAGCGTCTATGTGATACAGCCATACGGGGGTGAAAACGGTACCTAGCTGTGGACTCTCGGTCTCACCCGTCAATTGTCGTCTATTCTTACGATCGACTAGCCCTGCGCCCCGGAAACCCGAAAACAAGGGAATTGTGAGATTGAAACGCCAGTCATTGAACGAGATTTCTCTCTTTCAGCTAATCACCCGAAAGCACCAAGAAAGTTGCACTATGGGTCATCAGAATAAGACGGGGTATGGCCCAACAACCGCCAATCGATGCTCAGGTATAACGGAGTCGAAAGAAGTAATACACATGGGCTCTCTTCAGTGTCAATGAGGCCTGCATATATCTGTGGCTGCAAGAGCAGGGGTATAGGGGATTGGGGGAATGAAAGTAGCTATTCCACTTCCTGTGTCTTACCTTGCGGTGCTGGGCTTTCTCTTGCTTTTTTTTCTTGACGCTTGGAGGTAAAGGAGATAAAGCTTGTTATACGTAAAGGAAACATGTCCCATGAATCTGGCATCTTCCCAAAATTGGTCAGATCAGACACTTACAATGGCTTTCCTGTATCGTCATCGTGTTAATGAATCCTGTTGCGCTCCTCCCCTGGAGCCATCATGGACTTCTAGCTCGGTCATTCTCGTGATCATACTGTCGATCTATATAGGACCTATGGCACTGGAATACTAGTAGCAATCAAACTGGTAATACTAGTAGAACAATATCATTTCTTATCCCGGCTTGATAAAACTTAAAGTGCAGGCTTTTTCCCCCGCGCAGCATGGAAACCGACTATACCGGAATAGACACACGTATATCAGTACCAAACACCATCAACAGCGAAGTAATGCAGGCACGCCGAATTTAAATCAACAGATCCAAGACCTCAAGCAAGAGATTCTTCTTAACGGACACGGGCTGCCTGGACAGCCCCAACAACTTGGCGACAGCCACCTGCGCCGTGCGCACGCTATAATCCAGACTCATCGTCGTGTCTCCATCCGGCAGCTCAGCGAACTGGCCCAGGAGCGCCACATTGGTGGTATCACGGGGGATGACGAGCGGACGGTCGGCAGGCCCACGGGTCAAGAACGGCGCGGTGCCCAGGGGCATGCCGCAGGGGATAGTGGCGGAGTCCTCGAGGATCGGCTCAGCCGGAAAGCGCAGGTGGGCCAGAACCTCGGCGAAGATCTCGCGGCCGGAGCAGGCGAACATGGGTTTCTTCACGAAGTTTCCTTCCTCCGCCGGGCGCAGGGCAGAGCCGCACAGCACGGTGACGTTGTCTGGCTGCGACGCGAAGAGGGCCTGGTGCGGGACGCTGAGCGTGAGCGCCCAGTTGCTCTGCGCCAACGAGAGCAGGGTACCGGTGCCGGTTTGATCGTGCGTGAGTTTGTCGTAGAGGTTCATGAAGGCGGGACCACGGATGGTGGTCGTGAAGGTCTCGAGGCCGGACTCGAGCGGACGCGAGAGGAAGGTCGTCGGGGAGCCGAATTTGGGCGACTTGTCGGCCAGCGTCTGCCACAGGCGCCATTCGCGGAGGAGCGAGTCCTCCCAGTTGGAGGAAAGGAAGGGCGGCGCCCGTTCGTTGCTCCCCATCACGGCGCCCGAGCGCGAGAAGCCGATGTCGATCAGGCAGAGATCCTGCGGATCCAGATCGATCAGGTGGTCGCGCTCATCCTCTGTCACCGCGATCTCTGAGACGGTCGTCGGGTCGCTGTCAGGGTAGAACTTGATGTCTTTGACCTCGGCGTGGTAGCGGAAGTCGACCTGCTCGTGTTTCAGGAATGCGGTGATTGGGAGAACGAGCGATTCGAAGAGGTTGAAGCGTGTCTGCGTACACTTGTCCACCTCGTGCAGCGTCTGGATCTCCTCCAGGTATTTGCGCAGGTGACGCCAGAATTCCGCTGCGCTATGCCACGGTTGGAACGAGAACCTGGGTTTGATCAGTTTTCGATTTCAGAGTTTCGACGAGAGAGAGAAATGCTCACGTGGTGGACCAGAGGGACCAGAACCCGGTGTCGAAGAATGGCTTCTCAAAGACTTCGTCGATGCGCTTGGCGTGCAGCGGTTGTTCGGGGCTCACGATAAACTTGATCACTTCCATCCTATCCTTTAGACCCAGTTGGATGCCTTTTCCTTTGGTGAGCACTGCTTGATTGCCCGATGCATCGACGCTTACAGCTCGGGGGCCAGCGTGTTTCTGGGCCCGTGGAAGCTGGAATCGGAACTCACGCACGTCGTCGGCGAGAGTTTTGCCAGGATGTTTGATGTCCGGCACCAGATCCAGCAGTTCCTTCACTCCTTCCCCGTGGAGATATGGCAGGCAGTAGAATGGAAGCGAGTATCCTTCGTCTGCGTTGCCGGAAACGACCATCTCTCCGCCTCGATCGGGGTGCAGATCGAATATGTGGATGTTGACACCGGGGATGTTGCCCTCACGGATCAGATACACCGCAGCCACCAGCGAGGCGAGTCCATGGCCAACTAGCCAGGCCTGAATATTGCGCGGGTCTTGCCTGAAGACGTCAGATTTGGGGTCCATTGTGGATATTGTTGGTGCGAACAAACACAGTCACGATGATTTTATCAGTGACATAGTTCCCGAGTGACTCTGCCTTTTTATCTGACTCGGAACAACCTTTCGAGTTGGCTGAGTATCAATCATACGATGCAATGGTAAAGGGATACGCAATGATTTCATGGTGTGTACCACCTCCAGCAGAGCTTCAAGCCTCTTAATCATGTGGTCCCAGCCTGGTGCAGCCATCTTGCCATCCGGACCTCTACAGACGGTGGAATACCTCGGAAGTCAATTTTACGAGGGCTGCAAGCCCAGCCTGGTTCCATTTCGTCATCGTACAATTCTTGGGGTTCCAGTATTTGCTCTAGCAGTACCTTCTTTGGTGGAGCTCGTATGCTCGTATGGTCGGAGCCGACAACCCCAGCAGGCACGGCCCAGACGGCTTGTACCTCCAAACCCCAAGTGTCAGCAGCAGTCGGACCATGGGTTCATTTCTCCATGACACAAATCGAATGGGGTGGCCTGGCTTGAGAAGCACTCGATCTTCGGAAATATCGACCGTCATTATACGTACGCCAAGAGATTCAGAACTTTACCATGAAATATAAGCTTGCGTCTTTATGCTAGCTGTAAATCATGAAGCTAAGGCTCTCAAGTCGATACCCAAACAACAGTTGAACTCACTTTAGGTCACAAATGAGATAGAAACCTGCAGACATCTATATCGAACAATATGTCGCGAACCACAGAGTCTAGTTCTGAGAGTAATGACCATGATATCTCGACCCGGACAGTCAGCAATTCATGGTGTGGACAACCTGCACAAGTATGGCTGTGACGCCTCGCAAAAATATAATGGTTCTTCCTAACTGAAACACTAACAAATCTATTTACTCTACGAAATCATAGCTAACCTACGCTGGGTTCTCGGAGCCAGCCCTAACCCATAATGAGTCGAAAGCAATAACAGCAACCATCGCGATCGCCATCCGCAACGCGACACAGCTGGTCGACTTCTTTACGTATCCACTCCCCGTTCAAGACCACTCTGTGTCTGCCCATTCGATCGGAGAGCTACTAGCCCATTTGCGCCGATACGGTGAAAAGCACCGAGAAAAGTTCGTCGCGGTCGGCCTACCCGAAGGTCTGGTGCGGATGTGTCCATGCTTGTGCTCACGGCTCTGGCGGGAGCTGGATACGCTGCCCTTGGTGCCGGAGTACAAAAGTCATACCCGGCAGCCGGACGAGGCCGGGGACCTCTCGATCTTTGCGAGCTGGAAGCGGAAGACGCCGGACGAGCAAGCGGATTCTATGGCAAGGAAATGCTTGAGGTGAGCTGGCTTCGCCGGATAAAAGAACGGAAGAAGCAAGGAAGAGAGTGGGATATAGCTGACTCGTCGATTCGTGAGAGATAGGGCGTTTGGAGTCGGACATCTGATCCACAATCAGATTTATGCCAATGGGATGGTGGACGTCGATAAGAGTTTCCGTATACGCTTCGCGGAAGAGGACGACTATCAGAGGACGGTCAGCGCTGAACTGTGGGAGAGGGCCAAAGGATTCGCCGAGGATCTCGTGGAGAGGAAGGTGAAGATTGCCTTTTTCAGCATGACGTGTCAGGGGAAACCCGACGTGCATACCAGGCATGCTTTGCTGCGTCTCAGTCATATTCTGGGGGTGGATATGAAGTGGTAGGCCTTGAGTTTCTACCTAAAAACAAGTCTGAATCACGAACGTCGCCAGGTATGTCCCGAAGCCGCGCCCGAATACCCTCCAGGTGATCCGCAAGATGGAGGATATCATGGAGGGTTTAGCCGGAACAGACGTGCACCTGGACATGGAGGACCAGCTCCAAATCCTGGAGTTCGCGTACGAGAACGCAAGTCGATACTGGCTCCAGGAGAATGGACCCTTGCGTGCGCGCCAGCAGGGAGGAGCTGATGTGGTGATCATCGACAGTGCCCCGCTGCTGACACTGGCGCTTCTAGCTAAGCAGCATGATCATGATCGTCCTGTCATCTTTGAGAACAGATTGCACGCGCCACCGGACATCTTGGAGCATATCACACGTCCGCAGGCACGGGCGTGGCAATTCGTCCAGACCCGATTACAGCACGTCGATACCTTGATTACACCTCTGCCACGCGCATTCACCCCATCTATCATGCCAGAGGAACGCGTCGGTCGTATCTCTACATCTACCGATCAGTAACTATGCCCGTGGCATCATAGGTCCTCCATGCGAATGTATACTGACATGAAATCAGGCTCGACGGCTTGAACAAGCATCTGACAGACGCCGACCTGACCTTCTACGGACAAGAGTTCAACTCCCTATGCAGGACCTTTAGAACCCCAGTAATCAAGTATCCGAATGGTAAGCTTGCTTTGGTAGGTTATTGAGTGTCATACTGAAATCAGAATCACACAGAGCAATATATCCTGAGCCTAAGCCAGCTGCGCCCCGGAGACGGAAGTCTTGTCCTGCTCGACGCCTACGACGAGTTCTGCACCATTTGCACCCAGCAAAGCCCTGACTTGCCGCTTCCCAAGCTTCTCATCTGCCACCACGGGCCATCTCGCAGCCCTGAAAGCGATCCCCTATATGATCGTCTCCACACCCACATCGACACGACCCTGAAAAAGCAATTCGCGGCCCAAGTGTGCGTAGTCCAGATTGGCCCGCAGGACCAAATGTGGAATACCTTGCTCTCGAACGCCCGCGCGGTCGTTCAACTGTCGGTCTGCCAGGGCATTCCCGAGGTCCTGCTCTGGGCTCTCCAGAAACAGCGGCCGGTGATCACCACCACTGAAGGAGGGCGGCTTATGGCTTTGGAGGAGGAGGAAATAAGGAAGAATCTGTTTGTGGTGGATGGGTTGGACCTAGACACGATCGTGCAGCATCTGTATCGTCTTTTCACCGACAAAGGAGTACATGCGCAAGCAAACTTGAGCCGCGGGTTGCCTGATTGCTTGACAACGGTGGGTAATGCTGCTTGCTGGTTTTACCTCGCATCCCAGGTGTCTCGGGGGCTGGACTATCGTCCTAATGGTGAGGATATTGCGCGGTTGGCACGGCTGGTAGAGTAGCTTTGCTGAGTTAAGATGAGGGACTTTTCGTTTTCCCTCTACAACACTATTTGACGCCAGAGCTGTTTTGGTATGGTATCTGTTAACTTGGAACTCGAATGTATTCCTGATACACTTTGCTTTCTAGGTCATCAAACCACAGAACCCTGAAATCTGAGAACAACCCAACTCCGTAAACAGCGAACTCCCTAAGTGGTGCAACCTGCGGGGCATGAATCGCATGACCTCATTAGCTCGAAGCTACCCCGCAAAGTTCTTTGTTTCACGAACAATGGCGAGCAAATCATTGGCATTGCTGACTCGAGCTCCTTCTCGCCCGAGATAGCATCTCTCGGCGCCTGTGCCGAACCACGGACAAAGGCGGAGTCAAGCTTCGGTGAGACGGCAGAGTGGTTCGCTTGGAAGCGATCGCCGTTCTAGACTCTGGCCTTTTGAGACCGATCGATCGCCGAGTGTCGGCCCCGAGAAGTTCTTTACAGATCCTGGGCTTTACTATGCTGTTGAGTTTAAATCAGTGGTTAGAGGCTGGCTCTATGTTCCGGGCTGTCTTAGTGGCATGATGCCTTATCCCCTGGCCCAGTTTCGTCACTCAGTACGTAATAGCACTCGTACCGATTTGCGGTTTGATAGAAGGCTTTCACATGAGATGCTGGATTCTTAGTCGAACGCTCGTGTTGAGCGAAAATTCGGCCGAGATTCTCGAACGAGGGGGTGGGGGGTATATGCGTGATATTTGATACTTCGATACCACTGCAAGATCTCAATCGCACCCAAGGTAACTGAGAATAACATGATCGCCATGATATAAGCCACAGTAGCGTACGACTTTTGCCTCAGGCTCAATCAAAGACCACTGTTCTTGATATCAATTCCACTGCCTCTTTTCTACCATCCCACCCTCTGACAACCCAACCAACACAGAAATCAGCACCGAAATCCCAAAATGAAGCCCAATACAAGCAACACACCACCGCCCTCCCCCCCAGAAGACAAACTCTACCACCTGATCCTGCTCATCACCGCAATCGCCAAAGACCCCACCAACAACCTCACAGGCCGAACCCGCATCCTGGGGACCTACCTCTCCCTCGACACCGCCAAAGCCGCCGCAAACAGCTGCCTCTTCGACGCGGGGTACGAGCGGGAGTTCTTTGAGCGGTACGAGTCCCGCTATAGCTCCAGCTCCAGCTCAAACACGCCCGAAGCATCTCCCCCAGCCAACAACACCAACATCCCCGGCCTCGCCATCCTCGCCCAAACACCCGACGGCACGACCTTCCGCGTCTGCATCCAAACAACCCCGAACACGAAACACCTGACGCTGGCCCTGGGCGACGGCCGGGTGCCCCTGCACCTGTACTACGTCGTGCAGACGACCGTCTCGGCCGATGACGACCATCCGAGGCTGAGCGTGCTGGATGTGTTTTTGGCGTACCAGGCGGCGAGGGAGTGCGCGGAGCAAGCGTTATTGGTGGGCGAGGGGCAAGGCCGAGAGTATGCGATGTATGTGCAGGCGGCGCCGTATGAGAAGGATTGCGGGTTCGGGGAGGATGTGGTGGTGCATGCTACTGGGGTGGACGGGGAGAATTATTTGGTTAGTGTGTTGCGGACGGAGGAGTTGGATAGTGTGCGTGTTGCGGAGGAGGCCGGGGAGATGGCGGTTGATTTGTAGAGTTGCGTTTGGTTATGGGTTCATGTGTGGAGGGGGGGGGTTTTGTGTTGGGGATGAGATTGAAGGCTGAGGAAGTTACCATTGAGGAAAGAGAGTGGGTACAGTCTGGTTGGCATATTCGCATTGTTTATGTTCTGATTGCCATGGGTCGAATCACTACCGTACAGGACATAATTCAGAGATTCACACCGTGCTATAACTTCCTTCCCCCCACCAAAAATGCATATGGAACACCAGACCATATTGAAACCTCTCCTACCCCGGAATATCCGTCTCAAAATTCTCAATGCACCGACATCCTCCACCAACTCGACAATCCCAGCAATCTGTGCCGGCCTCAAGGGAAAATCCACCGTCTGTGAGACTCTCTTTCTATAAAGACCGCCGGGCGATCAAAGCAGCATCCCCAGTCGGGCTGGAATGGCTCACGGGACGAACAGCCTTGTTATCAAGATATGCAGTCCAACAGTAACTACGTGACTGTCACTCAAGAATGTGCCTCCCAACTCAGTTAGCTTGCGGCTACATGTTATACTGAGGCGTTTATCATCCATCATCATCATCATCATCCTATCCAACGCTGGCCTTACCTCGAATCCCCGCGGATAATGTTGAAGACACCATTCTCTCGTGCCTTGCTGCATCGCCATATCCGTACAAGGATGACTGGCGTCGTCCAGGGTTTCTTCGTGAACCTGAACCGTACCTTCCAAACAGTACAAAACAACAAGCCGATGGTAGAGACTATCGGTCTGTCGACCCATTCTAGGCCTTCCTCGACCATTGGCACGAGCAGCTGATGGCATGCAGAGCCGTTGGACAACCGAGACGATCTATTCAGATACACCTCCGGCAGATGGTTGACGAACGAAACGCATCACCTCGAGCAGCCTTTCGTGAAGTTCGACGTCAACAGTCTTTGCGCTCTAGCCACGTCTCTCTTCAGCCCGGCAACAAAATGCGTGCGCATCGTCAAGTTGGAGGGGAATTTCAACAAAAGCCTTCCTTCTCACGATGAACGACGGCAACGAAGTAATAGCAAAGATCCCTTGTCCGAATTCTGGGACGCCCCTACTGACGACAGCCTCTGAAGTAGCGACATTACAGTTCTGTATGTTCTCGACGAAACTCCCTCGGTCTCCACATACTCACTCTGTTGTCTAGTGCGGACCCGTCTATCAACTCGAGTCCCAGAGGTCTATGTCTGGTGTTCAGATCCGACAAACCCGGTGGGTGCGGAATATATCCTCATGGAAAAGATCCTTGGGGTCGCGCTCACAGAAGAATGGGGGAGGATGAACACTTAGGAACGTTATAAGTTGATTGACAGGATCCTGCAAATGGAGAAGGAGCTTGAGAGCTGTAGATTCCCAGCATACGGGAGCCTCTTCCTGCGGGATTCCTTGCTGTCTGGATATCGTCATTATTCTCTTTTCTCAGACTTGGACCCCACTGGGATGTTCTGCATCGGACCATCTTGCAACCGAGCCTATAGTACCTCCGCTGAGATTCCCAGTTCAGATATTGGGCCGTGTAAGCTCTTTTTTTTTTTCTTTCACTGGACGCCCCGCCTTCTGACTGGCATCGTTTAGGGACTTCGACTCTGGAATTTGCACTCTGTGCAGCACGCCGAGAGCTAGCTCTCGTTGCGAGAAATAGAGATGAAGTGCAGACCAGCTGAAGCGATACTCTGATGATCAGTCCGTGGACGAGTACAGTGAGCTCTTGCAGAAGGCGCTACTGATTCTACCGGCCCTAACACACAATCCACATGTGGTGAAGGCGGCAGGGTCAATCATCTGGCATACAGACTTGCATCTCGGAAACATCTACGTATCCGCGGAACACCGGGCCTTGATTGAAGGCGTGATTGATTGGCAGTCCGCGCAAGCCTCTCCTCTCTTTATACAGGCACACTTCCCCGAGTTTCTGCGGCCACCAAAAGACTACAGTCCTGGAACTGAAATCCCCGCTCTTCCGGATAACTATGAAGAGCTGGACGCTACGCAAAAGGAAGCGGCCAGGAAGGCACAAACATTGGCGGTTCAATCTAAGTACTACGAGATGTCATGCCTTGTATACAACAAGCCTGTCTACAACGCGATGAGACTAGATCGCCGACTGTGGGAGCCTTTCACTTGTTGCCAGCTTCCTTCCAGTGGCTCCATGGTTCCACTACGAAACTCCCTGATACGGCTTTCTCAAGATTGGGTGCTGCTGGGGCTTCCCGGCAGTTGTCCTGTTGCATTTAATGAAGAGGAACTTAGAAGGCACACCGAGCAGGTCCGGCTTTATCATGACAGCAGGTATTCGCGGGATATTGTAAAGGACCAGCTTGGCACCGATGACAGCGGCTGGGTCCCGCTTGAGCAGTGGGAATCGACCAACAAGTTGAACAAATACCTCTTCGACATGTATGTGGAGGCTATGAGCGAAGAGACTCCCGCCGAAGGAGCCGCGCAGCGGTGGCCTTTTCCGCCAGGGTAGCAGATCGAGAATCCTTCCTCACCTGCCCTATATCCCGCTGCGCTGAAGGAGTCGAAGCTCGCATTCTACAAGCAGTAATAAGATCCAGATACTGCCCTATGACTCGTGGGCTTGGCCTCAGTTTGACCAGGAAGTACATGACAACTATACAAATTAATCCAATTAAAGCGTCCAACACCGCATGTATGTACAAGATAGAGTAAAGCTCTTCGAAGAAATAAAATTGACAGACCGCCTCCCACACCCACATATACTCCAACAAAAAGCAACCGAACCGAATGTCTCTACCACAAAGCCCCCCGCCCCTTTGCATCATCTCCTCATCCAACATCCACCCAGCAGACCGCTACGCATCCTCAAACCCAAAGGTAGCATCAGAAGCCTAGTGCCCAGAGCCAAATCAGCAACGGAAACCACAAAAGCCAACCCAACATTCCAAGAAGAATGGCAAGAACTCGCCATAAGATCCAAATCCAACAATCCCCCATCGACTCAGCTACCATCCCAACACCCTCACTCCCGCACCCATATGTCCCAGATTCCGCAACACCACCACCGACATTGCCAACCCCAAGCTCAACACCAACCCGCAGTCTTCAGGATGATTGTGGCCCCGGACGCAGGCCGCAAAGGCTGAGAAACCTCGGAAGTATCAGATCCGCAAGTAGACTCATTCTTCGAGGGCACGCAGTTACTACAGGGTGCTTGGCGATCACATTTGGTCTTTCGCCGTCTGCAGAGAGAGCAAGAGCTGTTGGTCGGTGTCAGCGCGGGGTTAAGAAGGAGGGGAGAGTTCTCCGATGGACCTACAGGGCTGGTCTTCGATGTCGACGTGCGGGTCCGATCATGGCTAATCAGTCACAAACTGACAGATATTGTGGAAGACATTGTGGTGCTCGCATAGAGTCAAGGCGAGTCCGAGTCATGCGGCCGGGATTGTGCTCGGGACGTGACGGGCGATATGCCGTGAGATCTATGGATATCGCCATAAGGCCAGACAGACCAGTTGGACGCAATTGGTCTTTCCGAAGATAGTTTTCTTGCTAAATTTGAGGTATCCTGCTATTTTCCGATAGCATAACTTCATGCAATGTGCTATACTCCACGGCATCACGTACAGTACATTCCCTGTAGAAGCAAATCGAATTGAAGGGGGGTATTGCTGATGATGTTGATCATACCAAGCATTAGTTCCTACATAGTTTTTTGTAAGTAACCAAATAGATAGCTCCTTTGGGTAGCTCTTATCAAGCCATAGAGACTACTGCGTTGTTGGTCCGAACGGACTACCATTTCTCGACCGATCACCACGTCTCCCCGTCAGCCCTACGGCTATCTCCGCCACGGGCTGGTAGCAGTGGTGTAGTCAAGTTAGTGTATAAGAGAGCTGGGATCATGGCACTGTCTCACCCCATGCGTCAACCAAAGAGCCTACGAATAATCCTCGATTGGTTTATCAACCGTACAACCCAAGTTTCAAATCATGGGTGTCACCGTATCCCCCCACGCCCAGTCAACGGCGACGATACGTCCCTCCGATCCGGGCGGGGCGAAACCAGAGCCCACATCTCCTGAACACGATGCAGCCCCAGACGGAGGTCTTCAAGCGTGGCTCGTCGCAGCCGGCGGCGCATGCACAATCTTCTCTTGTCTTGGTTTTGCGAATTCGTTCGGTGTGTTTCAGGAATACTACGTCGCCAATCAGCTGCGCGCAGGATCATCCAGTAAAATCTCCTGGATCGGGTCACTGTGCACATTCCTTCAAATTGCAGCAGGTGGACTTGGGGCCCGTTGTTTGACCAATATGGGGCATGAGTAAGTTCGGCCCAATAGCCCTGGCTGTGTGTAAGCTCATTGTCGAACTAGGTTACCAGGCCAGCTGCAGTCGTCTACGTCTTGCCATGATAATGACCAGTCTCTGCTCGAAGTATTGGCAGTTCATGTTGGCCTAGGGGGTCCTTCTAGGCACCGCGATGGCCTTTCTCCAGCTCCCGGCCTTTGCAGTCGTGTCGCAGTACTTTGACAAGAACAAAGCGGCGGCGCTCGGGCTGATCGTGTCCGGCTCGTCCATTGGTGGCGTTGTTTCCCCATTTGCCGTGTCGAAAATGCTGAACAGCTCCTCGCTTAGACTTGAATGGTCAGTTCATATCATGGGCTTTGTGGTTGTACCCATGATGGCGTTCGCATGTACGGTTGTCAAGCCTCGCCTGCCTCCGCGCACGACGTCGTTCTTCATTCCGGAAGCCTTCACTCAGGCCCAGTTCGACCTCATCATCGCCGCCTTCTTCTTCATGTTCGTGGGCCTCTCCAAGCCTTTGCTCTATCTGCCTACCTATGCAGTGACCCGAGGCATGGATGCGACATTGGATTCGTACTTGCTGGCGATCCTCAACGCCGCCGCCACCTTCGGACGCATTATCCCTGGGATCCTGGCCGATAACTACGGATGACTGAACATGTTCGCTCTGGGAGATATCAGCACGGGTGTGGTCGGCCTGTGTATGGCCACAGCGGAATCAACGGCCGGACTGGTGGTATATGCCATGGCTATTGGGTTTGCATCGGGCACAATCATCTCGGAGCGACCGCGGAGTTGACGCTCTGCGTAAAGGACGCACGGGATAGTGGAACGTACTTGGGAATGGGAATCGCTGCTAGCTCCGTCGCCGCCTTGATCGGGGCACTATTCGATCATTATGGAGGCTTCCTGCAAGCCTCTATTTTCAGCGGTGTTCTGTCTTTGGCGGGCGGCTTTATTGCTTTTGGTGCGAAAGCCATGACGACGGAAGGCCTTCTGGGGCGGGTATGGCCTCTCTGGGGGCATAGAGTCAGTCGCATCGCAGGGTCGAAAGTCGGGGCGGAAGAGAATAAGATTAGCGTCACTTGCTAGAATAAGCGGCTTATTCGCTTAGAGTGAGGCTGATTTGTGCCACCTTACTCTATACTGTACTTTAACCTATGAATCAAAATTAGTTGAATATGAGCCTTACTTCTCCGCTTCTAACGCTGCTTTGCACACGTCATCTGTGATCTATGAAAAGGTGCGCATCGGGCGAAGTCACAACCTGGATATCAGCAAGTAAGTAATTTGCCTAATGGATGGATGCAGCTTCTGAACCCGAGTATTTCCGACAAAGCCTCCCTATGAAGGGAGTGCAATGGATTGTACCACTCCAACCAAGTTCATGGCCACGTTGGGACGCGATCGTTGGACAACAATCTCGCTTAAATTGGTGGTGCCACGCTGGCATGATTGAGGGAGGCGTGTCACACACGGTCGGAGAAGCGAAACGACTCCTCATCTGACCTGGGTAGGGTGAGAGCACAGGCTAGGATAGCCGCCGCCGAAGCAGCGACCCACGAGAATGGGACCATAATCCCCTAAGATGAACTGCGCCAATAGCGGGGTGGGGGCGCGTCTGGGCGGCTCCCATAGCCCGGGGATCCTTCTTGGCAACGCGTCCCAGGAAGGAAAGTAGGATGCAGCGTCATTCCCCAGCCTCATTGTCATGCATGGCCCCTGTGGAAAAGTTCTAGAAAGGGGCCCCGCGGATGCGACTGACGTACTTTGGAAGGGAATGCAGCGATTCCCAGCCCCTCGCAGTACCGCAGCCCAGGTCATCTGTCCTTCCGATGAGGCTTGGCCACATAATAGGGAAGAGAAGGTTACCGCAGTCGGTTCATCTTTCGAGTTGTCTAGGAAGGGTTGCGCCCAGCTTCAGCTGCAAGGGACGGGCCAAGACCGGACCAAGAAAAAGGGTGGTTGGTCAGGGGTTGTTCGGGAGCGGAACTATCTTAGAATGAAGTGGGATTGTCCACAAGAATGAATTGATGAAAACGGGTGTGTAGTTAGTGGGTTGGTTTTATTGTGGTAAGTCCTTTAGACTCAATATTGAGAGAACTCTCCGGCCGATGTGCGGATGTGGTTCCGAGAGACCGTGCACTAGACGGGGCGGACAGCTCTGGGGAACGGCTGACTGGAGCCAAGTGTGGTGCATGGAAGAGTTCCATCGAGCTTCGATCGAGACTAAGCCAGGATTATTCAAGGTTAGCAGTCAAACTTCCTCGATCCAGGATTCCAGGGATGAATGCTATTCGGGTCGTACTGCCCGACTCCTGAGGGATGGCGGCTGTTCGCTGGCCGTAATATCCGGTATACGGGTATACGGCAGGATTGATTGAGTAAGCACAGTGAGTGGAGCTTTAATGGTATCTGACAGCCTGGCAAGGAGAGTTGGTGGCAGTCCTGAGTCTGTGTTCCAAAACTGGAGACGAAGAGGGGAAGCGGAGGGGAGAGGCAATGGAGTGACAAACACTAGTTGTTCTCCGCATGGATCACGGGATCATCAGCCCCCGCCCCAAGGCTCTTCTCTCCCGTAGGTAAGGAATACCTCATTGGTACTGTGTAGTGTGTACGGAGGGGATTCTGGGGTAAGACAGACAAACCCAATTCCTGGCGACACTGGAAGTTTCCTGGCCCCGTGAATCGCCGCGGGATAGCTGTCTAGACGCTAGACTGTCTAGACCACCCACGGTCTACTAACTAAAGACTTGACTAGTGCCGGAAGGAAGTTCGGTCAGGAGGGGCTTCACTCCAGAGTGCCGGTCCGCCCGTTTGGGCCGGGTCACGGGGCCTGCAGGATGGCGGATTTTCCATTACATTATGTCATAGAATGACTCCCTCGCAAAGTACGAGGACAATGCCAGCCAAACCCCGGTGGATGGCACCATGCCAGAATATATCGAATCAGCACTTTCCATATCCTAATGGAAATTCCCCAGCCTACGATCACCTGGCCGAATGCTGGTGTCGTATTCCCCGACCGAGTACGGACTTTGTAAAGTACTTCGTAGTCCCGATCGATCAACGTCCATACAGGGATCGGCGAATGAACGAGGGTGAGATGGAGGCGATGGAGGACCCGGGAAGACGATCCGTGAGATGGGGTTGGAGGACAACATGCAGGATGATGTACTGAGGTTGCACATCTAATTCATGATGATATGGGCCAGGAGGGTGGAGATTTTCGGTCCTCGATGTACCTCCCTCCCTCTTCCGGAGTTCATCATTCTTTGGATATCTCCCACTAAAGATTTTTTCTATAAGCAGATGTTCTTTGTTCCTCTGGGATGGAACCCTCAAGCCCGCTGATTTGCTTCTTTCGGCTCCACCCTCCACTGCTTGTCATTCTGTGTAAAAACCTTTTTTTTTTTTACTCCGTACTGTTTGTTCGGCCCTTTCCAATTTGCCTTACTTAATAGAAACTTGACGTCGGTCTCTTGCCGCCTCACTGCTTTTTTTTCCCCCCCCCCTTCCCTTCTTTCTTCTTCGACTGGATTGTTTGCCATCTTCCCCCAATTCACAACACAAACAAGACTGACTGATTGACTGACTGACTGACTGACTGACTGACTGACCTGCATCTGTTCTTGCCATTCAATTGTCAGGGCAAACTTTCTTTTATTTGTTGTGTACTCGGTACTTTCCACCCTCCTCCTGTCGTCAGAGAGGATCGGCGATTCATCAGCAACTATCCACTAGAGTGCATAGTCTTGTCGCTCGGGGCACCGCCTTGATCGCAGTTCGACTGCAATCCGTGACTAACAGCTTTCGGCTTCAACCTCACCCAACCTGTTGATTACGTCTCCGCTCGCCCCTCTTAGTTCATTTGCTTGCTGTTTAGTGCAACCTGCAGCCCAGGGGGGTTTCACTGGAATCCGGGGAAAGCGAAAGGGTCAGGGAATTGAAAAGAAAAAAAAGAAAAAAAAGCTTTTCCCTTCCTCTGTTTCCTTTTCTTTCTCTCTCTCTCACTCTTTCCGCCGCCTCACCTCTTCCGCCCTCACTCACTCACTCACTCACTCAACTATCAACACAGTCGGCACACCACACCACCATCACACCACCACCACCAAACTCCCCTCTTCCTTCGTCCCCTCATTCACAGCACTCTCTCTGGTCTTTTGGGACTGGTTCTACTTCCATATAGAGCCTTTCCCCGTCCACAGTAACACCGTTGTCCACCATGTCTTCCGCCGCCACCGTCCCTACCGCGATTGCGATCCCGAAGCAGACCTTCGTGAGATACACCTCCTCGGGAAACGCCTCGCCCTCCAATGGCTCGCGCAGCTCTTCCCCTCACTCACCCTCGTGCTCATCCACCGAACATTCACGGTCTAGCAGTCGCCGGGAGTCCTTTGGCTCTATTAAAGAAGACGTCGACGGTAGGTTTTTTTCTCCGAAGTTGCGTGAGGTAATCCATTGTCCCCTGGGACGTGTCTAACACATACTTTGCAGGCATTGCGCAATCGTTCGTCGATACCCACATTGAACAATCCCCTAAGGAGACCGCTAAGCCTAACCCTTTTGAGATGCAGCCGACTCCCGACTTCTGCTGCCCATGCGGTGGCTTTTTGGGATGGAAGCAGATCCGGTTGGGTGGGAAAAGCCTGAGTCGCAGCTACAGTGATCTCCGCGGTTTGAACCAGCTGCACTCGCGTTGGGCTTGGGAGTCGACTCCCCCGGTGGCGGAACCTTCGAGCCAGACCCTGCAGGTGCCAGAACAGAAGCAGGTGGTCGTCGAGGAGAAGCCCAAACCGGTTCCGGGAACGTCGCGCCTGGAGAAGGTTCCCCCTGAGGTGCTTGGTAAGAGGCTTTTGTCCTTGTCTCTACCTTTTGAAGCCTGCTAATAAGTTGTAACAGATCAGATTATCTCTTTGTTGGCACTGGATGTGCCTCCCAACGGATATACCCCCCGCAATGTGGATCTCATCTCCTGTCTCCTCACCTCGAAGACTCTGCATGCCGCTACGCTCAGTGTGTTGTACAGGAACATGACCTTCCCTCACTCCATCATCTTCTCGAAGGCTCTGAACCACATCTCTCGTTATCCGGCATTGGGTACTTTGGTGCGCCGTCTCGACTTCTCCCACTTCACTTCGGTGGGCTTGGGACGGACCAAGCAGATGAACTCGGAAATTCAGAACCTCACTTCCAAGACATTGCTGCAGTGCTTGGAACTGTTGCCCAATCTGCGCGAATGCTTGCTCCAGGAGCATGTAGAAGGAGATCTCAGCATGGAAGTCATCCGGAAGCTGTTTACGGGCCTTCCCAATTTGTTCGCGGTCGATTTCTGCGGCTGTTCCACCCAGTCCTTTTCGGGGCTCTTCCTCGAGGCGTTGACCTCGGGTCCTGGTCTCCCGGCTGCGCTGCCTAACCTGCGACGGGTTTCGTTGCACGAATGCAGCAGCTTGCCGTCTGTGGCATTTGAGATTCTGCTTCCCCGCTTGGTCAACCTGACTCACTTGGATCTCACTCACACTCAGGTCGGCGAGGACGCTCTTTTCTCGATTCCCAAAACCGCTCAGATCACCCATCTGAGTCTGTCCCGCTGCAGTCGCCTTCGGGGTCCCAAGGTGGTGGAATTCCTGACCACCCACCCCGCTGTCTCTGACTCGCTGGTGTTCCTGAATTTGATGACTGATCCTACGCGCTCCCGTCTCTTGGAGGAAGAAGACGTCTCGGCTCTCCTGCCGCACTTGCCCGCCAGCCTCTGCTCCCTTAACCTGGGTGGTGCCAAGGTCACCTCGGCTCACACCAAAGCCTTGGTTCCCCTGACCAAGCATCTCGAGGAGTTGGGATTGAGCTCCTGTGAACTGTCGGGCCAGGATCTGAACCAATTCTTCGTTCCTCCGCGACCCGCCACCGGGGCAGAGAGTGCACCGCCGACTCCCATTGATAGCCTACCACCCACCCCACTTGAGGCTGTCCCACCGACTCCCGCGGAGGAATGGGTGCCGCATACTCTGCGCTACCTGGATCTCAACAAGGCGCCTCAGCTGACGATCGGCACTGTTTTCAACCCCAATGCCTGTGTCATCCTCTCGCAGCAGACCTACCCTCTGCAGGTTATCGAGTTCAGCGACAAGCTGATTGCCCCTCTCCGCGAGCGGGCCCGAAATGCCAAAACGTCTCCCGGCTGGACTGTGCGGGAGTTGGGCCGTCGGGGTTGGTATGTCCGTGACCCTACTTCTGTCCCGAACTACGCGCTGGATGATGGTTCGCGCGACTGGAAGATGGGCGCCAGATGGTGGGGCATGCGCAAGATTCCCGTTGCCGTCGGAGACGTCGGTGGCATTTACGGACACTACATGTTCAAGAAATAATTTTCCTTTTCTCTTTTCCCCTAAGGCTGTGTGGAACTCTCGACTCTTTTGTCATGATAAGTTTTATACCCTGTTCTCTGTTCGCATGGCGCATCTCTCGGATCATTGTGTTTGACTTGGTGACGATATTGCAAGAGCGACAAAAGTGTGGACATGGTTTACTTCTTTTTTGCTGTCTGCATTCTGGTTGTCTGCATAGCGAGAGCGATTCTTCAGCGTTAGGTATGTCTTGACGGTCTGATTACGGCTTGCGCTCATGATTGATATCCTGGTTCTTGCTCTGTTTTTGCTGCATGGTTTTCATTTGGGGCTTCATTTATTGTGTGTATGCTAGTCAGGCGATTGGAGCATAGCGGTCAAGTTGCCTTTAGGAGTTGCTTAGGTCATTTTCAGAATTAATTCCATTTTCATAATACTCCATTTCTCTCAAGTAAAAGACCAACTCAGTTTTCCTGTTGTTTTGGTAATCCTCTGGGGGGGAGGGTTTGTGTCCCGTCGGTGAACACTGACGAAAACCCACCTCGGGAGTTTTCGGAATGAGCTTCGGAGCAGTCTTGCCCAATTCATCTTACCGGTCGGACAAGATCCGACCTTGAGGATGTAGCAAAAATTGGCAATTGACCTCGGGGACTTTTCTTGCTAGCATCTCATTTCGAAATCCCTTGACTCTATTCATCTTTTTTGCTGCATCTAGCTTCTATTATTCTTGAGCTGGGATCACCGGGGCCCAAACGAACCACCACTAAACCTAACTTTATTCCTTAAAATAACTTTTTCCTTGCTGGACCTGCACTCGGTCGGCCCGGGGGAAGGGGCGATTTTCCTGGCCGCATGGTGGGGCGAGCGCATTTTTGTTATTTTTGGTGCTGGTGATTGGTTGTTTGTGTGGTTTTGCAGGGTTATGGGGCTTGGCTGGGCTGTGGGGGCGCGATGGTTTCTTGTTCTTTAGTTCTTTATCTGATGAGATAAGATTGGACACGTGCTTTTCTTTCTGCTTGGGATTTGGGTTGTGAGGAGTGGGTGTTAAAAGGGCTAAGGGAGGAAGAACGTGAGGCCGCGGGAAGGGTGATTATGTTTGATACAGGAGTAGATACTATCTTTGTACGGGGTTTTACCTATAGGTAAGGCTACTAAGGGATTAGCTAATTAGGATGCTGATATTAGAAATGGGTTGGGGGGGTCGGCGTTTGGTGGTTTGGGAGGTTCGTAGGTATGCTTCCCGGTGTGGTGGTTATGGATTTGTGGTGGTGGTGGTGGTGGTTTTGGGGATAATGATGAGGATTGCGGCTAGGCGGGAAGATCTGGGGCTTTTGTGCACGGCGGGGGATAGATGGTGATGATTTTTTGAGATGGGTGTTGGGTTGCAATGTTTTTGCTGACTGGGATAGCTGTATTTGCGAGGCGTCCCTTGAGAGTGAGTATCAGGCCTGTCAACGGCTTAGGGTTGTATAGTTCACTATACAAATATTTGCTCCCCTCGGATAGGGACTATTTACCAATCTGCTTGGCAAGACTATTCATTTGGACTGTTTGTCAGGAACACTGAGTCTCGAGTCAACATGCTAACCTTGGATTATACAGTGTGCATCATCTTTCATATGAGACGTGTCATATTGTATAAATTTGACTTCGGTGTTCAATAGGGTCTATTGTGCTTGACTGAGGTATAAATACACATCAACACACCCCTACGTCACTATGTATTTCGATTAAAAATCCGCAAAAAGATACCATCCGATTGGACGAGCTGAGTGGGATGCTGAGAAGCATAATTCTGTCGCAATTGAATGCAAAGTCAATTCATGAACAAGCTTTCACTGTGAGAGATGAAGTCATCATACCTCGATTCTGGCCGGGTTTTTCTTTTCGCCACTCGGGGATGGTCCTTGAAATCATCAGACGCCAACCTTAATAAAATTCCCGGGCATCAGTAACTGAATAGAGACTAAGATTCGACGTCAGGGAGTAAACTCGGGGAAGTGGAGAAGCCGGTCAGGGCCGGACGGGGAGGTCACGGATCGCCGATTGCAGCCAACCGTCGCCGATTGACGTCAATTATGCCATGGCCGACTCACCTCGCCGAATATACTTAAACACCACACCATGCCATTGAATGAGACTGGAATCAGCAGATCAATTTAGACCCATCGCTATAAATATGAAGCTTCTCTCGACCTCTATCAGATCCCGTGCAGTTCAGGGTGTCCTGCAGTCGAAGACAACCTCACGAAGTCTGATTATCAATTCCCGGGTCCGCCCGCTTCGTCCAGTGTCATATTTTCAATCCTCAGCTACGACTGCACGCTATACACCCACGACATCACCGCTAAACAAGCGCTTCGCCTCGACCTCATCCTCTTCACCCACACAAACAAACACCACCTCAACCCTCCGCAACATGGCCGACACCACCGTTACCAGCACCTCCCCCAGCAGCCCAACGATCCACGGGTTCTTCGAAACTCAAACCAGCACCTGGCAATACCTTGTCGTGGACCCGACCACCTCCATCGCAGCCATCATCGACCCAGTCCTCGACTTTGACCGCGAGACACAAACCGTCAGCACCACGACGGCAGACGCGCTGCTGGCCTTCATCGCCAGCAACAACTACACCATCTCGCACATCCTGGAAACGCACATCCACGCCGACCACCTTACAGCCGCCTCCTACCTGCAAACCCGCCTCACGCAGACCCAGACGGAATCATCCCGCCCACCAATCTGCGCCGGCAAGCGCATCGAGCAGGTACAAACGCTCTTCGCAACCCGCTACTCCATCCCCACGGTCGAGCACCAAACCGCCTTCGACAAGCTCTTCGACGACGACGAGACCTTCCGTATCGGGAACCTCGAAGCAGTCGCCATACATCTGCCGGGCCATACCCCGGATCACTTGGGCTATCACATTGGTGGTGCGTTTTTTCCCTCCCCTTCCCTTGAGCCCAATCCTAAGCCCAACCAACCCCACATTCAATCACAACAGAACCAAACTAACCCCTAACAGACAACATCTTCTGCGGCGACTCCGTCTTCCACCCGGACATCGGGACAGCGAGATGCGACTTCCCAGGCGGCTCAGCAGAGAGCCTGTACCACTCCGGCAAACGACTACTGGCCATGGACCCAGAGACAAAGATCTGGGTAGGCCACGATTACCCGCCTGCGGAGCGGGGCGAGGAGGTACCGTATATGACGGTGCGGGAGCATCGGGAGCACAATAAGCATTTGCGGGAGGGGGTCGAGAAGGATGAGTTTGTAAGACTGCGCAGGGAGAGGGATCAGAAGTTGGGTGAGCCGCGCTTGCTGCATCCTTCTTTGCAGATTAATGTGCGGGGAGGAAGGATGCCTGCTCCTGCTTCTGCTACTTTGCGGGAGGGGGTGGAGGGGGAGCAGGTAAGGTCGGAGGACGAGGGGAAGGGGGTGGGTGGCTTGCGGTTGTTGCGGTTGCCTGTTAGGGGGGGTGTTTGGTAGATTTATTGCTCTTGTGGGATTGGGGAGTGTTGTTTAAAAGGTTTGTTAAATGTAGAGCTGTACAGGTTTATTTGAAGATAAGATAATACGATGTTGTCTACATCCCTTTGAATATCTGTCATGTCTAGTATACGAAACACTAAACATTATACACTGAACGTAGTCATCTCAGATCGAAGATATTATATAACTCTATAACTAATATACGCCTCACCCCAACCAGCCCAGCACCAGCACCAGCACCAGCCCTAATTCATGGAACCATTACCCCATCCAACCCAACCCTCTCCCCATCTAGACAAAGAACAAAAGAACAAACCGGAACTAATTCTCCGCATCCGGCGTCCACACCCCAGGCCCCAACCGACTCCGGTCCAAAAAATAATCAAAAACCCTCCTCAACCACCCCAAATCACACAACCGTCCACACCTCTCCAAAAACCTATCAAAATACTCATCAGGCTCTAGTCCCGCGCGCCGCGCCGGCAAGATCCCCTGCATATAGATATCGCAAACGAACAACGCCTTCAACACGCCCACCGTATGACTATCCTTCTCCATAAGCTGCTCCAAACTCACATTCCCGGTCTTCTTCCTCCCTCCTCTACCCCCTGCACCAATACCGCAAACAAGCTCATCCACAAACTCAGGTAAATGCGAATAAAAGCTCCCCAGCCGCGGGAGCTGCTCCTCCCCGCTCCCCGGAGGAGGCGAAGCCCAGTACTCGCGGCAGCTGGCGCAGGGGTTCGACCATCTGTTTGTGTCGATCGTGCAGGGCGCGTAGGCTAGGTCGTCGAGGTCTTGGAGGAAGATCGCGTGGCTTGGGTCTCCCATTTTTGTGCGTGTGCAGGTTAGTTGGTGGTGGAAGCAGGCGAGGTGGTAGAGTCCGCCTTGCGGGAGGAGGCGCATTAGGCGTGAGAGGTTGGAGGGGGTTTTGGTGGTTTTGGGGGATCGTGGTGGGGTTTGGGGTTCTGGTTCCCCCGCGGGGATGGAGGCGTCGGTCCGGGTTGAGGTTTGGGGTGAGGGTCGGGGTAATGAAGTGTTGGGGGGTGAGGTAGGGGGTGACGAGGTAGGAGGTCGGGACGGTCCTGCTGATGGTTGAGGCTCTCGGTGGGCGCGATGGGAGCGATGGGCTCGGCTGGGGGATCCAGATGCGCGGGTCCGCTGGGTTCGGCGGTGGTTGCGGTTCGAGGATCTGGGTGTGCGTCGCGTATGATGGTAGTTATTGTTCTCGTCACGGCGCATGGTATACTTCCTGTGGCTGGACGCCGCGGATGCGCCTCGGCTGCTGATCCGGTCGTAGTAGCTGGATGATGTTGATATACGCAGATAGTCGCGAATGATCGCCATAGCGCCGCAGCCCGTGGGTGGCTGTCGTCCGGTTGGGTTCGAGTCTGCTACCTGGCTTGTATAAGGAGGTGGAGGCGGGTTTGTGCTCGACACCTGGCTGGTGTACGGCGGCGGATTATCGCTCATCCTGCGTGTGCGGAAGATCAGCTCCAACATCTTGGATGTGTTGAGTCTGTCATCGGAAGCCGTGGCCGCTAGTCAGGAGATTGTGCTTGCTGTAGGGCTAATCCGTATATATATACTATTATCTATGCGACTGTCCCTTGTTTCCTCGTCAACTGTATAGGGGTCAGCCGCTAATGGTCCTTTGTTTGAGGAGAAGTAGCGACTATGTCTTTGTTATTCTCACGGAGGTCCATGCTTGAAGTGTATACGCCCTT
This sequence comes from Aspergillus homomorphus CBS 101889, assembly GCF_003184865.1. NCBI lineage: Eukaryota > Fungi > Ascomycota > Eurotiomycetes > Eurotiales > Aspergillaceae > Aspergillus > Aspergillus homomorphus. The sequence continues at coordinate 961,312 of NW_020291887.1, read as the reverse complement.
GGGTTGGTCTCTATTCTTTGTATCCTGCCTCTAAACCCTCTTTATGACGGCATTCGTCCAGATCTTGAAGTACTGGTTAAGCAGAAATGAGCACTTGATGTGTTCATTTACTGAATCGTCCAGCACCCGAGAGTATCAACCCGAGAGAATCAACCACGTCATCAACGCCACCAGCCCTCATCGACATGACTCTTCTCCGCGACTATGAATCATAAATGCGTACTAAGATCTCTGTAAAGACAATGGATGAATCCTGGTTATATTTCAACAAGATGGTGGTATGAAAATGGCGGACGACGCAGTCAAGATTGTGGGATAACCAAAGAGTCTGTCAATTCGTGACAAAACCCCACAACAAGAGCTGCAATGATATGTCTGCCCTCTTGAAAGAAGTGTTCTCTACAAAAGGACCATCGAAAACTGCAAATCATGCATACCATAAGCTGCCATCTCCTGCCCCCGAGACTGAGAGTGCAACGAGGAACTACCCGTACTGGCACTCTGCATCTGACGCAACAACTCCATACTCATCGTCACGAGGTCCGAAGTCCACACCCCATAGATCTTCTTGAGCCTTGTGGTGATGATACGTTGATGCGCATGCAGGGTGGTGCAGAGGCCGACGGCCACTAAAGGCCAGCAGAAGATACAGTTCACAGGGTGATGCGGCGGCAGGAGCTTCAGCAGCCGGATGAAATCGGTCACGTGAGCTTGGACAGTGTCTGATTTCATATCAATGGATGGGTCGATAGTTCTCTTCAGGTACAAAATGCAGCCTAGTCTGTAGAGCTCGGACATGATGGCGTCGCCTTGTTCTTCCATGTCGGTGTACCCCGTGTCAAACGGGGGTAGGGTCTTGTTCTGGAGACAATGGAGCTGGCGCTCCATTGCTGTGAGCTTGGTCTTGATGGCTGCGTTCAGAGGCATGCCTGTCTTTTTTGCTTGCTGGATGAGATTGGATGCGCGGAAGATGATGAGGAAGACTTGCTGGGCGGTGCCGATGATTGCTCCAGTGTCATGCGAGCTCGTGAGGAAGGATTCGACAATGGAGGAGCCCCGGTGGACCGCGAGATATGGCCCATGAGTGAACGTTGTCAGGGCGAAGAAGTAGCAGAACATCTCAGATAAAAGCTTTCTGAGCTCCGAGTTTGGGGGTGTATCGTCTAGCCTCTGAGAGAAGAGGGTAGCCGCAGCGTTGAGATGAGGCAGTAAGCGTTCAACATTGGAGAAGTTTTGGATCTGCAATGCGTTAGGCTCTGTTCGTTGATCAGAGATTCGCCGTGCCAACCTCGTGTAGACATATAAGCAATACTGCCAACAAAGTATAGTCTGAATCATGAATCAGCCAGCCGGTCACGGTCACATGGTGCATGAAGCCCTACCAGACAGGGTTCTGTCGGACCTCTCTTCCTTGGCTACAGCTTCACGAATGCTCGCGAGGGCTTGGCCATAATACTCCACGGCAGCCCCCTTTAGCCCGACGTTAGAAGAATCATATTTAATCAAATCTGCCGCTGCTACGGTCAAAATGCATTTGAGGATGAGTGGACTATCCATTGCGGCGGGAATGAGATGGTACAGAAACTCCGACCGGCGGCTTTCTGTGCGGGTGGATAGCCATCGTGGGCTGTAGTCAGTGAAGTGGGAGAGAAGGCGATTGACGATGTCCGCATTGGGAACAGCAAAGACGGTGATCATGGACGCAATATGAGGTGGCAATGCATAGCCCATCTGTGGCAAATGGTGGTGCTGCGGGCGTCGTGGTTTGCGTTGGGGTCTCTCGGCGGAAGGCCACTCACAGATCAGACCGTTACGCTGACAGCCCGTACAGATGGGATGCTGCTCATCGCATTTCTTTTTGCGTGTACGGCACATGATACACCCGGTAGTTGATCGCTGGTACTGCTTCTTCTTTCGCGGAAGAGGCAACGTGTTGGGCTCCATGGCTGGATGCTGCTTGTCACTGGGGGTATGGCTGGATGCGCTATCGCAGTATTGTGTAAGTGAGTTTCATCATGAGGTCAAAGCTCTAGCTTGGAACATGTAATTGAATGAACATGGCGCATTTCAGGATGCTTATGAGGCGGTTGGATTATAGGTTGGTGGGGAAGGAAAGAAAGAATAGTGGGATTCAAGGCTGATGTGGAAATTATGGAGGGATTTGTGCATATGCTTTCATAATATGCATATTTATGCAGATTGCATCTCCATGAAAGGAGTCCCAAGACAGTGAGTGACCCGGGGTATGTCTTGGAGTTTATCTTTCCACCTCACTAATTACTCACTAGTCTTTGTCTAATCGAGAATAGAGATATCTATAAAATGGGCAGCTCTCTCTGTTTCTCATCAAACATCGTTAGGTCTCAAGTATAGCAATCCTGGCCAGGCGCGATGGAAAATTATCGACCGATCGAAAACACTTCAGCGTACTATGAAAAGCTTGGCATTCTCCAAACTAGATGCGCGTCCCTCTTGGGCGATCACGAGGAGCCAGCCACCACATGGACTCTGGGGGAGCCTGCTCCGCCAACGCCACCCAGGTGCGAGGTGACTTCAAGATATACATCGCAATGGCAAGATTGGCCTCTGGTACGCGGCTTGTGGGACCCAGAGGAACTGGGTTGGCCTCCGGCAGGGGTCCGCCTGACAGATGCCTGGGTCTATCTGGCCATTAAGTACCTAACCGCACACGACCGCTATCGCAAGTACTATGCTGACTTTAATTTTGAAGGGATAATCCGGCCCTGGCGCGTTCCTATTGGGGAGACCATTATGGTCTCTGCCCACGGCCTATTGACATACCCGGTCTATATGGGCTGGTACGTCCTTTGCGGCAGTGGTGGTCGTAGTCACCAGGCCTGGCAGCTGTGTGATTTTAGAGACATCAGACGTGGCGGCGTCTGGCCTATCAGCACGCTGACTCACGGTCTTGTCTTCCCGTCCCTAAATCTAACATTCCCACATATTGAAGAACTGAAGCGGCATACGCCGCACGGATGGATGAGCACTAGACGACACTATCGGCGACATATGGGGTTTTGGGTAACTTGTTTGAATGACACAGTAATCGTTTACACTAGAAATCCCCAGGGCTACGCAGGTATCGAGATCAAACCATTCAACGACCTCAACCCACGCGCGACTTGTACTGATGATCCAGGATCGGATTTAATCCGCATCAGGCCGGGTGCACTGCCGTTTCCGTTGTCCATGATGCCTTGATAAGGGGAGTGACTCTCATTGACCCAATGTATTTCGGAATGATTCTATGGAAAGCTTCTAGTTATTTTGTAAGTGCTACGACGCATAATTCATCATCAACAACCCCTGTCCAACCTCAACATTCTTTGACCTTCTGTCAGAGTTAATTAGCTCCGTATTATCCTACCTATATATCATCTACTCTATGCTACCTCAATCAGCCCGAAGTCTGGTCTTTTTTGTAATGAGGGCTTCCCTTTAAATACCGCAAGACCCGTGCCGGATTCCCAACCACAACACAATACGGCGGTACATCCTACACAGTGGAAAATATCAGCGGATGCACCCTATAACCCACCTCGCAGGACGAAGGAAAAAAGAGACCTACCTTGGTCACCACACTGCCTGCCCCAACAGTCGACCCCTTCCCAACCGTAACCCCAGCAAGCACCTTAACATCTCCAGCTAACCAGCAATCATCCTGGATGTGGATCTCCTTGCCGTACTCAGGCCCAGCCGTGCCATTCCGCACCTCGGAATCCAGCGGATGAACACCGCTGTAGAGGCTCACATTCGGCCCGAACAGACACCTCTCCCCAATCACCACGCGACACGTATCAATGATCGTACAGTTGAAATTGATGAATGTGCCCGCTCCGACGCGCACATTGAACCCGTAGTCCATCCGGATCGGACCCTCCACCCAGGGGTCTTGCTCAAAGAGAGCTTCGTCTTCCTCAGGGGTAGGAGCCGTTGGTGGAAGAGGGCGGCTGTCCTCGATGATCCTGGCGCACACAGTTAGTAACTCATTGCTCCAATTTATCGATTAGGGAGGTCAGAGAAGAGCTCACGTTCGCCAAAGCTCAACTTGACGCCGTCGCGACACTATTCCGGCGTTGTTGAACGCAAGCACCGCGACTTTGCATCGTTGACGCGCGGCAATCAGGCCGGGTATGAAGGCGCGATACATCTCCCCACGCAGCATCTTGCCTTTCTCGATTTCGTAGTCGGTGGTGTTCATTTTAGTTGGTTGTTGGTTGTTGCAGGCTTGCTTGGCTGTGTATAGATATGATTCATCCATCGACTGAGAAGGATATGTCAATTGGACTTATATGCAACACAAGCATGGACCCACGAGGTTCTACATCTTTTCCCCTTTCTGAGCCACAACGTGGACATCTCAGCTCCGCTTGGGACGCGCCCCACTCCTTAGTCTGCGGCACTAACCGCATCGATAAAAAGACTTGTCGCGCTTATCAGTGGAGAAGACCAGGCTTATCTGGAGCCGAGGCATAGCCAGTTGGAATATCATTAGAGTATCATACAAGAACCATCATCACCATAAGAGCAAGGTATTATCTCAAAGTCACCGACGTACTCACCGATACCCCGCTTTCTCGTCCTCACACCAAGCCTAAAACCTCTCCGCCGCATCAGTCCCTCCCTGACTTTTAGAAACCAACCCTTTCGCAATATGGCACGGTACCGAACCGAATCTGCCCCACGGCGCAACAAACCCGCCGTTGTTCTTCCCAGTGACTTCAGGCGAGAGAGCCGCAAACAGCTCACTGTACGCCCCATACCGCGGGCCCTTGAACAAGACACCCTGCCAATCCTCAACAATCGTGTTCAAATACCTATGAGGCAGGGTAAACATACCATAATTCTACTTTGAATAGCAGGATTATGCCGCTGGAGCTCCGTCTTCATGAGCCCGGGATTCACGCTCTGCGAGATGTGTAAGCACACAATCCCAGATAACACTCCAAGGGAAGCAGAACAAACCAGGCTAAAATTCTTATCCCCACCGTATCCTTCGCTATCTCACTGGCAAGAAACACATTCTCCACTTTGCTCTGTATGTAGTTCTCTATCACTTTCTTCAGGATTCTGGGTCAGTGGGCTTGTTCGTCGAAGACGATACCGCAGTGGACTATGAACGCGGATAGCAGGGAGGAGAGTCAGACGACCTGCACAGTACCAGGGTCGGGTGTGGATGCTGTGCGTTGGAGAAGCGGGAGGAGGAGTTGGTTGCAGAGGAATGGACCGAGACAGTTCGTTCCCATTTCTATGGCCTTACACTCGTCGGAACATGCGTTAGCTTTTGTTTATCTGGTTGTTTATGGGGAAGGGAAAAGGCACTGTACCGAGCTCGTTTGCTACCAGCCGGGGGAATCATGATATATTTTGCACCGAACGGCTCTGAGCACTAGACGCTCGGATCCGCACCACGCAGCGTCCTGACAGGTTTGCCTTGGCGCAGCGATGCGGTTACTGGAGCATCAAGCGACGATCGATGCGCAGGTTCGCCCCGGCGGAGTCCTGAGTCGGCGTCGGTGGTTCTTCACCTCTTTTACCCCCCATGACTTCACCTTCGCGGCTACGGTCGTGTGTCTTGAGCTGCATGTCCGGTGGCGGGAGGGGCGAGACTCTGAACAAAGACAAAATCCAGGGTCGGGGAAGGAGGAGTCGTTGCTTGCGCTGCGGACTTCGCAGGGTATCTTGGGTCAGTATAAGGAGGAGTCTGTGGAGGCTAGGCAGGCTTGGCAGTCGATTAGTGTCATGTTACAAAAGGTGGGGTTTCAGCTTTTGGGAACTGGTCTTCGAGTCCAGAATGTGCAGAGGGTTGGGAACTAGATGGGGTTGATTATGCGGGTGCGGCTGGCCATACTATCTCAGGTTTGTGCTGCTGCTATAGTATCTTTGCCGATTTGAGTGCCTCTAATGAGCTAGTAGATATGGCGAAAGGAAAGGGACAGCATAAAGATATGCTCGGAGTGTCCCTAGATCAAGTGCATCACCCTGCTCCGATGATGGACCCCAGCATGGACTTCGGTTTCTCGCATCTTCCGAGTGAACTTGCGAATCTGTGGGATTTCTCGGGGGATATTGATTGGATGGCTGCAGATGGAAGCTGATATCAGCTTACAACTATATCATCGATCTTTGATGTGAGACGAAGGGGTTAGATTCAAGATTCTGAGTAATCACAATGAGAAGAAAAGGGTGCAAAGATGTAGAAGAGGAAACTGAGCTGGCGGGAGCGCCAAAAAGATACAAAGCAAAAAGTGAGTGCATCATCCGTGAATCGAACACGGGCCTCATCGATGGCAACGATGAATTCTACCACTAGACCAATGATGCTTGTTGATGTAATACACATTGATAGTTAAACCTATGATCCTAAAAGAAGGAGTAAAAGCATCCGCATTGATGTATCCCTAACAATTGCAACTCTTCCCTGAAGCATCGCCAAATGAAGGATTCCGTATCTTTCCCTAAGAAAGAAGCCCGAGCATAGATTTAAGGCCTTCAGTCTCATTAAGCAAACATCTAAGCAGAGTTACAAAGAGAATAGTCGACGCAAAAGCCAAGTTCCGATTTGAGAGGGCCTGCACAAAGACTCCATTGTATAGTTCATTCTACATCTATCAGTTGATATCTGTACATCTATGCGAGAATGAACCGGATGCTATAGTGGCTATCGTTATTGCATAGAAAGAAAAGGTTCGATTATCTTAGTCTTTCATAAAGGGCTGGCGTGTCTTTACATCAGATATGAAAGCCTGGTCACAGTTGGAAACAAAGTATTGAGGGCAATTTTCGCTGAAACCAGCAACACTTGTAAGCATGACGACCATTGTCATTGTTCGCTTCTAAAGCTCTTTGACTTTTAGTCTGGAAAGCTTCGGATGCTTTTCTGAGCGTTTCACGCGGAGCCCGATGTGAGCGTAGAAGCGATCACTCTACAGGTATAAATAAGCATCGCTACTCCTCCTATCTAATTCGACACAACACCATCACTGCTGAGCACTTGACCTCAACAACCTAAAACTGTCACCAGCATCATCATCGTAAGAACCACCACCATGCCTACCATCGTCGAAATCACCGACAAGCAAGAAATCCTCGAGCTAGGCCCCCCAGACAGGGAAAAAGCCTCGCTCAGCCCAGGCTCACGGCTCGGCTACTGGAGCGACGTCGAGCTACGAGCGCAGATCGAAGCCATCCGGAAGTCAACAGCCGGGGGGACATTCCTGCCGAGCGCGCGCGACATCGCCGACCTATGGACCCGGCTACTGAGCCACGGGTTCCTGGAGCCGGCATCACAAAGCTCATGCGACGGGTACCGGATCGTGACACGGCGGTTCCGCGACGGCGCGTCGCAGATGCCGCTGCCCTACGTGGTGGTGGATCTCGTGCGCACCACATGCCCCATGACCATTCACAAGGAAACGACCCTCGTCCGCACCGTCTGCCAGGACATGAGCGTCTTCCACCCGGAGCCCCACATGACCGACGCCCGGAAGTACGAGCTCGCGTGCGTGGTCGCCGGCGCCGATAAGGATACCAAGCTTGTGTTTGTGATTGCCAAGAGCCATAAGCTGCGGGTGTGGTTCTTCAGCGAGATGGATTCGGATGCTGCCCCCGCGGATCTGTGCAGCTGTGACTTCCAGCCGTCTGACGTGCTGAGTCTTTCGGCCGACCATGAGCGCGTGGAGGCTGTGTTTGCAGATCTGCGGATTGGGATGTTCAGTACCCCTTCCCCTACGCATTCGGAGGGGCCGGATAAGGAGGACGAGGCCAAGGACACCGATCGGTATGATGAGGACGGGTATGATGAGCTCGGTTTTGATAGGGACGGCTACGATAGAGATGGCTATGATAGTGACGGGTTTGATAATCTGGGCTGGGACGCTGCCGGCTATGACTTGAAAGGCTTCAACGAGGACGGATTCGACAGGTCTGGCTATAATAAGGACGGCTTTACTTGCGACGGCTATGATAGAAACGGACTTGACAAGGACGGATTCGATAAGTATGGCTATGACAGGAACGGCTTCGACAAAGATGGCTATGGTGAAGACGGCTTTACTAGCGACGGATATGATAGAAACGGATTTTACAAGGATGGCTATAACAAGCACGGCTTCGACAAGGATGGTCGTTACAAGGACGGCCACAAGGACGATTCCGAGGACGGCTTTACCCCTGGCGAGTTCGACACCAAACATGACGGTGACCCTGAAGAGGAAGACGCTCCTGATTGCCTTGATGAAGATAGTCCTAAAGCTCATCATGAAGAAAACGTTCCAGATCATGATGCTGAAGCAGAGGATACACCTGACGCCTCTAAGAATGGCCCAGTGGCCAATGCTGAAGACAACGACCTTTCTTCTGAGCTTCCTTCTAGAGGGAAGGATCCTCATTATAGTGCCGAAGCAGAAGATACACCTGATGTACCTGATGTACCTGAAGATAAGCCCGATACCACGCCCGAGACCGATTCCAACGGCGTCGATGGCCTTGATTCCAAGCCTGTTTCCAAGGAGAAAAATCTTGATAAGGATATCAAAGCACAGGACACTCTTGATGTCTCTGTAGACAACAGCCCTGAGATTCAGGTCGAAACAGAAGATGGTCGGGAGCATCATTCTGACGAACAGGGGATTCCTGATTGCTCTGAGGAGAATGGTCCTATAGACAACGCCGGCGACAGTAACCCTAAGAATGATCCGCAGGAAGACAACACTCTTAGTCATGCTGAGAACAACCCTGAGACCCCATTAGATGGTTTTAAGGTTCTCTCTGGAAATCAGGCTGTTCCCGATTGTTGCGAAGAAGACATTCTGAAGGACAACTGCGACCAGGAAAAATCTGAGAATATTTCTGACCAACGTGAAGTACCAGATGATTCTGCTTGTGCTGAGGACAAATCAGAAGTCTCGCCTGTTGAAGATACTTCTGAGAACAATCCTGAAGGCCAGGATGCCCCTGGCTGTGCTGAAGAAAACATCGCTGATGGCAACCCCAACGGAGACAAGCCCGATGACAGCCCTGGAGAATCCGATCCTTCTCCTTGTACTGAGGACAATTCCGAGGCTGTGCCCGTTGAAGATACTCCTGAGGTCAACTCTGAGAAACAGGATGCTTCTGAGTACCCTGAAAACGGTATGTCCCAAAACGAAGGTGACGAAGAAAAGTGTGAGGACAGCGATAAAGAGCCCGATACGGGAGATGACTCTGACAGCGTCTCCCTGTAAAGGCTTTTGATGACAGTTTTGATACCTGCTTGATTAGTCACTCAACAGAATTCAATCATATATCCAATTTTTGTTATTTTCCTTCTGTAGAATATAGGTCCTCAAAGTAGTACCCCCGGTCCGTCATAGTGCATAGGCCCCCGTCTTAGCGTTCAGTCGAATCTGATCTCAAAGGAGGCTCAAGTCGCGCTTCACACCGCAACGCAGCCTTGTCCGCACATACCCCATTCATAAGCCGTGCAGGATAATACGAAGTTGCCCGGCCATGGGGCTCACGATGACCCAGGTTCACGACACCAATGAAACGCCAGCAATAGTAAACAGACCCGGCTACACCGCTGCGACTTTTCATTAGGAGACCGTGACCCATGGACTATAACTCTATTATCACTTACTATTCCCCTCAACCAAAGCAGATCAGCTGATGCTGATGCTCAATCCGATATCAGTCAGACGAGGTGGGCCCGTCGCCGGATGTCTCGGGGCCTTAACGCACAGATCGTCTGATCGGGCGGAAAATTCTCTTTTGCGGCATTTTTCCTTAACCATTCTCACGACAGTAAGCATGGTAGCAGACGGGCGCAATCCTGCAGCCTCTGCTGACATGTTATCTTGTTTTGCGTCAGCGCAGTGTCCGTGCTGTACGAATGGTTGCTGGGATGAATGAAGCAAGGCCAAGCTATGCCGTGCCAAGCCCGATGCGGATCACCGGCACAGATGGAAGTATACAAAAAAGCGTCCAAGACGGCTGCGTGGATTTCCCTCCAGTGGGGCCCCTCATAGTAAAAAGGCCCTGTTAAGCTTCACATGAGTGATCGTTCAGCTCTACCACCCCTCCCAGGGTCCGGATATCCGAGTGTGCCGGTATATCCGAAGATTGTCCGAGTAGGGCAAATGGGTATATAACGAAGCCTTCAACAGAACAGAAGACTAACTTGGAAATTCAAGTTCACAGCCGGCGACATCCTCCGCTTCATCGCTCAGCACTGCCAGACGTTGATCGCAGCTTTCAAGTCCGCCCACAATGCAGCTCCTCAAACTCGGCGCCATCCTGGCCCTGGCGCAGGCTATCACCGCCGCGCAGATCAAGATCAAGACCACCAATCCACCCGCCAACTCGTACGTGTCGCACTGCTCGGTGATCGTCGAAGATGAGCTGTTTGGCTGCAAGGGCAGCTCCAAGCCGTTCAAGAAGGAGTGCGGCAAGAACCAGGGCGTCCAGACCAAGTCCATCTGCGGCGATGCCTCCGTTACCGTCGACTGGTACAGCGCCGTGCTGACGTTCAAGAGCGCCGACGGACAGACGGCCAACTGCACGCTGAGCTCGACCAAGACCGAGGGCCACTGCGATACCAGTAACCCGACCGAGTACCCGCAGGAACACAATGGCGCGGCCAGACTGCTGAATGCGAATACTGCGCTTTGGGCACTGGCGCCCATCGCTGCTGGGCTGTTGATCTGAGGACATATCAGCTAATGAAGGAATGAATATAAGGCTGCCATATTTGAAGGTAAGACATCCTGAATGTATGATAATATGACCTTGAGCTAATATGAGGATTTCCTCAGTCTTGGTGCTCACACGGTCAAGAGCCAGACATTTCTGTGCCAGCCAGAGATCTCATCAGCAATGGAAATACCAGTCGACGCCATGACTACATTCAGCTTGCCGGAGGAGGCTCGGTTTTGCTGAATAACGAGACCTATGTCTGCTTATAATTTGTCATACGTACCTTAATACTGTCTAATCTAGATATTCATGGAGGAAATACAGGAGTTGCACGTTACGATCACAGCAACGACGAATTCTTAGATATTATGCTTTTTGCTCTACTTTTAATTTCGATTTTCTCTCTCGCTGTTATTTGTCAGGCAAGTGAGTCTATCCCATGGTCCCAAGGACCGGTACCTGAAATGGAATGTAGAGTTTCCGCGGCCATCTGGGAGCTACCAAAGAAAGTGACGGCCACCCTCGGAATGAGTGACGACCCTGATCTAGGACAGTTCCACGAGAGGCCTGAAGTTGCGGCTAGCGGCTCGTACGGATCTGTCATGTTCTTTTCTGTCTGTAGTTTGTGGGGGCAATTATCTCAGGAGTGCTATACTGCGGGATGTGGTGGATCATTTCGTTCCTGCGATGTAACATGTCTCACAGATATCAAGTGCCGGACTTGCTACGTCAAAGTTTGATCCTTACTTTGATTTTCCTGGTCAGTGTCCAAATATGTTTACTTCCTCGCTCGATTCGGTCTATCTCGCTTGTAGTTGCTGCTTGCTCTTCTTGGTTCATAGGGGTTATGCGGGTTAGCTCTCATGCTCTGGAATCACCGAGAGTTGACCGAATCCGAGTGAATCTGTGAGTACATCGCCAATCCTCGAAAAAAGACAAAAAGTGCAATGAGAGAAGCTCTTGCGGTGTTTGCCTCTTGCAATCTTTGTTCCGGCTCCGACAGCTTTTTGTACAAGATATGAGTTGGCCATGATCCTTTGTTTGGCGACTATCTTTTCCGCAGCTGAGAAAGGAAGCCATTGTCCGTTGGACGGAGGGTAACGCAGATAGTGTATAAGTTTCTCTAAAACCCAACAAAGCACAAGACATTCGAGAATCTATATATTGGCCGTAGGGAGATAAAACACCCCTGACTAGATCGTCTTGCTGCCACCACCACCGCCATTGCCATCACGAATCACACGCATCAGCAACGAAGAAACGAGATGGCGAACGATCAAGTTCTCTATGTTGTCAAATCCAACGCCCAAGACTGGTCCTTTTGCGTTGAGAACCACATAGGTGGTGTATTGTTTCGACCTGAAACGGGCGGAACGTGGAGCCAGAAGCACTACAAGCCGGGCTGGGTGGTGGATCAACTGGGAGCGAAGCTGTTCATGGTCGACTCCATCCCCGCTGATAAGGTTGCGGTACTCATGTGGAACATGAGCATCGCAACCTGTCAACCCCAAACCCCCGAGCCGACAGAGACGAGCGAAGATCGTGTTGTGTCCTTGCTGGGCCAGCTCGAGAGTGCTGGACTGATCGGTGACTCGATCTACGAGCAGTTAGCCTGTGATCGTGTCTTGTCCGAGGTTATCTCGAAGGAGAAATACGGTGAGCATGTCCCAGCTGCTGATGCTCTCCCTGTGTTCATGAGTAATGGCCCCTTTCTGACGCCTCTGCTCGGTGGGCCTGACCTCGTTGATCCTGCTCCGAGTAGCTTTAAAGACAAAGACGCTGTTCCCTTGACGCATGATTTGCTAGGTACGAGCTTGACGACGATAGATCTGCTAGATGACTCTTTCTACGAGGCCCTAGCCCATGACTTCATGCTTCCCGATGATTTTGTGACGGGGATATGCAACTCGCCCTTCCCTCAAAATCCGGCTCCCGATGGATTTATGCTTCCTGATGAGTTGTTGACGGGGATAAACAACTCGCTTGCCTCTGATAATCCGGCTCTCGATGGGTTGGCAAGCGGTGATACTGCGCGATCGCCTCCGCGGAAGAGGCCCAGCCTCACTATATGCGATACCGCTCTTGAGACATCGACGAACAATGGTGTCTTTCGGAAGCAAGCCCAACTCAACTGGATTGCTCACGGGACCCCTGCTCCGAGCAGCTCCACGGGCAGCGACATCCCGGCGATGCCTGCCCATGAGGATCGTCCTGCTCCCAGTAGCCCGATCTGGGTTAGCTCTGGGAGCAGTGAGGCTTCCCTGCTGCAACTGGAAGATCGCCCTGCCCAAAGGAGCAGACAAGGCAGTGGGCCCGGGTCTGGGGGCTACAAGGCTCCTCCCGGTATCACTGCTCCGAGAAGCATTGGTGAAAGCCGTGATAAAACGCGGATGCGAGTAACTGATTCGCACCAGCTATCCCCAGGTATATTTGACATCCTTGAAGGAATCGACCCGCTTTTGAGTGACCCTGCCACTCGGCCAGCATCGCTACCAGTGCAACTTGCCCCAAAGCCTCCCACAGGCGGTTTACATTGGATGAACGTCACCGTCGACAGTATAGACTACTGCCCGAATGGGAAGCTCCAGCAATGGGTAAATTATACATTCGGCTAGATAACTCACATGAAAGCGAAGCAGGATGCAGAGACAGGGATGAATAGGTATGTCACCAGCTCACCCTACACCACAGCACATTCAAAATAATCAGCGAGTACATACACACATAATCAAAGCCAATTAACTAGCCCTCAGTCATCTCCCCCCTAATTCTCCTCTCCTATCTTCAGCACACTAACCCCGTCTCAACAACCCCAAATAGAACCCCCAACATCCCTAACAGCAACCTCAAACCCCTAAATGCCCTCCCAAGGACCGCCTCCGTCTCAAGCGACTCAAACCACACCTCCAAAGTCCTCATTTCACCCTGCCGAAAAACCCCCCTAGCAACCTCATCCGCAAACTCCCGCTGCACGGACCCCCACGCCTAACCAAAATCCACCGGCACACAGGCCCCAAAACTCTCCATCTGGACTTCCGTCTCCAACTCCATAACCCTCAAAAACATCTCCGCCAAATCATCAACATGCACAAACCCGCCATGCAACGGAACCAGCACATCAATCCCCGTAAGTCCCTGCAGAAGGATCCCGCACGAGCTAGGCATGTGGGCTGCCATCTCGGCGTCGTGGACCCGCTCGTCGCGGCCGAGTACGTACCCCGGGATTACGTGCGCGAGGGTGAAATCCGGGTTTTGGGTTTTCATGAATGTGTCTGCGTTGCTTAGGGCGATGGTTTTCGCGAGGACGTAGGTTTCGAATACATCAGGCGTGGCGGTTGTGTTTGCTGGGAGGGGGACGCGGGAGGATGCTGTTATGCTAACAGGCACTTCGGGGGCTGTTGATGGTGGTAGAGGGGACAAAGGGATGGTAGCGACGATGGACGAGGTCAAGACAATGCGTTTTATGGTGCTGAATCGCAGCGCCGAGGTGAGTAGGCTCGCTGTGCCGTCGACTGTCGGGCTCCAGACATCGCGGAGCGGGTCTGTGCCTGGGATCGGGACGGGCGAACCCGTGTGGATCACGTATGTGACGTCCTTCAGGGCTTCGTCGAATGCATTGGCGGCATTGATGTCGGGAATGAGCGCCGTGGTGAGTTGGGACTCGAACGGGCGGATGAGTGGGTGTGTGGTCACGCTTTGGACTTTGTTGGCGCTGCGGGCGGTGATGCGCACCCTGTAGTTGTTTCGGAGGAGTTCTTGCAAGACCCTGAAGCCGATGAGGCCTGTTGCGCCGGTTAGGAGGACTGGAGGGGCCATTTTGGGTTCGGTGGGTTGGGTGTGATAGTGGTTTGTGTATACTGTGTGTCGAATGGATCAAGAGGGCGGGGAATGATCACTTATTACTGTGTTGCTGCGGCTTTATACCTCTGGCGCAAGATGCATCTCTCTGAGGCCTAGAATATTGTCCCCATAAAACTCACGAGCAAGCCAATCTGGTTAAAAATTGCAGTGGAGCTGTCAGATTTTAGATGCGTACTAGTGCTGGCTTGGTGAATCCACTCCTGCGGCTGTAAACACGAAAGGCACGCCATACTTGTCTGCATGCAGTTAACCGGCTGCCGGAGATTGTTATGCCATGAAACAGCTAGATTAGTGTTTAATCTCGTCTGGACCACGTGCAGGACTACGGAAATTATCTATATTAGGCCGGCATCCTTGTCCCACAAACATTCTCTTCTCGACCAAACCCGACCGATAGACTCCCAGAACATCCTCCGAAGCATCAAAATGATCGGTACGAAGCGACCAGCAATCGTCATCTGCCACGGCTCATACCACACGCCTGCCCCCTATGAGCCCTTCATCGAGCAATTGGGCTTCCACGGCTACGAAGCCTACTGCCCTCAACGGCCGACCTGCGATCTCAGCAAGCTCAACGTCGGCGACACGAGCAACCCAGACTTCGACCGTCCCCCACCACCGGGCGGCTACCCGAGCGACACGGAAGACGTAAATGTCATTCTCGAGCTGCTCGACAAGCTCATCAACCAGGAAGGCAGACAGGTGCTGTTGGTGGCCCACTCCTCCGGCGGCTGGGTCGCAACCCAAGCGGCGATCCCGGAGTACCACGCACGACCATCGGAGGGCAAAACAGCCGGCATCATCGGGATCTTCTACTACGGGGCGTTTCTCGTCCCCGTCGGCGAGTCCGTGTTCAGCTACTTACAGCCCAAGGACGGGACTTTCTTCGTTCCGTCCTTCTGCCGGGCTCACGTGCGTGTTCTCACTCCGTCTTCTCTTCCCAGGCCCAGACCCACTAACGCAAAGAAACCAGAAATACGGCAAGAAGGGTCTGTTGAGTACCGCCGAAGGCGCGAAGTACATGTTCGGCCAACTCTCCCGCGAAGACGGGGAGAAATGGGCCGCGACGCTGACCGCATCACCCGTCATGACCGTAGCGCTGACGAATGACGCCTACTCGGCTCTGCCGTGCGCATATCTGGTGTTGGAGGACGATCAAAGCCTGGCGCTAGCGTACCAGGAAGCGATGCTGCAAGCGCAGAACGAGCGACTGCGGAGCGCTGGCAAGCGCGAGATCGTGGTCTACCGGGCGTCGACCGACCACTCGCCGCATCTGAGCTGGACATCAGACCTGGTCGGCACGATCGAGGAGTTCATGGGCCGGATACGAGGCTGAAGAACTGCTTGTGCAGGATGTACAGTACATACCAACCATCAGAGAGTAATGCAAAGCGCCTCCCTCCTTTTCTCGTCCCTCACCCCGCCAACCACAGCCGCATTGACCATCACCGTCACCCCCTGCTCATACTTCCCGAAGTATGCGTTGAGCGCACGCCAAACCCCAAACCCCAGCATCTTCACCAAGCCCACAACCCCTTCCGTCCCTTCCATCACCCCCTCGTAAACCCTCTGGAAAGAATCCCACCCCGCCATCGCAACCCCATACCCGCCATGTACATGCCCAAAGACATGTAACCGAGGCCTCCCCTCCAGACCCCACAACCTCCGTAGTAGCAACGGACAACCCAATCCCCCTACATCAAGATGCCCCCTCGGCGGGCCATGAGTAACCAGGATATCCGTTTCACGTGGAACATCCACCGTCCTCTCCCAGAACTCCACCTCCGTACGCATATACTGGAACGCCCAGTTTCCGTGCTTGGGCGTCCAAGGTGACCCGAACACCTTCACCCGGCGCATGCCTTTGTGGCTGTCATCACGGAACTCGAGTTCCGTTGCCGTATTTCCGAGGTAGGTGATGGATTTCCAGTCCACGGATGGAGGGTTCTTAGTGGGCTTTTGGTTGTCTAGGCAGAGTTCGTGGTTCCCTGCGATGACGATTTTGTGGCGATGGGGCTGGGCGTGTAGCCATTCGATCTGGGTGGAGAGTTCTTGGGGTGTACCGGATTGGGTGAGGTCGCCTGCGTGGATGAGGATGTCGCCGTCTGGGAGCCGGGGTTGGGTGTTGTGCGTGTCGGAGATGCAGACTATGTGGATTGGGGGGCTGTTTTTAGGGCTGTTGGGGGGTGGGAGAGCGAAGGTGCGGTGGAGGAGCTGCGCTGTGGATTTGATGGGGGAGCGGAGGAATCGCTGGAGGAAGGATTTCTGCTCGGGCCGGTTGAGGAGGGCTTCGAGACCAGAGGCGCGGCTGGATGGCATTTTATATAGATTTTGATGGTAACGAGATGGGGGGGTGGTAATTGGGAGTGTTGTTGTTGTTGGGTAAGGACACCTTAGAGGGACTACTAGAGCGGACGTGTTTAAGCTTTGTGTGGCTGAGTCATGGATTGATGCTTTGCTTTTATAGAGGATCTCTTTAAGAGGCATGTTACTTCAATGTACTGTACCACTGCATTTTTTTTCGAAAGTCATTATGTGTGTTATCCCTCTTTAGATCCTAACGAAGAATATAGCCTGAAGCTAATGCGTGCATTTGCTTGGCATAGCTGGCTTCTACGATCAGAGCAAACTAAGCGGGACTAAGATTAAGCCTCCATGCTGACTAGACCATTACTATTGAAGACAAATGCGGGGTTACCATATGAAGAATAATGTGAGCATGATTGGTGATCTCCCCGCGTGCAGCGGCTCAACGATCTGACGTGAGATGTTTAGAAGTAAGCAAATCCCGGTCTCTTACCAAGCACTATACAATAGCAATCTCGCACTGACAATCACCAATCCCAATCCTCAACCTCCTCCCTCTTCAACCCAGCAAAATATCCACCAAAATGCCACCCCCCACCCGCCTCATCCTCGACATCGAGGTCAGCGACACCCCACTAATCCGCAAAGCCCACGCCTACGCGCAGACAACCTACGACCCCTTCACCTACAACCACATAATGCGCAGCTGGCTCTTCGGCACGCTCCTCATCACCCAGCGCCTCACCCCATCACAGCA
The DNA here is from genome assembly GCF_003184865.1 of Aspergillus homomorphus CBS 101889. Taxonomy (NCBI): domain Eukaryota; kingdom Fungi; phylum Ascomycota; class Eurotiomycetes; order Eurotiales; family Aspergillaceae; genus Aspergillus; species Aspergillus homomorphus. The sequence goes on along the minus strand of NW_020291887.1, from coordinate 943,692 downwards.
ACAAACCTTCGACCACGAAGCCTTCGCCATCGCAACCCTCCTCCACGACCTCGGCTGGGCGCTCGACAACCCCCGCACCACGCCCTTAATCTCGACAGATAAGCGCTTCGAAGTCGACGGCGCAAACGCCGCCCGCGCCTTCCTCGCCCGTGAAGCCCCGGACTGGGCCCCCGTCCGCGTGCAACTCGTCTGGGATGCCATCGCCCTGCATACGACGGGTTCGATTGCTGCTCATAAGGAGCCGGAGGTTGCGTTGACGGCTGCGGGGATTCGGGTGGACTTTTGGGGGAGGGGAGATTTTGGTGCCTCGGACTCGCAGGATGGAGGTGATAGCGGGGTTAGAGGGTCCGGGGTTGGGGCTGAAGCTGGATCTGGAGCAACAGGGCGAGGAGTGACCTGGGAGGTGTATACGCGGATTGCGACGGAGTTCTCGCGGGCGGGATTTGTGGATGGAGTGAAGGAGATTATGTGTCAGCTTTGTCGGCAGAAGCCGCAGACGACATTTGATAATTTTGTGAGGGATTTTGGGGAGAAGTATCTTCGTGAGGAGGGGTTTACCTTGGAGGGAAATCGGGGGGTGGATCGGGTGGAGGGGGCGGTTGTGTTTCCTTGATCGGTGTGAGGTACTGCGGTTGGGAGATTTGCATGAGAGGGAATTGGGAGTAGATTTTTTAAAGTGCTTGTTGTAGCTTGTTGTTTGTCTTGCCGGGTGTTCTGATGGTGATCCTTGCATATATGTGTCAGGGGAGTTACAAGACTGTCTCTCGTACTACCTCTGTCGTGGCTGAACCAGCCCTAACGCATATATCAACAGAGAAAGGGGAAGTCCAAATTTGTCAACCAAGCGGCATGCCGATGCCTAATTTGATTATACCATCATGAAAGGAGACATGAATGCATTCAGAACTGATTCATGCATCGGATCAGATATGAGCCCGCTAACTATAACGCCATAGACGTACTTCGACCTGGGGCTAGCGCAGCCGGACGGCGGACGCGCCCCCACGGGCGAGCGCATTTTCGACGGGAACCGCAAGGTGCCTGCACCGGGGACGGACGAGGCGGTGCGCGCGCTGCGGCTGGTGGACGTCGACGACGGCACGGCGTTTACCTTCGCGACGGGCGCCGAGCTGGCCGACTTCAAGTACCAGCGCTACATGCAGCGGTACCTGCGCACGATCCACAGCGTCGACGAGAACGTCGGCCGCTTGCTGGCGACCCAGGACTCCGAGCCCGGCCTGGCCGACAACACCCTTGTCGTCTATACCTCCGACCAGGACTTCTTCCTGGGCGAGCACGAATGGATCGGTAAGCGCTTCATGTACGAGAGTTTCCAGATGCAGTTCCTAGTGCGCTACCCGCGCGAGATCCACCCCGGCAGCATCTGCGATGATATCGTCTGTGAATGTGGACTTTGCGCGGCTGCCCGCCCCGAGTTATATGCAGGGAAGGAGTTTTCGAGCTCTGTTGCAGGGTAGAACGCCCCCTGGTTGGCAGCAGATCGCGTATCATCGGTATTGGATGCATAATGATGTTATTCGTCGGGCGTATGCGCATTATGGCCTGCGCGACCAGCGGTATAAGCTGATCTATTGGTGCAATGAGCCGTTGGATGTCGAGGGGGCGAGGCCGGGTGGTCAGGAATATAAGGAGTGGGAGTTGTTCGACTGTCAGGAGGATCCGTTGAAGTTATTCAACTGCTATCAGGACCCGAAGCATCGTGAGGTGGTTGTACGGATGACGCAGCTCTTGGAGAAGATGGAGGAGATTGGCGATGAGCCCGAGCATAAGCTGGTGGGAGAAGACTTTTTGTATAGAGTGAGAGGCTGTGAATGCCGCTCCATCCAAGAAGAAGCGATGGCCCATTGGCTATGTTTCTTTCTTGACATGGTCCACCTAGGTAGCAATTAGAGAGCAGTGATATCCCGCAAAAACATATGCAAGTCAAAAAAGACATCTCCCCGACTGGGAGTCGAACCCAGGTCTCCCGCGCTTGTTCCCGAATGGGATTGACAAGCGGAAATCATGACCGTTAGACCATCGAGGATGTTTCTTGTTTTGATGCTTTGAACTGTGCTTTATCAACCTAAAAAACATAAAGATCAGCATAATGTCAAGGTGGTTTACTTAGTGTGGATAATACTCGACCATCACGAAGGTTCTTGTTTTCAAAGTAGGCTATTCTCAACTCCATAGTATCTCTCCCTGGAGATTTAATATTGCGATCAAGGTAGTGTTGACATTTATTCAATTTATTCGATGCTTAGACTGCCCCTTCTTACATGGCACGCTGGTGCTAATGCTCCAATCACTACATTGCACCCTAGCCGTACCATTGAATATAAGATTACCCTCCCACGATACACATTAAACAGAGTATAGAAGAACAAGTAGACCACTTTTTATCCCACAAATGGCAAGGCATCATCTCTATGTCCCGACCAAGCCAAATCAGCCCACTTCAGCATCAACAGCCCTATTGTCAGTATCACCAACCCAGAACAAGTACCACCCCAGCCCCCCCGGGCCAGCCCCGATACACTACCACAAAGCAACCTCCTAAACCCTCTGCTTCAACAAACCTCGCAGAGGCCCAGGTAAGAACCACTCGACGTATTTCCACAACATCCCCGAAGAATCAGCAGTCGGGCCCTGTACCCCGGAAGCAGCCGCCATGTAGTCACTGGCGTAGATCACATCATAGTCGTTCGAGAACCCATTGAACCGCGTCGCACTCACCACACTATACGCTATCCCCCGGATAACTCATTAGCCAGGCTCTCCTAGCATCAACACCAACAACAACCATCCAGAGGAAAGTAGGTATATACTCACCCCCCATATCCCGAAACACCAACCAATCCCCAACACCAACCTCCCCCTCCATCACCACCTCAGGCGCCACACAATCAATGCCATCACACGTAGGTCCCCATATCGAATACTGATGCGGTCCTGTCGCTCGCAGCCGCTGCCCTTCCTCGTCCCCCAACTCCCCCAGCACACCCCTAACCGCAACCGTATCCGGCACAAAAACCTCATTCTCCAACAAAACCAACATAAAGCTCCCATACACCCCATCGTTCAGGTACAACATATCGGGAAGCATGGACGGGTACGGCGTGTAATCGAGCAGCTGCCGCCGTCGCGAGATCACCTTGCAGGCCATCGTGTACAGGCTTCGGGCGAAGTACCGGCCTGGTTCGGCGATTACGCGCACCGGGGAGTCAGTGTTGGCGGGAAAGGCCTCATCCAGGGCGTACGCGAGCGGAACTGCCATCTCTTCGAAGTTGGTGTCTTGGAAGCCGCCGCCGATGTCGAGGATGTCCATTTTTGTGTTGAGGTGGTGTTGGGCGAGGTCGAAGACGTGGCGTGCTTGGTGGATTGCTTTTGTGAAGGCGAGCGGGTTGCGGGCGCCCGAGCCTGGGGTTGTTAGTGGGCTGTTTGAGGGTGGGTTTGGAGGATTGGGATTGGAGGAGGGGTTCGAAGGGAGATGATTGAGGAAGGGGCTGGGGCTTGATGAATTGGTGGGAGTTGGTGAATGTGGCAATTTGTGAATGTGAATGTGAATATGTCTATGTCGAATATGTGAATTGGGAAAACTCACCGACGTGAAAACTCACTCCCCTCACATTCAGACCCAGCTCCTTCGCCCTTCGCAGCAGTGGCTCCGCTGCTGTCAACGGCGCACCGAACTTATTCCCCAGCTGCGCCGCGGCGGTGTCGTCTTGCGCGTAGATCCGGAGGAGCAGCTGCATATCAGGAGCGTGTGCTTTCATCTTGTCGAGCTCGTCGATGTTGTCGAAGGTGGTGAGCGTGATGCCGTGGGCGGCCGCGACGCGGATCGCCGAGGCAGATTTACACGGGTGCGCGAAGATGATGCGCGAGGGGTCCACGCCCAGGGACAGGACCAGCTCGATCTCCGTCTGCGAGGCGCAGTCGAAGCCCAGTCCCAGGTCGGCCAGGAACCGCAGAAACCGCACGTCCGGGTTACATTTCACAGCTAACGGTTGCGGTGCTTGGTCAGCCTCTTCTGTTGCTGGGTGGGTGTATCTCTGGAGATCACACGAAATGGATGAGTGGATGTGCTGGGGGACGACACTGACCGTAGAACGGGGCTACGCTGGGCAGGGCGCGTCGCCAGCGGTTGTACAGATTTAAGGCTGGGCCTGTGTCGGCGATGAAGAACGGGCGATCGCTTTCGGTGCTGTGCGGGTCTTGGTCGAGTTTTTGGATGTGGTTTGCGATGAGATGGTCGATGAATTTCCCCGTAGAGGGGAGTTCGGTGAGAACCATGGTCAAAAGTGACGAGTAGTGTCTGATGAGGATTTTTGAAGGTTGCTGTTGAGATCGAAGGGGATTGTAAATGACTTCGCAGTCTTTTTATAATGGTTGAGGTGGGCCGGTGTTGCTCGTGGTGACTGCTATCTCCATGCTCGGGCTCACTCCCCGCCTATGTTCGGTGGTTGCCTACGTGAAAAGCCTAACCAGGTACTATGCTTGTTGCATCGTCGCCCAAGGTAACAGCTTGCATATACCTCGTGTGTGGACCGATGTAAATGGTCACGGTTCGATGATAAGTGTCTCGGAAGTTTTGGGTTTAGGGCTGTTTTAAGCTCGGCACTCTGATACAATGACTTGATGACATGTACTGATTCATATCATTTGATTCATGGTGTTTTGGGTTGTCTGACTGGTTTTGTTTTGTCAAGTCCATGTTGGCAGGAGTTTTTTTTGTTCGTGTTTGAGGTGCTGGCCGTTATTATCTAGGCCAAACAGGCTATGCTTCCAGGACTAGGACAACAGGTCAATGAATCTGAATCGACCGTGGCTATCGGGTACTGGAGCAAGGAGAAGAGATCTTCCAGTATGGCAATGGCTTACAGTGCTTCAACCAACATCAGCTCGTGTGAAAAAATGCTCTGCGTGTACGCGGCATCTGCGGGAGTTGCAATGCCAGCCCAGGGCGGCCACGTCCGTAGGGTCATTTCGACGGTACGAGGAAGTATTATCAAGGAATGATGTTTCGAAGGGTGAGCTGACAAGAACAAGGCACCTGGTACAGGCGGGCTTTTCCTATTGAGCGGTCCTGGCTCCGAGCACTTCCATCTATCATGATGGCTCATCATGCATGCATGGACTGTACTGCTACGCCACATCTTCATGTGAGCGGAGATATCTAGCAGAGTGAACGCCCACGAATAGACTGATCACGTTGTCGGCATGTGCTCGCAATATGGGCTGCTTGTCATACTTTAACGTAGCGTTGAGCAGCGTTGGAGCTGACGTCGGGTAGAAGCTGGATCTCGGGTTGTCAAGTGGTGATGCCCATTGCTTGACTCGGGCCGCATTCCTTGAACTCCTGCATGATCTGGCACCGGGTCTCCATGACTTCCTGGCGACTCTTATATCCTAATGATGTATGGTGGTGGGGTGGCCTAGTAGCTTAATATCTCATTGTTATGCTGATAGCCCTCACTCGTTGCCAGCACTGTAATACCCGGTCTCCTCGGTGCCACTATATATATTGCTCCAATGGCCAGAGCCAGAGGTTGTCAAGGACAAGGACAGATACGTGTACGGCAAACCAGAGGTACCTGAAGAGAGAAAAGTTAACGATGCCAGAATGCATCTGCTCAAATTTATCCGATCGTGTTCCAGCTTCTTTTCCGATTAGTATTTATTTTTACAGATTGAATGATCAGCATTGCTCCGATTAACTTTCACAATTCAAGGAAATAGGACAAACTTATCACCAGGCTTTCAACAAATCAGCCCGGCTAGCTCAATCGGCAGAGCGTGAGACTCTTAATCTCAAGGTTGCGGGTTCAACCCCCGCGTTGGGCTTCATTTCTTTTTTTCATCTCTTGTTCCTCCCCCTTACTATATATGCTCTAACGAGACATGATTTTTTAAACTGTCATATGACTGCATCTGACCCATGGTTTTGCCAACCTAATCGCACCATCCCTTGATTGAATCTTTACCTCATTGTTACCCTAATCTGACAACCTTCCCACACATCTCGCGTCACAAACCCCCGGCCAAGAGAAAAACAAAATACATAGGTAAGACGGTGTTTTTTTTTTTTTGGTCAGTACAACACCTATCATGGCTAATTGGTTCAATAATGGATGATCCGTATGAGTGATCGATGCGCTGAACCTGGGATATGTTGATAGCTACGATGAGTTACCAATGTGAAATTTCTGAGCGAAGAGCAGGCCCTCCCCGAGAGCGTCCAGAGGCTCATGTAAAACCATGCCTTATCCTTCATTGATTGCCCATCCTGAGTGCCCCATATCCTGCCGTTCAACAAACTGGCAAGTGGAGCCGTGGTCGATTATCACACTCGTCACGAAAACTATCATCAAGGTCTCGAAATCTCGTGCGATGTTGAGAAGAGAAACTCAACATCGCCCTTCATGATATCTCAAGACCAGAGAGTTCCTGTCTTGACTGCCGCGCACGCAAGGTGCGACGTAACCGGCATATGTCAATGATCTGTGTTTAGAAGGTCATCTTGCTCAAGGTGCTGCTAGGATAGTGTTCTCAAATGAAGGAGCTTCGTTCACGCCGTCATTCACAAAGTGGTCTGATCGTCCAAAGTGCGCATGCTCCACAGCATATTCCCCCATCTGCGCGTGTTGAAGTAACTGAACACCACAGCCGCGATGTATGATATGATGAAGTCTTCCAAATTTCCATGATCGCCACCGCGTTTGGAATTACGCCACCTAGTTGGGCCTGCTTAGCCATTCACTCCGGACAGGGATACCGTATAAGTCGCGACGCTTCAAAGACTAGGCCTCACAAGGAGCGTTCCCGTACCATCTCTTCCAGGCAATTCACAAAGCACTTATCACCTAGTTTTATTGGCCAATCAGAGATGTCAAGGCTGTCGTCAAACGGCCGTATGTCCGTGATGTCATCCCCAATTTCATTGCATATGACAAAGAAAAGCAGAGACTAAATGATCAATCGCTCAACACTTGCTGGCTGGGATTCATTGCCGGCCTCGAAGCCCTGGACCCTGACTACAAAGGAATCTTTGCGTCGGCTTCAGGCATCCGGGTTGAAAGCCGGGGCTCGCATGTTTACCGTGGTCCTCAAAGCAACGCAGAGGGTCTGTAACGCTCGGAGGTCTCCTGGAATGCGGGATACGTCTTGGAGCCAGGTTTTGCACAGGTCGAGTGATCTGGGGGCGTTCGTGCTGAGCTGAGGGATTTTCGGGGCATCATGCTTGATTTACATCAAAATCATGATGAGATTAGAGCCCAATCTTGTAGAACTGCAGATGCACTTGATGCAAGGCATATGCAGACATCTAACAATAGATGAAGAACGCCATCGCTCTTTCGCATGACCGAAGCGAGCAGGCCTCCGCATTCCTGTTATGATAAGAAGCCCCTTGATCCTTATCGGGTGCGGGGAAGCACAATTGGAAGGCGATGCCGAAATCTAGATGCTGATGGCCCCATGTTGCGATGCAAAATCCTTGCCTTGCGCGGATTGGTCTAGATTCTGCTCAATATCCCTTGATTCAGATAAATGTATATGAAGAAAATATCTTCTGTCTTCAAGTCTTGCAATTTCAGATGTCTGCCTAAACTCACTAGAGAACATTATGAAGCACGAATCAAAACATGTTGGCAGCGATGGCGCCTCTTCAACGGCAACTGACGAGAAACACCCCGATCTACATTCTACTATCTCCATCGGAGAGGACCAGCTCGACATTCCAGAGACAGAAAATGGGGATCTTCGTCGCAATTTAAGCCCTCGTCTAATCCATGTATGCCCTTTTTTGACTCCGATCCTGAACTAATAGCGGGAACGATCGTCTCACTATTATTCTGAATCCCAATAGGTAATCTCCCTCGGGTCCAGCGTCGGAAGCGGCCTGTTCATTGCGACGGGCAAAGCCCTCGCGGATGGAGGCCCAGGCAACATGTTTCTAGCCTACCTTGTGGTCTGCCTCGGCGTCTGGGCAAACTTGCAGACATTGACGGAGATGACGATCGCGTTCCCGACGTCAGGAAATTATATTGACTACGCGTATCGGTGGGTGGATCCGGCGCTGGCGTTTGGAGCAGGATTCGCGGAGTGGCTTGGTGGGTTGCTCCCAGATTATGTTCATGATTGGACTGGACTGATGGTGTCTACTAATCTAGGATGGACGTCCGTGTTTGCGTCTGAGGCCACGTTCTTGGTTATACTGGTGAATTATTGGGCGGGAGGGGTCGTGCCGGAGGCGGTTTTGCGTGAGTTTGCCCTACATTGGTGCGGGTGGGCGGTTTCTCCGATACCTCTTTCTACATGATATTTTCACCCCTGGTTTTCAACGACTATTCTTTGCTGGGTTGTTGTGTAGCTGACTCTGTGACAGTCACCATCTTCTTGGTGATCTGTCTTGCGGTGTTCCTGATGCCTACAGAATACTTCGGGTGGATTCAATACTTTGGCGCTCTGATTAAGGCATTCTTGTTTGTCTTCATCACTATCGTCTCACTTGCTATTATCGGTGGCGCAGGTTCGTCTGGATACGTACGGAATGGCAGCACATGGACCGACTTGCCCGCGTTCAAGAATAGTTTTGGGGTAATTGGCTTCCGACAGCGCTTGCTTGATACTTCTGACCCGAAATATAGGGCTTTTCAAGCGCCGCTTTACTCGCCATGTGGGCCGTGGGAGACCAGGTCTTCATCGGCGTCATGGCTGGTGAGGCTGAATCTCCACGTTACTCCATGGCACACTCGGCCAGCCTAATTCCATGGCGCGTCGCCTTATTCTACCTCGTGTCCGTCGTGCTCGTCTCATTGATTGTGCCATCCACCGACCCTCGCCTGCTGGGTGGTTCCAGCGTCGCCTCCTCGCCTTTTGTCCTTGCCGTGCAAGACGCAGGCATCAAGGTGATACCGGATCTGATCAACGCGTGCATGATTCTTGGGATTCTCGCCATTGCTCTGGAGTGTATATTCCTACCGTCGCGCATTCTCCGCACCATGTCTCTCCAGGGACTGTTGCCCCCATTGTTTGCGAGGGTCGACGACAAGGGCCGCCCGCGATGGGCCCTCGTGATCACGGCAATTGTAGCTGTGATTATGACTTATATGAGCTTGAGCGGTATGCAAACTTAGAATCACCCTTTAGCCACCTACCAACTTACCGTTGTATAGCTGGCGGCACGGAGGTCCTCAACTGGCTGATCGCCATCACCAGTGCCTCGTTCTTCACCAACTGGGCGATTATCGCCTTCACCTCCTTTCGATTCCGAGCGGCGGTCAGAGCGCAGAAGAGCCGGCTGTTCCAGGTACCTTATGCGTGGCAGTCCTCACTGTGGCCTTTGGCGCCGTTGACCAGCCTTGTCATTTCTAGCTTGCTGTTTGCTTGCGTCATCTATACGAGTATCAAGCCAGTGGTAAGTTCATTCTTTGCTTGTGAGAAATTTCGGCGGAATACGGTAGGAGCTAATCATGCCATAACACAGAACGGAGCTGGATTCTCTGCGTACAGTTTCTTTTCATCTACGATAGGAATGCTCATGATTGTGTTCTTTACCGTCGCGTACAAGGTGGTTTATCGCACCCCTTGGAGGGACCCCGCGACTGCGGATCTGGTCACCGGCCATCGGGAGCTGAGCACCGAGGAGCTGCAGATGCTGGATGCGTATTACGGACGACCGCTGTGGCGGAGAATGGGGACTTATCTTCGAGTATGGTAATTAGCACGCAGTTGGAGTTTAAAAATATGGTTATTCGATGCCATGCATCTACTTCGGTGGACCCAGCCAATCAGGTAGCAATCATACCTCAACGTCAACGGCGAGGGGGAATGTAAGCGTCGCCATCAATGCTTTCAATGCCAATAGAAGGCGTTGAATTAATCTTTCTTCGAGGTGTCAATGCATTATCGTGCAGATCAAACAGGGTATCTAGTCTCATGACAAAGAGCGACCCCGCAGTCCTTATCTCATGGAGTTGGATATCCTGAACTGGCCCTGAAGCATCTATAAGTACGCAGGAATATCGGCTCAGCGACAGATCTGCATATAAGCAAGATTTCACCGTAATTGATATGGCAATCGCACACATCCATGGCTCTCGCCCCCCTCACCAGCAGCCTGTGGCCCTACCTCGGTGCCGCCATAGCACTACTGCTGACACCAAGAATCCTCGCCAGAAGCAACCCAGACACCAAAGCCCAAGAGAAGGGGAAGAAGACTAACGAGGCCGAAGCAGCCTCTGAAATCGAGCCCCTAGAGAACTTTCAATGGGACCAAACCGAGCCCTTGGCCCTGCGCCCCTTCAAGCCGCGGTACCACATCACAATGGGCAAGTCCATACCTTCGAACCGGGGCACAACCGATCCTTCCTAACCGATATACACCAACGCAGGAGTCCAAACCTTCCCAATCTCAACCCTAATCCAAATCGAAAAACACTATTTGGAGCGTCTGCACCTCCGCAACAAGGTCCTACAAACCCAGCGCCCCTCCGTCCTAGGCGCCAGCCCGCGCTCCACGCCCGCCGTGCACGAGCTCTACACCTTCCTCCTGACTTACCTACCAAAGCGCTACCCAACCATCTTCGCGCCCCTGCCCCCCTCCCCCTCCTCTCCCTTCCCCTCCAACACAGCCGAAGGGTGTAATACAAGAGACACCCTCACAAACAAAACCATCCCAAGCACCCCACCACCAAACCCAGAAGACGCTCTCGCACTCCTAGGCCGCCACCTCGAAGAAGACTTCCTCCTGCTCCTCAACCCCCGACCCACCCCCACATAATCCCCAGACGAAAAACCCAAACAACTAACCCTAGAAGCCTTCATCGGCTGCTTCCCCAACGGCTTCCGATGTTTCGACAAATTCACCAAATCGCTTGCGGACATCCACGCGCCCGTACCGGATTATACGAGGAAGTTGCGGCCGAGTATGGATCGGTATCTTTCACGGTTATCCGTGGGAAGTCTTGTTGGGAGGGAGAATGTATGTTTCCTTTTCCCCTTTCGGTGCTCTGTTTACTGGGTTGATATGCGCTGGGGGGAAGTGCTAATTTGGGCGTCGGGACTAGTGGTCTGTTTCGGTTGCCGGGGAGTTATTTGCGCTGGATGGGATGCATCTTTACCACGGGGAGGAGGTGGAGGAGCTCGGGGCATTGGATTTTGAGAAGGTTAGTTCGACCCTGGGATTTGGTGATGGGGGAGGGCTGGGGAAGGTGGTGGTTTTAACGGTTTCTATAGGCGCAGTTGCGGTGTGAGAGGCAGGTGCTCTTCCGATTACCTGTCACAAATGCGATTGTGTTTGTCGTCCGCACGTATATGTAGTTTCTAGAAGAGATGCGGGCTGAAAGGGATGGGGCCAGGTTGGAGGGGGCGATTGCCGGTTTGAAGGAGGGGAGTTCCCCGGTTTTAATCTGTATAAGCGGGCGGCTATCTGGGGGAGGGCGGTTAGAGAGTATCTACTTGAGGGTGAATGTACGGGAGAATGAGGGAGGGCTGAGTTGTGGTGGTGGATTAGGTGATAGGTTGGACTATGTTCTGAGACTATAGCTAGGTTGGTAAGTTTTAGGTAGATGTAATCGGGTCCTGGCTTTCATTCCCTTCCACCACCCTCATGATCTCTGTCTTCTTCGTGATTCCGCGTTGTCCCCAGCTCCGAGGGACCAGATCGAAGTGCGTCGAATGCCTCGAATCGCTGTACGTACCGTCTGGCGCGGACGAAAGGGAGCGAAGACCCCAAAGTTTGCGTAGCGAAGACAACGACCCGGACATCAGCCCTAGGTTGAACTCGACCTCCATCCAGATTAGGGACATGGATGCCGAGTCTGTTCGGTTAGCGAACACTTTTCATATTTTAAGCTAGCTGAGGTGGGCTTACAGGTAAAGTTCGTCGTGTCGTTGGCGAACTTGAGCGTCGAGAACCGCACGAGTGCCGCCACACATGCCGTGAACCCTGTCAATGGTCTGTTAGACCATGGTTGCTAGAGGCAGGTTTTGCCTCACGTACCGATACATAACAGCCCGATCACCAATAGGCGCTTCTTCATGGGCATCTGCAGCTGCCAGATCGGCCTCATCGGTAGGACGAGGATGATCACATCAGCACGAACATGATGACGCCCTGCATCATGAGAATGGCATAGGATGTTTCGGTTGGGTAGCAGGAGGCGCCTGCTATCGTCTTGTCGTACGCGGCCTGCACGGGTCGACATTGGAAGACCAGCGCCAAGGTGCCTGAGAACGTAAACGCCACGATGACTCCTAGCAGACATTTGCCGACGGTATGGACGAATCGGGTCGGGAAGAGACGCATGATGAAGAGGAGAAGACTGGCTTTGACCGTGGCTGCGATGAAGAGGTAGGCGCATTGCGAGGCATATTCGAGCTAGACACGTTTAGTGACGATCGCGTATTCGATGGGAATGTGTCTGACAGTCAGAAAGACCACGAGCTGGTCGGCGGAGACTTGGTTTAAGGGTTGGCCCAGGCCGTAGTAGGTGATTGTGTATGCCAGCGCTGAAAACAAATCTACTCCGATCTTATCGAGGGATACGCAGTTAGTTTGATGGTGGTTATCGAGGGGGTTGAGCAATCACTTACCAGCGCGACGAGCACGAACCAGTCATCTAGCCCGAATTGCTTGGTCACAAACTTGCGCAGGTACAACTGTCACCCTTTAGCCGGTTGTCTTTGCGATGGGTCGCTGCCTAGGGTTGCATACCCGCAATACACAGACAAGAGTCGTGGGAATCGCCAGGGCCAGCACAACAGCCCGCACGGCGATAGTCATCTGGGAGGTGCCGCCATCACTGCGTGGGTGCAAAGGGCCCTCCATCCTCACCGTCAATTGTGGTTCGGAAGTCACTCAGTCACATCGAACAATCGCCGGGGAAAAACAGACGGAGAAGATCTGGGAACGTGGGGAGGAGTGGGCAGGGCCGCAGAAGTGCAAGGCCCTGAAGGATCGCTTGTGCCAGCGAGCAAGTGGGTCATTACTGGGTCGATTCTGAGACCTAAATCCCATTTCATTTAACTTCCCGTCTGTATCGAGTCATCGACTCTATCGAGGTGGCTTCGGGTTTTAGTTGCGGTCCGTCTGCGGTCCGGTTGGGATAGCGTCCACTTCGTGCCGTGACGATACCCACTCGCCAAGGGGCTATGCGGACGGCGGCGAGAAGCTCTGATAAAATCTGTGCGGCCGCTCCGCGTGAGTGCTTCGAGTCCAATCTGCAGAAATCCTCGGAGTTTTTCCAATTCCGCCACAATGAGTCCCTCCGCAGCTGTGATCCTCAATGTCGCTCAACTGGATGCCGCGCGCCATGCCCAGCTTGACGCTCTCTTGTCGGCATACTCGGCCCTCACTGAGGCTGAAAAAGCCCAGCAACGCGACTCATATGTAACTGAAGCATTTACCCTATGCTTCTCTAGCCATAGCGTGGCCCCGGGGGCCAGCGGGTACGAGACCCAGCGTCAGATGCCTTGGTATGTGCACCACGCCCGATGATGGTTACCTATTCCCGATCGGCCACTCATGTCTCAGGTCCACCAATTGCTGGCTTCAGCCTCGAGTGATCGTCTCTCCATCATCAGCGCCGCAGGTTGCGACTGCCCTTGCTTTGTGTCGATTCTTCCACGTGAAGTTCTCCATCCGCGGTGGGGGCCGACTGCAGATCCCTGGGTTCACCAGCAATGAGGGCGGCGTGGTCATTTCACTGAGCAACTTCAATCAGGTCGAGCTGTCAGGCGATAAGACAGTTGCCAAGATTGGCGTGGGATTGCGATGGCTCGAAGTCTACAGGAATCTGGAGGCTCACAATCTGGTGGTTGCTGGAGGCCGAGTCCCGGATGTTGGTGTGCCTGGTTTACTGCTTGGTGGTGGAATATCCTTTCAGAACAGCCAGTATGGCTTGGGTGCTATGAACGTGTGCAACTATGAGGTACAGCCTCCGTCTTCCTCTCTCTCGATGTGCTGTTGGCTCTGACAGTCGCAGGTTGTTCTCGCCGACTCACAGGTTGTCAACGCCAATGCGTTAGAGAACAGCGACCTCTTTTGGGCGCTGAAAGGAGGTGGTCCCAACTATGGTGCGATATCTATCTTCTCAAGGCATGCTCAAATCTTCTAACATTGGTCCCAGGCATCGTCACCCGGATGGACATGGTGACTATCCCCAACCAGATCTGGGCGGAGGTTCAGATCTACCCGCCCACGGCCAGCGCGCAGCTGCTTGACGCGCTGATGCAATATCATCAAGCTATCGAGACCGACAACAAGGCGACGCTGATCTGGAACGCCACCAACGAATTCATCCTCCTCGTCTTCGTGTACTGCGCCCCGGTTGAACGCCCCGCGGTCTTCGAGCCCTTCTACAACATTCCGTCTGCAGCGACGTTTGTCCCTGCCGGCGTGCGGTCGGTGTATGACTTGGTCCAGGCCGTCGCGTCGGTCAACGAAGCCGAGCCAACTCTGTAACTTCCCACCTTTTTATTCTACTTTCCGTCATTGCGAAGAGAATACATACTGTAGCAGCGCATACTAACTTAACCCGTGTCACCAGCCACGAATTCCGAACCATGTCCAGCCGACCGAGCCTGGAAGTGTATCGCGCAGTCGAGAAAGCCCACGCAGAGCAGGCAGCGCTACTGAAAGACGTCGAGGGGCTGACCCTGACGACCGTCATCCAGCCCATGTCCTCACTCGCGATGCAGGTCAGCGCCAATAGTCCCCTGGGCCTGGAGCCAGTCGGGCAGCAATGTAAGTGTTGTCGCCGTTTTCTTTTCCGTTTCAGCCTGGCTAAGACATGGAAAAGGGTTCCTGGCGCGAGCCGATTGGAAGAACGTCAAAGACCAAGAGCGAGTGCGGCAAGCGATCAGCTCGATTGTGGATGCAGCGGAAACATCGGCCAGGGAACAGGGGGTGTATCTCCCGTACAAGTACTCCAACTATGCCTCACGCGATCAGGATCCGCTGTCGAGTTATGGGGCCGAGAATGTGCGCCGGCTGGGGGAGATAGCCCGGAAGTATGATTCGGATGCGGTGTTTCAGGTGCTGCAGAATGGGGGGTGGTTGCTTAGCAAGGGGGGATGGAAGGTGGATGCGCGTGATGCATAAATTGCACGATGGGAGATTGGGGCGCCCTGCCCTAAGCTATAGCCCTACTTGTCCTCCCCATGGTGCAATACCTCTACTATCGAACACCACGCAGACCGATAACTGACTGCTCACGACGCATGAATGACACACGCCTTGTCCTCACTCCTTCATTCCTCATATAAACAAATCATGCAAGAAAGTCAAAGTGGCGTCCTCTGTCAGCAATGACTTCATTACCCCTTGAACCAACCATGACATCACCTCCATCCTCCTCCCGCAGAACCATACAAGAAGTAAAAACCAGCCTCCTCACCCTCAACCTCAACCTCAACCTCGAACCCACTCAGCCTCAATAATCAATCCCACTCACCTCAAAGATCAAGATACACACACATTATAACAAAATACGAAGATGCCCTCAACAACAACCCCCCACCCCACGCAGCGAGAAATCGAACCCCACCCATCACCCCCACAAGACCCAAAAACCCACAAACCAAGCTACGCGCCGAACCCCTCAACCTCCGTCCCCTTATCCCCAACCCGCCAAGCAATCCAAACCCACATCCTGAACCTCTACAGCGGCGCAGCCTCGGAGTCCGATATGGCCGTGTACGCGGAGCAAGCCGTGTACGACGACCCGCTCAGCTACTGCGACACGCGGTACAAGATCGCGGGCCAGTGGTACGGGATCCCGAACTTGTTCGCGCGGTCGGAGACGCTGGCGACGGAGGTGGTGGTCAACAGTGAGGATGAGTTGGTTTGGAAGCAGAGGCAGCGGTATACGCTTGCTGGGGTGCATGTGTCGAAGACGGTGGATAGTTTGGTGAGTCTGCGGTTGGAGCATCAAAATGCTGGGGAGAAGGTGGTTTATCATAAGGATATGTGGGATGAGGAGGATTATGATCATGGTGGGTTTGGGGCTTGGATTAAGAAGGTTAATGGGTATGTGTCTATCTGGTTTCCTGGTTTAGGTGTTGGGATTGGTGCTGATTTTGCTGCGCTGCGTTAGGGATCTGTTGACGCATATTACGAAGCCGCCTGAGTCGATTTAGTTGGAGTTGTGGTGTTGTGGTTGGATGGGAAGGGGGAGCAGGAGCTTTCTGGGGTGGATGTGGCATTGGGTGGAGTACCTTGGGTCTTGTATTTGCAGGATAAACGGATCGTGAGCTTGGGGCCCTCTGGTCTGCAGGTCATTTAGCTACCCGGCTGACTCTTGCTATAGATGGCGTTGTTTCTCAAAGGATCATCAACACATCTCGAAATGGCAGTGGCCTCGAAGGAGCGGACAAAGTTTAGGGAAAAGCCAGCTGCTAAAATTGATGGTAACGCTGGGCCATGAGGAGCCGTAATCGGGTAATAATCCGAGGGGAGCCTTAGGGACATTCCTGACTGTACATGAACAAGAGGGAGAAAATGTAAAGGGCATATTTTTGATAGATAAGACGATATCTGTTTGTCTGAAAGTGACAATGCCCATCTGGTCTTCCGGCACGGTGACATTACGAGACAGCCCCTGGCAGTTGGCACCGAGATTATCGAACGGGCTGACTTCAGTTCCCTGGTAGTCCCTTATAGTTGTAGTCATGGAGGTACTTGCAACTCGATATTCGAACGCGGACGGGCGCAGATGGTTGTTGATGCATGCTGCGGCGGTGAATGTCGGTCATGAGATTCTCTGCGGAAACAGTCACCACTGGATCCCAAAGAAAGCATGACATTGGAGACTCGGCCGGGAGCGACAATCCAACTTCCCCGGCTTACTGCACGCGAGGAAACCTTGGGAAACTCGGTGGTGCCGGTTCTGGTGTAGAAGAGAGCCCGAATGCAACGGACAATGGAAAAGGGTACGACGGCTGGTTAATAGTGGACGAGAAATTTTGGTCCGAGTATCGAAGCCGGCATTCGGATGATAAAATGCTAAGATTATTAAAGGAAGCAGCACAGGTGGCAATGCAAGTTGGAGCGGAGAGAAGAGGTTCTGACGTTGAAGCTGTGGATACTCTTTTGAACATTCAGGACTGTCCCGCTACATGCCCTCTCGGGTAGACATGCTTCCAACAAAGCACTGGGAGACGCACTGCAATCTCCACGCAAGCAGAGTTTGCAAGGCACCCGTCGGGATTGAAGGATGTCCTCAACACCTAATGAAAACCGATCACTCCTATTCGTCCGACCACCGTTCTCTCATCTCCGGTGTGATGCTGGCAATTGTGTGTGCAAATTCTGTCTCGAGCCAGGAATCCCAGTCCCAGTCGATTCAGTCTGAAAATGCATATATCTTCGCTTTCGCATAGTTCCAGCGCAGAAGGGGTGAAATGTACTGTCCCAAGAAATAGTTTAGTCGGAATGCAAGAGGATCGTCTCGTCGGCGGTTAAAAAGAGCATGTCCGAAATCGATAAACACTATCTGAGGCTGGCTAATCCACTACAGATCTGATGATGATGTTCCGTGGCTCCAGGTCGACGAGCCAAATATCCTTTTCATATATCCTGCTCTCGAGGTCGACAATCGTTTTCATGATATGTTGACGGGCATTCTGAGAGAACCATTCCGGTTCAGCATCTGCCATGGTCATTCCTCGAACGTGCTCGATGAGAATCATTCTGACTGTCCGTTTACGTGTTGAATCCACAAGTAAGTCTAAGGAGTATGAACCATAGTATTTTGGGATACCGCAATTATGAAGCTCGCCAAGGGCTTTGTATGCATTGGCTTCGTGGGTGTAGTATTTGTCCATACAGAGGAATGGATTGAGAAGCCCTTCATCATCGCCAAAATAAAGTGGGTCATATATATTCGCAACGAGTTCTGTGCCTTCCTGAGGGAGCGATTGAGAGGCTGCTGGCGCGATTAGCCGGACAGTGAATACTTGCGAGTTGTGGCCATCGCCCCCTTTTAAAAGCTTGATGACTTCCAGCCTGATAGAATCATTTCCTTTACCCCCGGGCAAGGGGGGTCGCTTCAAACATCGCTCGACTGGACTCAGTTGTTTTCTTTCTATCTTGTCGCTTTCACTATTCTTGCAACAGCCTCGTGTAACCAGCGTTGGATTTGGGGCACTATGAGACTCTGCAGTGAACCTCCATCCGGTAGTGTATGGCACCGGAGGTTTGGGAAGCTCTGTCGATGGGGTATCGAACAAAGGATGTTGTTCAAGGAAAATCATGGTCTTGATCTAATTTGACCCCACGATGAAGCTTGACAACTGCAGTGGTCAAACCTGGTGGCAGTGGGCTTGGAGAGGAACGGAAACCCGGTGGTGGTTCGCCCCTTGCCTCGCCCGCCGGCTTAGTGATTTTCCAAGCGCCGTTCCAAATTTCCTGCAGGTCTGTCATATTGAACTTAGTGTCGTTCTTCACATATACGAAAGGGGTTATATATATATATAAACATCGGTGCCAGGGCTGAATTCTGATAGCTTGGTAAGTTTATGATGGAGTATCAGGATACTGGGGAGAAGATGATTTACTATAAGAATATATAGGATAAGGAGGATTATAATTATAGTAGTTTTAGAGCTTAGGTTAAGAAGATTAATAAGTATATACTCTGGTAATCCCTGGTTTGTATATTAGAGAAGGGGTTTGAGATTATACTAACTCTACTGCATGTATTAGGAATAAGTCAATACATATGACAAAGCCGCCTAAGTCAAGTTAGTGGTTATAGTTGAGGATTCTTAAGGAAGGCAAGAGAGTATTAGGCTGGGTATAGCGTTGGGTAAAGTAACTTGGGTCTTGCTTTTGTAAGATTGTGAGGTCATGAGATGGAAGCTGTAGCTAGTGATTCTATACACGCACTAGATACATACAAGATCACGAGGTAAACCTTGCATAGCCGTGACGAGGTAGAATTCATACTGTCGTTGTTCGATCGGTTTACTGTAATGTAGCGCATGGCTCATAATCAAGCCAAAAGAGACCACTCCGGCGAAAATAGCAAAGGTACCACTGATGATCACACAAAGTCGATGAAAGGGAAGGCCGCCATCCCATAGGGGGATTCCCGTGACTACGACCTGGTGAATTTCTGGTTTGTGAAGAGCAGAAGGGTGACAAACTCGGCTGGTTCTCTGTTGTTGAATTACAGATAGGACGATTCATGACAGCGACTGCAGACAGAGCACATGAAGAAGATCTATTGAAGCCATGAAGTATGCCTGCCGCGGTGAACATCACGAGCTCAGTAATCACCTGACCCATTAATCACTCTTCTTCTTGCAGCCAGAGCCCTGCAGATAGGTACTGTAGCTAGCTTTACATCCGTCTTCGCTTATTTGCAGTTCCGCATATTTCCGTCGGGCTTATTCGAGGCAGAGAGCTGGCTTACGTCGCCAAGTTCGGAATAGGTGGGTTTCCATTCCTTTCTTAGCTTCAAACATATCTCCGCAGCCCCGTCGAGATACAAGAAATTGAAGCTTTCTCTACAGCAGGTAACCAAATTCAAGGGTCACCAGCGAATAAACAAGATTATACAGGACTATAGTCCAGACTTGATCTGCTTACTGCGCCACAACGAGAGGGGGTGTGGGTTGGTCTTGGCTCGCTTATTCTTGGCTCTCTTATCAGTGATAGAGCCCCAAGCATCAGGCAACAAGGTAAATCAGGACCAATAGCTCCAAGCATGCCCTCGCAAAGCCTTCCCAGTTCAATTTATATCATACTCCTACTCTCTTAGCTCAGGGGCAGGAAGCCAGGAAGCCCCAATGGAACAACTGACATACACCCTTGCACTGCCACAGGACCTTGGCTCCTCTTCCGACAACCCTGCTTTCTATATTGTGAACCCATTTCTGCGGTAATGGCCTTTGCTGATCATAATCGTTTATCTACTGGGTACAAGACACATATTTTTGCCAAGCCAAGCAAGATACAGTGCGTTGGACCACGATGCAAGAATTAAATCTCCGCCACGTCACAAGCGAAATTTTCCAGGCCAGTCGCCATACAATCCCAACACAGACAATGTACAGAGCAAGAAGGTCACATACAAAGTCTCGTTCGGGATGTCTGAACTGTAAGCAGCGGCGGGTTAAGGTGTCAATCAACCTGCGCAAGTTTGACAATGACCTTCCAAACTGACAGTTTGCAGTGCGATGAGAAGAAACCTATATGCTCGAATTGCCATATGCGCTCCATGACTTGTGACTACCCAAACCTTGATAAGGCCAAACAGTCGCCAGGGGACCCAGCTTCGGCGCGACCATCCACATCAGACACCAGGACTACTTCGCAGAGCATCGACCCCTCCTGTGTTCAGGGGAAAGGCCGGATATATGCACGGCCAGTAGAGCTCATGACAGCAGAGACACACGATCCATGCTCGAGAGAACATCGTGCAAGTCCACAAGAAATCCCAATGGGAGAGGGATTATCCTTCGCCGATCTAGAACTCTTCCACCATTTCGCCACCTCAACCTACCGTACCCTCGCCAACGAAGTCGAGGGCGCCTCAATATGGCAACAAGACGTACTCCGATGGAGCATGGCCTTCCCATTCATGCTTCGCCTTGTATTGGCCTTATCCGCCCTCCATCTAAGTCACGAGAGCAGCCCTACACAGGGACAGATTCGCCAGACGCAGGCGGACGATCACTTCGCGTGCGGGGTGCCTGCCGTGGTCTCGATAGTCTCAAACCTGGACACCGCCAGCTGTCAACGGGCGTACATCTCAGCTGTCATGATATGCTTCATTTATCTAGCCAGAGGGCCGTGGCCGGGCCAGTACCTTCTATTCAGTGACCACGGCCGAGCCGAGTGGTGGCTGCTCGTCCAGGGCATTCGTCTTATCGTGGGGTCATATCGAGAGCATGTTTTCAGTGGCGCCTTGGCGACAGAGAGGACTGGTGATTGTCAGATGCTTTACATCGGTGCATTGTCGGCGAGGGAACTGTGCGAGCACAAGCTTCATGTTCATAGTCTCCGACAGCTGGTGGACCACAGTGTTGCTGACTGTGCCCAACGGGCGAGCTATATCCTGGCCATCGACCTGCTGCTGCAACAACTTGACGGCGTTCATCTAAAGCGCCCTGGCCGAGGAGAAACTCCAGTATTTGTTCACGTTATCATCGAATGGATGCTCCAGCTTCCCGAGAACTTTGTCCTCTTAGTCGAGCAACAAAGGCCTGTCGCGATGGTGATCCTAGCTCACTGGACTATCTTGTTAAGGTATGTCAGCTCCGTGTGGTACTTGAAGGGCTGGAGCGAGCACATCTTAGTAGGAATCGGAGACTCGTTGGAAGATGGTTTGCGGCCGTGGATAGAATGGCCCCTGGCTTTTTTCGGGCTTGCGAAGAAACAGCAATTTTGCTACACTGCTTGTTATCTCTGAGACTCATCACTCATCTCGAGTGTCTCAGAAATATTCCTCGAGATGGAATGCCCAGCAAGGATTCCGAGATGGTGTAATGAATGCGGTGTAGATAAAAATAGACTCAGGTCAAGACCTGAAACGTGCTAGAACCCAAAATAGTCCATCGGTACTTCCTGTCAATCCCCACAATGATGGCCGAGCTTCATCTGAACTCGACGCGCCAAAAAGAATTCTCAAGCACGCTCAAGGGAATGAGGTCTATTTGTGAGGCCAAATGTCTGGGTACGGAGGGAGTAGGGCTAGCTACCCGAGCGGGGACCGACAAAAGAAAAACAAAAAAAGATATGACAAGAGTGGGATTCGAACCCACGCCAACTTACGTTGATCAGGAAGCTTGTGAAGCTGGGTGTTAAGGTAACCTTAACCTGACGCCTTAGACCAACTCGGCCATCTTGCCTGTTGTTGAAGATTGGCTTCATTTTTGTAATAAGTACTTGGATCACACGGCAGAAATTATATTTTTCGCACCTAGCTGTTTTACTTTTCATGAGCTGGTGCAATGATACTCCATATTTATCTTCTATTCATTGACGAATAAGCATCTGTAGCCCTAGCTTCGAATAGCAACTGAAACTATCAATTCACTAAATTGATTGTAAATATCAACGGCAATGGTCGCAGCACCACGGGTTGAATATATATTCGGCTGGTACGGAAATTCCCTATATTTACTGTTACCATACTACTACTAATGTATTCGATATGACAGAGCACATCCCAACCACAAAAAAAATGCATCAAAGGTCAAAATACCCCGTTTCAATCTGCAAATTGTAGCAGAGAAATAAGTTCTATAAATATGTACAAACAAAAGTACTCCCACGTCCACGTCCGAATCTCACCAAAATCCCACTACCAAGTAGTAGGGAAAGTAACGTAATCCCACGCCTTACCCTCGGCGATCAACTTCTGATCCAGGCCCTCAGTACCCGAGCTCACGAAGAGCACCTTGCTGAAGTACGCCTCGCTATAGTAAGAGAATGCGACACCACCGGGGATGAACGCGACGTCACCGCTGACCAGCTCAGTAACGGGATAATCGCCGATCTGGATCACGACGCGACCCTCCTGGACCTGGAAGGCACAGGCGCCGGGGAAGGTCCACGTGGGAACCTTGACAGACGAAGGGGTAGTGCTGAGGGAGATGGTGGACAGGGTGTAGTTGGTGTCCTGGGACTGGGTAGGCGTGACGAAGGGGGCCACGATTTGGTAGCCGTACTGCGAATTGAGGTACTTCGGGCTCCAGCCGTTGGCGAGGAAGTAGGGCTTGCCGACTTTGCCCAGCTCGTTGGCGCCGTTGTGCCAAACGCTGCCGCTGGGGGCGGTGCCGTTGACGGCGTCGTAGCGCGGGGAGAACGAGAGCTTGGCGTAGACGTCGTAGGACTCCAGGGTCGTGATGAAGGTGGAGTCTGGGCCTGCGGCGGAGGAGCTGGAGCCAGACCGAGGGACGTACGGGGAGTGCGTGGTGTCGCTGATGTTGCTGCCCAGGTGGTAGAATAGTTCCCTGTTGGGTCGTGTTAGTATACAGGTGGACAAGGTTGGAGGAAGAGGCAGGCTTACTCGAAGCCACCGGGCACAATCACGCCGACCATCTCGGTGTCCGGGTCCTGGATCTGGAACGTATGCGTCACGTTCCGTGGGACACTGCCGTAGTCGCCGGCCGACAGAACGCGGGTCTGCTGGGTATCGTCGTCACCCTGGGCCCACAGCTGGAAGCTGCCCTTGCTGCAGAAGAAGTTTTCATAGTGCCTCTGGTGGATGTGGGGTAGCACGCCCAGCGCATCACTATGCGGGGCGTTGGTGCCCATGAGCGTGAAGGCATAACCGGACGACGGGCCGGTGACGTAGAAGCGGTACAGTTGCGTTTCGACCGTCACGGCGCGTGCATGAGAGTGGTGACGGATCACATAAGGACGGACATGGTCGGGAGCATTCTCTACAATCAGAGAAGACTCGGAAGTGCTGGAGCTGGTAGGGAGAGCCAGGGACTGGCCCAGGCTGGAGAGGAGGAGAGCACCGGCGTAGTTCAACCGCATTATGGATCAAGCAGCTGCTTTTGAGCCTGGGAAGGAGTGATTGAGTGATTGAGATTTCTTCTGCTCAATCCCTCCCCATGGCGAGTATTTATACATTGCTGCAACAAGGTCGAGGACAGTGGGCCCCAGAACACCAGAGAACAGACAGAACCCACTAGCACAGAGATCAGCACTGCAAATCTGTACTCACAACCCACCATGAGGTTATTGCTGGCCTCAATTCCATCAAGACCCCCCGACCCCCGCCAAGGAATGGAGTCCAACATGAGCAGGAATGACAGTATGCACGTTTCACTGTAAAAATTACTGCCACCGCTGGAAACATCGGGGCTGCAGGGGGTCAGATCCCTACCCGAAACAACATTAACGGCGGGCTCCATCTTGCCTTAGCGTCATTCGGAAAATCCGAGGTTCTGCAAGACGGTGACTGCCGAAGCGGAGAATCTGCCGGATGGCCTTCGGATTCCGCAGTGAAAGCATCGTAAACAATCTATTCTCAAGTGAGACTCATCTGCAGATATTATCTAGTCCGAAGTGAAGCTTCCTTGACGGGTGTTCCTCGGCTAGGATGGCTTTTCGTTTATTGTAAATGTAATCCTGGCAAGGCCGGTCAGTTCCTGACGATTTCTGTCACCCGGCTAAGGCGGCTTGGCTTTACCATTATTGGGCTGCATGCTTGGCAGCGAAGATGCGAGAACGGCGAGGATGTGAGATCACCGGATGATCGTTACTTGTTTTGCTGGGGATAAACCCCGGTTGTTGATGGACTAGTAAGCGGAAGATTCGGCTTCTGAAAGTCCGCCAGAAGTTCCGACGAGGTATAGGTACGTAGTGCCGTGCCCTGATCTGGATAAAGCACACCCCGTGGGGCAATCAATAGTTCGAGAGATAGAAGCCCTGAACGTGTACAGTACACATGGCCTACAGCTCCATTGATCGATTACTAGGAAATATAGTAGAGGGGGCTTTATCTTATAACACCTTCACGTGTCGGACTGTAATATGCCGAGAGCCCTAATCAGATTCTCCCGATGGAAGGTGCAATGCAATCTTAGGCACCGATCTTAACGTCCCGTCCAGCGACACAACCAATGGCTTTCACCATCGCAAGAGTGCCGGTACAGCGATGAGGAGCATTAGCTTCGACGGACCGCCTTGCATTCCCTCACACAAAGGATTCTGTGGTTGTAGGATTACATTGATTGAAGGAACTGTAGGTCGCTCGGAATACCCGAGTCCCGAGGTGCAGCCGTCTGCATGCTAACGCCTTAAACACAAGCGACAAGCCACCGGACTGACATCGGAAAGTAACTCGGCAATGAGAGTGGCAGCTGTCATCGAATCATGGGGTACCGGGGAAAGTGACTACGCATAATGCGGAGCGCCGGCCGAACCCCGGGAATTGATTAATAGAGCTGCATGTGTCTGAAATCATTCATGCAGCCCTCCTTCTCCGAGACACTCGAGCAGCCACCAAATTGCATTCGGAATCATGAAAGCCACCTCACTACTGGCATCTCTGCTGCTGACTGGGTCATGGGTGAGTGCCAGGGTCGTCGTCAATGATTCGTTGACCGTGCACACCAACACCGGCATTTACACCGGCCTTCACAACCCGGAGTATCCTTCAGTGCGCGAATTCCGGTCCATCCCATATGCCCAGCCGCCGGTGGCCTCGCGTCGCTGGCTACCCCCAGCGCCGCTCCCAGCATCCAGCGAGCACCACAACGCGACCACGTTCCCTCCAGCCTGTTCACAGTACGTCTACCGAGGCCCCTCGTTCTTCGGGAACCTGGTCAACGAGTTTCTGATCTGGAACGGCCATGAGAACTCAACGGCGGGCCAGATGGCTGAGAACAGCGCGGAGGACTGCTTGCAGCTCGCCATCTGGACACCCGCCAACGCGACCGCGCACTCCAAACTGCCCGTACTGGTCTTCTACAGCGGCGGCCAATTCCGCACGGGAGGCATCCCAGTACCGTACCAGCTCCCAGCGGCGTGGGTGAACCGCACGCAGGGCCACATCGTAGTGACGACCAACTACCGGCTGAACATCATGGGCTTCCCGAACGCAGCGGGGCTAACGCAGCAGAACCTGGGGATTCTGGACCAGCGGGCAGCGCTGGAATGGGTGCACGCGAACATCGCAGCCTTCGGGGGCGACGCAGACGCAATCACGCTCTGGGGCCAGTCAGCCGGGGCAATGAGCGTCGACTACCACACCTACGCCTTCTGGGACAATCTACTGGCGCGCGCCACAATCTCGCAATCCGGTACCGCGCTCAAAACCACCCCCAGCCTCGACACACCCCACTCCAACTTCACCTTCGTGGCCAAGAACCTCGGCTGCGATTTCCCCGCCGACCCCGCCGCCGAGCTGGACTGCATGCGCCGCGTCCCCGTCTCGCGGATCCAGAACTTCATCGGCCACTACGGCGACGCGAGAACCACGCCCACCATGACCTTCGGCCCCGTCGCGGACGAAACCGTCATCTTCGCGGACTATCCCGCGCGCGCCGCAAAGGGGTATATTGCCGACACGCCGGCCATTATCTCGAACTGCGCCAACGAGGCCGCGCCGCTGTACCCCTTATCCCTTGATAATGTCACAGCCGGGCCGTGGCAGCCGGGGGTGAATGCGGTCACACTGCGTGATTGGTTATGTGTGAGCGCGAATACGAGTGTTGTGCGCCAGAGGGCAGGGTTGAAGACGTATCGCTATGAGTGGGCGGGCAATTTCTCGAATGTCAGTCCGCTGCCGTGGATGGGCGCGTATCACTCGAGTGATTTGACGATGACCTTTGGGACGTTTGGGATTGCGCGGGGCCAGGGCACGGCGGAGGAGGTCGCGACGAGCCGTGTGATGCAGGATTACTTTTTTGAGTTTATTAAGGATCCAGTACGTGGGTTGGAGAGAAAAGGCTGGGCTGCGTTCGACTCCGATGCGGAGAATGGTGGTGTTATGAAGAGGTTTGGCGCGCAGGGGGTCGCTGAGCAGGATGTCGCCGGGGATGAGGTTCAGGGTGCTTGCTGGGGGGAAGGGAATTATGATCCTTTTCCTTAGTTTGGGCTGAAGATTGTGTGTTGTATTTGAGCTGATCAGTAATATTCTTAATAAGTGAGCGCACCTGTGTGCGGGGGGTTACAGCGAAAGAAAGCTCTGCTTGAAGACATTCTTATAAAGAACAACCTGCATATCGAGAAGATAAAAGCATGGGTCCTCGCTCGGATTCGTTCATCCTGGTCAGGTGTAGATTTTGATGGTTCCGACAACGATTCATACGCATGCAAAGCAAGGGTATTATCTCTAAGCTCGTAAGAGGTACAGACACCGCATCGGACGCGACATATCGTACGAATGCTCTTAGTCGTAGTAGTTCCAGTAACACGCCCGCCATGTTAAGCTAAGCTTTCTAATAGCCACCAGGTCGTGGTTTGCTATTGCTTGGGTCAACGCCGCTTGATCGGAGGCCTCAAGTATCCTGAATGTGGATGTGATTTGGGCTCCTTTGCCGATAAGGAAGTGTGCGAGTAAGTCCAGACGTTCATGATCCGAGGCATTATACAGGGCTCCTCCACCTCCAGCTCGAGCTGTTTCTGCACCGTACCTATAGAGCAGGTCAAGAATCGCCATTCTGCGATGTGCAGGAGTTCCATTTTCAGGGTCTTCCCCAAGTTGTATGGCACAGGCACTCTCCAAAGGTCATTCATCGTTGCTCGCCAGAAAATTGGGATCTGCCCCAGCCTCAAGAAGGAGCTACACCGCGTGGTATTGCTGAAAATACGCAGCCTCGCCTAAGGGGGTAAGGGTCCTGGAGACGCAGTGCCAGGCTTTAAACTGTAAACCGTTTTGCGTTGATATCGGCCCCTGCCTCCAGTAATAACTTGATTTTATCTATAGGTCCCCTGCTCCACATGGCTCCAAAAAGTGCTCCGTTTACCGTTAGATGCCTGGTTGTTGTTGACAGAACACCCAATTGAACTCGCTCTTCCGTATCTTCAAGTAGCAGCTTGAGGATCTCTGAGTCTCCCTCACGTGCAGCCACAGTAATCAAAGGGAGGCCAAGATCGCTCCAGCTCTGCGAAGGCTTCCACAAGTTCATCACTTTTCGGCTCAAAAACATCCCCACCGTCTTAATTTGGTTCATGCACACAGCTTTGTACATCAACTTCTTATATTCGATTTCCGTCAGCCTAGCAGCCATTCCTCCTGTGTCTAGAAGATGCTCTATCACTCTTGTGGCGCCAAGTTCGGCTGCAACGCAATCGGGTGGCTTGCATAAGGACCATCTCCGAAGTTCCATCTACTCTTACCCGAGAATACGGGGTTATAGAGGTCGGCACCGGCACTGAGTAGCCGCTTGACTACCGCTAGATGGTCGTATTTCGCGGCATGACCCAATGCGATGTCGTCCATCCCCTTTCGCACACAGTAGCGGCAAAGGAAAGGATTCAACAAGTCATAGAAGCTTGTATTCGTACGAGCAAGAGAGTTGATGGCGGCCCCAGAGTTGAGGTTCTCGGCTATAATCAGAATTAGCTCTGCAGGCAACTCAGATAAACCCATGGTCGCGGAAACAGTTACAGGGACTGTGGTATGTTAGAATCTTGATGCACGTGTTGTGATAGTATTCGGACGTACTTTGAGGTGTGGAAAGAAGAGGATGCTGAAGGGAGCATTTAAGTAGTTTTTCCTAACAAAGAGGGGAGTGACAGATAGAAGCCCTTTGTAGAAATGCGGAGTGGAATGGGAATTCTCTGTTTCACTCATCTTGCATTGATAACTAGCGATATTCCGGTATTCTTTAAATCATAGCTTTGATCTCGCTAGCTTGTACTTTCCCAAGGATTCCTTCAACCGAGCTTGCCATTCCTCCGACAAGGACAACCGATCCTCGACTGAACGGTTGACCCAGCCGTGTGTTATCCTCTCCTCATCCCTCTTCCACCGCAGCATCTCCTCCTTCACCCATTCCGCTGTCGCACTCGAGACCCCCGCGATATCCTCGAACGGAACCTGATGCCCCGCTGCAGGGAGCGTGACCTCCCGGACCCTACCGTGTCTGTACCCACCACTGCCCCCGAAGCCCCTTCCCGTGCGCTCTACCTTCTCGGCTCGCGGTTTTGGCGTCGATATCGGACTCTTCTCGCCAAAGATATACAGCACGGATGGACGGACGTGTTTCAACAGCTTATACGCCAGGAGCGGTTCACAGCGATAGAAGGGAGCGATCGCGTGAGCGGGGCCAATAACATCCGGGTGGAACAACGGGTCGTGGGTGTCCTCCGGGGTGTCAGTCTCTGTATCTGGTCTCAATGGCTTGCGGTGAGAGAAGTTCGCGCGAAGGTACTGCATGACGTCCTGATGTTGTGTAGTGGTGAGAGTGACTTCTCGTTGGGCCTTGTCCGACGAGCTCTCCCGCTCTACGTCTCGGAGGCCATATTTCAGGAACCGATCCAGCACCCTCGGGTCCCAGCTGCGGTGCCTTTTCTGGAAATAGGCCGCGGCTGATGCACGACTGGCCCAATTGTCAGGAGCAGCCAGTGATCCCTGCGCGAACGCGAGACCTTTTCCGCTGAGAATGTCCCGGCCAAACACTGATTCGATAAGGACGAGGGATGTGAACAGGCGGGAGTGCATTAGGGACAAGAGGGCTCTGCTTTGCTGGTTATTCTCACTTGCATTGAGCTTCTGGTTGCTCGGAGAACCTACAATTGTCCGGCTCCAAGGCTGTGTCCGATTCCCACGATGGGTCTCGGCATCTCGGCTTTGAAGGTGTTTACTAGATGAAGGAGGTCGCGGGAGTGGTCGAACCATGATGCTACACAGTTAAATCAGCTTGCAAGAGTTTAGTGGTTCTTGCATGGGAATGCGTACGGTCATTGCCCAAGTATTGCTTGTTCAGCAGTCCGCTGGCGCCTTGGCTCGCAGTGTCTGCAATCCAGATTGAGCGAATACGGACGCCTTGATGCTCGAGCTTTGCTAGAAGTTCTTCCCATATGGGCTCATAGAGCTCCTATTCTCGTGGATAAGCATCTCCTAGCCTGATGGGAGTAGGTAGGCAAAAATGCCACGTTAGAGCCACCTACCTTGGGCACCCCGCTGCTATGCGCCCCAATAATGGTTACATCTCCCGGCTGGGGATTCGGGTTCGATTTGGGAATGTATTGCTTCACTGCCAGCTGTAGCGCATCGTCGCCGTGTCTCGTTGCATGAGGATACTCGCGGATATGTTGGCAATCGACGGTATGTTCTGTGATAATGAAAGGAGAAGAGGCCATTGTGGTTCTCTTATCAATGAGATTGAACTGTCTGAACCACAATCTCTCAAGAATACTGTTCAGCTGGAAACCGACGAGAACCTAGTTATACCTTTCTGCTTGAACATGAATGAGACCAAAGTCCCAAGACCATGAGTCTTGACCCACTGTTCAGCTGATTTATACTAGTACCCATCAGTACAGCTGCATGTGGAATATGCACCCTCAACGCTCTTCTTACTTTTGTTTCTTCTGCCTTTTCTCTTTTGGTGCCCCTATACCCCGAAGATCTCTTTTTACTCTCTTTCATTTCCTTTTCCTTTTTCATTTCCTTTTTTATTTCCTTTTTCTTCTTCTTCTTCTGCTTATGTTCATTTTTTTCTTTTTCTTTATCTTTTTATTCTTTGGCCTTTTGCCCCTTCCCTTTCACAATCTGACGCAATAGCACTAATTAGCATAATTCGACGCCATCGTAGGATCCAAGTCTCCGACACAGCATTCGGGGATTTTGTGACCCACTGTAGGTATGTTGAACCAGGCGCATGAACTCATATCCATGATGACAATGAGGGCACAACTATTCGATAGCCCCACGGGTTCTTCAATGGCGCGGCCCGCTACGGCTCATTGTTTAGGACACAATGAGGGATGAGACCAAGTTCAACCTCCAAGCCACAGGGGTCAGAGCCTGATTCCACTAGATCATATTCTTGCATTCCTGAGAAGCTAGTTGTTGGTCAGATTGATATCATAGGCCAAGCAGATGCTGTGGTGTCTGCTGCCGATTTAGGCGCCCAACCGATAAGGAATGAGGGGGCGGAGTTACAATAACCCGGGCAGATAAGCACTAGTCATGCAGCCCGTGCAAATGATCTTCCCATGGTTCAGCTGAAATCCCCCTGAATCATTCATTGTTTATAGTGACGCTGCAGTCCCACGATCACAATGAAGCAAAGCAAGCACTTTGACGTGCGAGGCAAGGTAGGTCGGAGACTATTTGACCATGGAGAACCCTGTCTAATCTCCACACAGTCCGTCGTCATTGCCGGTGGATCAAAAGGACTGGGCCGCGAACTCGCCATCCAGCTCACGACCCAAGGCATGTGAATAATAAAAACACCCCAACCTGCCATCTAATCAAGCTCCGACTAACCCCACCTGATCCAGGCGCCCATGTCACCATCCTCGCTCGAAGCCCAGGCCCACTGGAGGAGACCCGGCAAGAGCTACTGTCGCATACGCAGTCTCCCGATCAGGTGATCGGTGCCTCGGCCGTGGATCTGACAGACCCAAAACAGGTAATCCCGACACCCTCACTTCAATCTCGCCGTGCACTAACCCACACTCCCAACAGGTGCAAGACTTCATCACCTCCCTGCCAGCCCCACCATCCATTCTCTTCATAGTCGCTGGAGGCACAGCCGCTCAGGTTGGCTTCTTCGCCAACATCACGACCGAGGAGATCAAATCCTGCATGGACCAGAACTACTTCGCAGCCGCGTATATCGCTCACGCATGTCTGCGCCGATGGCTCAAGGAGCCACCTAGTAGTCCCACGGAGAAACGCCACCTCATCTTCACCGCCTCGACCGCAGCCTTCCTCGGCTTCCCGGGCTACGCGGCATACGCGCCCACCAAGGCCGCCACCCGCGCGCTCGCCGACACCCTGCGCCAGGAGGTTCTGCTCTACCGCTCGCAGCAGGACATCCGGGTGCACTGCGCCTTTCCGGGTACGATCTACACGGGTGCCTTCTACCAGGAGCAGATCCGGAAGCCGCAGTTGCTGAAGGAGCTGGAGGGGACCGCGGAGAACAAGGGCGGGCTTACCGCGCCTAGGGTGGCGGAGCTGACGCTGAAAGGGCTGTGTGAGGGGCGGTTCTTTATCACCGTGGACAGCGAGACAGACTTGTTGTTGAACAATATGCGCGGCCCCAGTCCCAGGGATCGGCCGGTCCGTGACTGGATTGTGGGGCTGGTCGCGTCGTTGGTATGGCCCGTATATCGGTGGCAGTTCGATCGGAAGACGGTGGCGTATGGCAAGGAGGAGATGTCTAAGCGATCTGATTAGGGTTGGTTGGAGTACTTATTCTTTCTAACGAGGTGAGGCTATTATTATTCATCATCCAGGGGACCAATCGATTGGACAATCGTGGTCTTCGATAATGGCTCCGCGCATGTTTACAAACTACAAGCTTTACACGACTTGTTTTCTCCCAGTCTAATATAACCTCATTACAGTTACTGCAGAATTAAGTCTGAGCGCTTGATCTAGTGCCCGTTCGGCCTCCCACCTACCCTTGCTACATTGGATCATAGCCAATGACTCAGTATTTCAAATTCAGGTCTATCGTCAGAGTAGGAATAAACCCGCATGGTACTATCTCAACCGAATTCCCATGCCATCAATCAGACCCCACCACCTCTCCTCAACCCCACCAAGAACAACCTCACACAAAAGGATTCACCCCCTCCAAACATACCCCCTCCTCAACCGGAAACCTCGCCCGACTCAAGTCAAACATTATCACCCCCTTATCATCATGCATCCCCAAATCCGCCGAAGGATCATCCGTGCCCAGCATCTCCCCACTCTGACAAGCCCAAAACCACTCCGTCGCATTCCCATTAGGATCCATCTCGAACCCCGCCACCGCTGTATCCCCGCTCTCAGACGACGGCCAAGTCGACAAACAATTCTCGCACCGGATGTTGGCAGTCATAGTGCCGTTCGCCACTCCCGATCCAGGAAGTAAAGTGACGTTCGCGCGGGGGTTGTAGGTCGGCTCGCCGGAGCCGCCGGAGCGCGGGGACAGCGTGACCTCTGTGGTGGACGCGGCCCACAGGATGAAGATGTTGGCTGTTGACATATCGGCGCCTTGGCCGAGGGATGCCCATTGGAGGGTTGTTGGGGCCGAGATCTGGATGTAGATTGGCCCCGAGTGGGGGGTTGTGGTGTTGGGGAGGGTGATGCTGTAGGTTAGGTTTGGGTGCGTTGGAGGGGTGTAGGTTTGGATTGTTGCTGTTGTTAGGGCTGGGGTTCGTTGTTTGGTGTTAGTGAGGGCTGTGGTGTTGGGGGTAATGTTGGGGTGTGGACGTACGGAGGTATATGGTGAGGGTGGGGAGGATCTGGGAGATGCGCATTTTGGGTTCTGGGTTGGTTAACTGTGTGGTTTGTGGTTGAGTGGTGGGTTGGATTGGGATGAGCGTGAGGTGTTATGGTTGTGGTTGAGAAGGTGGGATTGCCTGGCGGTGGGAGATGGTCTATCTTATGCGTGCGTGCGTACGTATGGCTTGCACTGCTCCTGGCGGAGATTCAAGTGTGGTTGGTTATAAGTCGTGGTGCTGCCTGGTCGAAGTCGTGGTATGTATGCCCCTTGATTTCTCCTTGCTGGCCAGGGGTACCGGTACTTCATGGGCTACCGCGGATTTAACATTGGAAAAGCGCTCTACGTGGGAGACTTGAGTGTCTCAATAACAGACGTAAATATTATTTGTATTTATCTTCGAGCATATACCAGCATGTATCTGGAGCGAGAATTCTCTCCTATTCTTCTGTTTTACAGGCACAAGGAGTTTATACGCCTCTTCGCCTTATTGCTTGTTCATAGAAAGTAAAGTTCGAGCTATGCAACCCTTGGACATGCACAAACTATTGGACGAGCGATTGTTGTTAATTCTAGCCCAGTGTGCGACAGCCTAAGATCCTCATCAAGAAGTCAAATTTACCAGCCTAGGTAACTGCTCTGCTGAGTAGCACTCTTACGGTGACCCGAAGAGTTTACAACGTGCTTTGTATATGAAAATCTGAATCACATGAGAGTCTTCTACTGAGATTACCTGGCAACTTGTCACCCTTCTATCCGACTTCCCCCATGCTCTTTACAAACTTTCGTTAACAAAACCAAAACTTGATTATCGCCCTGAACAGCTTCATCCAAAATATCAACAGCCTCCCTCTTATCCTTCGATCCACATCTGGCATACGAATTATCACAAAGGATGCAGCATCGCTTGCTGAAAGAGTCTTCCTGAACATTGCATAATCTGTATTGATACTAAAAGTAAATTATCCTCCGCGAGAGCTTGGGTTATGAAACTATACCTGGTTAAATTCCACGGGGCTCCCGATGGCGGGAAGCACCACTAGAGAAAAAAGGGCAACAATGCTTGAGAAACGCATGATGATGAGGTAATTGACAATTCTGTAAGAAGTATCGGGATGAAGATATTGAGAGTGAAAAGTAACCTGACTTCATTGACCGCTCTTCTACCTCGAATCTATACGCCGACCTCGGCCATGATTCGCTGCGACAGCTCCCAATTCTTGGCATGTCTCCGTCGGCGCAGATGGGGCTTGCATGACAGGTTCCACAAATCAGGGCCCTAGTTGGAAATCAAATATCGATCAGATAAGATAACTGTTTTTCAAAAGACCCAGATTACCAAGTAGATCCTGCTTAGGGCAAGTGTATGACGTGTTACAGAGGGGAAGGTGTATCTTTATACATTCAGGGCTTGCCTGCGTTACTCGGAAAGGCCGAGTTCCGAGAATAGGTTGTGACCATGATAAGCTTGGATTTGATCTTACGGAGGTTTCGGCTATAATCGTGATTGATATCGCTCTTGCCCTTTTGGATAATGGTCTGATCTGATCAAAACTGATGTGGTTTTATGCACTGATGTCACGTTCTGTCGGCTTTGACCTGTTGGCTCTCAACCCTGACTTGCATCCCCAGAAGATTTGGAAAAGAAATAACGGTAGCTAATTCGGTATCTCAACGCGAAAGAGAGTATATAACCTCTCCAATTTTCAGCATCAAGACTATTGATCGTTCGGGGGGGCTTGACTCATAATTTGATGCTACGGAGGCACTATTGATATTCCGCTCTACTCTCATGTCGTTTTCTCTCGGACTCTAAATGGCCTGTCGGATTTACAGTCCGAAAGATCGAGGGAGCTCATTTTGACAAAGACAGCCTAAATATTCTTCTTTGTGTAGCCCACTCCGCTACCCGAATAGAGCATTGTGGATTCTATGCACTGATCTCCAAACCTGTATCGCACGAGAAGCTCTCACTACAGTGAGACCTGCCACTCCGCTTTGCTTGTCTCCGTGGCAGGCTCGCTGTGAATAGATTAAGGCCTGTATCTTTATTAAGTCTGGTCACATTGAATTAATTATTAGACCCCAGCTCAGGCGCTGGAAGGGTACTGCATTCATGTATCTGTCAGCCTGAGTTATATCAGTGAAGTATCTCACCTACCGACTGTAAGTGCACTTTTAATGCTGCCCTGATACTACCTGCTCTCAACTTACATGAAAGTGAATTATATTCAGCCCCAACTAGACTGTGTTTTCTGTTAATGCATTTTCCCTTGCCGTAATAGCCGCCCTCCCACCATCCCTTTCCTAACTACCTCATACCACTTTCCCCTCCTTTCTTTCATCAGACATACCAATTACAGAATATCATCACTCAGCTTGCTCGTTGCAAGCCTTCCTGTATATTAAAAGACATGGAATGAACTATGAAGACAGTACTCTCTTCTACAGCAGAATCGGCTTCTCCAACGGCTGCATTCAGCTGCCATTATCCACGCAGCTAGTCAACAAAGTCCCAATGAATTCTGCTAAGAAAAATGGCACGTACTGCACCGGTCTACTCAAGCAACGAAACCCATCCACATTCCCGAACAGCATGGTCCGCCACACTTCTACACATACACGGTCTTGGCTAGCCCCTCGCGATCCCAGCTCCGCGAGGCTATCTTCGTGACTAGAGGAGGCCGGCTTCGTCCTCGTGGGCAGCGGTATAATGCACGCTGTTACGAGAACTCTGTTTTCTTCGCCGTACAATTCTTACTCTATCTACGTATGAGCAGATCTTGCACGCGCTAGTCCCGCATTTCTCAGCTAGTCTCTTCCGGCAATGGATCGTACCTCCACGCGGGCGAGCCCATTCAAAAGGTTGGGCAACATGGAATGAAGTATATATCTGCATCAATAGCCGCTCCCTTGTTCATATAGTGAATGGCCACTTTCAACATTCGAGGGCCGGGATCACGCAGGACCAGCAGAGATTGACCGCAGGGCTATCCTGGAATACATCTTCCGAGACTGAACTTCATTCCGGGGCTTTGAGACATTTTTTACGGAACATGATAGAATCACCCTTGAAGAGCCTTGACATGATGAAGTCGACACAGAGATAGCGAAGAATCCATAATACTGTGTGGGCGGTTTGGGTCCGTTAGGCACTTTCACCTTGCCACAGCCTCGACCTGAATCTACATCGCTGACTATATTCAGTGCCAAATCACCTTGTACTGCACATAGCGTTTCATCGGCGGGATCGCCCGAGTCGATCTGTGAATATCATGACCGCGAAGCCCTCTAATGAAGCGAACTTCCAATTTACAAGGGAAAGGACCTGAGCCTCGCTGAAGACTTTAACAAAGAGGCCTCTCGAATGTCTGCTCTAGCATCAGCACTAGAAGCAACTTGTGCATCTTCAAAGCTCGCCGCTGCTAAACCCGCCCGATATTGAGTAAGAGAATCCGAGTCGAAAACCATCGAGAAGCTATTTTTTGCATCTCTGCCTTGAGTCAGGAAAGAAATCTCTGGAAGGCTACTGCTTAGAAGTAATCATATCCTCTCTTGAGTACTGGATGGGGAGACATGGAAGATCTCTTTGGTAATGACCTTTATCAAGGCTTGGCTGATCCTTACAGTAAGAAGGTGATGCTTGTAGCCTTGCAAGCGCGGAAGACTGACTCTCTCAAGGTATACGGTCTTTGTATGGTGATTCGCAAATCGAGCTAACGCGGATTCTCAGGATTCAAGCACATTTCCAACCGCCACGAGCACCACCACCACGACCAGCATGGCCCCCATCCAACAGGTACGCTGACATCAATATCTGGACTGTATCTGCTACAGTTGTGATTGTCTAATGAAGTTATAGAACATCTACATAGGCCAGGGTGGCCGGGCGACGATCATGGCGCTCGCGGGTCTGCGCCCCCGTGCCCCCGAGGCTATTGAGATGGTAAGATCATGTAAGGAGCAATCTTCCAAATCTGATGGGATTCTTCTTATTGGGAGGAAGTCTCAAGAGCACTTGGCCGAGATAAATGCGAGGCAAAGCAACATTACTGGGCTTCCAAGAAGAAGGCTGGAATCTCAACCTCACGATAAACCACCACACCACCGTCTATTGTACAAACTTTGTAACTAGCCAGCTTCATCTACATCTCAGGCAGCAAAACTACAAACTCTCTGAAAGCTCCGAGTCTCTTTCTCCTCCAGCTTCACATCCGTCTAGCCCCATACACCCATCAGAATCTAACTACGTAGAATTCTTCTTCCTTGCCATCACCCACATAAACTCAGCATCAAAGTCCGGCTCATCCTCCTCCAACTTCCCATCACCGGCCTGCAAAACCTCAACCTGCAACACCTCGAACCCAACTTCCGTCAACAACTCCCGATTCTCATCCACACCATAGCTACTCCAAAACATCCCATACCCAAGAAACTCCCCATGGATCTCCTCCTCATCAAGCGTCGCAAGATTACAAACAAAGACCCCACCAGGCTTCAACCACTCATAGATCTGCATCAGCATAGCCTTAAGCTTTGACCGCGGCAGGTGAAACAGCGTATAGAAGCTGACGACACCGTTGAAGCTCGCGGGCTCGAAAGCGAGAGTCGTCATGTCACCCGCCACGAAAGTGGCGCCCGGGCAACGGGCCCGGGCCATCTCGATCTGCTTGGTGGAGATGTCGTTGGCGACGACTTGTGCGCCGTGGTCGAGCAGCATCTTCACGATCGGGATGCCGGGTCCGCAGCCTAGCTCGAGGATGGAGGGTGATGGTTGTTTTTGTTGTTGATGTTGCAGCTGGTCGAGGAGGAGTTGGGTGTACCGCTGGCGTGGAGACTTTTGGCTAGACACCCACTGCAGGTACCATTCTGTGATGTTGTCGTAGGCATATTCGACGATTCCTTCGGGTGTGTCGGACATTTTTTTTGAGGGTGTATGGGGTGGAGATGGCAGGGAGCGGAAGTGGGATTTATTGTGGTGAGCGGTGGAGATGTGCGGAGATCGTTCCGCTGAGCCTGCGGCGGGACTGTGGGATGGTGATGGATGTAGCTCCCGATAGTTTCGATGTATCTATACGAGTATAGATGGTGATTGTCCAGTGAGAGCAACAGATGATTCTCCGTAGCTAGTTAGACAAAGACTTAGTTAGTTAGTGTAGGCGATGTGTCAACCGTGTTCTCTTAGCTCGCTTGTCTACCCGGTAGTCAGCTGACCTACGCACAGGATCCAGACCATGTAAGTACTTGCGCGATCCCAATTGACCGTCAGTTATAGCCTTTGTTCAGATCCCCAGATAATATCCAGCAGATGCTGTTGTCGGTGGGGAATTTTATGTTACGACAAGCACAAATACCAGAATGAGGCTTACCAACACAGAAGCAGTGGAGCGACAGTGCTCCACAACTCCATGCCCGTTGTGAACCAGCTTTTAAGATGATTAAGAGTGGGGTGTGATTCACAAGCTGGATGAAAGGTACTGCTTACATTCATTCTCCAGCCCTTCATCGGCCTGTTATATCTATAAACATGCACTCAGCAGGAACCATGAGGATCTACATATCGTATTCCACAACCCAACCAATCAAACCCCATAAACAACCCCACCAACCCAGCAGCCAAGCCACAAAAACCAACTCCAATGCACCCTGTGTTGACAGGCATCACTACTAACCACCACAACCATCTAAATACAAACCCACAACCAAAATGCCCCCCTCAACCTCCAACTTCAGCTACGCCGCACACCTATACCCCTACGCTCACCCCCTCCCAACAATCATCCCAACAATCCTCCCGCACCTCCCCCCAAGAACCCACATCGTAGCCGGCGGGCTAATCTTCCAGCCCCCATCCACAGAGACCCAAGAACCCAAAATCCTCCTTCTGCGTCGCGCACTCACAGACTCCCTCCCAGGGATCTGGGAAATCCCCGGCGGATCCTGCGACCCAGCCACAGACGCCTCCGTGCTGGCCGGCGCCGCCCGCGAGATCCGCGAGGAGACTGGGTTGATGGTTGCGCGGTTCGTGGAGTTGGTCGCTGTTGATGAGTGGGAGCGGGTTCGTGTCGATGGGGTGCGGAAGGTGGTGAAGTTTACTTTTCTGGTGGAGGTTGAGGGTCCTACCTCTATTTCCGGGGATAGGGGGGTTGGTTCTGCTCCTGGGGAGGTTGGTTCTGGGGATTGTTGGATTCGGTTGGATCCGGCGGAGCATGATGCTTTTGTTTGGGCTACTGAGGAGGAGGTTAGGAGGGGTTTCGTGCCGCTGGGCGAGTCAGATGGAGAGGAAGCGGGCGTGAGGTTGAGGTTTTTGGAGACGCAACGACGGAATTATTTGGAGGGGTTTCGGGTTTTTGCTGCATCTTGTTCGGATGCCTGTAAATGAGTTGGTTGGGAGGATGAACTCAAGGAAATGGCATGGGTTGAGGTGAGGATTGCATTGGGTGGTCATACTACGTTTTGGGAGTGTGATGAGTCGGACGGCTTATACTTATATTCATCATCTAGATATACAGGTTATATATGATTGCTGGTATATACATTTCAAGACCAGACCAACGCCGCACATGCTCCGCTACTCATGCTCATGAC
The DNA here is from genome assembly GCF_003184865.1 of Aspergillus homomorphus CBS 101889. Taxonomy (NCBI): domain Eukaryota; kingdom Fungi; phylum Ascomycota; class Eurotiomycetes; order Eurotiales; family Aspergillaceae; genus Aspergillus; species Aspergillus homomorphus. The sequence goes on along the minus strand of NW_020291887.1, from coordinate 904,236 downwards.
CTCCGCTACCCCCATGTCCCCCCGAGCACGGGCAGTCCCGCCCCAGTATCGGTTCCTCCCAGTCATCATCCACCCAATAATCGTCCAAGTCAATGTCATACTCCACGTATCCCTTCCAATCCAAAACTGTCGCATCCTCTACGAGACTTTCCGTGGCCGACTGAGTCGAGTTCGTTGTCTCGAACAACACCCGCTTGTACGTCGTCAGCGGGATCGCGCCGTGATCCGTGACCTCCAGGATTAGGTGCAGGGTCCAGCAACCCGAATCGTTCGAGCTCTTGCCATCACAGATCTCGTCCGCGGCTGGGAGCGTGACCTGCGCACGTTCTCCATCCGTGGAGACGGTGAAATCCAGCGCCGGGATCTGGTTATCCACATTCCAGTCCGTCGAGCCAGGCTCCTTGTATTGGAACCACCGGAACGAGAGGCTGTCACGGTCGGGGTCATAGGTGCCGGACGCATCCAGCGAGACAGTGGCATTAGGCGTCGACGCGATGACCAGCGGGCTCAGTTCGGCGTGTCCGTTCACCACGACAACGGGATGATGGTTGGCCTTGCTCTCGTTGGCCGGGAGGGCCCACTGCATCCGCGCGGCAAAGTCATTTTGATAGGCGTCTCGCCATCTCCAGATGGCAGCGTGATTGGAAGTATAGGTCCGGTTGTTCTGTCCGACAACCCGATCCGCCGCGTCACTGTACTGACGGTACTTCACTTGCTTGGACAGATCGACTAGGGAGTAGCGGCCGCCCCAGGACCCATAGTCGGGTTGCTCAGGCACGCCCAGGCCGTTCTGGATGAGATACAAAAATGTCGGGGTGTCGCCCTCCATGAAGTATTTGTAGTCCGGGTACTCCTTGCCGTAAATGCCGATTTGAATGTTCTTCTTCAGCCAGGCAGCGGAGACCTTGGTGAAGTCCGGACCGCCGACGTCGAAATTGTAGTATTCCTCGCCGGAGATGGCAGACCAGGCGGCAAGACCGTACTGGTTCCAGCCGTGCATGGAAGCGATGTAGAAGATATCGGGGAACTGCTCGCGGATCCAGAGACCGCTGTCGTCTTGGTCGGAGATGGTGTACACGCGCAGCTGAGCACGGAGACGCGCAGCCTCGGTGGCGTTGAAGTTGTGTTGGATGTAGTAGAGGGTCTCTGCAAGGACGTTGACGCCTCCCCAGCCAAGGACCCAGAGGGGCTTATCGACAGGTTGGCGGAGTCGGTCAAGCAGTAGTTCCGCGCCGGAACTGAGGTTCATGCCGGGTCCAACGCCTTCCATACCGTAAACCTGGATCGAATTAGCTGGAATCATTCGGTGACAGGTTCGAGAGGCTTACGGCTGGGCCGGATTTAACGATACTGTGAAGGTATTCTGCTGACGGATATGGGGAGGATGGCGAGGTGTGCTGATTCAGGTTGGCGACCACCTCGGCATACGCATCAACAACATCGGAGATCTGCTCTGGGTACACCTTGTCCTTCAGCCAGGTGGAAGTGACAGCTGCCATGCCTTCGATCTGCAACTGATTGCTATACAGCAGGAATCGCACAAAGGACTCGGTGTCATCAGGCTCATTGGAGATGTCGGAGAGAACGAAGACGCGAGGCTTGGATGCGTAAGTCTGAAGCGAAGAGCGATTGACGTCCGCACTAGCGTCTGCCACGAAGGCATTGAGACACGAAAACAGCAATAGGGAGAGTCGTCTCATGATGGCGATGTGAAGCAAAGGATGTGAACTCCCAAATCAAGCCCAACGAAGAGGGTGGGAGCCAAGGCCATTTGTAGGGCGAGTTGCGGGGGACCAAGGAAAGATGTTCTTGGCTGTTGGGAATGAATGATGATGTTATTTTCTTGCTCGTATAGATAGACAGCCTGCAGTCCAAACCGCTTTACCGGTTTAAACATTGACAAAAGCCGAACCGACCGACTGGAAACTGTGAGGGACCCTTCGGCTCTCCAGATGAGAGAGTGGCTTCTTCCGCAGTCCACAGTCCGCACTCCGCAACTTCTCGTCTGGCTTGCCGTTTCTCCCCGGTAAAGTTTCTCGGCTGTTGGTGGGGTAATCCCGGAGAGGCATCTCTAACCGGCGCTTGCAACTACTGCATTTGTTAGATTAATATGGACAGCATGAACATACTCTCCACAGCAGATACTCACTCAGTGCACAAAAGTTGGCCACCCCACCCCTCAATCTTACGCAACCCAGCAAAATATACGTATCTCCCGGAGGCATCTATTCTCGGCGTATGGCAGTTGATCCTATCCAAGATACCCGCAACTGTCATGGCGAACGGCCTCATCGAACACATGTCCGGATATCTGACAATCATACAAGACCCAAAGCACGCAGCTTGAGTTCACCTACAATCACTTTATCTCCGAGGAAGTAATGCACATCACCTTCCCATCCGGCAAAAAGCAAGCCCCTCATTCGGCATCCCGACACCAGCCCCAACAGCGTGAATTTTTTCCGGCGGAGATGCAGCGCTACAGTTGACTCGGTAAGCCGGGGACGGGTGAAAACCCTTGGCATTCAAAGCCACGGCAATCTGTCCGAGTGAACCATAACGTCATGGACGGAATTGATTGGGCTGCTGCAGAACTCAAGTCTCCTTGCAGGAGCTAGGTCGTGCATAATGGGGCTGTGGGGAATATCTGGTACACACCACTGGGCTTATAAGGTAACCCGGGCAGCCGGTTAGGATGCTGAAAGGGATGTCGGTTGGGAATTCTTTTCGGACGATACCGGTGACTTACCATTAGTGACCTTGACGCGGGTCATCTGGGTCTCCTGCTGCCCTTGAAGGTCTGTGCATTGGCTGCTTGGTTGGACGGCTGATTGGTAGTGGGGATGATCATGCCTGCTCCATGGGCGAATGCTTCGTAGTAGGTTGCTCGGAGATTGAGCTGGATACGAGGGGCCAAGTGTGGCTTATCTGGAGGCGGCAGGCCTCAATGCGGTCTGGTAAGAGCTATAATAATCTGACCTGCTGGTGAGACAGAAATTGGTCTCGATATGACCCCGGATACTCTGCGGGGTTGACTTTGCCTGGGGAAAGACTCGGCGTCTCGGAAACAGAATTCGTACTACACGGAGAACTGCATCTCGTCACGGCCCTCTACAGGCTTTTGTCTCGCCAGGGCAATCGAATGAACGGTTTTGTACCGGCCTAAAATCTGTATCGCTGGATCTGTAGTACGAATGGAACTGAACATCGATTCCAGACGTGAATCTCAGGCTAAATACACATCTGCTCCAGTCAGTCAGCTTGGTTTCATGGTTAAGGCTTGGTGTGGCTCTTTCTGGCTTGGCTCGGCCTCAATTGAACCACCGATATTGCTAATTATCTTTAAAAGGCTTCGATACTACCCCTACCTAACTAAAAACGTTGAAATACTATATCAATTATCTTTAATCATCAGTCAACATTTCACTTGCGGGATGTCGCGCGTTTGCATTACACTCGGATCTCTGTAATATGGTAGTCAATGCAGCAATGAAACGGACAGAGCGCGCGTGGGCTGAGTTCTGACTCGGTCGGGATAAAGATTGACAAGCCTGGACCTTGGATCCCGGTCAAAAAGAAACTTCGAAGCCACCATTAGAAGAGCTGCTCGCTATGGTAGATTAAACAGAGGGAAAATGATTGAAGAGCCAGGTGGCTATCTAGACACTAGATTTTGAAAACCGGAAATCATAGGGCACGTTTCGATTCCATGATCCATGAATACAGTGACTGTCGACTCACTTGCGTGAAGGAGAAGAGGGAAACGCTACACTGGGGACATGAAAGCCAAGTCAGCGAAACCAGGGGTGCATGATGGCTTCCGCAGCGCTGACGCGCTGTTCCGGACATAATCTAAGCATTTTGCGCAGAAGATCCAGAGCCAGCTCGTCAGCCTGCCAGAACACCTGGCGTAGGTCCATCAAGCCCTCTTGTGGGTATATGCTGGGCCTGTATTCAGGCAGTCGGGAAACCCCCGGCCATGACGCTTCCGTGGGCGTTCCTAACAGACGGAAGATCCGATGCAGCTGGTTGTCGTTGGAGGTACCGGGAAACAGAGGTCGGCCGAGATACATCTCAGCCATGATGCAGCCGATCGACCAGATATCGATATTGGTGTTGTACGCTCGACTGCCCAGGAGCACATCGGGAGCTCGATACCAGAGGGTGACAACTTCGTTGGAGAAGGTGTTGACCGGGATTCCAATTGCGCGCGCCAGGCCGAAGTCCGCCAGCTTGAGCTGACCGGAACTGCTGATCAAAAGGTTCTGAGGCTTGAGGTCTCGATGAATGACGCGGTTTCGATGGCAGAATGCTGTTCCGCACAGCACTTGATAGATGAACGACTTGATCTGGGACTGATCCAGCTTGCCCTGGTCACCTTGAGTATCCATATATTGTTTCAGATCCTTGTCCATAAATTCGAACACAAGGACCAGTTGACCGTCGCCCTGGACGACATCGTACAGGTTGAGAATATTTTCATGCTTGAGTTCTTTCATCAAGGAAATCTCCCGGATGGCTGTGGACGGGGTCCCTTCCTCCTGATCAAGGTGAATCTGCTTGAGGGCTACTATTTCTCCCGTTTGGCTATTACGCCCTTTGTAAACCTGTTCAATTCAGCTATAGGTTGGTGATTTGGTCCTTTTTGTCAAGGGCCGGGCGGACGAGGGTTAACGCACAGTTGCGTAAGTTCCTTCACCGAGCTGGACCAGCCAGCATCGAGAGAAAGTTCGCAGTTTAGCTCAAACGTTGCAAATGATTTGAGGAAATATTCGAAAGGAAGAACATCTACAAACCTTGTCGAGTTGCACGAAAGAGTATGGTTGGAGTTGGTTTGTTTCCATGGTTGCGATAGTGTTTCTGTTTGATCTTATCCCCAGTGCGGACCGGGGCGGTGGGAAGAGCCAAGGAGGGAAATTTTGAGGGTTGGAGTAAGTATACTGTTATCGTCTCACTTTTACAGTATAATATAGTCCGGGTCTGAAGTGATCTTAGACTAGAGAGCAGGGCTTCAGGGGTTCCTGAGATACTGTACTGTACAATACCACTTCTTAACTGTGACCCCTCACAGCAAACACTGACTCTCTAGGGCACGTTGCTCCATCGCCCAATCAACTCTCAGCCGAGTCATGCACCTGTACGTAGCGTGGACAGATGCGCGATTTTGTGACCGCAAGTTGCCGGTGTGATTGCCTAGTGGCGTGCTACTACTGAGTTCAAAACGCAAGCAATAATCCAGTAAGGCAGTCGACAAGCCACTGGGACTAGTGCTTATTCCACCTCCCGGCACAAGCTTACCAATCAAGCGCAATGATCTACACTCTTTTATTTCTGTGTTCTGGTAGCAATACGCGAGGTCTAAGCGATATTTATAGGCATTGGCCGGAGAAAAAATGGTATCACCCCTCACAACCCTTGTAGTTCACAAGCTTCCCTGTACCCTTCATAGCCATCTCTCATGGCCGAGTGTGCCAGGCTCCTGACTTCCGGCTGTCTCGCTGGATAATACTGCATGTGATTGAGCGCCAAATATCGAAGTAAATGAACAGAACTGACGTCTAGTCTTACTCGGTCATAAATAGTGGACCTCATCTGACATTATACAACCAGCTAAGTATTGAGTGTTTTGCGCAATGGCTGAACCGTTACGGATGCCTCTCTGTTCGACCCAAACCTCCTTCATCTTGACATCTTTAGCATCCCCGCCGTGATATCATTACCTACATTCTCAGCTATTTCAAGGACCAAGAGTCGCAACTGCACGGACTTTTCTGTGGCCGGCGCTTCGCACTTTCCCCAAAGAAGCTGATCCAGCAAGTATCAACCTTCTCCGCTTTATCTTCCATGAGTCGCCGCTAAACTATTATCCTCACCAGTCCCTGGATGGCCCTTGGATGTGACTTCCAGATGCACCGGCCCATAATATTTGTCAAAGTGTTGATTCGGAAGGAGCCACGGTGGCTCTAGATGATGATCCCAAATAGTCATCTATCCCGGTCCCCGCCTGCCTTTTCCGCTTCACTTGCATGCCGATGAATTTCTATCGCTGCTCTCCCTTCATCTCACCTCAAACTGGTTGTCCTTTCTTGGGGAGTTTATCATCGTGCGAATTATGGTTGTATGAAAGCAGTCCTACTCTCTATCTTGAAGGAGACAATAGCTGCTCTTCTTCTTTCACACCTGCTACAAGTGGAACTCGCCACTTATCACACTCTTTGCTTTATGAAGTTTTGATTGTATCATTTCCATAACAGGGAATGTTCATCAAAAGCTTATTGGTGTCATGAAAGGTCCTAGATACACCTCTTTCAAACAGCAATTTTATGCTTCTCAAGCATGTATATTAATATGGCTACCAGCTCGCAATTAATCCCAGAAGCTCTCATTCTCCATCAGACTCCAGTTTTCTCTCTTCAGAATCACAAATTCAACAGCAAAAAACAGCCTTGAAGACAACAACCGCAGTTCAATCTCAAGTCCTTCAGCTACCATAACCCGAATAGCTAGCAAAATGCCTCAATCTTCTCCATACAAGGGCAATGAAGCCGTCAGGTTCGAACGGGCTACAGTCAGCCCGGGGCAATTCGGATACCTGAAATATGGCGTGGGGCACGAGGACCGGGAGCGGATCATCACACTCACTCTTGGACGCGGGCAACTCCGCAGTTGGGATTTCGTGGGCCGCCTGCTTGTGCACACCTGGAGGGTGCAGCGCCAGGAGAATCCCGCGCTGGTCGGCAAGCGCCTGGGCGCCATCGTGCACTACATCAACATCCCGGCGAACATCACTCAGACACGCATGTTCCTCGAGGAGTATGACAGCGGGCCCCGTCCGTTCCTGTACCACGGCGTGCAGAACTTCCATTACGACCATCACGATTACAGCCATATCATTAGGCAGTTCCTCAGGTCTTTCCCCATAACTCCACGGCTGGATTCGCTCGACGTCTACGAGATAGCCGATAAGGACGACGCCGACACCGGCGACGACGATAATGCAAGCGGTGACGAAGAGGGAGCGGCCCGGCGTCGTGAGGATGCTCGCGACGCCGAGCAGCAGGATACTGGTGGTGATGAAGGGGTAACCCCGCGTCGCGAGAATGTTCGCTCTACCGAGCGGCAGCAGAGTGCCGGCGATCACTACGATCGCATAATTGATCTGATCCACAGTGTCGTTACGGAGGAAGATGCTGAGCGCTTGGCCTCTCAGCGAGAGACCGGTGATGGCGAAGAGGAAAGCCAGCGTCGGGTTAGGGCTGTGACGATGGTAAAGCTGTGGTATGACTGATACCTTGTGCTCCTGGAGGGAGCGAAAGAAAAAGAAAACAAAGAGAATTGCCAGATAAAGAAAAGAATCAGGAAGACAAAGAACCCCGGGAGAAAAAGGGAAACAAGAAAAACCAATGGAAAAAAGGCAGTCAAGTCTCTCTCTTCCAGAGAGACCTGGCGATTTGATGTCCTATCTCTAATCCTTATTACAAAGAACATGTCAATCTATATAGATTTTAAGTGTATATCTGATCTGTACCTCAGCCTAGGCACTACAGTATTCACTGTCTCCTCTGGCATTCAAATGAGGAATCCATTGATAGAATGGAAAGGTAATCAATTAAAGATGGCTTAACGAGAGCGTGTTCCCTGTCAACGGCTTTTTAGATCTGGTGAAATTATACAGAAGGCCCTCCTGGTTAGTTGCAATGATAACACTGATATTCTGGATAGGTCCTTAAAGCACTTAGCTGTATGTAACCACACACATCGACATGGTAGTGATCAAGTATCTCAATTACGCCCAGAATGCTAGGGCTTTGAACCCAAACGATTGATGTCAGTCTTGAGCTCGAGGCTTAATTACTGTAATATTAGCACTGCGGCGTTTTTTGACAAAACTGCAATTCACAATTCACCTGGTCAGATTGCCGAGTGGCCGTGAAAGGGGCCAATTCCTAGACAACCGGAGTACTTGGCTCTCGTTGCACTTGAATGTTTATTTCTACGTCTAGAATATACCAGTAGTTGGACTAGTGAAGTAATTGAAGGCAGGACTCGTATCAATAGAACTAGCTTGACTCTAACCTCAGCGAACAGAGACAAAATTAAAGCATTTGGACCATCCTATTTAAGATCGAAAACAATGCATGGTTTGTGTTTGTAGAAACGGCTATCTTCTGCATTCGTTTGCAATTGGTTTGATGATGTATATATTTGCTTAATCATCAACAACAAGACAATATGGCCGAGCGGTCTAAGGCGATAGACTAGAAATCTATTCTCTTCGGAGGCGTCGGTTCAAATCCGACTGTTGTCGTTTTTTGCTTTTTAGTTATTCCCACACCGTATAGTCATGAACTCGTGATCAGTTGGATCAGTTGGCCTAGCCAAAGGATTGCTTGCTATCAGAATTATGGGTTGTTGAAAAATCCACTCTTCTTGATCTCCGGACACACCGAGAATCTCAAACATCGGGCCCGGTGTAGTTCCAAAACTATGAGATGTGGCATGAAGGACAGACAGGTAGAGTATTCCTCCTGAGGTGAAAGGCCACCTCCACTGAATGTATACGCTACTGTGAAGCGGTAAACCTTGCTGCTTACGAGCAAGGCTTGGAAAACCCACCCAAAGAATGCTATCTTCTTTGTTGGTTTCTAGTTTGTGAAAGCCTGATGGGAAATCTGCAGAGATAGTCTCCGTATAATCTCTTTCATCTGGTGGGACTAGAGATAAAACACCTGTAGAATCGACATATAAGTACGCATCGATGACGCAAAACAAACTCAACTCCACAATTCAACTCCAGACAGTTGGACTCCCCCTCCCGTGGTCAGTCAATCTGCCCTGTGATCAAAAGGAACAATGATGCCTTCTTTCCAGCAAACATCGCACAATTTCTGGGCTCTCGACTCCTGGGTTGACGGCCGCAGGAATCTCTCGCTTCCGGCACTGTTCATTCCTTTTGAAACACCAAGTCGAGCTCCGATCTCAAATGGAGGTGTGGGTGCCGCCAAGGGAGGCCCCAAGCGCGTAGCATGTCATGATCTGGGTCCTCACGGCGGATGGCGACTGCCTTGAAGCGGCCCACGAGATGCTCGATGCCAAGCTCTTTCAGCTTTTGGCTGACGAGGACTGGGAGCACGAGGAGCGCACGAGGCTGAATTGGTCCACCAGGATGCTGTGGCGCGTTAGGCGGGAGGGGGAGTTCGACGAGTATTCGCTGCAGATTTGGAAGATCGAGGACTGGCCGGAGAAGACTCTCTATTCGGATATCCCTACTGGCAGGGAGAGAAAGAGGAATATTGACAGGTTCTGCAGGGCGCTGAATTTTATTAACGATTGGCTTTGAGGGCAAAGCTGCGCAGTCAGGGTTCGTTCGTGTCTTGGTGAGTAGAATGGCAAGGCTTTGTATACGAGGTATTCCTTGGTACAAGGTAGTATGTATAGTCCTCCACAAATGACCTTCGAAGATAATCTCTCTTCGGAATATATTCTTACTTATGCTTGACATCCCAGATTGCACGATGGATTCACCACTCCCCTGCAACCAAAGCAAAAGAGACAACCCCAGTAACCCTTACTAAATCTCCGAACGCCCCATCCTAGACTCAAAAATCAAGAGCATACGAGTTTTAATCAGATCAATTCCTCACGAATAAAACCCACTTCCTGAAACCCAGATCCAGATCCAGACTCAAGACGCAGTAGACTTAAAGTTTTCCCCCGCCCCTCTTCCATTCTCTCATCCTTGAACTTGAATTTGAATTCGAGCTCGAACCCGAGCTCGTATCAGAGACATACCCCTGACTCTGACTCGGAAGCCGCCTCTTCATCTCCTCTGCCTCCAGAGCCCGCAAACGCCGCGCATCCGCCTCCGCCTGGCTCTCCAACCGCCCATCCCACCACCGCCGTCTCCTCCGTCGCCAGAACGGCGCCGCCACCATCCCGTACCGCTCAATACTGCCTCTCTTGGCCTCCTGCACCAGTACCCTTCTCCTCAGGCAATTGGTGTTCCGCGTGTGATGCCGGAGCCGGCGGCTCTCAAAATCGTTGGAGGATCGGTTCCTGGCGCGGAAGCTGGAGCGGGGGTGTGGGCGATGGAGGTGATGGGGGTGCTGGGGGCGCTGGGGATGGATGGCGGGATCGGTGGGTTGGTTCTCGTGGTATGGTGAGGCTGCTGCGTGGGCGCTTGAGGTGGGGAGTCCTTCGGGGATGGGGTACTATTGTTTTTCAATTGAGCGTGGTTAGTTCTGGTGTTGCAGGGAAGAGGAATGAGAGGTAGTGGATAGAGGATGGAGAATGAGATGGATCGAAACAGAAGGGAGGACATACACCCCGGAGATCGGAGAGATCGTAGCCACCTGCATGTGCGATCAGTCTTAGTTGGTCTCTCTGCGCGGGTGACAGATGTTTGTAGAGACGAGTGGCGGGTGTGGCAGTCCTATCGGATGATAAGCATAAGTATAGCTCGAGGGTAATGCAGAGTATACTGGGTCATACCCAGACGGATGCTCGGGGGCTCTCCTTTGCCGACGATCAAGTTCGAGTAAAGCGTACGGGGTGAGATTGTGAATCTCAGGGGGACGACGCATGATTTTGGAGAGGATCTTTTTTGTTTTGCTGGGCTGAGGGTGTTGCTCCTTGGTAGGCATGGCGCTATGTTGGTGGTTGTGGTGGCGCGGCCATATCATAAGTAGTTGAGCGACAATAGGATAGGTTAAATGTATGTGCGAGCAAGGGAGAGATAATAGTCATTGCTCGTAGTAGACCAGGAAGACTAGACATGATATGAATTATCTGAACAAAGAACAACTGCACTTTGTTGGGGACAAAGCGCTATGTTCCTAGTGAATGAGCTTTGTTTCTTCTCATCTGAGCGTCTGCTTTCGCCAGTATGAGATAAAGAAAGACTGCAGCCTGGAACAGTATCAGAATTGAAAACACGTCATTATGCTATACAATCAGTATTGTAGGGTATGTCCTCCCACCACCACATGTTTAGCAAAGAGTTTTGGGAAAGCATCCAGAGCACCTGGAGGTTCGATCGATGACTCCATCCTTGCAGCCGAAGCTGATACAAAGATGCTGGGGCTATAAGGATCTATGCGATGTGATAATTTTTATGCCAGCTTCGAAGATACTCTGGCCACCGGATCTCCTTCTCCCATATTTGAAGCTGGTTATTATTCGGGCAGTCCTAGATACCATAATTTTAATTTTCAGCCTGTATTGATATTAGTGTTCTACCTATTCTTTCGTCACATTTCCTCACAAGACAAGCCATACATCAGGGTTTTCTGACAGGCTTAGTACCAATGACCTATTCACAGGAGAACTGCGATATCACCGAACACATACTACCAACAAGCTTGGTTTAGACCATCCCCCGCACATTAGCGTAGAAAATCCACACCTTTTAGATCGATTGAATAAATGACATCTGCACAATGAGGAGGACTAGACCCCCAGGCTGCATCCACTCCATCGAAACCACGTGTAGGTATAGTGCTTGAGCTACCGCGCGCTAACTCAGCCTTCCAGATTGTCTTGTGCCCCGTGCGCTGTCAGCCTGGTCTCAGCAAAATATTTTAACCCCTTCGCTCCAACTGTGCTAGATTATTCATATTGTGTTATAGTTGTTCCTTAGTTTTCAAATTTGTTGGTGACTCGTCTCCAGTGACCAGCTGAGTAGTGGTGTGACTACCTACCATACCTGCCTGCCTGCCCGCCTAAATAATTTGTTTCCGTTTACTTTCCCCTCACCCCACCTTCTTCACCTTTCCACCTTTAGTCTCCTCCTCACTTTTTCTCTCTGCCTTCTCCGCATCTCGACTTAACACCATTAACACATTCTTTACCCCTCCCGTTTCCATTCCTTCCTCAACACTTCATGCGTCTCATTATCGGATAAGCATTAACAGTCATGGGCACAAGAGGCCTCATGGTCTACCGCTGCCGCGGTAGATACTTCACTTACCACAACCAGTATGACAGCTACCCGGAGGGACTAGGCCAGGAATTTGTTGACTCTATCCCTAAAGACCCTGCTGAGTACCAAGGCATGTTCCTCACCCCTAAGCAATCCTGTCAGTCTAGCTTATACTCGAAGCAGCATGGCTCGAAGCCCTTCGGCACATTTTCTCTCGTCTGGTCGATCAATTTGAAACACAGTGTCTCCCAGTAGTCATTCAGCCCCTTGAAGAAGAAGATTCCGACCCCTCGCTTGCTGAACGCTACGAGAAAAGCTACTTTGCCGTCGACGATGAGATCAATCACCCACCACTTCAGATAATGCCCCTGCATTGGAGGTCCACGGATCACGAATGGTTCTACACAGTTGACCTGGACAAGGAGATTTTCAGCATCGACTTTGCTGTTCATCTCCACCTTTCCAAGCTTCCACATGATCCCAATTGGATTACCTATCTCGGTAAAGATGTCCACAGGCGTCGTGCGGCTGATAAGTGCACACCCTTACATATGCTGGCCAATCCTGCCTTCAAGCCCGAAGTCAATAGCGCGTCCATTGCTGCGTACAGGCTACTTGACGTCGAGACGGTCACGCCGGAATCGTTTTATCTTCCCCAAGATATCTCTTTTCATCGTGAAACCTTCTTGACGTTCATTTGCTCGTGCATGCAGTCGGATCACCGTGCTATCCTAGATGGGAGCTATCTCGAATGGGAACCTAAGGATCTGCCATTCAGAGAAATTGCATATGCGTTTCTATCTCTGGCTACAGGCAATGTGTCCTTGGAAAGCATCCAGCACTTCGACAGAAACCACGAGGCTGAAGGATACTTCCTTGTTCGAGGTGAAGGGTCTTCAGACTCGGAATCTTTGATGCCTCGCTTTCTCTGCGAATCACACTACCCCGGTGTGGAGGCCGGATCTTCTCCCCAGCAAACAACATATTGGATGGATAGCGTCTTGGTCCACCTAGTCTCAGGGCTTGATCGCGTTGAGGTTGAAGAAGCCGCTATTGCCGAAGCTGTGGAGTTCGGCCTCAAACAGGGACGCACTTCATTTTATGCGATTGTCTTCTCAATCCTAGACGTAGTCCTGTTGCGTGTCCGGACAACATCAGGCAAGACCATCGTCCAGAGAAGCCCAGTCATGTCCATGTTCGAGTTTAACGACACCAACTCGTCTTTTTCAAAGGGGCCTCGGAGTAGACCATCTCCGAGCACTGAAGGCAATGACTCCACTGATGACTCGCGGCTGGAGAAGAAGATATCTAAGGTCGAAGCCCCCAGCGATTCTGAAACCATAAAGTCAGTGACAGCTCTTTGGTCGAAGCAGCTAGGCCTCTCTCCCACTTTTATTACAATGCTACGTTTCTTTGATGCAGCCGTATACCATGACCTGGAAGGGGCCGTGTCCCGCGTCCTGCCAAATGAGACTCTGTCGGCCGTAATGGAGCACACCGATATCGGCACGTATCGTATTATGAGCAATCTGTCAGCCTATTGCCGCAACACCAGCCTGAGTGAGTTTCGACTAAACGATAAGTATGCTCTCATTGGCTTTGACTTCGACAACGTCCATTACACCTTGAAGAACACACGCACGGGAAAGCAGAGCATTGCGCGAATGCGCAGAACGTCCGGAGACGGCGATGAATTGGTTTTGAGCCCAGTGATCGGAATAAGGAATCCGGCAAGACGCAGCATCATCGACTCTATACAACTGTGCTTTCTTGGGATTATTGATGAGGATGCCCCATACACAAAGGCCATTGAAATGCCGGAGCCGTAAGTTCGCTGTTGGTATAGCTTTGGAAGTCTAAGACTAATGTCAGCCTTTAGAATTTGTTATTGTCTCAATTTCTATGACTTCAATCTACCCTCCAAAGACGATGATAAGCTGTTGCATCTGCGGCCACACGAGTATACCGAATCCGTGTGGAAAGGGTGGGACCAATACATCCAGAAATTGCTCTGGAGATATCTCGGTAATGACCACAACGCCCTCGAGCTTGACAAGGGTAGATTCCGATGTCTCGTCCCTCCTCGATATCGCGAGATCACCATGAGAAACGCCAAGTGCAGCGGCCTCCACTGTTTCCTGCGCCACGCTCGGGACGAAACTGACGAAGAGTGGGAGCTCACCCTGAGGTACGCACTGCGTCGGCTGAGTGTTCGAGAGACGTCCAGAAATGGGTACGCTTCCGATCTCATCGATCACAATTTTCTCCCACGTGGACGGCCCGTGGTGATCGGATTTTCCACCCGTGTCAAACTCTTCTATTACGTCCACCATCGTCGCGACGAGAGTCCTGCGGTTTATCCCGACGCGGGTGACCTCGGCACTCAAGCGGCTGAGAGATGCACAAATCCAGACCCCGGTCAACGCCTGGTCCCACTGATTCCTGATATTATCGATCTGAGAGACGATGCATCCAGGGCTCAGTTCGAGGGTTGGTTCCAGCGTTTCTGTGGCGCGATGGGGGAGAAGACGGAATACGATCCCTTCAGTAATCAGCAGCAGCCATTGATTTGTGTCCCCGAGCAGCAGCCCGACACAGCTAAGTCGCCCATGACTAGTACCGAGCCTGTCGGGAGCGACGTGGTGTATGACTTATCTTGAGGATGATTGAGAGGGGGGAAGAGGAACCGCATGTGCCGTTGGCATGGATGGAGGCAATTGGGAGATTGTATGGTAATTATCTGTGCTGAATAAATAGTAATCGAGCAATGACAAAGTCTTGCACTCTTGATCGTAGGATCGTAATTGAGATTTCATTAGCCTGTTTCGGTCTAATTCAAGTTCGGTTGACTCCGCCGAGCTCGTTGCATGTAGCTATCCATGTAGGTGCTTCGTTGAACAGACTTGCAATTCGTACCGCGGAACCCACGGGTGAGTAGATCCGGACACTCCTAGACAAGGGGCATTCAGCTACTGATATACCTATAGTATCTCTTGAAAAGCACGGCACCATAGATCAATATATTCGAACCATAGTGTATGTTATCGAAGTTCCAAACAATCATAATCATATACATAGATAGGTATCAGAATCAGCCCGTGAAAACAGCCAGCAAACAACAAAACTCCCTCCCGCAAAGATTCCAGATAAATGCGAACAAAACACCTCACAAACACCGAAAAGCGAACCCATGCATACATCACACCCATGCACCTGGGGGGTCGCAAAAAAAAAACAAAAGATCAGCAAAAATCATTGATACTTGATCAACGCATCCCGGACCATGGCGATGACCTCCTGCAGCACCTCAACCTGACCGGCGTGCACGTCGACGGTGAGCGCATCCCACTCGCCGACGGGCTCCTCCAGATCCATCAGCTGCGACTGCACCATGCTGCTCTTCATGTAGTGGGCCTGGCGGTTGGTGACGCGCTGCAGCAGCATGGTGGGGTCGACCTTGAGGTAGATGAAGTGGATCTGCACCGACGGCGACCCGTACGCCGCCACGCGCATCACGTCCCGGTACTTCTTCTTCAGCGCCGAGCACGCGACCACCACTCCTGACGGTGGGCGGTAGCCGTTCGCTTCGGACGGCGATAGCGCCGAGATTGCTGCTTGTCGCAGCGAGATTAGCCAGTCCCATCTGTCGGCGTCTGTGAGCGGGATCCCGTTGCTCATTTTGGTTTTGTTGGTTGCTGGGTGGAACTGGTTTTGTCTGTTAGTATTTTGGAAGGTTGATTGTGAGGGTTGGGGGATTGGTGGTAGATGGTTGGTGGTGATGGGTGATGGCTGCACATACATCGTCACCTTCCAGGAAGGGCACACCCAGTTCCTGCTGTAGACCTCGTCCGACGGTGCTCTTCCCGCACCCGGCCGGTCCGGTTACCACCCAGATGTGTTGGATCTGCTGCGGCGGTTGCTGCTGGACTGGTGGCTGGGTTTGTGTTTGATCGGTCCACATTGCGTTGGTGTGGTTGTTCATGCTGCTCATTGACATCGTCATCGGGACGGTGTTGAGCACGCTGTCTACCACCCCGGCTTTGTTTTTCATGACGGATTGCGGGCGTTCGCCGGCTGAGAGCATGGTGAATTTGGGATGAGTGGCTTTTGGCTTTGTTTTGGTTCAAGGGTTTTGGGTTTGGGCGAGGGTTTGCGCTGCGGTGATAAAGTGTATGACGTGCTTGGAATTGTAGGTGTTGGTTGAAACCACGGTTTAGATGATTGGTTCGGTTGTTGGGTGGGTTGGATGTAGGAGGTCGGAGGTGTAGTAGTAGTTGTGTAGGTAGTTGATTGAGGTGGGCAGAAGTTGGGTTTAAGATTCTCTGACGCAAACAATCGGGGGATGAGGAGCTTATAAGGACAGAAACTACGGCTATCAAGCAGAAGGAACGGACGGGAAATCACAATGATGAAAGGGTTCCAGGACGGGCAATACTAATTATAATTCCATGGGCTTGTGGGTCACTTCAGTTAGATGACTTGGATGGATAAGATTATTCTGGTACCTCCTTCCAGGATCCACCCCGGCTGCTGGCATCGGGTGCTGTTTGGAAATATAAGGTATCAGAAAAGGAGGGAACATTTCCCACTCGTCATTTCACCATCACTTCTTCTGCAATGCAATTGAGTGGGGGGGAGGGAAAGAAAGAGTAGCACAAGAAAAAAGGGTGGGGGAAAAAGAAATAAAGAACCGTCTATCTTTTGCCTTGGAGTCCGGCGGTCTGGTTGTTAGCGGGAGATCCGATCGGGCTCTGTATCACCTCCGTACCGCCTCTTACATTCCCTCGACAGTCAGACAGACCATAGTCGGAGGGTGTCCCACTGTCCACGCAGTGACGCATCATATAAATCACGCTCATACATTATTGCCATTGACGCAAGTTCCCCCTACTTATCCAAACATGTCTCAAACCATGGTGTTTCGGACGAGTATCGGGCGAGTTAACCAGCTCCTTCCATCATTCCATGATGTCACTTGGTTTCGGAGCAGTAAATTCCAAACGCCGTAATCTATTTTTCGGACGGAATTTGGGGGTGGTTCCCCCCACACTATTCCTTGTTGGACACTAGCTCGCTGTTCCTTTTCTACACACCTTCTTCGATGCTTCCAAAGGCTTTCCTCTCTCGAAAAGACTCCATCCAACAGTACCGCTTTACCGCTTTGCCGTTGTGAACAAGCCAACATCAAAACCAACAACGAACAACAACAGAGACTGGAATATGATTCATCCTGTTGGTTCGTCTACGGCAGCCTGATCGCCAAACAGACGGCAGCACGTCCAATTTCACCAGCATCACGAGGTCTCATCATCCTCCCGTCCTCTCGATCCATCAGCCTACTGGCGATGAATTAACCGATAGTACGCCCCGTGAAAAAGTCCGGCCTGGGCCGTACCTTTTCCTTCCCCGGGTTCCAGCAACGCGACAGGTCAGATTTAAGCTTGACGGGGGTCATTTCCTCTTTCACAGCAGACTCATTCCGGTAGGTACACGTCGGTTTGTGCGACGCATGGCCCAACCGGAGCAGAGCCCATTCCTCCCGTGAAACCGTCTGGCCCTGATCATGCGTCCCTCACCGCTGCGGCCAGAGGCAATGGGAAACTCGCCGACAAAAGCACACACATTACCTCACATGCTGGAAAGCAGCCTCTTTCCACGGTTAATTCCTGGCGGCTCTGTGCATGATCCTACCGGAGGGCAAGGGTTCATGCGGATTTCGGCCCAACGCCCCCTCCCGGTGAAGAGGTCATGGTTGCAAACGGAGGCAGAAGAATAAATATCCTTAAGCGCCCTAAGCAGACTGACAATTTCCATTAAAGCTGGGGACCATAGAGTCGTCCCCTTCCAAATTCCCCTCCTTCTTCTTGTGTGCAGAGTGTCCAGTTAGAATAGAGATCATTCACAATCCGGGGAGTCCGACTTTCTCCAGATTCTTGAAGGAACCCTTTCTGCAGCGCAAGAGGGAATATTCCCCGCTTCAGCCCTCAATAAAAGTCGGTAATGCCCCGTCGATCTTAGCGCATGTCATCAGGCCGGAGCCATGTCTATAGAATTTCTTTATGCATCACTAGCTGTCGAGTACAGTAGGTAGCACATGACGTGCAGCCTACGAGTAGAAAGTTAAGTCACTGCTGGTGCTTCTCTTTGTGGCCAGCACCAAGCAGGCATGACGAAGGCGGTGAGTACGTAATCGGGGATAGTGCCAGCGCGTCCACCGCCAGGCAGTCAAGATGCCGCCAGACCAACAGGAAGCTGGCCACGCCATGGCCATTATTATTCTTGTGCCGTAATTCAACTTATTTTAATTCAGGTACATTGCTTGACTTGACGAAGTCTAGAGCTGCCAATCAGAACCATTGACTCTTCCCCTGCAGCAATCAGCTCCCTTCGATCTCCCTCACCCCGCCACGATGACCTCCCTCTTCTTCTCCACCCCGGTGGACATCGACGTTGTTCTCGAAGATAGCGATGAACGCCAAACGGTGGACGTCAAATTGGACAAGGGTCGTCGCGAGAGGGTCCCTCTCTACATGGACGGAGAGTCGGTCAAGGGTGCCGTGACTGTCAGGCCCAAGGATGGAAAGCGATTGGAGCACACAGGCATCAAGGTGCAGTTCATTGGCACGATCGGTATGAGATCCAGGCTCCGACCATCCCACCATATCACACACCCTGGATTCACTGGCTGCATGACCCTGCTTCGTGCCGCGTGAGCTAATGTGCCATCGCAGAGATGTTCTACGACCGCGGCAACCACTACGAATTCCTCTCGTTGGTTCAGGAGCTTGCCGCGCCTGGCGAACTGCAACACCCCCAGACCTTCCCCTTCAACTTCAAGAACATCGAGAAGCAATACGAATCCTACAATGGTATCAACGTCAAGCTTCGCTACTTTGTCCGGGTGACGGTCTCCCGCCGCATGGCCGACGTGATCCGCGAGAAGGACCTCTGGGTCTACTCGTACCGCATGCCCCCGGAGACCAACAGCCCCATCAAGATGGATGTCGGCATCGAGGACTGCCTGCACATCGAGTTCGAATACTCCAAGTCGAAGTATCACCTGAAGGACGTCATCGTCGGGCGCATCTATTTCCTCCTGGTGCGGTTGAAGATCAAACACATGGAGCTGTCGATTATCCGGCGTGAGACGACGGGGTCGCCGCCAAACCAATACAACGAGAGTGAAACTCTGGTGCGGTTCGAGGTGAGTACGGCTGTGAGATTCTCGTAAATGGTGTAAGGATGCTAATGGGGACATGCAGATCATGGATGGGTCGCCCTCGCGAGGTGAGTCGATCCTGCTGGCTAAAACACGGCCATAGCCCCCGGATACCTTATTTCTGTCAGCTCAACTCGACGAGCTCAGCTAACATTGCCAATAATTCTCCAGGTGAAACCATCCCCATCCGTCTCTTCCTCGGCGGATTCGACCTGACGCCCACCTTCCGCGATGTCAACAAGAAGTACTCGACACGGTACTATCTCAGCCTGGTGCTCATTGACGAAGGTAAGTCACCTACAAACATTCACATTTCTGTCCTGTTTCATATCTCTCCCCACCCCGCTACCTTGTTTGGTATTATCACAAATCAGACAAGCGTATGTGTGTCCACATGCCGAGCCTCGCCAGAGAATCGAGACACTACATCCCACGGCATCCCACTGCGCCATTTCAATAGCCGACCGGCTATTGATTGCGCTTTTCTTGTTCTCGCTGATCGGGCCGCCGCCCGTCCAGAGCACCCCAAAACCCCCACACTAACCCCCAAGCGACAACCGTCGTCTCTTCACGTGGTGGACCCAATTTTCCCACCTTCCTTCCCCCAAATCCCACACCCACCCCATGATTACCCCCACCGCACCACCCCTATTATTCCCCATCTCGGCTCCTCAACGACACCGCCTTTCTGGTCAACTTCCAAACCAAACCCAACCCCAGTTTTGGCTAATTCATTCCTACACAGACGCCCGCCGCTACTTCAAACAATCCGAAATCGTGCTGTACCGACAAGCCCCCGAGATCGCCACCACCCCGCAAATCGCCCAGCAGCAGCAGATCCAGCAGCAGCAGTTGCTCCAACAGCACCAGCAGCAGTTGCCCGTGGGCTCGGCCACGCCCGGCCCTGGTCGTAGCGAGGCGCATCAGAACCATTATCAGCAACAGCAACAGCAACAGCAACAGCAACAGCAACAGCAACAGCAACAGCAACAGCAGCAGCAGTCGACTCAGCCTGTTCCTGCGCCGGCGGCTTAGGTTTTGTTTCTTGTTGTAGAATTATCGAGCTGCGGTCGTTGATTGTGTACTCGGTTTCTGTGCAAATGGGGATCAGGGGCATGGCCTTCGGCGGCGGATTTGTACTTACTTATACCCTTGCTTCCTTTAATATATTTCCTTGGTGCGATGGTCGTGGATTGTATTGTATAGTTGAGTTGTATTGCTGTAGGGTTTGTTCGGTGTAGTCTGTTGTTGCTTGGTGGTGCTGGTGGTATAGGTAATTTCTTGAGGCATTGTTTGCAAAATTGTATAGAATGTACGTGATACTACTACTGCTCTTACTCGGCCAAGGATCCTAGGTTGTCAACCGGGTCATTCCAGTCAGGACATCAATGTATAAAACTAGCGAACAGGGAAAAATTATACACATGCCGGTCTCAAGCGGATAGAACCTGGCCCAGGACGCGCAAGACCTCCCCATCATCCTGCTGCTTCCCAGCCACTTGTACCGCTCGCACGACCAGCGGGTAGATCCACGCCAGGTGCTTCTTGTGATCGAGGTCGCTGGGACTAGCCAGCGTCCCATGGATCGCGCCCGATTGACTGGCTGGCGGGGTGGGGATGGTCGACGGCTCGCTCCGCAGAGCAACCATGCCCCGGAGGAGATGCAGCAGGGATTTGCGGGCTGGGGTGGGCTGCGGCATGAGGCCCCGCAGAGGTTGGTCGGCGATATACCCTTTCAGTGATACGGCGGTGCGGAGGATCAAGTACGGAGAGATGCACCGGGCGAGCGCGATGCGGGCGGCGGAATGTTCCGCAGATGACCCGTGCTCTGACGAGGGCTGTGCGGACGGAGCTAACAATGGGGCCGAGGCGAGTTCGAAGAGTGTATCGACTACCGTGTATGCCATCTTGGTACGAGGGGTGGGTGACGGATCGAAGGTTCTTCCTGGACGGATATCGTATAATGCATGCAGCGGGTCTTCTTCGAGGGGTTTGCGAGGGAGGTCAAGGCGCTGCGGAGCGTAAATGAACGATGACCGCAACAAGGCGCAGGCAAAGTCCCGGCGGATGGAGTCTGGGATCGTTGATGCTCCCAGCGACGGGATAATGAGCGTTTTCAGTCTGTTGAACGCAGCCACATCGAAAGTCTCGTCGCTCAGTACCATGGCATGAGGGATGGGCACAGTTCGGAAACCACGGGCGGAGACAATTCCATTCGCCAGATCGACCACGCATTTCCAGAATCGCAGTATTTGCTCCTGCTCGCAGGTGTCATACTGCTTTTCCACGTAAGGTATGGCGACCTGGAGGATTTTCAATGAAGCAGTGGTAGACTTCTGCGAGAGACTAGGATCACGATCCTTCCCAGGCCATTCATATCTCAAGGCAATGGAATTCACCAGACGTTCCAAGGCGATAGCCAGTGATCCATCTAGGAATATGTCTTTCTTAATCCCATATTCGGCGACATACCAGTCGAGCAGATCAATTACTCCTTTGGAGAAAGCAACATAAGTGGGCTTCTTTGAGTCACTCTCTGGCGACCACTTGGACAGCGGTGAATCAGCCAGCTCGCCCAGACATACAACGATGTTGGGCTGCGAACTTTCCTTCTCGGAGCACAAAGTCTTCAAGCATTCGAGGATCAACGCTTGCACCTTGGAAGGGCGGTCGATATCCGGGGAGTATGGCGGAGATATTGAGTTCCAGGCAAGAAGTTGAAGATGTCCGAGAATCTTCTCAACACTTTCACCTTCAAGATCTTCCTTATACAGACGATAGATCTGTTGAAAAGCTCGAAGGTAAGCTATTGCGGCATCTTGGTTTGGACTATCCAGGCTTAAGAGATCTTTCCGATCGGCCGGGTGACCATTGAGCCACATAAGCCAGGTTGACCGCAATGATTGTTTGCCGATTCCATCCTGGGACTGTATCCGAAGAAGGATGTTTGTTAAGCTGGAGTAGGTAGCTTCACTGAATTCAAGCAGGTGCAGATCAAGCAGCCTTCGATAGTAGCCCAGCAGGCGTTCCCATGATTGATCGAATAGCTCGTCCCGAACTATCGTCCCAAAAAAATTCGTGATTAAATCAGATACTCCCTTGACCATGACAGCCGTTGTCTCAATCCATGCCTTGGCGTAATCAGGATTGCCAGAGTCATTCTTGTCCAGTGTAAGGCAGAGCTCATCTTCTATCTCCTCCACCATGCTGAAGAGGACCCTATTCAGACACAAACACCATGCCTTGGGCGATAACTGCTGCCCGTAAGCATCGAAGATTCTTAGCAAAGTCTGGATAGCGCAGTTTCGGACTTCCGATCTACTATCTGTCGTCAGGTCTACTATCCTCAAAAGGAGCAGTAACCATAATGCGTTCCGCGCAATCGAGGGGTTATCTCCCTTGGCGAGGTTGGCAAGCGCGTCCTCGCTCACTGACGAATCGATATGAGATTCAATCGAGAATTGCTCAATTTGTCCCTGTAGGAAGTCTGAAACATTCCAGAAAGATGACGTTGTGGTCAACGAGATGTTGAAATCTTGCTGCTGTTGCGCAAACTTGGAGAAAGACTCCACCAGATCCAATCGGCAGGGTAATGGAAGCAATGCCACGAAGTCAGATGCTATAAGCTGCAAGGATTGATACGCGACCCGCACAAGTCGAACCGAGTCTGCTATCCATCTGGCCCGGTTTCTTCGGTTCGAATCCTCAATTCGTCCCTTTTCAGCACTTTCACCGAATACGCTTGTTATGAGGTCGAAGACAGATGCCCATCCATCCACAAATGTTTCACCGTACTGCTCAAGAATGCTTTTGAGGGTTTCTAGGTTTTGCTCATGGATCTCAACAACTGGGGCCGTAGGAAAACCAATCGAGCATCCGCTTGCCTCATAGAGCAACTTGACCTGCGTCTTGAGCACTTGAAGATTTCTGAGTTGTCGCTCATTCTGCTTCACAGAGTCATCGCCATCTCTCTGCTTCAAGGTGAGTGTTACAACGCTGTTGAGCACCTCATTCGCCCTGAGCCGAAGTCCCTGACTGAGCACTCTGTCCGCCGCAGTCGACATCAGCCTACTTGTGAGAAGGTTCCAGGCTCCCAGATCAGCCTCGCTCAAAGAAGACAGTCGCTCCACGTTGGCTACCGCTATCTCGTTGGCTTTCTCAAGAACAAATCGTACTAATTCGTCTTGTGTCCTCGATTTTCCTACCGAAAGTGACATGCGATGAGTATTTCTGCGCATGAAACTGGAGCGCGGAGAAAGCAGCTCCCCAGTAGGAGACTCCGGTACACACTGTGAAGACTCTTCAGCCGTCCCACAAAGGTCTAAAAGCGCAGCCAAGATATCCTGAAATGATTCGATGGGATACTCGCCGCTACTCTCGAACATCTTTGCGGACGCTGTTTGTACGGCTATGATCTCAGCGCCGAGATTAGCTTTGGGCACGTCCATGGAGGCACCTGAGGCTTCCGCTGAGCTTGTCATGGCCTGAGGGTTTGTAGTCAAGCCGATCAAGATATCAGTATCTTGGAGTGTGCCGAGAACAATGGACCAGGCCGGCTGATCTAGAGTTGGCCCGAGCGCAATTCCAAGATTGAGCAGAGCGCGCAAGCACAAAAGATTTCTGGTGCTTAGGGAGACGATTGTACTCTCTTGTGACAGGGTAGTGTTCGCTTCGCTGGATAGCGTCGAGATACCTAAAGACGGTTGCGAGTCCCTGGTTTTATCATCTGTCATTTGTTTGGACTGTGGGCCCGTCGTAGCGGAAGCTGGTGTGTTCGCAGGTCTGGCGCTACCTGTGTCCGCAGGAATAACTGCTTTGCCGAGTGTCGTCAAGAATGCATCACGCGGCGTCGACAATCTTAAAAGGCCAGCAACGTGTGCCAGCTTCTGAAATGATCGAACAAGGTTGTGGTAGAACTCATCGTCAAGGGCTGCGTACAGAAACGTGGAGCATGCTGCAAGGATTGCGGGCCAGCAATTTTCGATAATGCCAGCGCAACTTTGGATGGCTGCGAGCTGGGGATGAGACTCCAGATTTAAAGGGTTTATTGGTACAGACGACTTCCTGTTCTGAGTATTCTTCATGTTGTCCTGCGGCTGCCGTGAGGCGTCGCCTCCTTTTTCAAGGCCTGGCACACGACTTCGCCGTTTCTGTTTCAGGTCAGGAACTGTCAATGGAAGTATGAACTTTGCAAGTCCCTCAGCAAAGTTGCTAATGCAGTTCAGGACGAGACTATAGATATATGTCTCAGGCGGTGATGGCGACTCAGTTTTGTCAAGCAGTTCCATGAAAGGTGTTCGAACCACACTCCATTGACTGCTGATTCCCGGCGCATCTGAGTCAGTAATGGGAACTGATGCTCCAATGACGCCAGCAACGCCTCCTGCCTCGAGAGTGATCTGTTCCTCGGTGACAGACCTCGAGTGCTCGGATCTTAAAGGTACAGTCGACCGGGCACTAACCCCGATGAGAGACGGCTTTTCGGAGGCGAGGCGGACGAGAGCAGCCATATGGTCTTTCAATATATTCTTCCTTCTCTCTTCCCCGTCATACAAAGAATATATTAGCCTGACCAGACCTGGCTCAGCATACAGCCCTCTGAACAGTTCCATGCAGAGTACGCGTTTCCAAGGCGATGTCCCATCCGGTTCGAGTAGATGTGTGACTAGCCCAAGCGCCATTTCGCACTCGGCAGGCAGAAGGGACATATGACGCTTAAGGAGAACCGACAGGATGCGAATGGCACGAACAGTCTGAGAGAAAGTATGTCTCTCAGAGAGGATTCGTACAAGCAATGGCATGAGTCGAGTCCGCAAGACCTGAGTCAACTCGGCATGGGTAACGAAAAGCCTTCCACTATTCAACAGGATGCTCTCGATCAGCTCTAAAGTGAATGGCGTAGAGAGAGACTTTATTCGAAGGAAGTAAAGCGGTTCGCCATCTACGAGACGACATAAATCGTCTAGAACCTAATCCATTGGTTAGCGATTGGCTTAGGATTGCCGCGGAGCGTGAGACCTTACACGTAAAGCGTCATAGGCAAAATTTCCCACGTTAATGGGGCTTCCGTCTACCTTAACTGTGACTGTGGGAGTTGCTTTGCCAAAGTTCTCTGTAGTAGAGTCAGTACCAGCTGTGAGGGGGATGTTCAACAGGCCAGGGTCCTAACTATCTTCAATGGAAACTCGCTCAAATGAGGAAACCACAAGTTGTTGTAGCGTTGCAGCGGCGGTGCTTGAAACAGCAGGCATTTTATTTGTTTGCAAGGTGGCGCAGATCTCGAGAGTACTCACGAGGAGATCGCCCCCCAAGTCGCTCGAGTAATGTTGGAGCAAGGATGGTAATGTTTGTAGTATCTTCAATTGGATGTCCAGGCCTTTTGTAGCATAAGTATGGCTTTGACTGATTAGCTTGGAATGACCTACTCATGTTGGTTGTCTCCTTTAGACCCGAGAGCACATCTTTGAGACGCTCTGAGGGCAATGACCGTGATGCCACCAGCCTTTGCAGGCAGATGACACCAATGCCTGCAAGCTTGGCATGGCGACTATGGCAAGCCAGGATGAATGGATTTACAAACTTCGGTTTGCGCAAGAGATCTCATGAAATCTTAGCAACAGTGTCACATGAGTGAGGTCCGATTATGGGCCTATAAGACACTAACCAGCGGAAATTTGGGCCTCCGAGGTTGAAGGTAAGGCCTTCAAGTCATTGAGGGACTCTTCGGCGGCCTGCAGTATCTTTAGTCAGCATCAATGTTCGAGAATCCCCTTTTGGAAGGGTTGAAGCTAACATTTCGAAGTTCCGAATTTCTTCTCTTAGACTCTTGGATGAGATTCAAGAGTTCCGCCTGCAAGAACTGGGAGGACATTTCAGAGAAGGTGCTGGATCATATCATAGCCGGTGCCAGTCGCTATCAGTCGATCAGAAGTACAGTAGCACTAGGCAGATGTGGCTTCATGTGGTTGGATCGCTGATTGGGTCGGTAAAGAAAGGGAAGAGAAGCTGGGGGAAAGCACATCGATGGACAATGTAGGCGTCTTCCTTAAAGCGGTTGCACATCAATACATATACATAATTGCCGTCACCCGCAACTTGAACGAACAATCAACAGTCAAGCACTTCATCATCAGAAGTGGCAGCTCTAAGGAGCGCCAAGGCAGCGACGGGGAGATAGAGCTGTCACGTGGTATCGGCTGGCCGTTATCATCACATGACCAATTCTTCAGGAACCCGGCGGGACAAGATACGCAATAGCATTGCCCGCGGGTGGGATAAAGTCGGCCTGCCCCTCCTCCGGCTTCGGTACTGATCTCCTCTACCTTTCTTTGATGACTTTCCTCACAACCTACTTCAGGTAGACAGGAATTTCTTTTTAACTCCACGGCTACCTATTACAAAATGTCGGCCAAGGTTCCCAGGAACTTCAGGTTGCTCGAAGAGCTCGAGAAGGGCGAGAAGGGCTTGGGCGCAGGTGAGAGAATGCATCCGCGAGACGGCACATGAATAGCAGTTCACTAACGTTTTCCTGTTCCTATCCTCAGAGGCGTGCTCCTATGGTCTAGACGATGGCGAAGATATGATGATGAGCAACTGGAATGGCACCATACTCGGCCCTCCTCATGTCCGTCTATTCCACATACACTTCCTCCCCGCTACGATATGCCAGCATTACTGACCCTACAATGAACACACATAGAGCGTTCACGAGAACAGAATATACAGTGTCAAGATTCACTGCGGTCCCGATTACCCCGACAATCCCCCGTCCATTCAATTTAGCTCTCGGATCAATCTGCCATGCGTTGATCCCCACACTGGCAAGGTACGCATGCGTTATACCGCATTCCAACAAGATCCAGAATACTGACATCTCCGCAGGTCGATCCCACCAAGTTGCCTTGTCTGGCTCAATGGAAGCGCGAATACACCATGGAGACTATTCTGCTCGAGATCAGGCGGTATGTTTTGTTCCAAACTCTTTTGATGTGTCTGGTTCTTATTGTTCCAGGTATATGGCTCTGCCCCAACACAAGAAGCTTCCTCAGCCTCCGGAGGGCTCTAACTTCTAGATGATGTGACGCTGTGAATGACTCAGGAATCGAATGAGGAGTATTCTGGTTGGTTTTGCGCGTGAGGTTCGTTCGCGTGTTCTTTCGTTTGTCTATTAGAGCGTGTACAGTCTATGCATAACGGCGGGCATGGCGTGGTGTCAATCGAAGCCTGGTTGCAATTCATCGATCCTAGAAACTTTGTCGGTGGGGACGTTCATGTCAACCTTGCTATTGCTACCTAGACTATTATCTACCAGGACCCTATCATTGACTCTGAAAGAATACTGAACGCGGGCCAAGTCCTGGCTTCTGAGGAGAGCCGCAGTTAGTTATATGACAGCACCGCAGGGGACTGACTTTCTACCTGCATCTCTTGCATGAAAATGTCATGTACTCGAAGAACAATAGATGGAGCTATTGAATCAATCATGAATTCCTTCTCTGTAGTCTGAGCGAGCACCCTGACAGTATGCGATCTGGCCGGGTAAAGATGAGGAACGGCGGACCGACAAAAAGAGAAAGACAGGTCGTGCCGGGGGTTACGATTCTGGAAACTGCGTTTTGGGTCCGATCTGGTTGGTTTTAGTCATATTGCACTTCAGCTCATATGGGACTCACAGGAAGGGAAAAATAGCAAATACTAAGACATTCCCTCCTCGAGTTTGTTGCCAGCTGGCGAAGGTACGTTAACCCGCACGGGAGACAGCAACATTATTCCTCTACCCAACCCACCCTCCTCTCGCCTCCCACCACCACCTCCCTCCAGCATCGTTCTTGGCTACCTCGACCCTTTTGAGCAATAAGAACAACACGGTATAATTTGCGAGGTCGTCAGAAGATAGGTGCCATGTCCTTTGTGGACTGCATGAACAATGCGTGTTTTGATTCCTCAGGCACATAATTCCGAGACAAGAGGACAAAGGAGGGAGCAATTGCTGACGCCAGGGTGAGGCTGGACGTCGGCATAGGCAGACATAGTAGGCATAGCTAGTCCATCTTGGACTTCGGAGAGTAGTCTATGTCCATCCTGAGACTATAATATGGCTTATCAAGACTGTCAGGAGTGGCTTGGATTTGATCTCCAGGTGTTGGTAGCAAGAACTCAGCTCAATCGCCGATCATCATATGGCCCAAAACCCTCCCCCGGGCTCGATGGTGAATTGCACATCGGATAGGCTCATTTCGACGCAGTGGATCGGTCGTGACAGGTAGATGTTGTGATTGTTGACTAGGGTGTTGGCTCGCGTGCCTAGGCTTTGTCAGTGTCGACCGAAGGATTAGAGAAGTCAGGCTGAGAGCAGTGCGTAACAACCTTGCTTGAGCTGGCGATTGAACCAATTGAACGTCTAGAAGAATTGACGTGGAGCAGTCATTTGTCCACGAAGGAACGGGAACCTTGTGATGAGGCTGAAATCCTTGGTTACACCGAGGACTTCCTAGCCTCCATGCACTTCTTGACCCTTATGAGTTGCCCCAGCTCAAATGAGATCAAACCTCTACGACCTTGAAATTTTCCTCGAGTCTGCACAGTTACTGGGCCTATAATTGCGTAGGAGTGTCTACAAGTAGACTTCTAGGTCAGCTCTTCAGTCCCCGAACCGTTCCGAGGTTTATCTCGGAGCTAGCTAACCATCATCCTTGATATCGGGTGTACGACACTGGATCCAGGCAAGACTGTGCAAGGTCATTCCCTGATCGGTCTCCCAGTCGTTCAAGATGTCGTCCCCGATCAGATTCCGCACAGCGATCTGGCCGCAAGGCCCCATCCCAAAAGGACATCCACGCACCTCCATCAGTCGACAAGGATCGATGGTCATGTTATCTACGACATATACCCACCCCTGAGCCCGAAACCGACCTCTCATTACTTCACGAGACATCGATACGACCGGGACACGGAACATAGGCCAATAAGAATGCGGGAAGTTGGGGATGGCAGATATTGAACGCAAGCATGTCGATGTGGATGAAGAACCTGGTCTCGGTCGCCAAACAAGAACATGGAGCAGTGGGTGGTTGCCTTTATCTACCTTGTCCTTGTTGAGGCCAAAGTTCATCACTATCGGGTCATAGTTCGATATTTTGTTAACCCCAAGGACTTGGTGCAGCATAGCACCCGCTTTCGCGCCTACAACTATCCTCCATACTCCTTCTCGCTACAATATCACCCTCCAGCACCAGTCTTGCCAGTAGCTCACTTAAGTGTGTCCAAAGTATGGCGGAGTCACCGATTTCAAAGCACTTCTGTGGTCTATTATAATATTGGCAAGGCAAGTGCTGGTGGGCTGGAATATTGGTCTCGCTGTCACTTGCTGCAGGCTGCTGCACGTCCCCTAATGTCCACATTTCCACCTCTCACTTTCGCCGTTCTTTCCATTTCTCCTGCATGGAAAACTTTGACATGAACGTATTGCGGCCGTAAGCCCCGACTTATCCCACAATGTCTGATCCAGCTAACTGACGACCAGTCCTCGGATGTGCTGTACAGTACCCGCCGCTCCCCGAGCATCGGTCATCTCCTCTCTCGACACACATACGCACCGCGATAACAAAGGCCAACACCTTACCTCCTACACAATAAATGCGAGCCGACCACCCCCAAATCCCTAACCTCATGATGTTCAGCCAACTTTCTGCATCCCCGGCCGTCTGAGGGCTGTAAGCGGCCGAGAGCTCCATGACGTCAAGCTGCTCGCTCAAAGTTTGCTATAACATTGGATAATTGGACGATTACATTGCTGGGTTGTAGATCAGGAGCCACCTCACTCTTGTCTCTATTTCATCCTAGAAGCGAGATACGTTCTTCGTCGAGTGTCAGGATCAAATGGCCCTATTGTAGCGAACACCCGAGCAGCTTGATCTTGGTCGGACCACACTCGAGCAGAGTAAACTAGCGGAGGACACAATATTCATGCCGTATGAAATTCATCACCATATCTCTCTTTGTATAATAAGAATCTATTCAAACCAGTTGACGGATGGCCTCGGTCACTGCAGTCAAGTGGCCTGTACGGCTGACAGATACACAAATGAATTTATCATCATCATAAATCAATCCCCAGCAAGATACTGTAAAAGCTTTTGGGCATCAATCCTGAGTATGAAAACTAGCCCTGATCGACAGCCAATAGCAATAGCTGACTGCGAGGCTGCCACAGTAACTACATACGGACGATACTCCGGTGGTAACCACAGTAGGTTCTCCGAACACCACTTAATCCAGCTCCCATCGAGACTGACGCCCAATGCTTGGAATTGTGGTACTACTGGGACTCCTTGGGGTGATTCGTTCTCAACAACCAAGGGCACTCGGATACTGCCTCTGTTAGTTAGAAGAAGGCATGGGTCGGAGATGTCAAAATGGATGGAAGAAATGCCCTGGCCATCCAAAACCTGGAGACACTGCCAAGTATCAGTGTCCCAGAGACTGATACTGTGGTCTGCTGCGTAGGAGGCAAGAAGCTTAGAATCGGAAGAAAAGGCGAGTGATTCGATGCAACCCAATCTATGACCCTTCAAAGTCTGCAGCCGCTTCCCACTGCTAGTATCCCAGACTATGAGACCAATATGAAAGAAGGAACCAGATACAAGCAGCTTGGAATCGTGGGAGAAGGCAACCGAAGTAACAGGAAAACCACGGTCCTCAAGTGTCTGTAGACATCTTCCCGTGCCAGTATCCCAAAGCTTAATCTTGCCTTCTTCATAGTCCGAACCAGAGGCGAGTATCCCGGAGTCATGGGAGAAGGCTATAGAAACAACATCAGAAAAATGGCCATCTAAAGTTGTTCGGCACTCCCCACTGCTGGTATCCCAAAGATTGATGGTATTCTGGAAGTAATAGGCAAGTAGCTTGGAATCACGGGAGAAGACCAATATATTTACAGACCCATTGGTCATACCCAGAGTATGAAGCCACTGACCACTATTGGTATCCCAGAGCTTGACGGAGCCGCTTGTCCTAGATGCAAGCATCATAGCATCAGGGGAGAAGACGAGTGTATAGACAGTAGCATCATCAGTCTCTAGGTTCTGTGAGGACTGCCGGGTGCCACTATCCCAGATTCTGACAGTATGCTTAGAACCAGAGGCGAGTAGCGCGGAGTCAGTGGAGAAACAGATTGAACCAGTCCGGCCACTATGATCGTCTAGAGTCTGTAAGCACTGTCCTGTAGCAGGATCCCATATGCTAATAGCACCCAATACATTAGAAGCGAGTAGCTTTGAATCATGAGAGAGGATGGGCCAATAAAAGCGAATATTGGTAGTATCGACTTTCCACAAACACTGGTAATCACTGGTATCGCAGACCTTCATGAATTCACTTGAACAGAAGACGAGGAGCTTGGAATCATAGGAAAATATCACATGAGGCTTATAGCCGCTGAAGTATTCAAGAGTCTGCAAGCACTTGAAGGTACTAGTATCCCAGATCTTAATGGTATGATCCCCGGCGGCGGAGGCCAGCAGCTTGGAGTCATGAGAGAAGGCAACTGAATGAACCCGGCCACCATGACCTTCCAGAATATTGAAGCTGCGCATTTCCACAGTGTCAAAAATATTAAGAGTGGTACTACCAGAGGCATAGGCGAGTAGCTTAGAGTCATGAGAGAAGGTAAATGAGTTGTGACAGCCACGGCCACATAGAACCTCTAGGCAGTGCCCAGAACGAGCATCCCAGAGACTGAGCTCCCCAGTAAATACAACAGAGACAAGTAGCTTAGAATCGTGGGAGAATCGAGCTGAAAAGACACGGCTTTTATGATGCAAAGTTTGTAGACAGTTTCCACTGCTAGTATCCCAGAGCTTGATAGTCCGATCTTCTGAGCTGGAGGCGAGTATCTTGGAGTCATGGGAGAAGGCAGCCGAGTTCACCCCGTCCTTATGACCTTCTAGTGTCTGCAGGCACTTTCCGGTGCTGGGATCCCAGAGCTTCATAGTGCGATCCTCTGAGCTGGAAGCGAGTAGCTTAGAGTCATGAGAGAAGACGACTGATGTGACATCGTCACTGTGACCTTCCAGTGTCTGTAGGCATAGACTCCAACTTTCTTCCATCTTTGGCTTTACGACCACCCAATCTGGTACCTGTGTCTGAAATCGACACCTGGTTATACTCTGGACTGGACTAAATATGAGTCCAGAGCTGTATACTTGGAGCGGGTGGTTCTCGATCGCGATCTTATGATATAGAATAAAGCGCTTTGCATCTTGAACTCTACTGACCAACTCGGGGTTTGCTGTTGCTGTCGCCTGAATTTATCACATTAGCATAGGTTAGAGATCAATTAAATGGAAGCTTACCTTCAACAGGTTCTCAAGCTTCAGTATTGAAGCTACTCCCTGTGTTAGGCTTCCTAATAGGCTCAAAGCCTCGAGCCAGTGAAGGTAGTCTTGACAGAAGAACATCCCAATCGGCCCATTATCTTGAAAATTCATCTGCGCCAGCTGCCTAGGAGAACACTTGGCTAGATGATCAACCCAGTAGACACATGCGTAGCGTGCGGCAACGAGGGGATCTGGATCTGGCTGTCGGACCCGATCGATTGCATATCCCGGGGCAACCAGGCCATAAATATCGCGTCGAAGGGTCTGTATAACTTGTAACGACTTGAAGCAGATGGAAGAGTGTACACTTTCTTGTTGCTTGTCAGGAAAGATCTCATCAACAGCGTCGCCTATGAGAAAATCCTTGGCCGACTGATGGACCAAAGTAATTGTGCGTCCTCGTAGCGTCAGAAAAGAGCCACAAAGCTCTATCACCTCTACTAGAGTCCCTTCGTCCTCCCTCACTTCCTCGGGCAGATCCATACAAGATGCCAGTTCGTCTAACGTGATGGGGCGGTAAACACTTGCGACAACACCGAGGATAGACTTGCATATTTCAGCATCGTCCGATCTGCTGATCTGGTTCAACATCCGCTTGTAAAGCTCATTGAGACCAGGAGGAAAATATTCCAGGCGTTTCATAACGTTCCATTTTCGAGTCTTGGTGAGTTGGTCGCAAATCAAGGCTACCCATAGGAAAGTGCCACTTGCCCTCGAGACTAAATAATGCTGGACATCGTTCTGCATATCAGGGCCGTAGTCGTGTTTATCTGCCAACGCCTTCACTCTGTGCTGGACAAAAATTTCAACGGCGGACGATAAAGTGCTCGCGTTAAGTTCGAGGCGAAGCTGTAGCTGCGCGGTACCACGGAGATCTCTTTCAATATCCGGCCAATTTCGGCTGGAGACAAGCCATTTGACATGTGGACACACCGACGATTTTTCAACGATAACATGAAGCAGTCGGCTCAAGTCGGTCTTACACTCATCAAGTGCGTCGATAATTATGTACGTGCTTTGTAGATGCTGATCCTCAAGAATATTCGTGAATGCTCTGAGTAACGCATACCACGCATTCTCGCCCTCGAAAAAACCGTCGCGGATATGGGTGATCAGTGAGGGTTGTTGCCTGCCGAGCATATTGATCAGCCCTCGCAAAACTGCTGTGGCATTGTCAAGGTAGCTCCTGTCTGCTTGGCAAAAGAAATATGCAATATTTGTGTCATGCATGGCTGTTCTTGAAAGCTCATCAATGATTCCGCACAGCAACATCGTTTTGCCTTTGCCGGGCTCACCCTTGATCCAGAGAAGCTGGGCGTCTTTTGAATCCTTCCATGTCTGAAAGTCCACGTGGTCGAGCACCCAGCTGTATGAGTCTCGAACGAGCCAACCTTTGGCCTCCTCGATCCGAACTTTATCAAGACTAGGGTCGGTGGCATTGAGTGTCTTCAACCAATGCTGGTCATCGGCATTGAGTGAACGTTGTTCAGCCCTTCGGGAGATCCTGACAAGCTCCTGAACATCCTCCTCAATATTGAAGAGAATCATATTTAAGGCCTTGCGTGATTCTTCTGCTTCTGCGGCTAGCTTGGCTAACTTCCTCAGTTGCTCCACACCTGTACCGGATAGAGACTTCTGTAATTTCTTCTCGAGTCTTGTCTCTTCCCGCTTAATTTGTTCCAACTTCTCGTCCCAGCTATCGTAGTTAATGACACTCCTGAAGTAATTCTTGCTCCGGCTGCGATAGAATCGCATAACGCTTTGCACCTGAAAGTCAATAATGAGCTTATAAAAGTCAGTCACGGCCCTCCTCAGGTCAGTCTCCAAACCGGGCATCATCCCTTCTGGGAGTAAGAGATACTCCATCTCGACATAGTAGCGGATTTGCGACGTGACATAGACAAGCCCCTCTCGGTTGGCAGAATCAATAGCGGATGGGTTCTTGAGGAGAGGAAGAATAATGGAGATGCCTGCCATCACAGCGGGAGCATAAGGCACATCTTTGATCGCATCCTTGATGTACTCTTGGGCCCAAGCTACGGCCTCGCCGATCTTACCCACTCCGTTTTCCAGACTGACATCATGGCCTAGAACAGTCACTTTGACCTCCTTATCTTCCATATGCTTCAGGCCAAGCTCGGTTATCTGTTTCAGCTTCTTCCGACGCAAGGCTATGTTTTCCCTGGGGGATCTGATTTCTGACAGGTTTTGTATCATCTTCCTGAGTTGGGACCGCTGAGGTCCTCGTTTCAGCTAGGATACATCATTAGCACTTCTATATGACAGATTTAGCAGGAATTCAATTCACCCTTGATGAGCACTCTGGAAAAAAGGTCTTCATACTCAGACAACAACTCAGGTTTCTCTTGCCTCAGAGAATCATATGCGTTGTCCCAGAGAGAAGGTGAAGTAACTTCAGCGACGCTGCTATCAGTATCTTGCTTTCGATC
This sequence comes from Aspergillus homomorphus CBS 101889, assembly GCF_003184865.1. Taxonomy (NCBI): domain Eukaryota; kingdom Fungi; phylum Ascomycota; class Eurotiomycetes; order Eurotiales; family Aspergillaceae; genus Aspergillus; species Aspergillus homomorphus. The sequence goes on along the minus strand of NW_020291887.1, from coordinate 869,271 downwards.
CGCACTCAGAGTTACGGCACTCTTCTCTCTGTCTTGAATGGCTGATGAGATTCTTTTCTCCCGAAGCGCCGTAATCGAGGCAGAAGGGTCTGTGGTTGTCTGCTGAGTAACTGGGACTGTGAAAGTCGCCTGCGACTCGTTGGAAGCATAGGGGGAGCCATTCTCTATATAAAGTCAAAAACAAAACAAATAGGTTGGTTCTCTTCCCATACTTGTTGTCACCACAGGCACTCTGGTAGCGTCATGTCTCGTCGACACCTTTGACCCCCTTGCTGAATCCCGCTCGAAAACCCGCTTGAACCACCTCTTAACGGGGCGTTCATCACTCATCGTATCTGCATATGCACTGACCGAGAGGAGAAAGCTCTGATCGTTAGACAGAATGGAGAGTGCCAGAATGTCGAGCGGTCGCACTGAATCCAGCTGAATCGAAGTTGGTCGTGCGGGCCTAAGCGCCTCACGAAGTGGGGATTGTATGCACGGAATATCACACTACTGATGCATTGCCGAGCGAGTCAGAGTGCACCAGCAGCAGACAGGCGCAGAGGTGATTGGAAAGCATATCTCAAGTTAGAGCGCTGACGTGTTCATTTTTCCCCTCCCATGCTTGCTTTCTAGATGTCTAATGGCTCGGATCTGCATTTCCGCCAGGGATATTACCCAAAGCCCCTCCATCTCGATAAGGACTCACTACGGTTGCCTGAGAACATAAACAGTGGAGCTTGTTATTATTATCTCAGATCTGTCAGTTGTTCTGGGGCTTATGATTGGATTTGCGGAGAGCTGCATTTCTTGCTCAAAGAGGAAGCGATCGAAGGTGGATTTAGGGAGGTTAGGCAGATTTCAAGCTACTGGCCCACATTTACGTTCTCACGCAGCCGAGCCAAGTACTGGAAAGACCCATTGACTTCAGCTGGAATCTAGATCCAGAACATATTGCCCGTGCTTTGACTGCTGCTCTCGGGCTTGACAACTGGTCCCTGATGAGCTATTGGAGATGCACGCAGGTTGCATTACCCCGCTATCTTGACACTTGGTTGCTACTCGCGAACGCGATCACTGCTCACGATTCTCGGATGGGAAATCAGTAGCTCATACCTAGGATCGGCCACAGTGCGGGGCTTGCAGATCGGATAAAGATCTGCCCCTCTGTCGGGTTACGTGGCCGAATCACGCTCGATCGCTTGCATTTGGTCGATCCACATCAGCTTCGAAATGCTACGTCTCCATAGTCAAGCTGTTCAGTACGGAGTCTCTGCCTGCGAAGGTCGATGTCAATTCCTCTGATCTCCAATGTGGTGAGCCTCATCCGCTAATCATCGGATCCATGTAAACTTTACGGGAAGAAACAATTAATATTCTATAAAGCTCTACGGAAACAGTATGTGTCAATCAAACACACAATAGGCATCGAGGCCAATCAGCAGTGGCTGCAGAACAGATTCGGGGCATGAACATCGACGTTTGCAGGTAGAGTAGAGCATACAAACTTTCTTCTCCATTTTAAATTCACCCATTTACCTCATGAAATAAGCATTGTGAGTAACATGGATATCGGTAGTTCTCTCCGAAGACGGAACAAAGGGAAAAGTCAAGGTGGACTTCAAGCTTTCATCCGGACTCATGCTACCCTTCCATCACCCCCATCGAACCTTAGCCTCCACTCGCAAATCTCGTGTGGGACGATCAAGGTCATGTAAGTGGGGTTGCACTTGGACTGGACTGTACAAGTCATACATGTAGACTTCCTGCAGAACACGCAGTTGTCTAGATCCAGTGGACAACCTCAGGCTTTCCGCCACAAGCACATCCACCATGACATAATTCTCACAAAGTCTACAAAGAGAATAGTTAGAATTGTGTGCGACCCGAGCTCGAGGTGACAGGTATATAAACCTGGCCTCGTTCAGGTGGATGGTGATCTTTTTCATTCAGCAATGCAACACCAGCCCTTCCATCCTTCCTTACTACCTGTCAACTATACCCCCTTGTCCTAAAGTCTTATCACGATAATCATGTCTTGGTACGAGAATGCCAAGCAAACTGGTAAAAATGAGGGGAGGTGGGAGGCTCTTCAAGAGCTCAGGAAGAAAGAGGGAGAGGCAGCCAACAAGACCAAGCAGGCCTGCATGGAGGAACTGGCGAAGGAGGACCCAAAGGTTGGCGTTTATCTAGGGAAAAGGAGCATCAATGACTTTTCGACCGGATTCACTGACACCGAACGCAGAATATCTACTACTCTTCGAACTTAATCAGAGACTTTCTTGCCGATTTCTATAAGGCAGTAAGTTGAGTTCTTTCTATCAGAAGTCCTGAGGTTGTTGAAGATTGCTGAACCCATAACCCTTGGGTGTAGGACTATGATGGTGATGGTAAGTTTTGGACATGCGAGTGAGATAGAGTGTCTGGAAGACTGACCGCACATTCAGGGCGTGTTAGCCTGCACGAGCTATGCCAGCTCTGGCGGCCCAACGACGAGAAAGCTTACAAGAAGCTTGAAGAAGAATTCAAAGCAGTGGAAGTGACAGGGGACGACAAACTCACCCTTGCCGGTAAGCACAACTCAGAAACCTAAAGGAGATTTCTAACCGTATACATAGAATTCTTTATTCTCGGATTCCTTGGAGACGACCGCAAGAATAACTACCAGTCTGCTAAGAAGGTGGACTCGTAAATTACTCCACATGTGGTAGTTGCGAGGGGCTAGTAGTCTCACGACTATCTGAGAACATATTCAGTGCTCTCTGCAGCCCACCTGCAAAACCGGGACTACAACGCGGTAAGGGTCAGGGCGAGAGATAGTAAAGAAAGAGGTATATTCTAGGTTAAGCTATATAGGATATACGATGTCTCCTGTGGATCTTTGCGCTGAATGAATAAATATGTTAATGACATACACACATACATAGAGAGAGAACCTCGAACAATGTCAACTGCGAGGATCAGCCGGCCGAAATGCAGCACTGCGCTTCTCCCGGTCCCTCTCCTTGGCCTCACCCTCGGCGACCGGGGGGAGCAATAAGAACTCATATCGGACTTACTTTTCAGTCCTTTCTCACTGATGTAGGAAAACTTACCTCTGCAGGCCAGCCAAGCCTCTTCGGTAGTGCGAAGGGCGTAGGGACGGAAGTAGAAACCCAGCTATACAATCCACACCAGTTTCACCTCCACTTCAATCCAACCTCTCCCTTATCGCTTTGTACATACTGGTGGCGGAGATAGAAGAAAGTGATTATGAGTGCGGTAAGCCACAGGGTCAGGGTAACTATGACGGCGGACCAGCGCCAGGCGGTCTCGTAGGCGAGACATGGCAGGGGAGGGAATTTGGCAACGAAGTCCATGTTGAGCTGAAGTTTGCTTCTAAGGGGGAGACAGTTGGAGAAGGAGGATGTTGGTCTACAAAGGGATCAACTGGGCTTTCACTGCCTTCTATATAGTGAATCTTGCCGTGTGCTCATGGAATGGCGCGGGCTGAACATTTCGTGGTCGCAGAAGAAAGAGCAGATCTCAGCGTGGAATTATTTTCCGTCCACGCCCGTCATCATGAACCATAGTGATGCGGGACTACTCTGCACTCGATCTCAAAGAGTTAGACTCTCTCTACACATTCACTCAGTTGTCAACCTCCAAACTTCTTTTTGACACAAGATTCAAGTCAAGATGTCCATCTTCGACGAACACCACTTGTCAAATCCTTGGTACTTTTTGCTGTTCTTAATGACGTTCTTTGCGGGCGGGTTGGCAATTCTTCGAATTATGGTGCCCTATTTGTATGATTAACGATTTTGTCCTGTGCTGAACTGAGACCAATATAGCATAGATCAGATGGAAGACTAACATGTGTCTGTCTACCTAGATTCGTGTCCTCCCGAGCCGATTACTTTACGTACACCCGAGGCGATGACGGTTCACTCAGAGTCTTCGGGCAGAATGTTGATAAATGGCGTCAGATAACAGTCATCCCCGGAAATAAAGAAGCTGAGTCTAGGTCGGGGTTCAGTGAAGAGGCGAGAAGCTTAGGCTCGCAATTAATGACAAGTCATGCCTTGGAAAACTCAGATGACTTTACAGCTGTTGGCTCGGCACAACGGAGAAAAGGAGCTCAAGTCTACTTGAGTATGTGAGGAATGACATTTGCGTTGTGGGCGAGACCTTCACTTTGGATGAGGCCTTCATTGTTGTTATCGGTGCGGTCATGTCCACACAAATTCCCACAAAGTCGCATCACTAATTTAATCTTCTCTTTGACTCTTTTACTGTGATATTATTTCCATACTTTCGAATCATGAAACTGGGTGATTATCTGCTGAGACTGCGCAGCATCAGTCGCAAAGCTTAAGCCTCATACCTACCTCCCTGCAGCAGCAGCAAAGAAACTATAACTGCTGCAAAGGGCTTTCCAAAGCAGCATTGAGGCACTAGGTATCCGAAGTAGCTGCTGGCACCAGAGATTAACATGATCGGTTCTCTTCCAGACGCAAGATAGCCTTTACGAAGCACGGTGTCGTTTCATTTTATTGTATCATTTTGTTTCTATATTGTTGTGTTCATCATTGCCTTGTTGAAAGACTTCTCGATCAACACAGTAGTTCTCGGAACAACCGAGCTATCGAATCCGAATCCTGAGCTGCTGAATATGTTTCGGGTGGAAAGCATATGAAGAGTGGGGTAAAGCCTTAGCTAGTAAGCCAGGCCCGTCTTGCTTAGCTTATCCTCCTATGTGCTATGTGGTTATCGATCACCCTTCCAACTAAGTATCCTCCAGTTCTGCCCAATCTGGAAAACGGTACTCCCTCAAACCCCATTGCGTGGCCTCATACTGTAGATTCTGTTCATTTCATCTATAGCACGGCGTCTCCGGTACTCACGAGAGCCATAACGGTACTCAGTGTAGAGCAAAGGGGACACTGTTTTGTTAATCACGATGTTACGGATGATGCATGATACCAAATCCAGTGTTGTACCATAATCTGAAGCAATTCGAGCGCTTCCAGTGACACAAATATCAACCAGGGGAGGCCATCGTTCCGGGTGGTTTCCTTCACGAGATCCTCCGGGGCGTATCCACACGGCGGGTTCTCAACGATCAACCAACGCCGCGGATGGCTGTAATACCTATCCCCGGGAAACATGTAGAAAGGCACCACGCATCCCACCAGAAGACTCCAGATGACGGCGACTAGACCGTGCCACCCAGAGGAGTGCGCAATACTCAACTTTAAGTCGATTGCTAGATCTATCAGTACTGCCACGCGCACGGGCATCTCCATAAGCTACCGCTCCCCTGCTGGAGTCATAGTGGTATCCTGAGACAAGGGATCCGTGTTCGAGACAAAAGAAGTTCGTGCGAGGTGTCGTGCAGAATGGCTGATATTGAGGCAGCTGGGATTAGACAATGGTAAGGATTGTAAGAGGGGTCAATGTCTTTATATAGTGAACGATGAGAAACCTCACCGGGGATTGTCATGATCTTCTTAAGGTAATGCGAAAAAGGATGTCGAGCCATACCGGGGGTATTCTTAGGAAACCCTTGTGAGAAAGTCTTTGTATGAACAGTTACCCTTCAGATTGAGAATAAATAATGAATGATAATACTGCAATTGACAATAAAGAATCTTAATAGCTAACTGATTTTAAAGAGCAAAGATGAGAAGATAAAGAAAACCGAGGACAAAGACCAATTGGCTTAGGACTGATTGAAAATAAGATGCAGACAGGGTGAAGAAGACCGAGTATAATGGATTCCAGTCGAGAAAACTATAGTAATTATCGGCTTCTGGAGTACAAGATGTTGATTTCTTTTTCCTTGGCGAAGCTTGCACCAGAGTAAAAATAAAACCCTTTGTCACAGTAACCCACAGTTTGACTTTACTATCTTTCCTATCACTAAGCAATTCTCATCCCTCTCTGTGTTATCCTTTATCTCAGGCTTTGGTGATTCGGAGAAGGGAACAAAGAAGCTTCAAGAATTGAATTCCCTTTGGGAACAAGAGTGAATCCTATTGCCTGCTTTGTTCAAGAGATATCTCTATTGGAACAGCTATAGCTTGGTTGTAGGTCCAAGTCTAGGCTTGACCAGTCCTTCTATGCCGTTCGTCCCTTTCTGACCCAACAAATCCCCCCTCTAGTTCTTTTTGAAGGGTCGATTGTGAAAAATGTGATCAAAACAATCGAAAAGCTAGCTCTCTACAGATTTATATGAGCCCCAAGTGATGTAGTCTGACGAGAGCCTTTTACCATGCCGAGACCTTTAATACCAAAAGTCGGTCGGCAGCAGCGACTGCCCCGGCATTGTGCCGTTGAATCACGGTCAGTGCGTACTCTGTCTCTCACTGTGCATTCAGTCGACGGCAAGTGCCAGCAAAGCCATGAGCAACACTGCAAAGGCAGCTACTACGCCTTTGACGGGATCAAGTGGTTCAGGACGAGACTTCCCATTGCCCCGATAGCATGATGTTCAACCCGGACAGTTCAACCGGCAGGGCAGGTGCTCGTAAGCAATATCTGCCACGGCATGCGCAACGCATAGTATAAATGTCTGCACCTTCTCTCTGAGAGACAGAAAAAAAAACATACAACAGAAGGGATTCGCTGGTGGTCACCCACCCAACTACTAACCTCCCGGCGTGTGGCTTAAGTACGGCTGAGCGGACGGGAAGCCCTGTTTTCCACACCCTGTGGTCGTATGTGCTCGAGAAGAGCCTAGCATAATCTAGATAGGACTCACCTGATCCCATTCACTCGCTATGATTCTAACTATAATACCAGCAAAAAGATATCGTGATAGAGGACAAATAGTCGTGGCGTTCGTAGCCGATTCAGGGCTGGCGAGATGGTCTTACATTATTCAGAAGACGAAACAGCCACCAGATCAGGAACACCAACTGAAAAATCAAAGTCCAAGGGAATAGGGAGTGACAAGTCCAGCAGTGTAGCATGATCCTCTCCTTCGTTTGATGTTATCAATCCAGGTTGATCAGATGTAAAGGGTGTATTAATATTATCGGTCCAAGTGGAAGCCCCGGCAGCAAGGGCGGTAGAAATAGGTTCGTCCCTAGGTAATGGCTGAGCTGAGTAGGATTTGGAGAAGGTTGCGCCTGGGGGGAGTGAAGAGCTGTCCCCGACTTCGCCTGTCACCCCGGCGCCACCCATCCTCGTGTCAGAGAATAGTGACTACGAGAGGGTAACGAATTCTTCCGGGAGTCCCTGGATGACCGTGACCGGATTGCTAATCGAGACACTCGGCATCAGGACCGTCGCCAGTCTTGAGAAGGTTCAGAAGGTTCAGATCGCCGCGGTGAGAGGTAGTCACAGCATTGCAAAACAGGACAAAACACGCAGGCAATGGATAATTACATTAGGGTCCTGTTGATTTAAAGCCGTCAGATCAGTCTCACCGATTATAGTTTGGGATTGAGGATGGAGATTGCGTGAGCATGGTACGAACCAGTGCAAGAAGCCAACGGCTCGGTGCCTTTCATTGATCAGGCATATGGATAGTAGTGAGGACAGCTCTTGACGAGCAGACTGAAGAAGCGCCCTCTCCCCCCCCGCCCCCGAGCCGAGGGCCTGCCCTTGCAACTGCTCAGAGAGGTAAAGGATCGTAGTCCGAAGCGAGTTATGCGCGAAGCGAAGCGCAGCAATTTCGTCGGTCGCATCAAGCCCTTTCCAACAATCCGCAGTGAATGTTGTTATCTGCGAATGTCAGTCTTGGGTTGTGGATCGAACAAGACTTGGTAACTCGTAAGAAGGATTTGAGAGGCAATCACCTACTTGTTCAATTCGCTGCCGCACCTCTTCCACTCTTTGCAACAGCAGTTCGATACAATTATGTAGTAAATTTAGTCTGGATTGTGGAGAAGGGGTGGATAGAAGACTTTTCAGCAACGACAGTGTTTCATCCTGGACCTGTGCCATGAAGATATAGATGGTAAGAGACTCGGCCGTTGTCCCTTGTATATATTGGTCAATCAAACCAGGTTCAGGATCGAAAGACCATCGAGCGGGCTCAAATTTTCCCGCGTAATTCTTGTCCAGCATGTAGCAGCACACGATGCAGCAGATCTCTTCTTCTGCCCTAGTATTCCTTGACCCACAAGGACTAGCCAAATTGAGCCCTGAACCAGTGGCTAATCGACAGGCAGTTCGGGTTAACTCGTAGCAATAATGGGTGTTCCCCGATCCTTGATGAAGGAAAACCTATACGACTTGATCGGAATTGAGCACCGAAAGAACCGAGGCAAATAAATCAAAAGCTCACGTCACAGAGAACTGCCTGGAGAAGCGAAAGATTGGGAGTGGTCATGGGCCGGATTCAATCGGGTGTGGCCTCCGCGGCCTTTTTGTACTCTGAACACCTGAGCCGGAGATGGGCCGAGAGATCTTCATCGTGCTCCTCCGTAACGAGAACAGCTCTGAGAAATTTATGAGCGGCAGCGTTGACGCAGACGGAGAATATATCCCTCTCATCGGGGGAGACATTGCTGGACAAGAGCCTCATACATATATGCTTCAAGGTTGACTTGGATACATGTTTGAAGTAGTCCGAGACATAGAGTCCAAATTTGGCACTACCGATATCTGGTTTGTCAGAGTAACCCGAGTTAATCTTCACTTTTAAGCGGTTCAAGGTGGTAGAAGATGCACCTCTTTCCTTGCAACATCCATGTCAGAAACTCCAGCGACACCGACTCCAACCGCACGCCCGTTTCATCTTAGAGAGACGTCCGCACCCCTTGCTGGGCATGATTTGCCTTGGCCATAGCGGAGCGCAAAACTTCCTGAGCTTTGCAGACTAAGCCGTGATCGAATCGACCCACATTCCCCAGAAACATGAAGCTAGTCCTGCTGGGCCTATTCAGTGGGATCCATGCTGCTAGGTCACACCTCACTGGGTGTTGTTGGCCACGAGCTAGGAGAGACCCCCGTGCTGTAGACGGAGTCGGAGTACCTGCTTCAATCCCCCTCCGTGGGACCTCCACGTTCCGGTCGATTTCAGGTCTTTGGGTGGGCATAACAGGCTCATTCAAGGAATCCGGCACGACGCGGGCAGGTGCGAGTTGCAGAATGCTGCTCGTGGTCGTAGTTGTCGTCGCAGTTTGGTGCTTAGGATTCTCTTCGGGAGACGCCGTCTGTTTCCCTGTTTTGTACAAAGGAGACCTTGATCTAGGCAATTGTTACATGGTAACCCTCTATTGCACCGCACCTAGATATTAAGTCAACATGATTATTCATCATTTTAATCAAGGTAAATTGATTTCGACTCGGAGAACTCAAATAAGCAATTACCTTTCGGGTATGACAGGAATCGCACTGTGTTAGGCGTCAGCCTATGTCCTTCTCATCGTCATGAGACCACTGTAACAAGCTAATTGCTATCTATGATAAAGTTTAATCAATACTTAAGGATTTCTCTAGTCTTATGGCCAATTAGATAGCTAGTACAAACTCCCAGAACTGATACCAAGGCGTGTATCAACAACCTTTGTGGATTAGAATCATAAACACGAGTGGTAGTATCCTTGTTTCCTTGACAAGATCAATTCTTCTTGATTCAATTTTGAGATCAGAACATTTCCATAGATTAGAACAGCTTGTGCTGGTGGTAGAGCTAGAGAGTACAGCTGGCTCTTCCTACTCGTCTTTTGGATCTGTTGCATCCTGACCAGGATTTGCCTCTGGATAATTAAAAGCTTTTACAAAGCGATAATAGCCCGCCGCCAGGAGTGCACCCATGAGAGGCCCGATCCAGTAGATATAGTGGTAGCCTGGAAAGCTGGCGGCTGCCACATCAGGTCCAAACGATCTTGCCGGATTCAAAGAGCCGCCGGTAAAGTAGACTCCTACAGGAAATTTCATTATCACATATCTTTCAGCTTTTTTGGCACTCGTGAGAGAATAAGTGCTTACCGGCCAGCTCGGCGACGAACAAGGCTAATCCAATTCCCACTGGGGCCATAAAAGTGGCATTATGCTTCTCTGCGGCAAGCATCAAGATGGTAAAAACAAGCAGGGTCGTCAGGAACATCTCGATGAAGAGTCCGCGGGTGATTGAGGTGCTGGCATTTAACCGCGTCTGGAAAACGGAGATAGGGCCGGGGAACATGCATGACACCAGTGCAGCGGCCACGATGCCCCCTAGGATCTGCGCAGGAAGCAGGAAAACGCCCCGCAGCCATGGCATCGCGCCGGACAGAGTCAGACCCACTGTCACCTGCATCCATAGGTTCCTTAGTCTTATCTATGCCAAAATGGAAGGGAGAACTTGGCTTACCGCGGGGTTGAAGAGCCCGCCAGAAATTCGATAGAAAGCCCAGGCGACCACAAGGAGTGACATACCGAAGCTCAGCGATATATAGAGGAGGCTTTGAGGGCTTAAGGTATCATTGTCGCTGTTCATCGCAGCCACTTGCGTGCCGGCAAACGCAAACCACAGGAACAGAACAGTTCCCACGAACTCGCTGGACGCGGCGAGCAAGTGGTTTTTCAAGGCCTTTCTGCGTCTGTGGATCTGGCTCTGACTCTGCTCATTGTTGCCCGGTGGGGGTTGCTGTTCGACATCTGGGAAGTGATTTGTGTCCTGCATAGCGAATAGGCAACGTTACAAATAGGAGTTAGTGAAAAGTGAGGAGGTTGGGATTGTTGTAGACGTTGGATTCAAACTAGCTATTCATGTAGGAATAATTGGGCGTTTCTTACAACTTCCTTTCTCTCATCACTGGTGGTTCCAGAAGGATAACGATATAGTGGCTCCCATGGCTAAATTATTATTGTCGGATGTTATGTCGATCGTCACGATGACCATATACTAGGATTTGGGAATAACAAGCGAAACAGCTTTTTCTAGAATGCGTTCAAGTCGTTGCGCAATTCACTGCCAATACAAAGCGTCATGTGGCTTGGGATTTATTTGGTGGGAGTTAGGTGGGAGTTTGGTTGACAAATGACCTCTAACGTAGTCGGTAAGCGAGTGGCGTGTGTAAGTGAGTGGCGCGCATTGCCAAGCATTTTGGTTCTTAAATATTTTTGAAGCCAAAAATCAATATATCTATATTTTTAAAATTGTGTTTTTCTAGTATTTATACCTCATAGATTATTATATATATTAACAAATTTAATTACATTACCGTCTATATACTGCAGTGATATGGAATACTAAAATAATTTTTCACTAGTTTTTAGCTAAGATATTCTACTTTTAGATATTTTAATGGCTATACCAGCCTACTAGAAAACCTTAATTATCTTATTAAGAATAAAATTATAAAGATTAGGTATCTGCTAATACCTTTTTTTTAGTATTTTTTTCGGGTTCTGTCATCCAGGTCGATGAGTATGCAACGGTGAAGAGCAAGATAACTGGCCGACCTTGATGGTTACACATTCATCCTTGTTCGTTACTTCCAGCTGTGAACCAAGTCAGTATAGAAGAAATACAGGCCAGATCGCGAAGGTCAAGTTTACATCATAGACCCAAACATTGTCCCCCCACATATCAATCCCATTAAACCACCGCATTCCCTCCACGGATAGCCAGATTATAAACTTCGCCGTCGGCGATCGTGTCCAGGGAGATATGATTGGCGGGTGAGTCTACAAATTCCAAACCATGGATCGAGATGGAAGAATCCTTCTGCAGTCTTAGGATACGAATATTGGTTGATGTCCCATTAGCATGTTGATGTCAAGGAGACCAAAGATCTTCTGCCGGTTGCCACTTCGAACCCTCCGCATATATAATACCTACTCAGCACTGATTAACTTGGTTAGCACCTTGTTCAATATTTTATTTTACATAACCAGGCTAGAATATAACCTAGTAAAGTAGCAGTAATTAGAGTAGCTTAACCTGACTATTATACCTTAATCTTAATCTAACTTTATCTAACTATTAGATTAAGATATTTAAATCCGATTAAAATCATAATTATAATAATTAACCATAATTAATTATAGAGTGGCTAACGGCCAGGTCATAACGGTTAACCGCGGTTAATCTGGTTTTTATACCTTAACCTGACCGCCAGGTTAAGGTCAAATTGAGGTTAAGGTATAACGGTCAGGTTAAGCCACTCTTATTAGATATAAGAAATATTTATTCTTAATTTGATTAATTATAGATTAGTTTGTAAATCAATCTTTATTATTGTTAAGTTTGTTGTACAATACCCGGCGTAGCTGCACCCAGTACCTCCGGCCTCCACTGATTCGACGGGCTTTCAATCCGTCTATTCACGTCATTCGTAGCTAACTCCCCCTCCCTTGATAATATATATAGTCAGTCTGCTACAGCTTGCGGAAGAAGGGATCCCCAAGGATTAGTCTTGCAATTGATGGCTAGTTGCCTTTCTTACCTGACCCCCAGCCGTCTACTCCGTTATAGTAGATATTGACAAAGTTAATCTACAAAGATAATAGAAAAACAAAATATTTTTATTCAATTTTTGTTTAATTTCTATCTAATTTGAATTTGATTTCTACTTAACTTTATTAAATTATATCTAAGCTAATCTTTTCAAAATAATTTAACTATGAATAATTAATTAGAGTGGCTTAACCTGACCATTAACCTGCGGTTAGGTATAAAAGTTTTGATTAACCTGACCTGACCTGGCCGTTAGCCACTACTCTATATCTAATTCTTTAATAGTACTTGTTAGATAACCTATATCTTTATTAAGTTTTAAGCTGATCTGAGCTCTGATTAACTAGAACTTAAAGCTCGGTTAAGCTGTCAGGTGACCTCCCAAAACTCGCCCAACTCGCTCGATTGCCATGTCTAAGCTTGCCAAATGAGCCAAGGTGAAGAAATAGAATCACCGACCATTGAAGGCCGTTTACTGCATGGCACTTTTACTGGGATCAAATCTCCGCTCCAGTCCGAAATCAGGCTCGATTAGAGTAGCAAATTAGAGACAGACCGCAACGCAAGGACGGAGCAGGATAGCGAGTGAAGTGATTTCCGGGGCGGCCAGCTTCAGCAGTAAGGGCTCAGCAGCATGCAGACTGTTCTTGCACGGTGACTATGTCAAGCCATGTGATGAGATGTGGCTGGCACAGAAATGTGACCTTGCCTGATCACCAATTCATCCACGATCAAATAGTTGCCCCATATCCGCCACTGTGAAAACGGTATGTCCCACTTGGAATTAGCCATGGCATCGAATATATGATAATAATGATCTATACCTACTTCGACTGAAGTTGAAGATGTTCGATCAAATCAATACACAGTGTGTGGGTATGGCAGCTTGGCAAACTATGGAATGCAGATCGACATATTTCGTGCCTAATTTGTGGCAATAAACCCCAGCCCTTCTGTAGGCGGCTGTCTCCGAGAGGTTAGCTGAGTGCCCATTCTAGTACACAAGACATGTGTGGTACTTACCATCGGTATTCAATGCTCTCGGTGTCTTTATGAACCTTCAAGCCATAATGCCACCTTAGAATGTGGTGAGATGCTAGACTATCGACCCGACACCAATATTGTCCCTAGAATTTCTCTTCTCAAGGTAGCAGAAAATCTCGAAAAGCCGTCATGTAGGACGTGCCCGCTGTCCATGGTTACGCATACCCAATACCCAGCCAAAGTCTTCATTGACATTTCCGTCGATGTGGAATGCTAGACTTTGACGTTTTTTCATTCCGGTCGCGGAAAGAATAGTAGGACGATCCCGTCTGTCATGCTCCACAGTAGCAAATTGACCAGAAGATATCTTTAAAAGCGGGAATAGCCGGCCAAGAATCGCAACTTTAAAATATTGAGTACCGATCTAGGTTTCCCAAACCGAGTTTTGGAGCTAAGGAAAGAAGATTCAAGTAGGTTGATTACTCGGTATGAGAGTATGTATGAGCAGCATCTCTCCCAGAAAGTATTTTTCTCTTAAACCGGCGCAATGAGGTAGTACCTTGCGTAGTGGTGCCACGTCCCACAAGAATCGTTGCCTTTTTCAATAATCAATCGGTGGACTGATGGGAACAGATAGTTAGTTCCGGCAAGTGTATTTGGGAATCTAGATTAGTAGATTAGTCTAAATAAAATCATAATTTGGATGTGGTTGTCATTGATCAAGCTCAGTACTAAATCTGGCTTTATTCTTACAACGAGGTGGCATCTGAACAGATCCAAACATAGAACCAATGGTGTCAAGTCACATCTCAACGACCATAAGTTGATTACGCATGCACAACTAGCGATGACGCTTGCGGAGATCCGTCATTGCCAAATACATTCTTTGTCTGTGGGACACAAACATTCGAAAAAGTAGGAGGCTACTGTAACGTAAATGAATCTTAAGCTATAAATCAATGAGATCATATCTTCCCTTGGATATAAAAACCACACAAAGCATGCTAGGGAGGAGCACAATCATCGACTCATCTTCTCCATAGTCATCACAAACTTCTTACCTCCCAAAGATCTACCTCGCGCCAAATTCTCAATTCAATTAGCCACAATGGTCGACGCAGCATACTACCACCCGAGGTTCAAGCAGACTTACTTCTTCGGAGGTCGTCGCTATGCTCGCATCAAGTTCACTCCTGGCAAGAATGACGATGTTATCACCTGGGGCCCAGATAAGATCGATGAGCGCTGGCCATCCCTTATCTCCATTGGCTTTGGCACTGTGGATGCCGTTCTACCGGTCGAAGGAAGTTCAGACGAGATCTATGTCTTCCATGGAAGCCGCGTGGCGCACATCAAAGTTGTGCCCGAGCTAAACGACGACAAAGTCGTTGACGGGCCCTGGGTGATCACCGAGAAGTTCAAAAGCCTCGCCTCCGCCGGATACGACACCATTGACGCTGTGATGCCCGTTCCCGCCAAGTCCGGAGAAGCGTACATCTTCCGGGGCACCAGCTATGTCCGCATCAATGTCCACCAGGATAAGACCGTTTACGGTCCCGCGAAGCTCACCGCTGAATGGCCGGCATTGACCAAAGCTGGGTTCGACTCTGTCGACGCGGCGTTCCCTGTGCCGGAAGACACGAATGGCTTGACCTACTTTTTCCGGGGAGACCAGTATGTGAAGCTCAAAGTGATTGCTTCCGCTCCTGACGAGCCGAACTTTGGGCCCAAGCCGATCAAGGATTATTGGAAGTCTTTGGACTGGATTTAAGGGCTGAGGTTTGGATGTCTTCTATAATGTCAGACGTGTGTACTTAATTGACTCGTAAGACAGACGGAATCAAACTTCGCTGGCTCTCTGGCTCTTTCGCAGAAGAATGTTGTTCAGCAATATGTATGAATCGAGGTCATGAAATCTTTGGGCTCAAATTGCACTATTTCGAATGGAATACTGACTAGTCCAAATCGATTGTTGCTAGCTCTCTTTTAAGATGTGTGCGCGGTGTCTGTAATTTTTGAAGTGTCTAGCATATCATTCACTTAAATAAAACCAATTGAGGATTGATATATTGGTACGAGAGGTACATCACTGGGATTGTGTGCGCAGGACTATTCATCGTTTGGACTATTGTCTGCTACCCATTCCAAATCCGCTGCTCCAGGGCTCTCCGATTAAGCCTTGAAAACTAACAGTAAACGATAGTTACCTTAAATCTCAGCAGGTGCGTGTCTGTTCTTTGCGAAGGGAATGATCCGAGCAGCTCACAGCCTGACTAATGGCCGTCCGCACAAGAACCGTCGAAGGGTACAACACCATAAGCACAAGGGCGCCTATTGAGTAACTCCAGCAAGCCTGGTACTAATCTGTTTAACCTTACCCAAATTAGGAATTCGTCATCCGCGGTCATTCCAGACACTTAACATCATAATTGAAAAAGTCTGATTGAAAAACTCATGAGAGCACCAATGTCCCAAGCAATCATTTGATAGCTTATCTAATTCTTTTATCTGTCCCATAATCTCCAAGCTAAACTTTAGTACATGGTATGTGTAAGGTAAAGTCAGTAGTATTAGCACACACCAGACTCACCTTCATAGGAGCCATACCCGTGACTATCTTATTACCTTTTTTACTACTTTATCTTTGTGCATCTTTTTGATTTACATTGATTGTCTTTATATAATGGGGACCTACTGCACCAGCCAGGGAAAAAAGTCATACTCACCTTAGCCCAACGCACTCACGTCCGCTTGTGGACCCATCTCTAATTCTAAGAGGAATATTCATCATCGAGAGAAGCCTGACTACTTAGGTGGAGAAGGAGCACAAGATCCGCTAGAACAGGATCATACGACTCCTTCGAATACCACTCCACCGTATGTTCGAATATGACCGGCACCGCCAAGTGAGGAAGCCAGAGCGACTCGCGAAAGAATCGAACGCGGCCATCATAAACAGCCATGGCACTCCGACAGCGGTGGTCTGGCTTCTGGGAATGCCAGATATGCTGGAGCAGACGCATCGCGAACCCAACCCAGCTGTCCCGGCCGATGTGATAGTCCTGAAACAACACAATATCGAGCCGGACGTTGTGGGCGCGTAGTTCCAGGCTCGACTCGAAGATGGTATACCATGTAGTCTCAAACTTGGACATAACGGACAGAGTCATGATGACCGAAGTATCTGACTGATGATATGTGTCAGTAGTACATACAGCTTGTAGATAAGCCTCACGTCCGGTCAATATGAGATGAAGACATTTGCAATACAAAGATCTTTTTGGGGAACATCATATTTATACGCGATTTCCCTGTGGGTTAAGGTCTTCAAGGAGAAAGATTCCGTTACTTTGGGGAATAGAGCCATGGCCGCTACGCATAAGACAGAACCTCTTTACCTTAGAACCTCCCATAGAGATTGTCGACACAAAGATAGCATAGTGAGAATGACCATCTTATCACGTTCTCAATTGAAGATATCCGCATGTGCAAAGGGAATCCTTGGAATCTATCCAGGTTGAAGAGGAATAGACAAAGACTGTTGGCGGAAGAGCTTCGCACGGAGTTACAGAAAACGAGGAAGACAAAGAGAAATTAGACCCAAGAAGAACTGGCTTGGTAGTCATTCTACTTTTCATATCCCTGAATGCTGCTTCAAAGCCCACAGCTGGATAGTAACCAATGATCTTGTTCAAAGGTAGATGTCCAGTCCTAACCCACTCAATCATCCTAGGCACAAGCTGTCGAGGAACCGGTGGTCATCTCCTTCAAAAACCCCCATATACTGCTTGCCTGCAACCATGAACTCATGGATTGGAAACTGATCGTTGTTGCCTCGGGTGCTGTTCCCAGCTGAACAATCCTACCCTTGTTGGCTGCCATGCATATACCTTCAGCCACCAGTTCAGGTATGGCAGCTGAGCCGGAACCCCCGGTCAATGCACGAACTGCTTGTGTCACGGGTCCGATATCGGCACTGGGATCGATCTGAACCAGGTGTGTCGCTGCCAGCTCCAGCGTCAGATTGAGCCGGGCTTTGTTCCTCGCAATACTGATTATTGTCTTGCAACAGGAAATCTGTGCACCCATCACGGCGCTCAGTCCCACCCCTCCCAGCCCGATCACCGCAACTACCGCTGCCTCCTGCACGATCGTTCGGCTCGAAAAGCTGTATGGCCAAAAGAAATGGCCAAAGGTGTTCGGCGCCAGCGAGGATACTGGTCCCTCCTCCCAAAGAGCCCTGTTGGCGGAGGTCGCCTCGAAGTTGATAGGGTCAAAACTGTAACAGTGCGCGGGGTGGCCCTGGCGATAGCATTCACAGGACTAACAGGAGGAGAAGGACATGAGCACTGGGTCACCGTCACGAGCTGCGGTGACATTGGGTCCAACTTGGTAAACCTACCCTGTACCTGTAGCCGTATATAATCAATAAGCATCATTTGATTATGTATGACGGCTGAGAGAGAAAGAAACTTACTTTCGTGACCCATCACCCGTGGATAGTGTATCCCAGGATCAGTTTCCAACCCGGCGAAATGCAGATCAGTCTGGCAGACGCCAGAGGTGATAACCTCAATTAAGAGCCCGTGCTCCCGGAGGGGTCACAAATTAACGTTCTGAAGCCTCCAACCTCCAGACTTATTGGATCCGTGAGAGACCAAGGCTCGTGCGAAGTAGGCTGAATGCTGGCCATGGTAAGTCTTGGACAACCCATCATATTTGATCGGATCTCGTATCGCGTTATTATAAGTCTTTAATCAATGCCGAAAATATGACCCGAAATTAGTTGCGTGAATCACGGGCCCATTTATCTGGCAATCGGGATGCCGAAATGGAGTCTGAGCGTGTGTGATACATCCACATTTCCGAACTCACGGGCCAGATGGCGATCTTGTGTGGATCCGGTTGGAGATTCGCACCCTCTTCGGAATTATTGCTGGGATTTATGCTTGACACGATACTCAGCGATAAAGGTCGGTGGCAGAAATCTCTAAAAGTATCACAGGGTAGGGAACTACGATCCAAGAAACGATCCAGGCTACGTCTTTATCGATCATTATTATGAAACACAGAGGATGATAAGCTCTCCAAATCCTGTCCCGCTACACTTTACAGATTTTCCGAGAACAATTAGGAGAAAAAGTCAAGCCTCTTTTGCGCCTATTTCCATCCTGTCAAAGACACGTACATTGCTCCAAAATCAATCACATATAATCTCTCGTGCGCTCCTCACACCAATCCCAGAACTCCCTCGCCCGCCCCGTGCCCCCATCCTCCGCGCGCTTCAAATGCTTTTCCAAGCCAGTCGCCACGCCCGGATGAATCCTTCCCCACGGAATCACATACGCCCCATTGTTTTCCGGTCGATCCAGCTCCTCCGCACAGGCCGCGAAGAGCACCGTATGCGCCGCCAGGGCTGGGCTATGTAGCAGCGGCCACGAGAGGATCTTCATCAATTGCGCATTGCGCAGGAGATTCGTGCTCGCTGCGCCGGGGTTCTGCGCCACGCTGATAATTCCGTTTCCTCCATACCGGTAAGCGAACTCCACGCTGAGAAACCAGTTGCCTAGCTTGGAGGTCACGTAGTTGCGGACTGCATTCGGTGGAGGACTTTGCAGTTCAGACATTATGATTCCTTCAGGTGGAGCGGAGAGCTCGGCTACTTGGCTGCTTGTCCAGATGACACGCGGAGCCGACGGGGACGTAGTAGCAGAAGTATTGAGAAAGGGGAGGAGAAGTTGGGTCAGGAGGAATGGACCCAGACAGTTTGTTGCGAGTTGGAGCTCAATGCCCTGTTTGGAGACGCTGCCGAGCGGAGGTTGCGAGACTCCGGCGTTGTTGACGAGAAGGTCAAGCTTGGTTTCTAGCGCTGCAAATGCTTCGACAGTTGATTTGATGGTTGTCAGGTCGTCTAGGTGCAAGGGGAGGTAATGCAAATGGCCGGTTATGGTGTTTGAGGGGAAAGCGGTGGCTTGAATGGATTCAATGGCATTTTGGGCGTGGGATTCGGAGCGACCGGCGAGATAGATGGTAGCTCCTTTTTGGTAGAGCATACGTGTTAGTTCCAATCCGATTCCCGAAGCTGCACCGGTGATTATGATGACCTTTCCTGACAGAGAAGGGACATCGTCCAACGTGAAAGTCGGTCGTGGAGGGAAGAATTGTGAAAATTGAGCACCCATTTTTAAAGGATTTTAGATTCCAGCAAGGAATAAGACAAGAAAAGCTTGTGTTCTGAGAGGCAGCGGGGGCCCGCATTATATACCAGAGGCTGTTAGGTTGGAGACTAACATAATTAGGGCTAGTCAGCTTACAGGGGTCTTCCTAGACCTCGTTATCGCGGGCAATGAGCACTCCACACAAGATTCCCAGCATAGCTATATGACAGCGCTTCTAAATAGACCATTATGTTTCCAGAAAGGCTTTGAGACCGTACCATTCCTACCGTGCAACCATAGTGTTGAATGTAGCGCAAATTTCAGCCGTGCATACCCCCATCGCTACCGGCTCGGAAAATCTGCCATGAACATTCCTCTGTTGCATGATCACATAGATTGATTGGATACCGAGTTCACACCAGCACGATTTGCATCATTTTTTTTCGTTTTTCCAAGAGAAAAAAAGGTCATTGGTAAGTCCGAGAGCTGCGTAACACGGTCGCACCAGGTCCATTCACAATTAGAAGTCTTCGCCAGGGATGGTCAGCACAATTTCGCATGTCAGAGTGCCAAACCAGATGTTATAGTCACTCTCCTGGCAGTAGCATTAGATTTGACATGGGATAAAGGTCTGTTACAGCTCTCCTGCATCAATGATTCGCATGGATAGATACTCCTCCAACGTTAGCGCAGAACGGGCGCGACTGAACGACGCTGAACGAAAAGATTTAGCCCAGACCTTCATCAACGTCTCCGCTCGAGGCTTGCCAATGGCCATAATCTCGGCGAGAACTCGAGATTCCAGCTTGTTGGCCCCGAAGTCCGTCTGTAAATGATGTCCCTGATCAAAGGGCCCGACCATCTTATGAGCTTGGTCGAGCTTCTACGCCAATCAGTCATTGGGGCATTCAAATTGCGAGCTGAAGGGTATCCTTAGACTAACCCCATCAGCATCAATCAGCTTCTCCATCTCATCTGCCTAAAAATCAGCAAAGAGGATAGTCGCTTGGGTGGGAAAGATTCATGCGAACCATTATAGAGAAACGCAGATTCGTTGGCGTAAGAGATCACCTCCAAGCGCTCAGGTAGACACTCTGGCACGGTGACCTGCAAAAAGCCGAATCTCGGGCCGAGCCCACCGTCATAGCTTTTGATTGGGCTTACAAGAGGATTCCAATCTGATCGAGTACACAATGCGCCATGATGCTCTTGATGCCATTCTCGGTGGAATAGCAACGGGATGCTATTCACAAGACCCTAGTCATCCTATGTGTCTGGGTCAAGAAGATTTGAATGATTATACTCCACTATCTTTCCAAATGAATTAGAGATGGTCGATCAGATTCGGAAAAGGATATGATTGACATGAAAGAAATAATGACCGCAGTGAGATGAATAGGTTTGAAGATGCAAATTCTCTCCACCAGAAAGGTTATCCTGGATATTTCATTTCTCAAACGTCACGATTACTGCCACTTGCTATTGGAGTTGAAAAGAAAAGCCGGTGTTGCCATCGCCGCCCTTATAGTAATATCTCAATATTCTCGATATATGTGGCAATATTGAAGGTCTCAACTACCAGTGCATTGACAGCATACCGGCGTAGAGTCACAGTCCGCTGGCGTTCTAGCATTGCCTGATTTTGCTAGCCATACTCGCGCCGTCAATGATTGTATCTGAACAACAGAAAACCCCGCAGCTTTTCCCATCAAAGTTGTTTCTTTCCAATTACTTCAAAGTCAAAAGCTAACAAGAACCTGACTTGTCTCCGCCAAGGCCAGCTGCTGGCTGAGGCAAGATCGGGGCTCCGTGCTCAACAGCTGTACCGTTCGACAGTAATTCAGGTAAAGGGGGGAGCCTGAGTCGATGGATGCATAAGAAAGCCATCGCTCGGGAAGGAATAAACAGGTAGGCCGCATGTTAAAGGAGTGGGTCGCGGTTGAGACTGTACGCCTCGCGAGAACCAGCGGTCTGGCGGGGTGAGTAAGTGAGATTTTAGTACAGTGGCTAGCGGGAGTTAGGGCTCGGGTTAGTGCTTACTCTCTCGGGACCCAGGTTCAGCCACTGCGCTCCCCCCCCCTTCTTCCTGAGCACAAGACAGCAGGCAAGGTCTGACTTGTTCTGAAGGCTACACGAATTGCTGATGTAGAACGCCAAGTGTGACTCTCCAGCCAGTAAGGGGATTTTATCCGGCTGGTTGATTAAATAAGCGATGATGGCGGGCAGCGCCGTCGCGCTCGTCTCATTACCCACTGTTGCCAATATTATGAAGGCATTGTGAACTTCTTGTCAAGAAAACTCTATTTGGGTCTTTTTCATTCAGTTAGATGAGTCGAGATATCTGGTCAGATCAGTGTCCAGCTAAGTCAGCGGTAAATCGTTGATAATTGGTTAATATTAGTGCTGGGCATGCTTCTGCAGAGATCGGGGAAGAATGAGCTTTATAACCAGAGACTCAGTCAGGGGTTAAGACCGCGCGATGATATTGATTGAGGCAGCTTTGACGCTATTGAGGGGAAGCGCAATCTAGGAATGGTACCGGGTTTGTTGCAGGCCGTCAATCATCTTCCCACTCACCAACTCCTGAGGCTATAACCTAGCGCAAAAGACAGACTTGTCCAAGTATGACTTCATCCGACGAGACTCGACGCATGCAACGCGGCTTGCTAAACCGATGAGCATGATCGGCTTGAGACAGGGGTCATGTGGCCTCGCACCTGGCTCGCAGTTAAGACTGGTCCTAAGTCTCCACATCCGTCGACCGGGTAGAATCGACAGGCAATATCTATCACGGCGGCCACCCATCTCCAGAGCGACGACCCCTGCCAGGCTAGGCCGCCCTACGCATCAGCCTGATCTCCCATGAATTCCTCCAGGCCCAGCCTATCATGACCAACACCTACCTCTTCCGCTGAATCCTACAAAATTGGCCGGACATGTAAAGTACGCCATCCGGATCCTGCCCGCCTCGATCCCTGCCCTGCGGCCCGACTCCCGCGTCGTGATCAACGACTATTCTCTGCCATAGTCCGGGGTACTGCCGCTCTGGAAAGAACGCGAGGCTTGCCGAACGGATTCATTGATTCATTGATGATGGAGCCAGTTCAATTGCTCCGAGAGCGACACCGAAGACCGGCATGCTCTTATCGATTACGTCAATCCGTGGTTCCGCTCGGTGGGTAACAGGTTCACATTTCTTCATCATTAACACCGAATGGGTCCGGCGTGACTGAGGGAGGGTCCAGCTTGGTGTAATTTCTGACTCTCGCTAATCTTGATGTCGAAATAGTAGGCAAACAAGAATCTAGAGCTCCGTGCTGAGAAGACGCATACTTCCATAGCAATCATACCGCGCCGCTGACGAGAAGACAATCTCAGGCTTCGACTTCGTCGACGAGGGAAAGGCATCGATGGTCAAATTGACAGAGTTCAAGGGCCTAAAGAGGTGGGATATTTTGCCAAGTTCAGTGGACAATTCGTCAACGTTTCTGCAGAACCCACGAGGTCAATCAGCCCATGGTTCAAGGAGCCAAGACTTGGATGGTTCTGTGGAACTAAACCATTGAGTAGGAGACTGTCGATCAAAGGATTGCCCCGATATTATACCGATTCCCGAAGGAAGGCTTGGCGGGTGGAGCTTTCGAAACCGATCCAATGTCACCGAGAATATGCCTAACTTTAATGGAACCAAAACTGAGCCCCCGAGGAACGTTGAACTTTCATAGATTGAAGACTGGAACTCCTCCACTCAGCGCAATGTAGGCCTCAGGAACCCTGCAGGCTGTGCCCCTTGGGAATGGTTCGATCCTTCAACCAGCCGAAGGTCAACATCGTCTACCAATTTGACTTCACCCTTTTGGAGATGTATACGGTCTTGGCTGGGATAGTGAGGGTCAGTGTTGAGCACGCCCCTTCGGTTGCTAGTATTTATGTATGATATAGGAGAGCGCTGTGAAAAAAGCTATATAAGACAGCTCGGAACCCTTCTCCAGACCTCCCTTTCAAGTTCACAATCCCACAAAGCAGAGCAAGCAACCTCATCATAACCATCTTTCTTCTCCAAAATGCTCCCCAAGACCATTTTCACCATCTTGACCACGCTCGCCGCAGCGCAAGCCTCTCCCCTCTCTAAGCGCGCCGTGGTCCCCCACGACAGCATCGCCCCGTTCCCCGAGACCGTCCCTAACAACGCCATCGGCAACACTTTCAAGAAGTTCGAGCCCTTCCTCCATATCGCCCACGGCTGCCAGTCCTACCCAGCCGTCGCGGCCAACGGTGACACCAGGTCAGAACGCCTCTCTCTCCTCCGGTGCCCTCCCATCCGTATCTCCAAACCACTAACAAACCCAACAGTGGCGGCCTCCAAGACACAGGCAGCGCGACAGGCGGCTGCCGCGACCAATCCAAGGGACAGACGTACGTAAGAGGAGGATGGTACAACGGGCGCTACGGCATCATGTACGCGTGGTACATGCCGAAGGACATGCCGAACAGCGGGGTGTCGGTTGGTGCGCACCGCCACGATTGGGAGAACGTGGTGATTTGGGTGAACAACCCCAGCAACGCCAACCCGGCGCTCCTGGGCGGCGCCGCCTCGGGCCATGGAAAGTACAAGAAGACCAATGCGCCTCCGCGCGAGGGCGACCGGCCCAAGGTCGAGTACTTCACCAACTTCCCCACGAACCACGAGTTGCAGTTCACGCAGACGCTGGGTCGAGACTTGGCGCTTGTGGCCTGGGACTCGTTGCCCGAGGCTGCGAGGGCAGGGCTCGAGGCCGCTGAGTTTGGGAAGGCGACGGTGCCTTTCAAGGATGCGACGTTCATGGGTAACTTGGCCAAGGCGGCACTGTAGAGGAAAGATGTGTGTGATGCACGGTTGTCTGATGGGTGGTATGGGTGATTGATGTTTCGGGTTGCCTTTGTTCAATAGAGAGGATCGGTGAACGTTGAAACCTTGATCGAGGTTGCGGGAAATAGCTTGGAAGAGAAGCACATTTTAAACCCATCGGCCATTCTGATGTTTGTTGGTTCTCTTGTCATTGTTCAAGATAGTAATTAAATAGCTCCCACCGGAAGGATACTTCGTCAACACCGTCCAAAGACCTGATCAAGATTTGCGTGATGTGCCTTCAACCTAGAACTGTCGAGACTCAGGTTCAGAGATAGAGTGTAGTAGGTATGCTCATATAGGAAGCCAGCGACCGTCCTACTCACTGCCTAGTGCCGCTTTAATTTTCCGACCCCATTGCTCATGCTGAATTAGCAAGACAATCGAAGGAACGCCATTCCATAAGCCGAACAAAACCAGTCGCAATGAACGATCCGCCGGTGCCAGCAGCATCAATCAGAGGCTGCGCATCGACCGCGTTTATGCACGACAGACTGTTTTAATGAAGCTATTTATCGCTGTATTGATAGTCGATCCCTTGAGCATATTTTTGTGAGCATTGACATGGTCATATAATTGAGACCGTCCGGTCTGCTTCAACTGGGGAAGCAATCTTCTGGTACTCCGAAATAAATACCACTTTCATCCAGGTTTTCAGAGATGGGAAAGCGGCCCTGTCGCTGGGCTTGTGAGATGTCCTCATGCGTTTTGGTCGGGATAGGAAAGATGGCCCATAGCCTTCCATAAAGACCTTGTGCCATTGAGCCTAGGATACTCTGGATCGGAAGGACTCGAGTCCGGATCGTCTCCTCATAAAAGAAGCCCATATAGGTCCATCTGGAATTCATGGTGGTCAAAGCGCAAAACCATCAAGCATTGCTCCAATGAGCCTCTCTGGGCTAGATGTCAAGATTGCGCCAATATGACAGGGCATCGACAGACAGCTCAGCTTTTTGGGTGACTCGAGGATGTTAGCAGCAGACTGTCTCCTCCAAGGACTTCCTGCTGATCGACATCCAGGTTGCCCCTACATCTAGCATGTGTCGTGAACACTGCTCTTCCGGACATGACCACAAATTCACATAAGTTGTGGCAACGGATTGCTCTGCTGAAGAGCCCTGTTCGTTCTCTCCTCCTTATTCCTGTTACCCTCGCGCGTATGCATCGACTAAGACTCTATCCAGGCAACTCGTGCCTCAGTTGATTCTTGTGTCCCACGAGCTCGATCCGGTCGGGTTCCGCGTTAAGCTCACTGAAATTCGAATCTTCAGCCGCATACATATATTCAGAGTGCTGTGCTTGCGACACAGGCTGCTGCGGAGTTTGCGTCTTGCGGCGTCGCAAGAAAAACCAAAGCCCTGCCGCGATAGCAGCGACACCCAGCACCCCTCCGACGACACCGCCAGCAATCGCCCCAGAATTCGTTCCATGCGATGTTGGTACAGCGCTCGCTGTCGCAGTCAAGGATGAAGAAGTCGGAGGGGTCGTCACACTCGCTACAGTCCCTGTTCCCGCGCTCGCAGTAGTAGCCGCAGTCGTCGTCGCGATCGCGGTCGTTGTTCCAGTTTCTACTCAGCCGATTGTCATCAGCACTCACTTCGCTAAACCGTGACCCAAGATAATATCACATTCGTTCGAAAAGAACTCACCTTGAGCGATCAGATTCAAGGCGGAATACTTCGCGTTTCCGGGATAATCCTGCGCGGCGCATCCCACCCACGTCTCTCCCTTGACACCAAACCCCTGCGTGTCGCCCTCGCAACAGAAATACCCACTGTAGTTATACAGTCCCCAACTCGAGTCGGCGCAGACAGGTGGATCATCGATTTGAGCAGTGCAATCGGTCCAACTGGGACAGCAAACGTTGTTGGGGATGCTGACTTTGGAGCCCGGGCAGTAGGAGCCACTGGGACAACAGGCATACTGGGTCCCCCAAGTGTGGCCGCAGCTGACTTCATCCTCCAAACAGGTATTATTGCGGCGGGAGGCGAAGCCTTGTATCCCTGCCGTGGCGTTCGTCATGGTGAATGAATTTGAGAGGCCTCGGTCTGGGAGAGAAGGGAGAAAAGAGAAAGGGAAAAAGTATCAGAAAATGGATGAGAGGTGGTGAGAGCTACCATCATTAGTAGTAAAATTATTCTCTCGGTGGGTATCGTTAACAATCATCTCTCCGCTACGGGCAAGGCAGGGGCACCGGGCACCGGGCGCCAAGGTCGATGGAAGGGGCTGAGCGGCCAATGTGCAGCAGCATCCACCATTCCTGTGTTGGCTTGAAACCCCATAGGGAAATTGATGTGATTAAGATCGGCCCCTGGCTGACTCCTTAGCCGCCCCCGCTTGAATCCTTTGGATTCCTCGTCTTTCTCGTATCTGAGTAGCCAAGCACCCGATCTCGGCGCTGAGGCGGGCCACTTACTATTCGACAGGATTCGAGTTTAATATTAATCTCATGCTATCGTATGCTCTCAGCGCCAAGCCTTGTATTCACCACTCGTACTTTGAATCATTTTGTTGATGGTTCGACTACCATCGGTAGCACGCGTTTCACCATTATCGGAGGCAAGGTGTCGCATTAGTAGGCAGAACAGGCTTATTTTTCACAATCTAAAACAGCCCGATTGTGACTCCAGTGTTTGGACTGGAACAGGATGATTTCGATCTCACAAGATTCATCATACAATGATCATAGGGGTTTCCACTGCATAAAAAGACCTCATCAGGGCAAAGGTTGACCCGTGACGAACGCTGACTAAGCCCGCCCGTGGGCACTGCAAACACATCAAACACCTCTCGACCTGTGCAACCTTCAGTCTTGTTCAATATGCTCTGACCCACCCGAGAAGGAGCATTCCATATTATAATAAGATAGAAGCTCTGCGACGGTTTGAAGTCAACAGCAAAGGACTGGATAGAGTTCTTGGTGAGAAGTGAACGTGGCTAGGAAACAGAACAATTCCACACTGACAAGATCACTGATATATTTCACCTTATCGGTCAAACGCATGCACATCGATATCATGATCTCACCCATGGTTCTAGACACCACACCTTGAACTAGTATCCACCTTGTTAATTAGAGCAAAGCTCATCTTTCCATCCAGCCGAGCCGAGATAATCACATATACTCGTCCTCGCAGAAGTCATCAAAGATCCAATTCTCATCCAACTGTGTCCTTTCCCCATCCGTTTCAGCTGCCTCAAGCGCGTCCGTCTTCAGCTTCCTCTCTGCTGCCTTCGCTTGTTCATACTGGGCGACCGGTACCCACCCCTCAGGTCCGACTCCAATGGGATCTTGGCAACTTTGCAATTGGTCATCTGCTTCAGCTTGCATGCGTGCCAGTCGCATGCACTCGCTTGCCTCTTTTTCGGAGTACGTGAGCGGGCACTGTGTTGCATCAGAACCGGTAATGTTCGTCCAGTCCCTCGACAACGTGACCAGATCGGCCTTCAACGTCAAGTTGTCACCCTCCCACGGATCGCTCGCGTGATGAAAGAGGCGCTGCCGGATTGTGCTAAAATCGAGAGCCATGGCGTCATAATGCTTGGGGTTCTTCTCTGCGGTGAACTTGACATACAGATAGTGAAGCTGACGCCTGCGAAAAATCTCCGCTTGCATAAATTGTTCTCTCTCATGCAAGTCATCGAAATCAACTGGGAGACTAGGCTTCTGCAGTGACTCTGATACCTCATCTCCATCATTCTGGAGACTCCCTGGAATCTCACACTGTAAGAAAAGTGGCAGGATAGTGCTGTGCTGCCAGTCAATTAACTCAGTGATCTCTAGGTTATTAGAGATGAGTATATTGTTAGGCTGCAGATCAGGATGCCGCAGAATAGGACGAAGAAGGCGGGGGCTACCATGCGGAATGAGCTGAGGTGCAATATGAATATAACCCTCGAGATTCCGAATGTGGTCGAGATGAGGTTGTGCTTGATAGTTGTACACCTTTCTGCGAAGACGCTGTAGAGGTTGAAGAGGACGTCCGAATTTATGGAGGTACGCGATCTCCTTCCTGACACTACATGTGAAAACTTCGAGACAGTCATTGTCTGCAGGATGTTAGCCACAGATGCCTTGCTCGTGGGTTTCGGATGGTGGAGAGTTATGACCCAGATGGTCCCCGGCCCACCGGGAGGTTCATCCTTCTCCCGTACCACAACCGCAGAGAAATATCAGGGCCAATGCACAAGCGACTTCCATCGGCAAGTGCAGGGCTTGGAAAAGATACTTGCCGAGACCGGGGTAAGTCGGAAAACTAATAGAGACTGCCACTTGCTGGGAATCGTAAAGCGAATAGGCGGGACTCTAGCTCGACTATGTTCGCCACAACTTTTGTTCTCTGCTGCTCGGACAAATCGAACCATACGTCGCCTAAGTTTGTCCCCTGCATTAATTCCATGAATATATATTCAGTCCCGGCAGGGTTTTCTGCATCAGGAGAATATCCAAACACCTTGGGAACTGGTAGACCGTGGTGACGAAGATAGTCCAGTGTTGCTGCTTCGCTTGCAACAACCAGAGATCGGGGCTGAGCGAATAGGTACGGAATGCGGGCCAAGAAGCGGAAGTCATCCCTCATGGTGACCAAAAAACTTCGATTGAAGCCTCCCTCGGCGAGCTTCTCGAATCCAACCACGCTGTCTTCTGGCTGGTGGTTGAACGAGCTGCGAGGCGCTTGAGTTCAGTGACGTTGAAGACTCGTCTCCTCTCGCGATGTCTCAGGTAATTGTTGTAGCTGAATTTATCAATGGGCTCAGTTATCTATCGCCGAATGCCATTCCATCAACATACATCCATCGTCCGGACGTGTACTCGAACAGATCAAAAGAATTCGGTGTGTTGCAGCCATTGGGATAACCAAGTCTGGGAGATGTCTTAAGTTGTGTGAAGAAGAAACAAGAGGGCCGAATTCTAGAAGATGTATGTAGATACAAAGGCATATTCTGAAATCTGAATACGAAGTGTTGCATGTATAGTTGATGACGCGCTGGGAAGAGACGGCGTCGCGTGATTAATTATGCAGGACATATCTGCTTAGTAATAGGTATGCACTTTCCGCTCCCGTGAAACCCTCGCACAGGCAGGTAGTTTTAATGAAGTATTACTCTTTTCTCTGATAGTCGACTCTTCGGAGCCTCAGAAACATTATCGGGCATATACATACGTGCCAGGTCC
Source organism: Aspergillus homomorphus CBS 101889 (assembly GCF_003184865.1). Taxonomy (NCBI): domain Eukaryota; kingdom Fungi; phylum Ascomycota; class Eurotiomycetes; order Eurotiales; family Aspergillaceae; genus Aspergillus; species Aspergillus homomorphus. The sequence goes on along the minus strand of NW_020291887.1, from coordinate 839,701 downwards.
TGAGCACCATAGCGCCTCGGTGCTTTCGTGTATAGATGCTTGAGCCCACCCAGCCCTAAATTGACACGAAGCGGGATATGATTATCCCGCCATTAGGATAGTTATTTTTAGAAGGACTCTACTGGACCGAAGCCTGTATAGGTGGACCTAGTCAAGCCGTGTCTCAGACTCTGCTGTGAGCCTCCCCTTAGTTGCATCCCTCACGAAAATCCTGCCGTTCGACACAATTCATCCCTTCTGGTGTTTGTCTGTCCTTGGTGGAACATGTATCGCCCCTCGACACGGAATGAATGGATGTTCTGCGGAACATTGTTCGCGCAGGGTTCGATAGTCACCCTCCTCGAAATGTCAGTGCCGAAGTGCGCCCTCGCTTTCGGTATCGGTGATGCATGCTCACACTTTGCGATAGCTTCATCTTAGTGGAGTGGTATTCTTGGATCAATCCCCCGATATACCAGGTGCCAGTCTCTTATGTTGTCCCCATCAGTCTCGCTATCCTGATCTTCGCCTGTGTATACGAAACCCTCCTCAGCCTTGACGCGGTGCATCACAAAAACAGCATCTTGCTCACTGCGATTTGCTTCAGCAACCTCTGCATCATCATCTTTGCCAGTCTGAAATGTGTCGAAACCAAAGACGCGGTCACCAGCGTCAGGTACGGAGTTGATGGAACAGGGCATCCCTTTACGGACTCATCGAAGGACCTATGGAACATCATCCAGCCCGCCGTGCTGGCCGCACCCATAATCCTCGCGCTGTCGTCAGCAGGGCTGATCTTGGCCGCCTACCGTCTGCAGCGCGACTACACCTGGATCATCTACAAGACCATTCATGGTGATCCGTCCCTCCGTTGGCGCTATCTTGCCTACGAGGTAATACACTGCCCCAAACTCTATCCCGGAGCACAGCAATTTTCTAAATCAAGAAACAGCTCTACATCGTCCTCATAAAATACGTATTCTTCTTCCTCGTGGCCTTCATCGTCGAATACAACCTCATCGACGTGCATTTCAGCGAGTCAGAGTACAACCTGACGCTAGCTTTGGTCCCCACAACCTTCGTCGTGATGATTCTGGGCATTTACTGTGTGAAGCAGGAGATGAAATGGGCCATGGCTTTCATTGTAATGTGCTTCCTAGGTCTAATCGCCTACCTCCTGAGCCGCATCGTGGTGCTGTGCGGGTCCTCGCGGCGCGCCCACACGATCGCCAAAGACACGATGCTACTCTTCGCCAGCGTGTCTCTTGCATTGACCGTCTTGACCCTCGCCACCGCCATCCAGTGCGTTATCAACTTCGACCACGGGGTGTCGGGCGTCAACCCACGCCATGCAACCTCCCGATCCACGACGATGGGTTCGCGCACCGCATTTTACCCCCTGGAGACCGCGTATGCCGGCCGCACGAGTGACGATGAGGAGATTAGGGCGCTGCCGCCATATCGGTTTGTGGTGAATTGAATGAGATGTACTCCGTTGTACTGTTTGCATAATGTATCCCGGGACCAGGCAAAGTATTCAATCACAGATCTCATCCCGGTCTCCATTTCCATGAACTGTTGTCTGGTTTGAGGAAGTGTGTGGCGTTGCCGTCAGGGCAGACGTTGTCGGAAGAATCTGCAGCTAAATTTCACACCGTGCCTACTGGTGCCCTGGGAAGAACTTTAACCGAAGAATCCGGGGATCAGTCAGTTATGGGGTAACAAAGGCACCGCTGCCCATGGGGTAAGATTCATGCCGGAATATGGGGAAGAGAGCGGGGCCGCATAATGCTTAACGACTGATTTTGTGGGGAAGCATACGCAATCCCCGCAGTTCTGGCAGCCAGACCGCTTGTGTTCGCCCCAGGAACCCCAGGAGCTACGGTATACCTCCTTTCCTTCCGAGAAACTCTGCCATGAATGTTCGTTGCACTGGGCTGTTGAGGCTTTCGTGGCTTGAGCTTTTGAAATCTCCCTAAATCCTACCATTCATCATGTTTCACTTTTCAGGGGACACACCCTGACCCCATCACTTCCCTTTACCCAGCACACATCACACACCCAAACCCAAACAAAAACATGGGCCTATGGGGGCTCAAGGGCGCGTCACTCGCTCGAGCCCGTGTATGCCTGATAGTCGTCCCATCGTTTTTATTGTTCGGCTACAACCAGTCCAAAATAGGGGGCATTCTCAGCTATCCCACCCTCTTTCGCCAATCCCCTAATACTGAAACCAGCAGGACCACCAGGACCGTCGATGCCACCAATGTGCGAAGGCCCAGGGAACGGTCGTCACCAATTACACTATCGGATGTCTCATTGTTGCGCTGTGCGTCACGCAGATTGGGAACCGCATTGGACGTCGTGAGTCCCTGATGATCGCGGCGGCCATCGCAGCTATTGGTCAAATCATTTCCGGCATTGGCAATGGAGGGTGAACGCTGTGGTGCCGGTGTGGCAGAGCGAATGCACAGCCCCGAAGAGCCGTGGCAAGAATGTGGGGATCATTGGTATCTTTATTTCCTCTGGAATTGCTGCCGCTGGGTGGGTCAACGTTGGCTCTTCCTTGATCAAGTCCAGCGAGATTGTTTGGCGTTTCCCTCTCGCCGTGCCCATTTTTTTCGGTCTAATGATTATCACTTTCACGCTATTCTTTCCCGAACCTCTCCGGTGGCTTATTAGCAAGGGCCGCTTGACCGAAGCCCACGAGGCAATGCGGGAACTCTTTTGGGACACGACCATTGACGACGATGCGACTCGGATGGAGATCGACAACATCTCGAGCCATCTTCGGCAGGGTTCGCAATCGGAGCGTGGCTTCCTGGACCTCCTGAAACCCCGAGGCCAGCGGCTGTTCTACCGCATGTGCCTTGCGATTGGCATCAACTTCTGCGCTCAGATGACGGGGGCCATCGTCATCTCTTACTACGAGTCGACAACCTTCAAGAAATCGCTTAGAATTGCTTGGTCTCGAAGAGCAAAAGGCTGCCTTGCTCAATGCCGGGGTATTGACGTGGAAGATCGTGGCAGCTACATTTACCTGTCTCTGTATGGACCGCTTCGGGCGAAAGCCCCTGTCTCATAATCGCCTGCCTGAGCATGGGCTTGTCCATGGCCGCGCTGGCGGGGTGTGTCTGGAGCATTGACTATCGCTACACGATCGGTGCCTTGGTGGCGGCCACTTTTTTTCTCTTGGCCTTCATGACCTTCTTCCCCCTCGAATTTCTCGGAGCCAACTTTCTCTACAGTGTTGAGAATGCGCCCCAAGACTTGCGCATTCAACTGACCGCCATCGGGTCTGTGACCCATTGGCTGTTCAACTTTGTCATTGTGGAAATCATCCCGATCGCGTTTGTAACGATTCGGTGGAAGTATTATGTTGTGTACGCCGTCATTAGGGTGAGTGTCGCTGGGTTGGTGTACTTCTTGTTCCCTGAAACCAATTGCCGGTCACTGCAGGAGATGGACGAGTTGTTCTCGGATCCGACCACTGGTGGCAAGTTCCAAGCTATGCTTGAGCATTGCAGACAGGGCAGCCCGAGACCTCATCAACAAGAACCTTGGTGGCGCACATCAAAATGTTTAGACGGCTTGGGACACATGTATGCCGAAGGAAATGCACAGACTATTCAGCGTACACCCCTTTTATGCATGTTGCTAGCATCGGTTGACCGGACTATTTCCCACATTTATCTCTACTTTCCCGAAATCAATCCCATTATTCTTCAAAAGCTCTCCTTGTAGGCAAGCCCAGCGCAAAGTAGACGATGGCCAGATCCGTGGGGTGTGCTTCCTCAATAAAATCTGTATTGATGTGCGTGGTTCTCTTTGCATGGTCGTATTGTATTGTTCCATGTATCAAAAGCCAAAGCACTGCCTGTAATTGTAATCAGAGTCCCCGAGACCTGGCCACAAAAGCTGTTTCTGAAATGTTATTCGGGCGAACGGCATCGCCGCCTGGGTATTCTCCCCCGCCACTGGTGATCTGCAGGTGCCATCCTTTTACAAAATTCAAGATTTTGAAATCAATCGGAACTCGGAAGGCTACCAAGTGCTGTAGTAAAGTTTGCCGATTGGTCGAGAACAATTACGGGGACATCTGTTCAAACTCCTGCACGCAGTGCAGGTAGCAGGCTTGGCAAAGACCAATGAGGCCTGCTGTCCCGAAAGGAAAGCAAATAATACAAATAGCACAGGATCAGCCAGGAATGCCATTTCCGAGTTCCGGGCCTGTCAAAGCGTTCATAACTTAGTCAAGCTGAGATGCAGAGCTGCCTTACCCCTCCTACTCTAGGTATATGCATGTACATAGACACATCGGTGGCTGCAGATAGGGCTAAGCGAGCTATAATGTGAGTGGCCAGGGTGGACCACACGTCAGAGAGCTCCGGCGATCGTCGTCTGCAAGAGCACCATGATTAGCCGATCGGACTCAAAATGTTTGTTTTCAGTCTGTACTTTTGGCCGCGGGCTCAGGAAGCCGTAGCCTTATTGGATTGCATGAACTGTTCTCTCCGATCGGCGTTGGTTCAAAACTCACGATCGGATCGAATGAACTTATCTTGAATCCCGGATCATCCTCAAGAGTTACCTTTTAAATGGAGTCTCAGTGAGCAGCTACGGCATCCTCCCTTCTGATCACTCTTCTCTGTCTTGCCAAGTCGGCAAATGCCTTCACCACCTTCGACACCATCTGCACACTCCCCTCCGGCCCTGAACCGGTCGGCTATGTCGCCTCGCCCAATACCCAGGGCACTCTCACCATCGTTTGGTCCTGTCTCTTTACCATAATCTCCTGCACTTGGCCCGTCTTGCATCTCGATCTTCCCGACAACGAGAGTTATACTCTCCAGGCAAGCGGGGTAAGCTGAAATGGAGATTCCACAAATAGAAATACGCGACGGGTGATTTCTGGCTACCCGACGGTAAAGGCGAAGGCTTGGTGGGAGTTCCGCAGCGAGACAGGTCATGCATATTTTTTCTAAATTTTCTGCTTGCAACTCATATTACTGTTTATTTGAGCCCCTGCCCACAAAGCATCATTTATTCTATATAGTTCTATTCGGCAAGTTTGAACGCCCCATGACTCTCGATCGCTTTTGAACTTGTCATAATCTTTGGCTTGATCACCATTGATCCTGAGTTTACTACTAGATCGATCCTCTCAGGAAAATCAATTTATATTGAACATGTCATTCTGATATAACTTCGATGACAAGACCTAATATATTGTGCCTAGCATTGGTGGAATGATTAAAGACCCTGTTACCACCATAGGCATCAGTTGTAACAGGCGTAAGAAAGTTTAGTGAATGTTTCATCGGTCACTGTTAGGCTACTTGATTATAAGCATGTTGATTATTCTCTGACAGTTTGAACAACTTATGAGGAGACTCTGGCCATCTATAAATTCAGGTTGTTTTGAGCCGAAGTGGTTGTTGCCTTTCACATCGATTGGGAAAAGTGTGTCAGAGTATAGGTGATAGACTTACAAATTTTGAGCGTGGCTAAACGACACTTGAAACAATATAACATACCTCCAGTAAGTGCCGTATAAGCTTCCCGAGAACAAGTAGTGTTATTTATAGCCTGGACTCTTCATCTCGGCCCTGTACAGTACTGTACTGAAGGTGACTAGTAACAACTTCTTTACTGTCTCCACACCTTGAAACCTTAAATTCGCACTACGACGTTTGGCATGAGATATAAACATTGAAACATGATAACGCAGACCGAATCAACCTACTCAAAGTTGGTTAAGATCAGTTGCTTCGTCAAATAAGGATAGACAAAGTCCACTTTAACCACCCCCAAGCGATGTCGCCGCTCCCAGAGATGGTGGGTGAGGTAATTGCTGAGATGCCAATTGGTGTAGTCAGCATGTTGCTTCGGGGAGAGGAAGCTATGATTTATGAGGGCTTTGTAAATACCCCAATAACTCCCCCCCGGAACGTGATAGCTATTGCATCCTATGCTATACCAACGATGATCCCGGTTGTCGGAACGCCCAACGATCCATTGGAGTGTACGCTGCACGGCCTGCCAGCGGACCTCGCGGTCTGAATAATCCCAGCGTATTCCTGGGGCACCGTCTCGATCGTAGCACAGCGGGATGCCCTTCTGGCCTTTGGCATGGCCCAGCAATATCATCTTGCCCCGACACGCGGCAAGCGTGGGATCTGTCGTGTCGGTGTAAGCCCGAGCAAAGCGGCCGAGGCAATCCTCAACCGCGCGACGCGTCTTCTCAGTCTCTTCCTGCCGATCCCCGGTCAAAGACTGCATGTCGCGTTTGATCCTCACCAGCACGGTCTCGTCGGGATGCTCGTCGAGGAAAGTGGAGATCACGCCGAGGACATGAGGTAAATCATGCCGCAAGCCGACTCGCCCATGCCGCAATCGCAGATCCGCTCCGGAGGTGCGTAAATCCAGAAAGCGCACACCCATCCGCAGTTGCTCGGCTACCGAAGCGGTTTGACATTCGGCCATTTCCAAGGCAAAGAGCTTCACGGCAGGGACGAAGACATACCCCGGGAGGGGCTGGACCTGTCCAACGACAGCCGCACTATTGTGTGTCCCCGGGATGGTGAATGCGGACAGATGAAGGTACCCCGGATGCTGCTGGCGAAGTTGTCGCATCCAGTTAGCTGGATCCAAATCTCCCGCACTGGGCTTGGTGAGAACCCTGACCCATGATGTGAGTCGTCAGATGGATAGGAAGGTAGGTGTTTCTCAAGTCGATGACTCAACTCACGCAATATTGGGTGGGAAAATTATTTCGTCTCCGTTGACGTGCGCTCCCTGAGAAAAGACAAGCATTCCACGGCTATCTGAGTGAGTGGAGTTTCTTGTTTCCTGTGATAACCTTGACCTACTTTTTATTTCCTCGATAGAAAATTCGCCCTTGTGTCACTAGAACATAATCAAACCGATACGATCTGCTAAAGAGTCTTTCAGATGCAGACACTTCAAACCGGCCTGCAGCGGCCTTGTGAGAGCATTCCGGAGTGGTTTGCCCATCGTACTGCCAGATAAATACATAGTATCCCGGGCACTGATGCTCAATATCGGCCAGGGCTACAAGCAGGCTCGCCCTCAGGGTTCCTTCATTGTATTTAGATGGCAGGCTAGGCGTATGTTCCATGTTGAAGAGACCGAGAGAAGCAAGCAGTATTCCACTACATCCGCCAGTGGAATAAAAATAAAGGAATTTGTGGATGTCGAATGGTGGATCTTGTTCTTCTCTTATGAAAATGCACACGTCACTTCCGTCGACATTTGTGGCTTTTTTGAATGGACTATGGACACTGGAGTCAGCTCTAGCGTGAGGGGCTCTGACCCACAACCATAGCCTGAACTCCGGAATCTCAACAAGTCTATTGAAGGGAATAAATAGCAACTTGAAAGAGTTGGTGTTTCTCGTCCTACATAAAAAGGGACTGGACTGACTATTTACGTCCCCTGTAATCAAAGATGGAACAGAAAAATGCTTAACGCAAGCTTCGTCCCATTGTTCGTTACGACAACCGACACATTAAATTACTTGACTGACTCATTTATGTAAATTGGCGCCCCCCTACCTCATCTCCTAATGCTTAGGGCGACATCTTGAAACATATTGTCGACTCTGAGTGAAGAAGATGCAAGCGATCCTAAATGCGCTGCTATTCTATTCTCCAAACCTTAAAAATAGAATAAGTCGAGCGGTAATCCCACGGGCCATTGCTCCCTTTCGATCAACTCGAGCACGCGGCCAAAGAGCGCGAGCTCCTCTGCGCCACCGGACCGGTCGAAGGCCTCTGCTACCCAGTGCAGGAGGGTCCCCGTGGGAGCGCGCGTAATAGCGGCGGGCGATAGCTTCCAACAGTCCCTGCCATTCTGTCTCGTGTCACGGCGTGCCGTCAGTCTCGTGAGAGGCGCACCGGGGGAGGATTCGGATCCAGGATTCGGATGGTGCAACTGGCTATACGCCGTGATAGTGATGGAGGGGGACCGGAGTTCGCAGGTAAAGAAATGGAAGGGAAGCTATGAACACAAGAAAGGAGGGGCGGGAATTGTTATACCGGACCTATCACTTGCAGAATTGATTTGATGTTTCAAGATCTACACCAACTGTCGGCAGAAAAGTCATTGGCATTTCGATGATTAGTTCCGCTAGACAAATTCGAAACCATAGACAACCGCTTAAGTATGGCACTGCAAAGAGACACCCATTCGCCAACCATCAATATCCGGTCCCAGGTATGAGTGGAGTAGCCGAGCTGAGATGGTCTTTCTGGCCACTTTCCAGCATCTGGCTCCAGAATAATTGAATCAGAGGGCTAGAATCATCCAACACCCGCCACTTCCCCATCCACCGAGTATGTCGAGTGAGTGACGGCAATCAAGTCACGGCCAGTTCTCTCTTCTCTTGGGCTGGATGCGATCACGCTGGAATCATATCAACTGATATTTGGTATATTCACAGCCCAGGTCCCGACAAATGTACCTGTCGGCTGGAATGCCAAGGTTCTAAACATCTCTACCAGGAGATATAACCTGGCAGGGAAATAGACAATAAAGCCCAAGAGAAGGAGTATAATGCTAAGTACGACAATAATGGTTGCAATGCCTTCGCGTATGTGGTGCCTTTTTTGAGGAAGGTTGCCCGCCGCATTGGTTGTTGAGCCCGGCTCCGGTTTTTTCGTTGTCTCGTCCGTCATTTCGGCGATTATAAAGATCAATAATAGAAGACCGAGTGGGAAAGCGGTGGTGTGGAGCGCGGCGATTCTCCACAACAGTTTCTCAGTGCTAGTGGGAAAATGGCAGTTCCAGGCTGCGAGATGAACTCCGCCGAAGAGCGTTCCAGTAAGACTTGCTGCTGCGAGAATCCACGGTCCATCGTAGTTCTCTCCGTCTTCAGTTTTGAAGTAATCCTCAAATCCCGTCCCAAATGCTTTTGCTCTCTTCTTTCTCAACTCTCCCCAGGACTGCTTAGCACGGGATGCACTGGTGGGCGTTCTCTCTTTCTCCAGTATAGCGCCCAACCCATTGCCTCGGTCGGAGACCTGGTAGATAGTGATTGGGACATTGACCCCCTGCGGCTTGTTCCAGGCAAGTGCGTAGATGATGACCGCGCAGAGTGTAAATGCCACGGTCGCGATCTCTAGCTGAGAGACTGCCAGATCCTGTACTGCCCGAGCAATCACCTGGATACAGAGTCACAAGAGCTGGAACACTGCAATCACTCGCATAAATTTGTCAGACTTGGACTTATCGTCGATTTCTGCTTAATCGATACTCGGCAGATGGGGCAGTTTTCGGTGTTCTAGAAGTGCAAAAATGTCTTTTGGTGAAAGAATACGGGGGTAATCTTCCTCCTAGCTGTCAGTTGCAAAATTGCTGTTGGTTGCCTCTGACACACTGATTTGGATGGATTTCTCGGGGTCAATAACCTCACCTGAGATCGCAGTTTCCAACACCGATTCGATGCCCTCAGCTCGTAACGGCTCCGGCCTTGCGGACGACTTGATTTCGGACGGGGGGAAGCTGTCCCCAACATGCGTGATTTTGTCCGGTGAGACTTTCGTCCTCATGGTAAATCCACCCATGATCGCGAACAGCCAATGCTTGTCCTTCCATTCAATCTTGCCGCGCACATCGATGTTTGGTTTGAATTTCTCCTCAAATTGCTGTCGCAACTTTAGCGCGTGCCACAAATCGCCAAGGTGCTTGCCCAGCGGGATTTCCGGGGCCAGAATCGTGGCTAAAAACCACGCGGTCGAGTGCTTCCATTTCGATACCTTCCATGGCGGGATCTTCCAATTCCATCCATTCACCTTCCTGCCCTTCAGGTCATTATCGCGGGGGTAATGCTTTTTTTGCCAGGGGAGGCTAAGGTGCTGGACGGTCCAGGTACAGGCAATAATCGTGAATAGGCAAGACCAAACGATAGTAAGCGTGCCTCGGATTTTTGGGGAGGAGACGTAATTGACTTCAACATCAGTCGGTGGAAGCGTGAGTTTGTATGGAAGGTCTTGATTGCACTCGCAAACGTTGTGATCAGGGAAATAATCAGAAACGTTGAAACAGGCTTCAACGTGGATGACAGTAAGACTCAAGCAGGACAGTCGTGATTGAGCTGAGTTGATTTACTGTTCCCATTAGGAATTTGGGAGTAGTTGTTTGCCTTAAGTAGCAGTGGTTCATGCAAGTTGCAACAGGCTCCTTGAGCTTCAGGCTGCCGTTACAAAGTACCTATTCTCTAGATCTCAAGCCAAACATGGAGTCTTTCACACGAAATGATCGAGGTACGCTAGCTGGCGTGGCAGGCCCGAGCTGAACAAGGCTGTTCAATTCAGTAAATGCACGCCAAGATTTCCTGAGGCAGGATCAGCGAGCAGCGGAGTGGATGCATGGGTTTTCCTTTCCTGTTAAAAGAAGAAGCAATATGCGGGCGGACAAGTAACAGGGAGACAAGAAGACGTCAGCTGCAAGCCCCACCGCAAACAAACACCGAGGTGCAGTACTTTGCGCAGTTCTTAGGGTCTGGACTCGAGTGTCGGGGGGCCGGCAATACATACTACGGTGCCTTTTGCACTCTGACTCATGCGATCGATCGACGGAATTGCCATCGATGTGGCCCGGGAGAGTATTCGTCGATGCGAGTACCCACGACTCCCTGTTTCCCAGCACGGGGAACATGCTCGGGATCTCGTCGAGCAGAGCAACATGGACCCCGAAATGCAAGCTTTTCCTTATCGAGATCACATCAATCCGATTCATCACAGGAATGAATCCTTGACCGGTTCCATTTCTACCTAGACAGTCAATTTGTCGGCCCGCTCCGGAACAAAGTCGCTATTCTTGGAGATTAAGATCGATCGATGTTGAACCGAATGAGCACGGACGTTTCCCCCCCCCCCAAAAGAAAAAGAAAAACAACTTAAAGAGAGGCCAGCATGGCTCATTGTTTTAAGCTGAGTGGTTGCAGTAGCCACTCGCAGGAACCCCACAGGACCCAATTATGCGCAATTGCCGCCCCCAGTTACAATTTGCACAGACCTGATGGTGGCATTCGGTTGGAGTTCCCCGTAGCCCTAAGCTGCACTCGGGGAAATGCATGGATGACAAAATGATATTTGAATCACATATCATTGGGTATGCATCGCAATTTATTGCAGGCGGAATAAGCAAAGATACGGTACAGTAGTGCTAGCGCTGACTTGCTAGCCCACATCGCTCAGGCGGCAAACAGGCATCGGAGATTGGGAACCCTAAGGCGCCCTATGAGTGGTTAGTGGTTCATGCACTTCTACGTCGGGTATGCATACAGGTCAGTTATAAGGATGCCATGACTTGCCCCGACATCTACTCTTCCCCACCCCCTTCCTGGCTCCCCCTCCCTCCCTTCCCCCTCCTCACCGAGTAACAAGCAAAGGTACCTTCCAATCTGCAGCACTCGTCCCTTCACGAATCGGTTCTTACGCTTCATCTCGTTTGGGTTACGAGTCATGTTGAATACTGCTTCGAGTCGAGACTGAGCTCTATGCCTCGCTTAAGATATAGCTCTAAACGGAAATAGCTCTGCGCTAAACTGCACTTGAATGCGACTGCGCATAGGGAGGTAGGGCCGGTCCGCGTTAGTGCACTTTTTATCAAGGCCAATTAGCAGTGAGTGTCCTGTCAATCATGACGTGGAGTCCTGGCGGCCATTTTGGCACTGGAGACGATTCAGAAAACCCAGCGAGCGCATATGTCAGGCTTGGAAAAGCAATACCTTGCCGTTGTTGTTTTGTACCGGGGCTCGGAGGGAGATGGTCTGGAATGATGGCAGGGGTCGGTTTTTTCAGGATATAGGAGATAAGGATGTGTGGGCTACTGGTTGGAAGATGGTTCAGTAGCACGAGGACGAAGGACGAGTGCATCTTCCCCAACAGAAGCGCAACCATGCATAGAATGATGGACAGTTTGGGAGAAATGACCCCAAGCATTGCTACTTACCCGATAGACAGTATCCTCAACCTAGGCCATGAGGAATAACCTCAGATCATTGCAATTCTTGCGATCCGCAAATCTGCATCGGACAGGGACAGAGGGAATCAGGAAGCCCGCAGTCAGATGCAGATGTTGCGATCATACACCAGCTTCATCCCAACACCCAACAGCGTGCCCATTGGAGCACCGATTAAGCAGACCCCGAGACACTATGCGGACTCAATGCGAGAGCCGTCTCGTCTCCACTTACCTCTCTCAACGCTCCTGGCGAAGAAAACACGACTTTTCTAGGCCCGGACTTCTCCGGGGTACAGTTTCCCATGAACACTCTGGCTTCCAGGCATGCTTCTGATCTTAGGCACGGGGACGCTCTCATCGGGACATTGCGTTTCGGGAAATTCCCCACAAGTGCTTGGAAAATCTCATGCCCTTCAAATTACTGATAGCAAATATCGAATATTTTCCAGTTATCTAAAGCATCCAAGTGGATAGATTCATACCTCTCTTGTGACGGAAAGTCAAGCTATAAATAGGGTGGGCAACCGAAAGCCTTGATGATCGACTGCAACGTACTTCAATTATTTTCCCTAATGCTCTTAATCCTCACCCTTCTGACCTTTGATGACTTCACACGAGGGCAAAGGTTTACGCTATTACTGGAGGAGCTTCCGGCATCGGGCTTGAGGCGGTCAAGCTGCTGGTGCAACGAGGAGATGCGATAATGCGAGTCGGCTAGTCGGAGCCAGATCATAGGCATCTGAATGTCCGCGCTGACTGAGGCCAACTATGAAGCTAATTTGATGCCAGAAGAACTAACCAGATAGGGCTTGCAGTTTTGAGACATCTTCATCTGATAGTTGGCGTTGGAGTTCTGTCAAGTTCAAGTAACCACAGCTTCAGCTCACTCCACTCGACTCCACTCCCCTCCAGGCCCAGCTCACGTGCTCACAAGTAATCCTAGAGAGCGATGCAGTGAATGATGAAGGAAGGTGAAAGAAGCCTTCCCTTTTTGGGAGTCGGCCTTGTTTTTCCCTCGATAACACAGCTCAAAGCTCTCGACAGTGAACAGATCTCCAGTTCACTAGCCACTGTCTTCTTACATTCTTCTTGTTCTCATCACCTGCGAACCAAGGCAGTATTGGCAGCCCAATCTGATAGCCGCTATGAATTCTCCAACACAAGTTATCGACCCGGATGGTGAACTCGTGATTGTACTGCGCAATTTCGATAAACCTTTTGCAGAGGAGACGAAATATCTTGGCGTAAATATGGTCGCTCTGGATTCATTGATCGAGAAGTTGGAGAACTGGAGCAGCCCGACAACTAATGTGAATCCAATTGCAGATCTGGCTGGAAAGGCCTATCGCATCCAGGTATCCGCAAAGCATCTAGCGCTCGCCTCATCTTACTTCAAGACTCTGCTAGGTGGTAGCTGGAAGGAAACCACAACTCCCTTCCCATCCGGGTTCATTGAAATCGCTGCGAACGGTTGGGGCATCGACGCACTATTGATTCTTCTCAGGATTGTACATTGTCAAAATTCAGAGATACCCCGAAAGATAAGTCTGGAGATGATCGCCAAGTCACAGTCTTGGCAGACTACTACCAGTGTAAGGAGGCTTTGGGGTTCTTCTCGCAGACATGGATTGCGGAACTAGACCAACAGCTACCGACCACCTATGGTCGGGACTTGATATTATGGCTATGGGTCTCGTGGTTCTTTGGTTTAAGCGAACAGTTCCTCCAACTCATCTCTACGGCAATGTCGACATGCGACCATCAGATTTGCAGCCGCGGGCTACCGATCTCTGGCAAAATTCTTGATGAGAGATCTGGTTTAGAACAGTGAATTTATCTAATTGCATTTCAGATCTCATAAACCAGGGAAGAGAACAGGCCATAGGCAATATAATCGACCGACTTTTCGACTACCGAGCCCAGTTCCTCAGCGGTTCTGCGGGATGCCACTTTGAATGCAGCTCAATCATGTATGGGACACTCAGTAAAGCGATGGAGTCACACCATCTGCTTTCACTGAGGCCCGTGGCTCCTTACCGGAGGTTGGGTCTTCATCAGCTTGTGAAGAATGTGAAGGCCTTCAAATCCCCAGAGTGGTGCACCCGCCCCGCCCCCTACTATCATAATATTCATCAATGCGCCCATTCCTCCTTCGCGTCCCTCTTTGGCGAGCTGAACGGTTGTGTTGCTGGTCTGGAACTATCCAAACTGGCAGGCACACCTCCCAGCCTTGAAGTCTGAGAGCCGCCCGTATCGTCAATACGTTCTCAAAATGCCAAGGTACCAAGAACATTGCTTCTGAGTGGCGTATAGATACCTAAGGGGACCCAAGCAAAGCTTCACCTTTGTTCAAAGAGTCACCAATTGTAGCTAAAGTCCTGTCATTTGCTTTTTACCAAGGTCCACTCTATTATCGTAGTCTCTAACATATTTCAGCGAGCCATGCGCCGCTTAACAGCATGGTGACCCTCTACAGGATGCGAGACAGTAGAGTAGGGGACAGTCTGGAGGCGGAGATGGAGGAATTACTTAACATCTCCAACACCTCCATGTCCTGTGCAGTGTGGAGACAGAATCTAGACATTCTGGCAGTAGATCTATTCAAGATAAGCGTAACATACTATTGATGCACATCATTCAATAAGGAACTGTAGATGAAGGCGATGATGGTCTCGTTGGAGATCTGGTACTGCGCAGATTAGGCTATTTCTATTCGGTCTGCACTGACCGCCTTGATTGTAAGCTGCGGAAGAGAGCTACCACGTGACCTTAGATAACGATAAGGCGATAGAAGATATTTCTAATCTTATCAGAGCTACCCCGCTGCATTTCAGCATCAACATCTCATCGCCACCCAAGCTTCATCAAGATGGATTATGACACTCCTGTATCCATACCGCTCGAAAGCACCGCAGAATCTGTTCCAACGTAAGTAAGGAACCTCAAGCATGACTTTGTGCCATCGATGTCCGCTAATATCTTAATCATCAGGACATTGTGCTATGAATGTGGTGCTCCGCTAGCAGGGGCCACGCTCTGCAACGACTGCATCAAAACCTCTGTCGACATCTCCGCCGGAATTCAACGCGAAGCAACTGTTCACTACTGTCGGGACTGTGAACGATGGCTCTCTCCTCCCGCTACATGGACGGTCGCCGCCCCCGAGTCGCGCGAGTTACTCGCCCTCTGCCTCCGGAAGCTGAAACGTCTGAATAAAGTTCGGGTGATGGATGCATCCTTTATCTGGACCGAGCCGCACTCGCGTCGTATCAAGATAAAGCTCACCGTTCAAGACTCTATCGATAGCAACGATGCCCTCGTCCAGCAGAGCTTCGAGGTCACCTACATCGTCATGTATCTCCAGTGCCCCGACTGCAAAAAGTCCTACACTCACAACCACTGGAGGGCTAGCGTGCAGGTTCGGCAGGCGGTCATGCACAAGCGCACGTTTCTCTACCTCGAGCAACTGATCCTCAAAAACAAAGCACATAACGATACCATTAACATCAAGGAAGCCCGCAATGGCGTCGATTTTTTCTTCGCGCAGCGCAACCACGCCAAAGCGTTCGTCGACTTCCTCCATTCTGTCGTACCTATCGAAGTTACCAAGTCCCAAACCCTGATTTCGGAGAACATTCACACATCCAAGAAGTCGTACAAGTTTAGCTACTCGGTAAAACTGGTACCTGTATGCAAGGATGACCTTGTGGCGTTACCGATCAAGCTCGCCCGGCAGATCGGCAACATCTCACCCTTGGTCCTGTGTCAGCGAGTGGGCACGTCCATCACATTTCTCGACCCTAACACTCTTCAGACCGCCGACCTGCAGCCCAAGATCTACTGGCGCGCTCCGTTCACGCCTCTGGCAGAAGTTCCCAACCTTGTGGAATTTATCGTGCTTGACATCGACCTTACCGGTCAAAGCGGAGGGAAATGGCAGCTCGCCGAGGTCACGGTTGCCAGGGCGTCAGACTTTGGTGGGGACCGGCAATACTTCACAAGATCGCACCTAGGAAGCATTCTCCACCCCGGAGACTCGGTGCTGGGCTACATGATCACCGGATCCAATTTCAACAATCCCGAGTTCGAGGAGCTGGAGCAATCGAAGACCTACGCATCCCGAATTCCGGATGTGGTTCTCGTGAAGAAGCACTATCCCCGACAGCACAAAAAGAACAAGCGCAACTGGAGGCTCAAGCGGATGGCCGTGGGCGAGAGTGATCTTCTGCCCACCGATCACGAGCAGAGCCGCGTTGAGAAGGACCTCGAGTTGTTTCTACGGGATGTGGAGGAGGATGAGGAGTTGCGGGCTACTCTCGCACTGTACAAGAACCAGCGGAAAGATGATGAGATGAGCATCGCTGGAACGGAGATGACGGATGGCGAGGTGCCCAGGATTAACATGGATGAGCTCCTGGATGACTTGGATGGCCTGGAGATTCATGAGAAATAGATGGTCGAATACCTGGCAGATACCCTCATTGAAAATATAGGAACCTTATTTATGCCCCCTCTTTCCCGTGCGTGCTGCTTGCCTTTCTGTTGCTGATAGCTTTCACCGCTGCTCCTTTTCCGGCGCAGTCCTACCAACCCTTCCTTCCCCTCTCAAACTGCTGGACAACCTAAACACGCATTTCATTTGCTTCCGCCAGAATACTCAACTTGTAATGCCAAAACTCCTGCAAATCGAGCTCAATTCTATCTGAAACGACGAAGCCTTTTTGTCGTATCTGGCGAATAGCGCCCAAGACTCTATTCTGTCCATGGCTCTCAAGGACGTGGGTTCCGGCCATCCGCAGAGGAAACAATAAAAGAACCGCCGGGATATCAGTATCCGAGAGAAGGGTTTGAGACAAATCCAAAATTGCGGCGACATGTTTGTCGACTTCACTCTGAGTAAGTTGAGGGATCATCCTTGCCATCCAGCATGGATAATAGGCAAAGTTTCCGCAATGATATAGAAGCAGGGCATGATAAATGATGATAGCCAATTTGGTAAATGGCCCCATCGGTAATTCTTCTGACTGACTTTCTGCTTGCCAATCGAGAAACCTTTCTTTGATCTCGAGTCCTTCATGCGCAAGAGCGTCTAATCTGGGATCAAGGGCTCTCAATTCTTGAGGGATGCTTTCAATCTCGTCGAATAGCCTATGATTATTAGCTGCATGTATTAATCCAGGTAGTAAAATTGACTTGCCTGTTCGCAAAGTTGGAAGTCTGTATCATAAGCATGAGGATTTTCTTCGTGGAATTTGGCCAGTTCTCTCGCGTCGAACTCAACATATATTTGTCTGGATCAGGGGTGATGCTGTCACCAAACAGAATGGCTCTATTGGTTTCGAGAATCCAATACGCATCAACCAAACTCCGCGTGGATAATGAAAGCAGTCTTTTAGGCTCCAATAGGAGTAGTACAATAGGAGTAGTATTCTGGCTGTACCGAAAACCATGTGGTTTGCGAACGAGATACCTGAATTCTCAGCCATAAGCTGTGCGAACGGTTAGTCAATTATCTTCGGCTGGTATGGATGCAACATACCTCAAAAAGACCATGGAGAAATGTGCACCAGAATATGTCCTCTCTAAAGACTGGACTTTCCGTCGAAATCGCCGAGTGCAGATTTTGTAATGACCTACCGCAAGCCCGGAAAGCAATCTGCCTAGGAGACCCCAGCTCGCCAAACGACCTGACAGAGCCTCTCCTACCGGCATCCAAGGCTCCGATTGCGATAGCAATGTCTGAAAGCAGAGGGTATTGACCAATGATTGTCACTATATCTGCATTTGCGGTAGCGAATCCCTTACTAAAGTGGCATCGTCGAAGAAAGGATGCGAAGTGGTCTATGTATAGGGCATCATCGTGCTTCCGCACTTGCATGGGAATTGTACACGGCCACACTTGCTTCGAAACATAGACAAATTTCAGGTGTTTTTGTTCGAGCTGCTGCGGCGTACAGGTCTTTTTTGTTCTGACACATCTTTCGCAGGGGTGCCCTCCGTCACACTGGATATTGTGTAAGTTTGACTCATCTCTTGGGACGGTTGCTCGAACCTTCACCCGCCGATTTGCACAAGGCTGACAGCGTGTTGTGCTTTTGCGCTTGTCTAGAGGCCCAACTGGTCGTCTGATACCTTCGCCTGGTCGCATACATGTTTCTTTCCTCATGATGTAAATGATGACAGATTATCCAACTGTTGAAGAAGAGCTGCAGTTGTCAGATCTGGGCTGGGTGACGGGGCCCCCGGGCCGTCATGTGACCCTCTACGCCTGCTCGGCCGCCTGCAGTGGAGCGTAGTGGGGTAACTTAAAGTAATTCTCGGCTCATCTCTAGCATTTCCTTCAAGCCTCCAATCTACATAAATCCGATTTTCGATATATTATAAATTTCGTAGATCTCCTGAATTACCATAAGCGAATTACCATAAGCATTCGGTTTTCACAAACTCCCATTCTTCCTCTTCTTGCTTTGATTTAAACTATACATCAAGGGTCAAAAACCAAAAAGGAAAAAATAACAAAAAAAAAAAAAATCATGTGAGACCAACAGAAAGATAGTTCACCTCGCATACAAAAAGTAGATATGTATGCTGTGAAGAAGCAGCACATTGATGGTAAGCAGGGAAAAAGGCTGAGCCTGGCCCGGCTGGGGCAACTGTTAAATCCCCTTCACCCTAGACGTTTCGGCGCGAATGTCTCAACTGGAATCCATAACGTAGAACAGTTTAGGCTTTGATGTTGAAATATTCCGTGATAACCCTGGTACGCAACTCAGGGTAAAAGTAGTCGTATCCCACCATGATATTGCAGTTGCTCACGTAGACTGTGACCGGATAAACCCCCTGGTACAAGATATCCCACTGACGAGATGTGGTGTTAGCTTCAGTACTATATCTGTATTGAAGTTGAATCCGAAACAGGCTACTTACGGTTGCCACAAGGCCCTCATTGAATTGTCGCCGGACCAGTCCGCCAAAAACAGCGTTATTGGTGACTAGTATGTCTTCCGGGAACAAGGGAAAATTCGAGTTGACGAATCCTTGCCATATAGTTGGCTTGGTGGAGTTGTGGTTATAGGTGGTCAAAGTATTGTCCACCAGGCCATCGTTGGTAGAATTGGTGTAGTTGAAGAAAGACGAGGCCAGGCTACCTTCGAAGGCTTCATCAGCCCGAACATAATTCTGGGATGGCGAGTTGTAGATGTAGCCATTCGTGATGTGTGACAGGTTTTGATTCCTGTTGCTTGGTTAATTCGACAACTAACATAGGGCAGGCATCAGGAATTGTCGCCTACCACTTGTGCTGGATGAAACTGGCCTGGTACTCGGCCTTGATGATAGGTGGATCTGGCTGTTGAAATCCAGCAGAGAATTCATTCATCGAGGAAGGGAATGGGCGGCAACTTGAAGCCCTCACTGGCAGGGTGCCAGCGGCAAGCAAGACGAAGAATGTTTGAAAGAAGCGCATGATTCGATAGTGAAATAATGACTGCTGAAGGTAAATTATGCTTGGGAAAGAAGATGGTGTATCTGTGAAGTCTATTTCCTGGGACTATCGACCTCTTTATAGTTCTACAAAGCACAGATGGGCATGTATGCGAGGACTGTCTACCTCCAGAAACCGAGCTCGCATCTGCTCCGAGAGCGCCCAATAGGTACTGTTTTGGGAAAGCAGGACTTAGGCAACAGGTTTTCAATAAGAACTAACATGTGGTCAGAGTCATTGATTCTCGATTCTAGCCTAACCGAGTGTAGGGCTATCAGTGCGTTCAATTATTGCCTAAACTGGTTGTGTTCCCGGCCGGTTCGATGGAGACGCCGCCTCTTTGGGTGGGTGGGAAGCTTTCCAGTAGCAAATAAGACCTAGACCCGCGCAAAAGTCCTCTCTTGTAGCTGTAAGAGCTAGCATTGAATCTCAGGTTCATGGATGCATAGAATTGCCTGGAACCTGCTTAGTGGAATCGGATCTAAATCGGATCTACCGTACATACAACTTTCCTAGGGTGGGGCCGTTCAAGAGCCGGGCTATGCACAGGAAACCAATTAGAACGAAACGCGCTCGAATAGTTCCTAAAGCAGTCTAGTGCTTGTCCCGCCGCCGCGCGCTGCGGGTCACCAACGAGCCAATCACAGTATATCATACTTGTTCCAGCATCTTAAGCTCTCACTAAGAGCATGGTTGAATTGGGAAGCAAAGATAGGGGAAATTTTGTCAATTGATTCGAGCTACTCGGAAAAGAAGATGCCAATCAGCTGAGCTATAGAGCAGATGAACAGCAAACAAGTAGGAATTCGAATCACAAGCATCTAGACGTAGAATATCTGACTGTAGGACTAAAGAAGGGCTGTACTGTACATATAAACATTACCTTGTTGGGGACTGGGGGTCTACGGTTATGCATCCCACCGGGTATAATGTGCAGGAAGCACTACCTCTCGTATTTTGTCTATAATCTAAAGAATTGTATCTCTTTAAATCTTATCTTCTATTGCGCACTGCGAGCTAAGGCGAGAAGTTGAACTCCCACCAAGGATGAGCTTTGTGAAGCCAAGAATGTGGGGAGGATCAGCTATGGCATGGTACACCGTGTCCAAGCCGTGTTACAGCCAGCTGGTAGCGCTAAGAGACTGCATTGAGACATGTCTATACGTTGATACAGGTTAGACTCTCATGACAATCTCCTTTTTGGCTTTCCTGGCTATCACAGGCACCTGGACCCAGAAGACCTCCTCACCTTCAAGACATGTCGTCAAGACTGATCCTCACGCTCATCACAGTTACCGAGTTTGGGGGAATCAAGTCACTTATATATGACGCGTTGGAGTAGGCTTTCGGTTTGCCGCATTTTATAGCTAGGCCATGCAGCAAAAATCTCCTGTGCTATGGGACTGTTCAGGAGTGTGGAAATGATATTCTTCGTTATAGATGGTTCATAGCAGGCCGAGGGTGTTAGTAGCCTGAGGTTGCAAGCGGGTTGCGCACAGTTACAGTTAATTATATACTAATTATAACTTAATAATTATCCTTTATACTAATAAAGATATAGTATAATAGTTTAAAACTATTTTAACTTCTTTATATCTTGATTAGAGCTTGTATACTATAAGTTTAGTATAGATTTAAATTTATTTCTAAATAGTTCTAAAATTAAGAAATTTCTATAACTATTTTATACTTATTACTACCTCTTTAGTTTTATAAAATAATAAAATAGTAGTATTAACTTTTTAATTATTTATTTTTCTTTTTATTTTTTTAATAATATCTTATATTTTTTCTTATCTCTTATTTTTTTTTTTTTATTTTTTTTCTTTTTTTTCTTCTTTCTTTTTTTTTTTTTTTTTTTTTTTTTTTTTTTTTTTTTTTTTTTTTTTTTTTTCTTTTTTTTAATTTTCTACTATTTACTATTTACTATTTATTACTTATTTTTTTATTCTTATTTTTATTATTTTTATTATTTTTATTATTATTCTTTATCTTCTTTTATATTATACTAAGTTAAAATTATTTTAAATTTTATTAAATCTAACTAGTAAGTTCTCCTAACTTCAGAAATAAAAATAAACTAAGATTTAATACTTTTAAATCTAGTTTAACTAAAAACTAATATATCTGAGTATATAAATATTAAAAATAATTTCTAAAGTAAAATCTTAAATTCTGTTAATTATTTATAAATAATCTTTTATAATTAATACTAGGATAGGTAATAATAAGAAAAATATAGAAAAAATACTTTTTATTAATAATTATATATTATTAAAATTAAGAATAAAAAAAAAAAAACTTATAATATATATTAAGATTTAGAAAATAAAAAAATTTTAAATTATAATTATAATCTAATTTTATTATTCTATACTAATATAAATTCTAGAATAATTATTTAAAATATTATATTAAAAATTAAAAATATAAAATAGATTTAGAAATAGTATAAAAATATTTTACTATTAAAAAAACTAGTAAATAATATAAATATAATAAATTATTAAATATTAATATATTAGATTAGATAATAATAAATTATCTTACTAAATAACTATACTAAATAAAAAAAAATCTTAAATTAAATAAAGAAATTTTTTTTAAAAAAACTATTTTTATAAAGATATAGATAAAATCCTTTAGAAAATTAAAAATATTATCTAATAAATATATATACTAAATATCTTCTAAAAAAAATCAGAGATAGTAATTATATTTAAAACTAAAAAACTTATAAATAATATATTTAAAAATAGAATAATTCTAGAATCTATACTAATATATATAAAAAGATTCCTGTAGATCTATAAATATTTAAAAAAAAATATTAATCTAGAAGTAAGATTTATAATTATATTCTAAAAATAATCTATATTTAATTAATATATATCTACTTTTTAAATATTCTTAAAAAGTAAAAAAATAAAGCTTAAAAAATAAATATTAATTAATTTTTAAAAAAAAAATCTTCTCCAGGAATAAAAAATTTTATTATTATTTTATTAAAAATAATACTAGATAATAATAATTATATCTAAAAATATAAATCTAAGAAATTATAAATACTTCTAAACAGGATTTAATTATTAAAATTAAGCTAAAACTTAATTATTTTTAATAATAAAAATCTATATTAGTAGATAATTTATATTAATTAAATCTTATATTTTATAAAATTAAAAATAATCTAAAAAATTAATTTTTTATATAATTTAGAAAATCTGTAAGATTCAGAAAATCTATAAAATTTAAAAATTTAATTAACTCTAGATTTTAGATAGAATATCTTTAATAAAATCTTTATTAATAATTAATACTAAGATCTTATAGATTTTAAAATATTTATTAAATATAGTTAAAAGATAAATCTTATTAAAGTTATAAAGAATAATATTATAAAACTAAAAAAATAATAGAAATAATTTAATAATACTAAATTTTAATAAAAGAATTATAAAAAAATTTATAAAAAATTTATTATTTCTAATCTAGAATTTCTATAAATTCCTAATATAATATAATCTACAGAACTAAAATAATAATAATTAATAATTATATAAATAATTCTAGAAATTATAATATAAGATAAAATAAAAAATATATTATTGATAAATATTATTAGTTTAAGAAAAACTTAAATAAGTATAAATATTATACTTATAGTAAATTTATATAGACTCTTAGTATTAGAGTAGCTTAACCTGACTGTTATACCTTAACCTTAACCTGACCATAATCTAGTGGTTAGGTTAAGGTATAAAAAGTAATTTAACTATATAATTAAGATTAGATTAAGGTATAACTATTATTTTAATTATTTATATTTATTAATTAGAAAGATTAGGTATAGTAGATAGATTATTAACTATAGATTAATTAATAATATATATATCTCTTTTATATAGATAATATATAAAGTATAATATATTTTTAATTATAGTATAGTTATATTTTTTATATTTAGTTTATTTATTTTTTCTATTTTATTTATTTTATTTTTTTTTATTTATTTTACTTATTTCTTCTAAGAAATATACTATACTTTAAAAAAGATCTTTACAGAACTTAGTATAAAAAAAATAGTATCTAATATAAGATATATATATTAATTATTTTTTATATTATCCAGAATAGTAATTATAATAATATAAAAATTATAAGAAATAAGTCTCTATCTAAGAATATATAATATTTATAAATTTAGATAAGGTTATTTTTTTTATTTTTAATAATAATCTATTTTCTAGATTATTTTTTAGATTATCTATATTCTTATTTTTACTAATATAAAAAATAATAATTATCTTATTCTTTTTTTAATTCTTAAATATAAAGATAATTAAGTCTAGATTAAGATTCTTAAGAATATTCTAGTACTCTTTATTTATAATAAAATACTTAATATATATCTAAAGTATAACTATTTTAATTATATTAAGTTAAAAGTAATTCTAGTAATAATAATAAATATCTTAAGAATTATTAAATAAATATTTAATACTAATACTATTAGTTATAATAAATAAAAAATCTCTAGTTATCTAGTAAAGAATAGAAAACTAATTATAATAGGATTTCTAGTAAATAAAAATATTAGTATATTCTATAATATCTAGAATAATATTAGTTAAATTAAAAATAAGTTAATAAGTTATATATCTTTAATATCTAAGTATATCTTAAGTTTCTTAAATATCTTTATTATAGGTAAAAACCTCTGGTATTTAGAGATATTATAAAAAGCTTTATCTAGATCTAAAAATAATCTAGAGATAATAAATAATATATTAATAACTAGATTCTGATTATAATAAAAATAAAATATTTTTTTAAAAATAGTCTAGTATTTATTATATTAATTAATATTATTATTAAATTATATGTTTTTTTTAAATTTCTTGAGCTTAGATATTAGGTTAAGAATTATTATAATTATATAGATATAATTTTTTATTTAATAAATATAATAATAATATTTCTATAATTTTTAATATATATTCTGTAAGTTTTTAAGAATCTTTTTTTTTAGAATATTTGTTTTCTTACTAGTCAGTTAATAAAGTAATCTAAATAATTAAAAAAATTATTATAGATATTATAAATCTTATAAATAATAAATCTACTATTCTTAGATAAATAAAATATAAAAAGAAAAAATAAATATAAAAACTTAAGAAAATACTTTATTTACTTTTATTTAATTAAAGTTAGTTAAAAATAATTAATATTAGTATAATTATAGTACTAAATAAAGTTTTTAATTACTTAATGAAGATTAAATACCTAGTAAATTATAAAATAAGTTAAATTCTAGTAGATTTTATAATCCAGAAGAAAATAATAAACTAAACTAAATTTAAATTATTAGATAAACTAGAACTTTTTATAATATTAAGAGTTTATATTTATAAATTATATAATTTTCTAAATTTATAATTAAGAATTAGTATAATATATTATTATAAAAAGAAGACCTCTAGGAACTATTTATAAAAGATTTTTATAAATAATTTTTAGAATATATTTTTTTAAAAGTTCTTAAAATACTGGAAGAGATTTTAAAATTTTTATTATTATTATTCTAAATATATTTAATAATATTATTTAAAGTCTTAATCTAAAGTTTCTGTAGAAAAGTATTAACTATAAACTAAATTATATAAATAAAATAAGAAATATAATATTAATTTTAAAGGATCTTTATAAGATTAGAGTTAATAAAAATATTATAAAACTAGATATTCTAGTTAAATTAAGTTTAGAGTTCTAATAAAATTAAATTAAATATTAAACTATTATTACTAATATTATTAGTTATTATATTTAATAACTAGTAGAATAGATTATACTTATATAAAATTAATAAAATAATTATAACTAGATTTTTATTAGTATAAAATCTAGATACTAGTTAAAAATCTAGTAAAATCTTATAGTAATCTATATTTTTTATTAAAAAATATTTAGTTAAAATAAAAAATATTTTTTAATTAAAGCTGGTCTAGTAGTTAACTATAATTAATATTTATTTAATATCTAGAAACTTTAATAATAACTTTATATATATTTCTTTAGATAATTTTAATAGATATTCTTTAATTTATACTTAATTAAGAGGACTTAGTTTTTAATAAAAAAATAAAATAGTAAAATTAATTATTTATTTAAATTATATATACTTAATAGTCTAGAATAATAGGTAATAGATAATTATAAAATATAAAACTTAATTTTAAAAATCCTATTTATTATAAGTAGTAAAGATCTAGAGATAAAAAATAATTAATATAAGTTTATTTTAAGAAAATAAATAAATATCTATAATAATTTTTTATTTAATATCTAACTAATTATTTGTTTAGATATAACTAAAGATAATTTTTTTTATAATTTTTATAAAAATAATAATTTATAAAACTAGTTCCTGAATTTTTAATTTCTAGATATTATAAAATATAAAAATATATAAAATAATAAATATAAAAAGTTTTATTAGAAAATAATATATCTTTTTAAAAACTCTTCTATAATATTAATAATTTTTCTTAATTAAAATAAAATAGTAGTTTTTAAGTTTATAAATAAATTTTAAAAAAGAATATCTCCTGCTATTAATTATAGAAGATAAAGAGTTTTTTTTATAAAATTAGATATAAAATAATTTTCTGATTTTTTATAATATATATAATCTCAAGATTTAGAAAAGAAGTAAAGATCTAATCTAAGTAATTTATTTTAATTTAAGATTTATTATTATTTATAAAGATTTAAGAAATAGAAGAAAAAGGCTTAATAATATTTTCTAAAAATAAATTAAATAATTATAACTAATTTATAATACTAGAAAGATTCTATAAATAGTAGATTAATAAAAAAAAATAAAAAAACTTTATAAAAATAATATTATTTAGTTTAAAGATATATTTATATATAAATATAATTTATTATATTTCTTTTTTTAGCTTAATCTATCTACTATACTTATTATTATTAATAAGTATAATAAATAGAAAACTATATTTAAAGTCTAGAATTATTAAATATTTTCTTTTTCTAAATAACTTAAATATTTAATTATTTAGAGTTATATTTAGAATTAAGACTTAAATAATTTCTTCTTCTATTATAAATCTAAAATCTAAATATACTATTTTATTAAGATATAGATTATATCTTAATAGATATTCTACTACTTATATTTTAATTCCTAGAAATCTTATAATCTTAATATATTTAATTCTTTCTAGAGATTAAAATATAGATATTAAATAAAAATAATAAATTTAAATAAAAAAAATATTTATATAAAAAAGATTTAAAAAAGATTTTTATAGAATCTATTATTAGAAGTATAGTATAGTATCTAATATTTAGATTAGATAATTATAAATAATATAATTACTAAGATAAATTAATTATATAATATAATATAGATAATCTTTAATCTAATATATAGATAATTAAAACTTTTTTAAATAAAAAATAAAAAAATAATAAACTTATTAATTTTATTTAAAAAGACTTAATAGTAGTTTAAAGATACTATACTAGTTTTTAACTATTATTTTAATAATAAAAATATAGTATTCTTTATATAATCTATTAGATCTCTAGTATATAACCTAAATTAAATTATAATTATATATATTCTTTTTATATTTTATACTATAAAAGTATTAATATTATAAAAAATTAAATTATATTAATACTACCAGAATTTCCCTATTATTTTTTATAAATAGAGAGAAAGAAGATATTACTATATTTTTTAATTATTTTTTTTTATTTTAGAAAACTTATTTTTATATATTTTTAGGTGATAGTTAGAATAATTAAGTTAATTCTTATTTAATCTAGGTATATCTTAATTATACTAAAGTTAAAAAAAGTATAATAGATAGGTCTTAGTACTAAGAATAGTTAAGATAATTAATTATTCTATTTTTAGTTATACTATAGTTAGGTATAAAAATTTCTTTAACCTGATTATTAACCTGCAGTTAGGTATAAAAGTTTCTATTAACCTGACCTGACCTGGCTGTTAGCCACTCTACTTAGTATTAATTAAATATAACTAATTTTTTAAAAACAAATATATAAAATAGTAATACTACTAAAAAATAAGTAATTAAAATATAATATATCTTTTTATAAACTAATACTTCTTATTATTCTAGTATATTTATTTAATTAATAAACTAAAAAAATCTTAATAATAATAACTACTCTTTTAATATATATTTATTATAATAATAAATATAGTTATAATAATAATAAAATTATTAATAAACTTATTACTAAATATCTAATTTTTAGTAAATAAAAATATATAAATATTAAGTATATAATTATAATTTCTATATTAATAATTCTTAAGACTAGATATAATTATTTAGTTATAAATATATAATATAAGAAAATATATTCTACTAATAAAAATTATCTAATAAATTAAAAATATTTTAAATAAAAGAAAAATCTAGTTAAATTTATTAATTTAATAATAATTAATAAAATCTATAATATTAGAAATATATTATTAAATATTAACTTTTTTCTATTAAAATTAAAAACTGAATTTTATATTTTTATAATAATAATATTATTTTTTAATTTATATAATAGTAATTTTATAAGTTATTTTTAATATTTATTATATAAAAATCCTCTTCTAAGAGGATTAAAAGCAGATAATCTAATAAATTATAATAATAATATTTAAATTAGCCAGGATTTTTTATATAAATATATTCTAAATCTTAAGATTAATAAATTTATAATAAATAATTAATTTTATAAATTATTATTTTAGTTAATAGTTTACTAAATTCTAGTATTAACTATTTCTTTTAAGAGTATATAAATAATTAGAGTTAATATTTTATCTACTAAGTAAATAATTTACTATATTAAATTTAATAAAAAAAAATTATATATTAATTATTCTAGGATAAAAATAAAAAAATAATATATAAAAATAATAAAATCCAGCTAATATTTATTTTAAATAAAAAATAGAAAAACTTTATAAATTAATTCTTAGCTTATTATAGCTAAAAATAGTAGTCTTAAAAAAAATAATAAAAATAAATAATATTTTTTATATTTTATAATACTTCTAATAGGACAAGATTTCTCAGAAATAGTTATATATATTTAAATAAAAAAATAAAAAAATTATTAAAAATAATAAATAAATCTTTATCTTCTATTAGTAAGTACTTTCTCTAGATAATACTAATATTATCTATAAATTAATAGATCTACTTAGAGACTTATCTAAAGTCTAATTACTTATTATAAATCTTAAAAACTAGATATTAATTAATAAAAAAAATACTAATCTAGTATTTTTAATTTATAGAAAAAATATATTTTTATATTTTCTTAAAATTTACTGATTTTAATTATAAGATTCTATATAAGAAAATATCTAGTAATAAATATAATAAAATTATTTACTAATTTATATATAAATAAGATTTATATATAATTTTAATACTAAGTTATTAACTAAATTTTTTTAATCTAAATTTTTAATAGTATTACTATATTATCTATCTGTTTTCTATTATTATATATTTTATAATTAAAAAATAAATAATAAACAAGATTCTTAAAGTAGAATAAACTTATATAATAATTATCTATAATTATAAAATACCTGAAATTTTCTAAATTATTTTTAATAATTAGACTATAAAAAAGACTTTTCTAAATCTAATAATTAAACTCTTATTATATTTTATAGTAATTATTAATTTATTATTAGATATTATAAAAATCTAGTAATAAATAATCTAAAATAAAAAACTAAAATATTTTATAAATAATAAATATACTAAAAAAAAATTACTAGAATCTAAATATATTTATAGAAATTTTAATCTAATAAATTAAAAAATAAAATACTCTAAAACCTATTCTGAAAAAAAAATATCTAATAAAAAAAATATTAAGAAAAAAAAATTAAAAGACTACTATAATAAAACTTATTAAAAAAAATTAATATAATAAAAATTATAATAAATATAATAAATATTATAATAAATATTATTATAAATAATACAGTAAATTTTATAAAGATCTAAAAAATATTATTTCTTAAAAATAATCTATATTAATTAAATATAGATAATACCTTAAGATTTTCTTTTTTATAATCTAAATTTATAAAATTAAAAACTAGTCTAAATTATATATAATAATATATAATATATAATATATAATATTAATATAATTAATATATTTATATAATTCTTATTATAGTCTTTTTCTCCTATTAAAAGAAAATTTTAAAATTTAATTATTAATTTTATTTTTTTTATTATAACTTTAACATAGCTTTAGAAATATAAAGAAAAAAAATGAATTATTAAATATTATTTAATTCTTTTAATAATATATCTTTCTTTTATTTTATAGAATTTAAGATAACTTAATTATTAACTTTAATTATTTTCTAAACTCTTAAAAAAATAAAAATCAGTTATTATTAAATATTATTTATTAAAATAACTTATAATATTTAAAATATACAAAATTAATTTATTATTTTTTATTTTTATTTAATCTTTAATATAATTAATAATCTAGTAAAAAATCTACTTAAAAATAATTATATAAATAATAAATCTAAAAAAAATAAAAACTAGAATTTTAAATCTATAAAAAATTAATATAATTTATATTTTATTTTTAGCTTATATTATAATCTTTTTAATCTAGATTATTTATATTTATATAATTTATTTCTTAATCTTTTTAAACTAAACTAATTTCCATAATAAACTATAACTAAACTATTTTAAAAAGATTAGAAAAAACAGAAATAAGTAATTCTAGAAATAATATATAATTATCTAATATTTCTTAGCTAATTTCTATAATACTAGAATTAATTAACTTTATATCTAATTATATTTCTATAATTAATACTAAGTTAAATAATAACTTAAAATTTTAAAATAGTTAGATACTAGAATATTTTTTATTAACTTTATTAATATATTTTAATAAAATATTTAATTATATTAATCTTATTTTATTTAATTATAATTTATACTATTTATTAATAATTCTAATATATTCAGATATATTATTTTTATTCTTAATTATACAGTAAATAGAAGAATTTAAATTTAAAAAAAAAGTTTTTAAAATAATAAAAATCTTAATATAACTTTTAGATATTATAATTTAGATTATTTTAATAAGATATATTTAATAATAATTTATAATAGAGTTAAATAATTCTTAAGTATTATAATTAATTAAAAAAAATTTTTTTAATATAAATTTATTTAATCTAGTATATATAAAGATAATATAATAGATTTATATATAATATAAGTTATAAAAATATTATTTTTTAATATATATAAAAAAATATTTTTATAATTAATTAACTAATCTTTTATTAAAGCAGTATTAATATATCTTTAAAAATAATAATTTTATAGAATTTTATACTATACTAAACTTAATATATAATATCTACTAGATAAAATTAATATTCTATTAAATTTTTAAAGTATATTTACTTAATTTCTATATCAAGTTAAATCAGAACTAATTAAAATATAAGATATCTTATAAATTTATTTATCTAAATAAAATTAATAAAACTTTATAAATTATATATTATAGTTTATAACCAGAGTTTATTTAATAAAATAATACTATTATACTAAGAAAAAAAAATCTATATTAAATAAATAAAACTAAGAATTTTTATTACAGAATTAGAATATATTATATAACTACTAGAAATTTTAAAAATTTAATATAAAAAAATTTTTTTTATAAATAATATCTTTATTATATAAGTAATAATATTAATATTAAATAAATATTAATAATAATCCAGATAGAGCTCTAGTTTCTAAAACTAAAACTAATTTATTAATTAATAATAAAATAAATAAAAATAACTTTAAGTTATAAGATAATCCTAGAAAAGAATATAAAAAAAATAATAAAATAAAAATTTAAAAAATTTAAAAAACTTAATAATCTCTATACTTTAATATAATATAACTAAATTTAATATAATTAATTTAATTCTTAGAATCCTATTCTACTTTAAATATATTTTTATATTTATTAAGTATAATAAAGAATATAAAGTTTTATTAGAATATTCTAAAATTATATAAAGATATATCTAATATAATATTCTATAATTAATATAATATTTTAGTATTAGTTTTTTTTAATATTTTAAAAAATATATAATTATAAATAAGTAATTTAAGTTATTAGATATCTAGAATAATATAATAACTTATTAAGATAAATTATAAAATAAAAAAAAAATTAAAAATTTATAAAAATCTAGAAGTTAATAATACTAATATCTATAAAATAAAAAATAATAAAAATAGAGCTAAAAAGAAAAAAATTAAGAAAAAATCTAGTTTTAAAATTAAAAACTATTTTTAATATTTAAATCTTTCTAAAATAAATCCTAAAATATAATTTAAATTATTATTATTAATAATACTATTCTTATCTTTCTATTTACTTATCTATAATATTAAAATATTAATATTAAAGTATTTTAGTAAATATTAATTTATAATATAATTTATAATAAAATTTACTATATTTCTACTATATTATCTCTATTATAGTAGATTTAATAAAGAAACTTATAATAAAAAACAAATTTCAGAAATTATATATAGTATATATAATATATATCTATTCTTAACTTCTATTTTATTTATTATCTTACTCTAATAGAATTATATTTTTTATTTTTAATATAAACTATTTTTATATAAAAAATCTTATTAATTTATTATCTTTAATTTTATATTATATTTAGAAAATAATATATTATAAATCTTTTATAAATAATTTATAAAGATTATATTTTAAGAATATTAATAATTAATATATTATTATAATTATATAGAAACTAATTATTAATAAAGATTAAATCTCTATAAATTTATTTATTTATAAATTTATTTAATTTAGAAAAGAATCTATACTACTATAATATCTACTCTATTATTATTTTATTTAGAATATTTTATTTTTATAAATCTAGATTTTAGGATATTTAATAATATTTTATAAAAAATCTAGAATTTATCTATAAATTAAAAGTATTAATAAGTTTCTTAATCTCTAATACTCTATTTTATATTTATTCTAAACTAATAGATACTAGACTAGAGTATAATAATTTTTATAATAAAGATTTTATTTTTAATAAAATTAATAAAAACTTTACTTCTAATAAAATTGATAAAAACCTTATTTTTAATAAAGTTAATAAGAACCTTACTTTTAATAAAATTAATAAAAATTTTATTTTTAATAAAATTAATAAAAATCTTATTTTTAATAAAATTAATAAGAATTTTATTTTTAATAATATATATTATAATTTATCTCTTCTAGAATATGATTTTATAGATAATATATATTTAAATAATAAAAAATATTTTAGATTTATTAAATATAAATTTTTTTTTTCTAATATCTTATTTAGCAGATCTATTATTAATATTTAAATTTAATCTTAGATTTTAAGTTTTTAATACTAAAATATCCTAAGATAATTATATAAATTTAATTTAATTATTTAATTTATTTAATAATCTAATAATATAAAACCTATCTGTTAAGCTTAATATATTTAAAAATAAAATTAAAAAGTTTCTGCTATTATTTCTTATATAAAATTATAATATTAAAGTTAATTTAAAAACTTAGTCTTTATTTATAAACTTATTTATTAATACTAAATCTAAAGTTTTAATTTAATATTAATTTATATATAAACTATTATAACTATTTTATTCTATTTTATTATTTTAATTAAGCTAAAATAAAATATACTTTAGAATAATAAAATATTCTAATAATTTAATAGAATTATAATATTTTTATACCTAGAATTCTTTACTAGTAACTATATTAGAAAAATTTTTATATTATTTTAATAATAATCTACTTCTACTAGATAATTTTATTAAAATAAATTAAAAGCTGTAATCCTAGAATATATTTATTTAATATAATTATATATTAATAGTTAATTTTAATATATATATAAAATTATTAATAAAGAATTATATTATTATAATTATATAAATAATAATATAATAATATTAATTATATTTAATTTAATATATTATTATTTAGAAATTAAAAAATCTAGATCTAGGTTATTACTAGATATTAATAAAAAATATTATATTAAAATTTTCTTTAATCTTAATTTTCTAGTAGAGTAGATTATGTTTATTTTATAAAATATCTAGAAATACTTATAATCTCTATATTATTTTTTATATATTTAATTCTTATATAATAAAGATTTATTCTTATTTTTAGATATATTTTTTTTAAATTAAATTAAAGATTCAGTACTTTAGGCAGGATTATTTTAAATAATTAATTAACTAAAAATATATCTAATTTATATTATTTTTATTTTTTATTAATAATTTTAGAGTTTATTAAAATATATATAAAATATTAAAAAAGTTTTATTTTATTTTAATTAAATTAATCTATTAAAAATAATATTAGTTAGATAACTTTTTTATATTAATTCTTAGATTTTATAATATATTAATAAAAAAAATTATAAAAATATTTAAAAAAAATATTCTTAATATATCCTAAGGCTTTTATAACTAAATTAATAGAAAAAAAATAATTATAATTATATTAATTATAGTTTTTATTAATAATATACTATAATAAATAAAGAATAATAGAATTTAAAATTATAATACTTAAATTAATTATTAAATATATTATTATCTAAAAATAAAAAAATATAATCTAAAATTTAATATTTTATTAAATAAATATTATTATTTCTAGATATAATTATTTTATTAATATATATAGTCTCTTTTAATACCTGCTAAATAGAAATATTTTCTAGATTTTAAAAAATTATAAACTAATTTATTACTACTAAAATCTATTATATTAATATTTAATCTTATTTTAAATTAGTTATTTAATATTCTATATTCTAATTAAAAAAAATTAGATTATAACTATAGAGCTGGATATAAAAAATTATTAAACCCTGTAATTAAAAAATCTTATTTTTAAAATATCTATAAATTTAAATTTTATTATAATTAAATTAAAGTATTATTCTACTTTTAATTATTTTATAATATAAGGCTAATTAAACTTAATTTTATATTAAATATTTTAATTATATTAAAATTCTACTTTTAAAACTATTTCTAACTCTTAAATTAGATTTTCCTATAAAACTTATTATCTAAATATATATTATAATTATATTAACTATTATACTTAACTTAACTTAATCCAGAATAATTCTAGTTATTATTAAAAAAGAAATTTAATTTAATTATTAAATTTTCTAGTATCTAATTACTATTACTTTAATAATAAATATAAAAAAATTAAAATAGTTTTATTTATAAAATAAAAAAAATATTTTAATTATTATAAATAATATTTTTTTTAATTAATAGTTTTTTTAGGTTAATTACTATCTTTAAAAAATAATAAATAATTATAGAATCTTATTATTTCTAATTTATATATTAATATTTATTTTTTAACTTTTATAACTAAATATAAACTAATAATAAATTATAATATTTTTTATAAAAAATAAAAATATAAGTAAAAAATTATTTCTAGATTATATTTAATAATAGCTGTATGAACTTTAATCTCTAATAACTTTAGATATTATAAATCCTAGACTAATTAAGTATTATTAGTTAAACTTATAATTTATTTAATTTATATAAATTATATATATTAATTACTAAAACTAGACTTTAATAATATCTAATTTTATAATTCTTTTATTTAGATTTTAGTATTCTTAAAACTCTATTAAATATATTCTTAATTTACTAAATATTATATCTTAATAAATAAATATAATTAAGATAATACTAAGATATTAATATTTAATAATTTTCAGAATTAATAAATTAGTATATTAATCTAAGAGATTCTAGATATATTTCTAATAATATATATAAAAAAATATTCTTAAATAATACTAATATTCTATAATACTATTCTTCTTTTTTATTAAAATTAGATTAAATTTTTTTTTAAATTAATATTAAAGTTATATCTATCTTATTATTATTAATAAATTAATAGTTCTTATATTTTTAGATCTTAGATTTTTATTTAATATAATTCTATAATTATATTTCTATTCTATAATATAATATATTATTTAAATATTTAATATTCTTTATTTCTTTTAATAAAGCCTTTATAATATATCTTTTATAATAAAAATTTAGACTTATTATATTATATATATTAGATTAGTAATCTAGAATAAACTTTAATTAATTCTTATAGTAATATTTAAAAAATATTTATATTAAATTTTTTATAGTAATTTAATTATTATCTATTAAACTCTATTATTTTTATATATTATAACTAGAAGATTAATTATATATAATAATTTATATTAATTATCTTTTATCTAAAATTATATATTATTTATAAATTATAGTTTTACTATAATTATTCTTAAAGAATAAATTAGAATAATCTAGTTTTATTTTAATAATCAATACTAGTAAATAAATTTATTTCTAGTTATTAAACTAAAAAAAACTTTAGTAATATATTAGATTATTATAAATATAGATAATAGTTATTAAATAAAGATTTATAGATTACTAAGAAAAAATAAAAAAATCCAGTTAA
This sequence comes from Aspergillus homomorphus CBS 101889, assembly GCF_003184865.1. NCBI lineage: Eukaryota > Fungi > Ascomycota > Eurotiomycetes > Eurotiales > Aspergillaceae > Aspergillus > Aspergillus homomorphus. Next base: position 803,535 of record NW_020291887.1, on the reverse strand, counting down.
AATTATCTTATAATTATAAATAACTATTTAATAACTTTTTATTATTAGCTTATAACTTTTATATAATCAGTTAAAATAGAAAATAAATACTATTATAACTACTATTAATAGATTATTCTTTTTAATAATTATTATCTGCTATTTAGAAATAGTGAATACCAACCCCCTCGGCCTGCTATGTTTACTTCGGACAGTGACGGAAGTTGTCATTATGGAACATATCTCATATATATCTTTAAAAACTATGAGATATTTTAGAACAGCAAAGCACGAGATGGATCCGTCCTGGGAGCAAGAAAGGAGGCTACGCATCGCCACCAGAAGACCTTCCGCTAAGCACCTATTATCCAAAAAGCGAATAATAATAAATACCGGGACAACACGGGATTTTTCTCGATTATAGCCACTGGCTGGGAAAGGTAGGGTTCGAGTTGGATGGGATGTAGCCTTCGAAAAAACTGGGATTGCTATCGCGCTTGCTCTTTTCAACCCCCAGGTGCAGATAATGCCTTGATCTCCAATTTTGGTTACTTACCATCGGCCTATATGCCATAACGGTTAGCAATGCTAATATATCTTCTCGGTTCATCTTATATCACATGTAAAAACCCGCCCTCTCCCCCCAATGCAACAATAGTGAGAAGGTAGGCAGTATTCAGACAGTTGTACTGTCGAGCTCCAGCCTCTACCTACGTGCGCTTGCCGAAACACAAGACAAGACCCAAGCACCCAGCCGCCAAAAGATAAACACCACCAGTAAACATCTGCACTGGGAAGAACGGACTACAAACACTACCTGGAGTCCTCAGCTGCAGTGCGATAGCCTCGGCCACAGTCCCAGGAGCGACCAGCGCCAGCCAGAGAACGGATAAGGCGCCCGGGACCGCGGGAAGCTCCACCAACTCAGCCGCGATCGCCGCCGCCGACGCCCATAACGTCCCAGCCCCCAAGCCTCCCATGATCGAGAAGGCGAACAGCGATGCGGAGCCTGACGCGAAGGGCCAGAATACCAGGCACAGTAGACCGCACAGGCCGGACGCCAGAGCGGCGATCCGAATTCGGCCGAACCGATCGCTGAGTACCCCGATTAAGGGTCGACCGAGCGCTTGTCCCAGGTTCAGAAGCGCGCTAGCCAGACTGCCCGTGTTGGCACTGAGCCCAACTGCTTGCGTTGCATAGCTGGCAAGGCTGAAGAGTAGAGCGATGTAGCCCAAGACACTGAAGAAGCCCCAGCCTAGGAAGAGGATGAAGCGCGGCTGAAAGACAAGCGAGGTAGCACGGAATGGCGGTTTATCACCACTCGCTTTCGGATGGATACGTCGTTCCCGAATAAGCATGCCGCAACCAAGATTGACTGTAAATGCAATGATGGCCAGAATCCGAAAGGACCAGCGTAGTCCGAGCTGCTCAATCATGCTGTTCGTGGCTAGCGAGTAGATGAGCCCCCCTGTTCCCGAGCCCGCAGCCACAATCCCATTCGCAATCCCACGTCGCTTCTTGAACCATTGATTTGGGATTCCCACGGTGCTTATGAATAGCGTGCCCATTCCGAGCCCGAAGCATATACCTTGACTGAGGAACAGCTGCCAACTCTGGGTGGCAAATGACGCGCCGATCATCGAAGCAGTTTCAAAGATAATGCCAGCTAGGAGGATATAACGCGTCGAGAGACGTGAGGAGATCGAGGTGATAACCGGCGCAATCAGCAGAGCGATGGAAATGCTGAGGCCACTGACAAATGCGTAGGCCAGAGCGGAGGTGCCAGGGAAAACATTGTGGGAGAGATAGAAGGACAGGATGACTCCGAAGGCCTGCTTGGATTATTGGGGATTAGTTGATACTGTCATCTTTGGTGGCTCCGATGCGTGAGACTCCTTACACTATTGATGCCCCAAGTGTGAGCATTAATGAGAAAGATACAGGCCACACATACCCAGCCATATCCACCTTCGGGGACTGTGTCTGCAGGCGCAAGTTCCCGTGGCGGCTTCCGTTCGTGCATTGGGGCCTGAGGCAAGGTGGTCATGGGTATTGTTGCGGGAGATGTACGGTATTAGCATTTATTCAGAATCACTTCTATATTGACCCTAAGCAGTCCGGATTTGATATAGAATATATATGTTGGCCTCTTTCACCAACGCCCTCGACTCCTACAACAGCAGTCGGAATTAGGGCGCCGCTCCGACAGGATCCACCCCGATGCTGACGTAAACCAACCAACCATAATTAATGATTGTCTTGCCTAGTTAACTACATAAATTTAGGATATAAAGACCGCGGATGTCTGCGGCCCGACAAACTCTCATCAACACGCCTACTATCTCCGATCCCCCGAATTTCCAATTCCATATGGCGGCCAGTCAGTCTCCCTACGCTTGCGACACCTGCCGTGCTTCCAAAGTGCGATGCGATAAGACACGGCCCCGATGTATTCGCTGTTTACGTATGGGTAATTGCTGCAACTATGCGGAGACAAGAGCCAGCCACCGCGCCCATGCCTCACACCAGAATAAGCCAGCGGTACCGGGGCAATCGCCCTTCCCGCGGCGGAACAAACCCGATAACAGCATCAGCCAGTTTCAGCCAGCCAGAGGACCCATGGTGTGTTATCTTTCCAGATAATCGGTTAGCCCAGGCTAAATTGCTTCAGAGACGGAATCGTGTCCCCAAGGCGTGTTTGCGCTGTCGGCAGTCAAAAGTCAAATGTGATCGGCAAGAGCCTTGTGGTCGGTGCCTCAAGGCTGACCGAGAATTAGAATGCTCCTATCCGACCGGTTCCATGCTTACAGACAAGAATCCTGATGCGACAAGACAGGTCATTCCTCTATACAAGCAAACTTTCCATAGTGGACACCACTGGTCAATCCTGGTTGAGAATGTATGTATCCTCTATTCAGCGCATGCAGGTGGATCTGCAGTCAAAGGTCACATCTAACCACTTCAAGATCGAGAGTCTGCTTAAACATCATCGCTGGCCTGGTAACCACCACGAGCAGCATATGGAACAAGAGAACTTGTATTCTTCTATGGGAAACTTCTTCGGCAGTATGAGTCCGCTACACAATGCCACTCGGAGAGCCCTGCTGTCCCATATTCCGCCGCGGGACGTCGCTGATAGTTTCGTCGAGCATTACCTCAAAATAATCGAACCTTCGCATCAGATTCTCCACGTGCCAACTTTCCTCTCCGAAGCCGAGAGGTTTTGGGATAAGCCCAGTGCTCTTAGCGACGGATGGCTAGCCCAGTTCCTTGCGATCCTTGCCCTCGGATGTCATTTAGTCAATGTGTCTAGTGGACGAAGCGACATGAATGACTCTGGGATTCTCCCATCACAATTGCTGGATGCAGCGCAAGCTTGCTTGCAACGAACGGGTTTTATGATACACCCCGACTTGGCCAGTATACGAGCTCTCTGCCTCTTTGTTATCTTTAGGCAGACAAAGGGGGTGGTTTGCATTGAGTCGGCCGCATTATGGCCCGCAACAGGGCTGATCGTTCGTCTGGCAGTCATGATGGGGTTGCATTCGACTGCTCCGCTTCATAATTCCCACGGCCGGCGTTCACCAATAGACGCTGACATACGAAACACTCTCTGGGCGTCGGTGATTCTTCTTGATCTGCGCCAGAGCCTTGCAGCCGGCATGCCAGTAATGTCGCCTTCGAGGGACCTACTATCAGAACCATTATTCAGCATTGATCATGCGCTTTTAGGGGTGGCTGATCGCCCAGAAGGCTTGCTTTTTCCACAGCTTATCTACGATACACTTCCCCATATCTTCAAAATTCTGGAGCTGGCCACCTCTGCGCAGGTCACCTTGGCCTACAGCCTAGTGGCAACCTATGACCGGCAGATCAGGGCCCTGCTCAAAGACTACCAGAAGCCCTTCCTATCGGTCCACAAGTCCGATATCGACACATTCGACACCAAACGCTTCCAGTGGACCATGATCGATGTATTCTTTCGACGAGTGCTTCTAGCCCTCCACAGTCGGCTCTACCAGGAGCCGCAAGCCTCGACTCGATATCCTGTGTCTTACTGGTCCTCTCTTGAATGCAGCCTAGCTCTCCTTTCCCAGCAGCGCGAACTGTGGGACACCGTATCTGCTTCTTCTTCCTCTGGCTCTACTACCGCCGTCACGGCAGCTTTTTTCTATGCTCGACTCTTCCAGCAAGAATTCTTCCTCGCGGCCGTGACGGTGTGCTTCCACCTGGTGCAGACGCAGGCCCCCTTTGTATCCTCGGCCGACAATAGCCCCAAGTGCCAGCGGCAAGCACGCCACACGATCCTGGATCTTCTACACTCGTGCAAGGAGATATGGGGCAATGAAAAGGAAACCTCGATCTGCCATAGCAGGTCTTTTGAGATGATTGGTACCTTGCTCGCGATCGTAGAGGACGATGCGCAGCCAGAGGAGGGACGTATTCCACCCCCTTGCCCGGGGATTGAGCCATCTTTACCCACCTGTCAAGGCGACGGAGAACATGAATACTGTGGCGAAATATTCCAGCTGCAAACTTGGAATAACCTACCCAGCATGTTCACGGACGAATAAGGAACCTCCTTACCAGACTATTACTTGGCATAGGACTTACGTTTGCCCGTTACCTCCCATGTAAAGCCTATGACAGCCCAAGAACATACCTCCAACGTCATCTCGCCAAACCCTTAAAAAAGCTTTTTAGGGGTATCAAGCGCTATACTTGCTGCGATTCAGTTACCGAAATCCGCGGCAGGATGCCGTGGCTCGACTGAGTGCTCGGAGTCCGGATCAGACGCGGAGGATTGTCCAGGCGTCTGTGGACGAGGCTATCGGTGGAGGGCGATGGAAGTGTTCGTATCTGGGCTTTGAGGATGGGATGGCCGGGGCGCCGCCTCCGCATTTCGAGCCGGATTTGGAGGGGATCGAGGCTATCGCGGTCAATTATGGGACGGATGCGTTTTTATTGGCGGTTCATGAGCGCAGGGATGCTCGGAAGGTGAAGAGGTATTACATAAACCAGGGCGCTTTAGTGTTACCCATGGTGATTGCGAGGCGACTGCGGTTGGCGAGTTGGAGGGGGCGGTGCTGGGGTGTATGCGGCTGATTGCTGCTTCTTTGTTTGTGATGGCTTGTTGCGCGGATGAAGTGGGGGCTTTTCTGGTGAGTGTTGGTGAAGTTAAGATTGGTTCAATAGTGCAGTATTCCCGAGGGTGCATGTGCGGTCATGTAGGATGGTTATGTTATTTGTGAAGCCTCCTCGTAGGGAATCAATCAGCTTTGCAGAGATCTTGCGGGAGGCGCGATCCAGACTAGATGGGCGGAAGGGAAACGCCCATCAGCCTGGATATTGTTGACATCTAGGGGCGTGACCGCTGGGTCACGTGACCCGATGGAATGTAAACACCGTGAAATCATGTAGATAGTTCCTTACTTAACCAAATTAATAATTATTAAAGGCTTTATACCTTTTTCCCGTATAACTACTTACTTTAATAGGTTATAAGCCCAGCTCGGGTTTAAAGTCTTCCTTTAGTTTTTTCTCTCTTTTTTTTTTTTTTTTCGGTGTAGAAAATATATTATATACTGTTCAACGCACCTGCTAATCAGAACTCTTATTTATTATTAAAAATAGTTTTTTTCTAAGTATTAAGTATATTAACCGTCTTAATCAGCTAATAATACGTGAGGTTAAAAAAATAGAGTAAGTATAGAGGTATTATAGGGTAATAGACTATTAATATTACTAAGTTACTAGTTTTATTAGGTATAGATAACTACTAGGTATAGAATAAGATATTATAAATATATCTTTATTTCTAAGATCTCTAGAAAATTATCTCTGGAATTATTAAGAAACTAGCTAAACTAACTTTTTCTACTTTAGTATATTAAATATATAATAACTTATATTAAAAGTCCTCAAGTAATATTAATATAGCTGTATTTAATAAAATATATAAATAATTTAAAAAGCAGTTTAGTATATAGAAGAAAAATAATAAAAAAGCTTATAAAGTAATCTACACAGCTTTAATACTGGGAATTTATTATAAAGTAATTAATCTTACTAGTACTAAGAAAGTATAGAATAAATTAAAGAAATATTATAATATTATCTTCTTTATATAGTTCTTTAAAGAACTCTAAATTATTATATTTTTTTACTACGATGATTGCAAGAATATAAATAAATATATTATAAAAATATTATAAATTTTAGATAAATTTTTACGTAGTCTAAAAATAAATAAAAAACTTTTTAAATTAGTATATATACAGTTCTTATTCTATAATCTAGAAGAATACTAGAATATATTTCTTATCTTCTATATTAATTCTTATTTTAATAAGGAAAAAACTATATAGAATAATATTATCTAAATTCTTGTATAAAAAAAGATATATTTCTAGTTTAATTCTGTAAATATAAATCTTACTAAAATATTAAAAAGAAAAAAACAGAATAATACTAATAATAAGAATAAGAAGAGTAAAAACATCTTATTTAAGAAAAATAACTCTAAAAAGAAAATTCCCTGGGAAATCTGTAAAAACTAAATCTATAATTATTATAATAAAATAAACTATAAATTACTTAACTACTAGGAGTTATATCCTGAACTAAAGATATTAAAAATAATACTAAAAAATACTAAAATAAATATTACAGAAAATAAACTAGGAACTATAATCCTAATATTTATAGTAGTAGAAAATAATATAATTAATAATCTTACTAGCCTTATATCTTAGTAGAAAATTAGTTTTATTAAATATAATACTATAATTATATATCTTAAATATAAAAAGGAATAGATTATTAATTCCAGTTTTATTAAATATTTTATTAAAAGTATAAATAACTTTATATCTGGTATTATTAAGCTGTACAAGTAAAAAATCAGAACTGTTATAGATAAAATAACTTACTTAGAAAATATAAAAGATATAAAACTAAAACTAACTTATAAAACTAGAAGATTCTATACTATTATACTTATAAATATACTATATATATCTAATATCAAGATTAACTTACTTGATATAATATACTTTACTAAATATAGTTTAGTAATATTATTTCTTTCTACTAAAATAATTATTTATAAGATCTTTAATAAAGAGATTATTAACTGAAGTAATATTATTAGAAATTAGTATATTCTATATCTTAACTATAATCTGTATATAAAAAAGATTACTAGTAATAAAATTATAAATTTATTTATTTTTATAAATAAAGCTAAAGCCGTGGAAAATATTATTAAATCTAATATTATAATTCTACTAGTAGAAATAATTATTTAAGTAATTATTTACTACTCCTATATATATAGAGATCTCTGTGAGAAATATATTATAAATATAGATAAAAGTTATATTAATCTAATTACTTAATACTACTATCTAGTCTATCTCTTTATTATAAATTATATATATCTTTTAAAAATAGTAGATAAAATAGATATTAAAGGCTTTACTATACTGAAATATTTATATTAAATATATTATCTTATTAATATTATAATATACCAGGAATATATCTAAATAACTTTTCTAGAATAATATAGATAATATATATTCTTTAATATTAGGAAAAAATATATTAATATATCTATAAGTAGAGAGTCTAGTATATATTACTAGATATTCTTTATTAATATATATAATAGCTGGGTTAATATTTATTTTTTAAAACAGAGAAAAGATACTGTATTAAAATTAAAGTTATTTATTAAAAAAATAAATTATATATCTTATAAAATTAAAACTTTATACTCTAATAACGCGCCTGAATTCTAAGGAAAGAAAATTCTTACTTAGATATATTATAAAAATATTAAATAAGAGTTTACAGCTCTATATATATATAATTAGAATATATTAATAGAATATATTAACTTTACTATTTTAATTTATATTTATATAGTTTTTTATAATTAAGGCCTTAATTAGGATCTCTGGGGTAAAATTATAAAGAAAATAGTATTTCTTAAAAACTTATTACTAATTTATAATAAAATAATTATTATATAGGAATTATATAATAGAAAATATCTAAATTTATTAAATTTTTATATCCTTAGCTGTTACGGCGTTATAATAATTCCTAAGAAAATTAGAAATAGAAATAAGATTCTGAAAATACAGCTATATAATTTACTAGTATATTTTTTTAGCTATATAAGCTTTATAAAGTAATATAAAATTCTAGATATTAAAAATAACAAGATTTTTATTATTAGAGATATATATTTTAATAAAAAAACTAATCTAGAACTATATAGATTACCGGATAATAATTATAATTAATATTATATTTCTACCCTAGTTATTTTATTAACTTATAATCTAAATAAGTATACCTTAGATAACAACTCCGGTGACGAGAAAACTATTTAAATACTAGAATATTAGTATAATCTAATAACTCCAGAATATTATCTAATTAATAAAAATAGTTTATCTATATCTTTTATTTATATTAATAATTACAGAGTAGAATATAGTAATCTAATTACTTCTTTTATAGAGGATTTCTCAGAGTAGAAGAAGTTTTATACTTTATATTTCTTAAAGCAGGTCCTCGCAGCTGGTAATACTAAAAAAAACAGTAATTATAATTATATTATTAAGCTAGCTATATATAAGTAAATTATAGAGTTACCGGAAGCCTTACAGTAGTATATAATAATAATAAAAAAATTTTTTATATTAATAGTAAAAAATACCTAGAAACTTATTAATCTGCCTTACAAATATAAAATAATTTCTAGATATTAGATATATAAAGTTAAATTTAATATAAATAATAAGATCTACTGCTTTAAAACTTACTATATAATATATAGTTTTCTATAGGTTTATAGTATTAATTATAATCTTATATTTATCCCGATAACTAAAATAATAATAATAAGAATATTCTTTATTCTTATAGTAACTCTTAATTATATCTATAAATAAAAAGATATTAAGTAAGTTTTTTTTTACAGAAAATTTTATAATAATAAAGAGATTTATATAATCTAACTAACTAGCTTTAATAATAGTATAATTAAAATATATAAACTATTTCTGCCTATTTATAGTTTAAAATAATCTACTAGAAACTAGTTTTATAAGTTTTTTAAAGCAGTTATAAGTATTAGAATAATTTCTTTTTAAATAGATAAATATCTTTTTATCAGAAAATACAGAAAACTGATAATTCTATATATAGATAATATCTAAATAGCTACTTTTATTAAATATCTTATTAATATAATTTACAGTTACTAATTTTAGTAAGATAGTATAATATTTTAATATAAAGATTAAATATAGTAATAGTATAATCTATCTCTTTTAAAATATATTTCTTTATTAAATTATTACAGCAGCGGATCTTAACAGTAAGAAAATCTGTAAGATATTAATTAATAAAAATATTAAGCTTATAAAGAGTTAAGAACAAGCAGCTTAAAATAATATCAAGAATTACTAAACTAATATTAGAAGTTATATATATTTAATAACTTAAATATATCCTGATATAGTCTTTATTATCAGAAAGTTTTCTTACTATATAAGTAATCCAGCTAAGTAATATATAAATAGCCTTCTCTTTTTATATTATTATTTATATAGAATTAACAGATACAGAATTACTTATATAGTTTATAAATCCTCTGAACTGCTTAACTAACTCGGTGTAGTAATTAATTATATTAATACTGATTATACCAGATATCTTAATATATATTATTTAATAACCGGATATATTTTTATATAGATTAATAGGTTAATTTTATAGGCTTTATATCTATAGTCCTGTATTATAGTATCTATTTATAAAGTAGAATATATAGCTTTATATACAGTAGTAAAGAAGATATACTAAATTATATATATACTAGAAGATATAGGCTTCGGTGGTATATATCTGATAATAATTTATATTAATAATAAAGGTGCTATTACACTTACTTAGAATAATTAGTTCTACCAGAGAATCAAGTATATTAATATAGTATTCTACTGGATTCGTGAGGCTGTTTAATACAGTAATATATATCTTATTTATATTAACTTCTCGGAGAATCTTACAGACTTATTTACTAAGCTGCTCGGAAACATCAAATTTATTAATCTTATTAAGAAACTAGAAATTATATCTTAATTCAGGAGATATAACAGAACTTATCTTTAGTTTAATAGGCTGCTATACTAGCAGCCTGTATTAGTTTACAGATTATTATTTCTTATTACCTGCTCGTTCTCAACACTATGAAAAATCTATATATTGCCTATTTAGGAAATTAAGAAGAAATTAATTAGAATTACTGTGAGCCCATTAAGGGAGTATATTAATATCTAGGGGCGTGACCGCTGGGTCACGTGACCTGATGGAATATAAACACCGTGAAATCACGTAGATAGTTCCTTACTCAACCAAATCAATGATTATCAAAGGCTTCATACCTTTTTCCCGTGTAACCGCTTACTTCAACAGATATACTATCGAGGTGGGAGGAGGATTATGAAGCGGATTTCCGATATATAGTGGGGACCAGCCTGTATTTTGTCTTTGAGACAAAGAAACATGTTTCTGCATTACGGTCTTGTCCAGTAACAATCTGGCCGTGGGGAATAGATACCAGAGAAGAGAGAAATCATACTCGAGCCAGGGCTCAGCCCGGTTCACAACGGGAGACCGGATCAGATAAGCTTATCACGATCTTGTGTGGCTGAGATCACATGATTGCAGTTTGAGATGGAACTGGCCAAGTATATCTCAGGTCAACTTGGGAACGACACATTTCTGGAGGCAGACAGAAAGAGATACAAGCTGTCAGGGTTTCAGATTCAATTGAAGCCGGTCGGAAATCTATTCGCCGGAAATAATTCGGGAAAGATAAGCGTCTCACATGCATGCATGTGATGATAACCAGCGAATGTTGTGCCTTAGGTGTTAATAAACTCCAGCCTGAGCTTGCAAAGTTAAAGATAGCTCTCAAAGTCGCTTACTGACAATGAGGCTCAGTAAGACATCAGTATCTGTTCGTATCATGGCCCTGGTCTAAGACTTCTGATCATAAATTTAGGAACCCAATATGTCTCCGTGGGGAAATAGTGGGCCAATACTAAATTTAGCCATGCCTCGGCTAAATCCAAAAACAGGGTCCATGTCTTGGGGAAAAATTAATGAGAATCATATCTGCAAGCCAGAGTCAAAGGTAGGAATAGTAAACAAAGCAAGATAAGCAGCCCAGATAGTTGCTTACCGCTGTTCTATAGAACCTCTAGAAGGATCGGTCGAAGTGCGCTCGGTCACTTTCGTTCGACGCTGTCGCAAGGCTGGATTAAGCGCTCGGGAAATTGCTGTCAACACTAACTTTCGGTCCCGCACGTCAATTCCAAGGCTGTGGCATTGCGTTTTAAAAAGCTAAGACTGGCGGGGACTCAATCGAACGAACGGGTTTATTTGACCCCTACATAGTATTACTTACTGTGGACCATGATTTTCAATTCCGTGCCTTGTGGGGGAAGTGCAGTGTGGTGATTAATGACTTCAAGGCTCCACCATATCGTTGATGAACAGTGATCGGCTGGGACTGATTGTGCCTTCCTGGATTTACGTCACATAGGGCCCTGGTTGTCTTACCTTCTACCAGCACTATTGGCTTTCGTCTCCCGTGTTTCTCCTCTCTCTCCTCTCGTCCCAGCGGGTTATTTCGAGTGGGTTGTTGTCCCCTCGACAGCATTATCTCCGGGCCTTTCTCTCACACACTCTCTTAAAGATGGCACTCTCCCATCCTCTGTTCGTCAATCCCACTCCACCTCTTCCTCCCCTCTGATTGATGATTCCCTTCCTCTTCATGCGCCCTTCCGAACTTTGGGTGCAGCGAGGCCCTCGCAAGGCCCTCTGGCTGGCGCTGGGGATGGTATGTCTAGCCTGCACCTTTCTGGTAGCGTTGTATGAGACATTCCCGGCCTCGTGGGGTACTGCCTTGGTCGGGGATTTCCACTCACCTCACGGTCCGAGCGACCACAACAGCGAAAACAACAGCTACCATGATCCAAACACCTCGCCGACCAACATCACCGTTCCTCCCAGTGACCGGCGTTGTTGGGCCTTCACCGACCCGGGCAATGTGTTACTGGTTATCAAGACCGGAGCCACGGAAATCTACGAGAAGCTCCCCACTCAACTGCTGACGACCCTGGGATGCTCCGAGAACTACCTGATATTCTCCGATCTCGACGAGCGCATCGGCCCATACCATATCCAGGACGCCCTGTCCGACTACGACCCATCTCTGAAGGAGTCCCTGCCCGACTTCCGCCTCTACCGCCAGCAGCAGGAATACCGCCGCACGGGGCAAGACATCGCGAAGCTCAAGAAAGATGGACATGATGCATGGATACTGGACAAGTACAAGTTCTTGCACATGGTGGAGATGACCTGGCGCGAGCGGCCCTATATGGACTGGTATGTCTTCATCGAGACGGATACCTACCTCGTGTGGAGCAATCTGCTGCTCTGGCTCCGGACGCTTTCCCCCGCCGACGCGCTCTACATGGGTTCGGTGGCCTACCTCATCAACGAGCCGTTTGCCCATGGTGGCAGCGGCTATGTTATCTCCGGGAAGTTGATGGAACGCTTTGTTGACGAGAACCCCGGTGTGGCGAGCCGCTACGATAGTGTTTTCCAGCCTGAGTGCTGTGGAGACGTCGTCTTGGCGCGCACCATCAAGAAGGAAACCGGCGTCGACGTGCTCAACCTCTGGCCACAGATCAACGGGGAGAAGCCGGCGACGCTGCCGTTCGGTCCCAGCCACTGGTGCCAGCCCGTGATCACGATGCATCATGTGGAGCCGAGGGAGCGCAGTGCCATTTTTGACTTCGAGCAGGCACGGGAGAATATCTCGGTGAGTTGATTATCAAAAGAATGTCCGAAAAACGACTGATTACTGACTATTGGGTAGGATCCCCTCTTATTCCGTGAACTGTCGGAGATAGCATTCCCGCCGAATGCGATGCCGGATGAAGAGGAAAACTGGGACAACCTTTCCAACGTGCCTCTGGTCTTTCCAAACAACAAAACTCCTACGCTTGAACAGTGTCGAGATACCTGCTTGGGTCGAGATGATTGTTTCCAATACCGTTTCAGCGGCGAGGAGTGCCACGTGCTGACCGAGGCGTTCAAGCGAGGAGCCAAGCGTGAGGCGGAGAATGGTAAGCAATGGACCTCGGGCTGGAATGTCGAGAAGATCCGGGAATGGCGCGAGAGCCAACCTTGCACCACACCAGAATGGGTAAAGGGCCATTAATGTTCCCTCATTGATGCCGTCTGCTGGCAGACCGCATTATCGGGTTGATGTGGTTTGAACAATCAGACGCTCTGTGCGATGCGCCCTTGTCCCTGTTCTGTGATGAGAAAAGTTATGTTCTATGTGTAAATATCTTGCAGACTAGGCGACCAAGACTGATGAATGATGAACAAAACCACAACACAGGAAGAATTCCTTCTTGTAATTGTGTTCGGACGTGGCGGTGGAGAGAAACTGGTTGATGCCTCAGGCTGTTATAGTTGATGCCTGAAGTGTTCGTGACCGAAAGGGGTTAGTGTATCTCCCCGCTGATGCAATGGTCAAGAGTGACGAAAACAGGTTGGCCGGAGCTCAACCTCTTCAACTCTCTCTCTCCATTGCCAATTGCTTCAAGTAACACCAAAATGGCGTCCATCATCTCCCGTACCAGCTTCCGTGCTCTCACGGCTCTTCCCCGGGCCACTCCCCTTCCCCGATTGTCTCTTTCTAGCCAGCTCCCGCGCGTGCAGCCCCGCGTGCAGCCCGTCCCCCGTCGCTTCCTTGCCACCATTCCTCAGGAGCAGCCCCGTCTGCGTCTCGGATCTAAGGGTATGTTGAAGTCGTTGCTTAGGGTTGCCAATTGACTTACTCTGACTGTATCAAGCCCCCAACTTCAAGGCCAAGACCACCCATGGCGACATTGACTTCCACGAGTTCATCGGCAACAGCTGGGCGATCCTGTTCTCGCACCCGGCTGACTTCACACCCGTGTGCACCACCGAGCTGGGTGCCTTCGCCAAGCTGAAGGGCGAGTTCGAGAAGCGAGACGTCAAGATGATCGGCCTGGTAAGTCTTCAAACCCCCCTTACCCCAACAGAGCATCCAAGCAGCTAACCAATACCTTTCACCTTCTCCGACAGAGCGCCGACGACCTCACCCTGCACGAGGAATGGATCAACGACATCAATGAAGTGAACAACACGCAGGTGCAGTTTCCCATTATTGCCGACGCGGACCGCAAGGTGGCGTTCCTGTACGATATGATCGACCAGCGCGACCTGGACAACATGGCGGAGAAGGGGATCCCGTTCACGATCCGGTCGGTCTTCGTCATCGACCCGGCTAAGACCATCCGGCTCATCATGGCGTACCCGGCCTCGACGGGTCGCAACTCGGCGGAGGTGCTGCGTGTGATCGACTCGCTGCAGACGGTCGACAAGCGCGGCATCGCCACCCCGATTGACTGGAACGCGGGCGACGATGTGATCGTGCCCCCGTCTGTGTCGACCGAGGACGCCAAGAAGAAGTTCGGCAATGTGCGTGAGCTGAAGCCGTACCTGCGTTACACTAAGGCTTGAGTGCCGTGACCGGCCGATGTGTGTCGAATAGAAAATGATGGCAGATTGGAGGTTAGTGGTTAGTTATTGTAACATCAGTATTTAATCTGACCTGTCTTCATGGATGATACTGCCTGTTCTGTAATCGATGGTTCTTCAGCCACTGTGCTGACTAACTGAGACAAGTGTCCAGCTTCCGTGGCTGAGCGGAACATCAGCCACCGCTTAACCGGAAGGAAGAAGGTGGATATTAGTTATCATTGCGCTAACCCGAATCAGTAGCACCAACACAACAATCGCAGCTAGACGAATCACAGCGCTCGCTTTCCGCCGGGTTAATTTGGCCGATGTGTTGTTTTGATTGTTGTGGTTTTTGTGGCCAGACACTCTGACTTCCCACCACTTTCATTCCCTTGTGCGGCTCCTGGCGATCCGTCCAGTCCAGTCCGGTCCAGTCTTACTTCTTCCAGCTTGTTTTGAGTCTTGGCCTGTGCTTAATTGTCATTACAAGGTTGCTGGATTGGAGCATCCCTTGTTGTGCTTCCGACTTGCCAGGCGCCATTATCCGGCAGTCATCCACAACCGTGAATTGCGAGCCGTGGTACCTTTCAGCCATCAGCACTCTTTATACGCCCAGACCAGCGGGGCACACTCAGCTATCCCATATCTTGACTTTCCTATACTCTCTCCTCGTACCATCCCCGGAACTTCCGGACCTATCAGCTCCAATCCCCTCCCCTCCCCCAATAATCCCTCGGACATTCCCAGCTGTCAGCCCACATTCCGTGCACTTCCGCCACAACCCACGGGGGCACTGACACACCACTGGGCACATTCATCAATCCCTTAAATTAAATTAAGCCTTCGCTTAACCCAAGCGTCCGTGCTCGCGGATGCCTCTCCACTCGGGCAGTCGGGATCGCCTATCCCGCGGCTCCAGCAACACCAGCAGCCGCGACGACGGGGATTCCGACTCCACCCCCAACTACTACACCTACAGCCTCTCGCCGCCACGACCAGGCTACCGCGGCGAGGACAGCTACATCTCCAGCTTGAGTCCCAGTCTCACCTCTGCCGGAAACCCAGAGCCATCCCGCTACCTGCCACGACATTATGATTACGAATCCGACAGCCACCATGCTTACGACCATTTGGACAATGTTGTTCAACACCACTATGACTCTGACCCTGAACTACCCCATGACCAGCTCCATGATCCAACCCGCGATAGCCTAGACCCGCACCCCTGGATCCCCCTGCGCCCGCATGTCCCCGCAGCGGACCAATTCATGGCCGAAGCAGGGACAAGGGGCGTGGCACCTAACATGACCTTCACGGACTCCGAGCGGGCAGCAGCGGTAGGTCATGACGGGTCGCACGACGAGCATGAAGGCGTTACGGCTGCGGACCTGGCAGCCGAGCCTCGATCGCGAGCGCACTCGCAGACAAGGGAGGCGGGTCCTCCTTCCTCTTTTGCGTTCTGGAAACGCAGGCCCGATCCTCAAGGCGTTGAACGACCCGATCGAGAGACGCGTCGACAGCGACGGAGGGAGAGGCTGGCTGCTGCCTTTGGGCGGCACGGCACCAGTAACCGGGACAGTGCGGCGCAGGAGTTACTTAGCGGGGATGCGTTGGCGAAGCTGCTGGGTTCCACGGCTGGTGATGAGGATTGCTTGAGTCATCTTGGCGGTGGGGAGCGGGAGGATGAAGCGGGATATGGTGACGCGGGAGGAGAGCACAGGCAGCGGAAGAGGCCTGTTATTGCTGCGCAGCCGGTCGCTCTGGCGCCGTTTCCTGTGGATATGCCGAGGGACCAGGCGCGGGGGAGGATTGTGTCGGGGGCGCAGTTGGAGCAGGGGGATGCGGCGGTTAGGCATCGCGGTGGTGGTGGGGAGGCTACGGAGGCGATGTTGCGGAAGGAGGAGAATTGGGAGCGCAGTAGTGGGTCGGGCTCGTCTGGTCGCGGCAGTGTTGCTAACTTGCCTTTTTGGAAGAAGTGGAGGGGCACCTTCATTTTCTTTGTCGTGTTGTTGGTTATGGCTGCTATTGCTATACCGGTGGGCATCATTATGGCGCGCAGAGCGGATAGCGGTGGGGGTCCCGCTGATGCGGACAAAGATAAGCCCGCTAATTCCAATTTGGATGGGATTAGTCGGGATAGTATACCGGTATGTCTTCAGTAAAGGGGGTGGGCAGGCGTGCTAATCATTCCCAGGCGTACGCCCAAGGGACCTACCTCGATCCGTTCACCTGGTATGATACTACTGATTTTAACGTTACCTTCACGAATGCGACCGTGGGAGGGCTGTCGATCATGGGTCTGAACTCGACCTGGGATGATACGGCCCGAGCCAACGAGCACGTTCCACCCTTGAATGAGACCTTTCCATAT
The DNA here is from genome assembly GCF_003184865.1 of Aspergillus homomorphus CBS 101889. Classification (NCBI taxonomy): domain Eukaryota; kingdom Fungi; phylum Ascomycota; class Eurotiomycetes; order Eurotiales; family Aspergillaceae; genus Aspergillus; species Aspergillus homomorphus. Next base: position 786,530 of record NW_020291887.1, on the reverse strand, counting down.
GGTTCGCAGCCTATTCGAGGGGTGAACCTCGGAGGCTGGCTCTCCATCGAGCCATTCATTGTTCCCTCTCTCTTCAACTCCTATACGACTGCCGACGGTATCATCGATGAGTGGACCTTAAGCGAGCGTCTGGGCAGTGATGCCAACTCGACCATCGAGAAACACTACGCAACGTTCACCACAGAGCAAGACTTCATCGACATCCGAGACGCCGGGCTCGACCACGTGCGCCTCCAGTACTCGTACTGGGCAGTCCGCACCTACGACGGCGATCCGTACGTGCCCAAAATCGCGTGGAGGTACCTGCTCCGCGCGATCGAGTATTGTCGCAAGTACGGACTGCGCGTGAACCTCGATCCGCACGGGATCCCGGGGAGCCAGAATGGCTGGAACCACAGCGGTCACCAAGGCAAGATCGGGTGGCTGAACGGCACGGACGGGGCGCTGAACCGGCAACGGTCGCTCGACATGCACAACCAGCTGTCGCAATTCTTCGCACAGGACCGCTACAAGAACGTGGTTACGATCTACGGGCTGGCGAACGAGCCGCTCATGCTGTCCCTCCCCGTGGCGGATGTGCTGAACTGGACTACGCAGGCGACCGAATTGGTGCAGAAGAACGGCATCAAGGCGTGGGTAACTGTGCATGATGGGTTTTTGAATTTGAGCAAATGGAACAAGATGCTCAAGACACGGCCCGACCACATGATGCTGGATACCCACCAGTACACCGTGTTCAATACCGGCGAGATCGTGCTCAACCACACCAGACGCGTCGAATTGATTTGCGAGAGCTGGTACAGCATGATCCAAGCGATCAATGTCACCAGTACCGGGTATGTAACATAGGCCCCATCCCAGCCCATCCCATCCCTAGCGCATGAGAAACCGCGACTAACAAACCCCGATGAAAAGATGGGGCCCTACCATCTGCGGCGAATGGTCACAAGCAGACACCGACTGCGCGCAATACGTTAACAACGTCGGCAATGGCAATCGGTGGGAGGGCACGCTCGCCTCTACCGGCACCACCATGTACTGCCCCACCGCCGACGAGGGAACCTGCTCCTGTACCCTGGCCAATACTTCGCCTGTGGGCTACTCCGACGGCTACAAGACCTTTCTGCAGACGTACGCTGAGGCGCAGATGTCCGCGTTCGAGACGGCCATGGGCTGGTTCTATTGGACCTGGGCGACCGAGTCCGCGGCGCAGTGGAGCTATCGGACGGCTTGGAAGAATGGGTACATGCCGAAGAAGGCTTATAGTCCGAGGTTCAAGTGCGGAGATGCCATTCCCAGCTTTGGTGACTTGCCGGAGTATTATTGAGTGAGACCTGGGGGTGGATTGGTTTGTTATTGGGATGGGTTGTTTTCATGTGGGTGTACATATTATCATGACGATTCGATTATTGAAAATGATTAGAGGTTCAGAGATATGATGACCATCAAAGCGTGCCCTCATAAATCGTAAATTAAGTTTGTATAGTGAAGATGACCATGTCGAGTAACTCAACGTAGTAGACTGTATAGATCACGAGTGCCCCAAAAAACATGATCACGTTTAGACATATAACTTCATTATATAGTCTATTCATCAATGCAGCTCATACACCGTCGATGACGCTTTCGGAACGAAGCTCCCCTCATACATCTCGTGTCTGTCCTGATGGACGTAGCTCCCTTGACCTTCGTAAGAATATCCACGTGCTGGATCATATTGCTGTTGGGGCTGGAACGTGCGTTACTGCCGGCGGGACACGAAGATGACTACGCCAGCAACAATGATCGCCACACCCGCTACCGTCCCGATGACGAGGCCAGCAATCCATGCTTTGGAGGGAGCGTTCGGAACGGCCAGCGCCACCTCGCTCGGTGTTGAGGCCGCGATCGAGGGCGTAGCAAATGTCTCCGATATCGATTTTGCTGTGGGAGAGGAGGTGAGGGCGGCAGTCGTGACGATGCTAGCTGAGCCTGTGTTTCATACAACTCAAACTTCATCTGAAACCTCGTATCCCGAACAGAAGATATATACTGCTTGTGGTACTCGGGATGGGAAGTTCACGGTAAACTGTATTTGCATTCCAAGCCTGCGCGCAGAACAGGTTGCTGGCGCTGGGCCCACCGTAGGGGGACGTTTCGGAGATGGCCATCGTGCAGCAGCGCGCGGAGGTGCTGATTTACCCCACACAGTGCAGGTCAGCGTTGGAGATGCTCTTTGACGGTTAATAATTCTTCTCCGGACGGCCTGGACTTAGCAGACGAGACTCTGGTTGTTGTTGTATTGGATCGTGTTTGCCGTGCATAGGGTTGCGAAGGAACATGCCGTCCCTGAGCAACCTGCGGCGTAATTGCCTGACGTCGTCCATGTGTTTGGGTCGGTTAGTGCTTGAGCTATTGATTAGTGTGCTAGGTGCGCTGCTTGGTTGGATCTGTGCATCGATCGCGTCGCTTACTGCCTGATGGTCCGAGATACCAGCCGATGAAGTGTGGATTACTCTCCACGGACATGTCCACTGTGGTCTGGCAATGACTGCTCCGGATATAGAGTAAGAGGATAGTGATAGGCCATATGGGCCATAAGGCAGTTGACACAAGGTTTGCTCTGCTGAACATTGTGGTTGATATAAATTGCTATCTATGACTGTGTGAAATATAGGACAGAGGATGGTTTGATGCAATGCGTAGGGGCGAGACCCAGGTAAGCACTGTTTGCTAAGAGACGAACGACAGAGAAGACTTCTCAAACAGCGCCCCCTTATAGTGCGGATGAAAAAGAGGGCACCTCATTTCGTGTCTTGGTAACAGCAACTCTGCCGCAGCATAAGGATAATAGCCTTGTACAAAGACATCTTGCGAGTTGTTAGTTGTCTCCGGTAGCCTCGTGGCTCGCAGGGGCTGTTATCTAGCGGATGAACCGCCGCAGCGAAATGCATGGGAATTAGCACGCGCGCCTATGAATACAATGGTATCATTCGCTCGCTTCGTCACTCCCCATTTATTGCCTGCTAAAATGGCTTAATTTAAAGTCAGAACGTGGTGGAGTCAGGCCCTTATCATTGGCCGTTATTTTGAGTGCAGGCTAGTTTTACCAAGATATGTAAGCAAGCTGCTTCGCGAACCCGGCGTTTGCCGGCAGTGAGGACCCCTAAGCTTAAAACTCATATTGGCTAAAGGTGTCCCGTCTTGGCGCTGACGCTAATTGAGGTAGCACATGTGCTAAGCCGTATGCACAGGCTAGGCTAGACCCTGACTGGGGTTGCCATGCTCTTAAATCTCTCATCTCCCTCCTCCATCCGCCCCACGCTATACGCCGAATGCCTCCTCTTTTCTAGTCGCTTACTGTCAGTTGGCTTGTTGCCAGTCAACATGCTTTCATCCCGTTATACGCGCTTTGTTTTCCTCACAATCCCCTCGCTTGTTCTCTTATACTTCTTGTTGCATACCTTGGATGTATTACCAACACCATTGAGCCACGGCAAGCCGGACGCCACGTTAGGGCTATCCGAGCTTCCGGCATCACCGCTGAGCAGCGGCAGCAGCGACAGCAGCGACAGCAGCAACGATAACAAACCCCAACCCGACCCTCATAACCCTACCACCCTCTCCATCACCAATTCCCAGCCCGACACCACGAAAACAGCTATATCCGGGATAACCGACAAAGTATGGCACTCAGCCAAGAACCCCAGCCTCACCACCGAGCAATCCGAGTGGATCAACAGCTGGCTGTTCAAGAACCCGACCTTCCGCCACGAGCTCCTAACCGACGACTCAAGCCTAACCTTCGTGCGAACTCGCTACGGCGCCACCCGCCCGGACATCGTCGAACTCTACGAGAAGCTCCCCATCCCGATCCTCCGCGCCGATCTCCTCCGGTACCTGATTGTCCTTGCCGAAGGCGGAATCTGGAGCGACCTAGACGTCACCTGCGACACGGAAGTGGCCAACTGGGTCCCGGCGGAGCACCAGCACGCCCAGATCGATATGATAGTGGGCCTGGAATTCGATCTCGCCTGGCGCGGCGAGGGGACGGAGATCGCCTCCCAGTTCTGCAACTGGGTGTTTGTCGCGCGGCCCTCGTCTCGAAATCTGCAGGTGGTTGTAGACGCGGTCGTCAGCAAGCTGAAGGAGATCGCTACCGCGAATGGTGTCGGTATCGAGAACCTGACGCTGGATATGTTGCCCATCGATGTGGTCGATGTCACCGGTCCGAAGATCATGACGATTGCTTTGCTGGATGGGTTGCGGCAGCTGTTGGGGCGGGTGGTGGATGATCGCGACTTCCATGATACCAAAACTCCCAAGTTGGTGGGGGATTTGCTGATCATGCCGGGCAATGCGTTTGCGGCGGCGCAGAACGGATACCCGCGCGATCAGAGCCCGGCTTTGGTGACCCATCATTATGCTGGCTCCTGGAAGCAGGCTGATGCTGAGGCCAAGGAACGGAAGAAGCTGCAGCAGGAGCAGGGGTAGAGAAGTCTTAAGATTCCCGTGATGAGGCCATGTCTATAGTAACTGTAATTCTCGCGATGTATATTTTTCTATTTGAAAAGGGTTCCTCCGAGCAGTCTTTATAAGTATACTTAACAGGGGGGGTGGTCGGAAGTGATTAGGACGGCACAACCAGGTGCTACTTCTACAAGGAGCGATGGAGTTTCGAAGAGCGTCGATACCTGGCAGTGAATAGCCTTCTTGAACCCACCATTAGGTGGTTTGCATTGGGGCTGTTGTTCAGGGACCTGAGGCTATACTAAGCTCCGCATTCTAGAATAGTTCCCAACTGACTGGATCTTGTCAGGCTTTCTTGATTCGTGGTTATGCACGGAATATAGCCACCCTGCAATGATTTCCGGAGTGGTGAATACCACAAACTCACGATTTATCCGACCTGTGACTACCGCCACAAGAAGCAGGCAGCAGCGAGATTGCGGGGAGAAAGATGATGGCGGAGTATTCTCGAGGCTGATCTGGACAACCTCACTACATAGACTAATTCTAACCAGGGTAGTGCCTATAGCATCTCTAATTTGGAGACATCTTGACATATGGACTGCCTAACTCATTGCGATTGATTGACAGAATGCACGCTTGCTAGATACATGTACTGCGCCGAATTGCCATTGGTTCCCTTGATAGTAATAAGCAGCGTTCCCTTATTGAAAGTCACTGATATCTTCGGTCATGTCTCTCATGGCGACGACGCGCGTCTTCTTCTTCTTCAATTGTAGGTCTTCGAGCTGAAGAGCTTGCAGGTGTCGAGCCGCGGGCCGAGCCCCTAGCACTCCTCTGCCACCCTTGGCGACGTCTGGAAGAACCACGAGTGGAGTGTGAATGTTGTTGAGGGGCAGATATTCTACTCCCAGAGGTTGTACCTGGTCCTGCTGTCGTATTAAGAGGTCTTGGGGGTGGTACCTGGGCTGGTGGTGCTAGCTGGGCCATGACTCCTTGGATAAATTGCTGGGGCAGGGACTGCAAAAGAGTACCGGCAGTCACCCTTCTTCCTGTCTCAATATAGCGCTGGGAGAAAATACGCCAGAGGTGCTCTGAATAATCGTCCTTCGTGTATGGACGGGGACAATAAGGCTCATTCTCGACGAAGGCCTGGACTGCCCGCCTTATCCCTTCTGTGTTCATAGTGATCGAACCGCAAGCATCGAAGTCGATCATCCAGAGGCTCACCATACGCTTTTTGAAGTTCGGGGTTCTGTTTGTTGCCCACTCGAGCGTACTTGTTCCAGGTCTGAGCCGTGCAATCTCCTGCAGCGGTGGGGAGCGACGGACAGAGTTCAAATCAAATGGTGTGCTCCCCAAGACAAATTCAACATCCATGGCGTCGATTCTTGTATGCCAATGAAGAATGGCGAGAGCGTCTGCCATACTTATGGCATATGCGTCTGCATCAAGCTGTAGCTCTTGGATTTGATCCACGTGGAGCTTGTAATTTCGGAGAGAAAAGAAGCGACTTCCTCCTGGAAGCGACGTCCCATAACGTTTTCGACCCAGGACCAAGCGAATTAGGCAGTCTTTGTTCGAAGTAGAACTTTTGGCTGCGGTGACATGGTTGGGGTTGCAAAATAGGTCGATCAGTGCGTCTCGGATTGGCTGAGGCAGGGGGAAGATTCGTTCCATACACAGAATCTCTCGAGGCCGACGAGGAAAGGTGGGATCATCGGGGAAAAGAGAAAGGTTGTCGGACCAGAAGTCGGACTCTTTGTTCGCGAACCAGGCTGCTCGAGGGATCTCCAGGCCACCAGTCTCATAGCCCACTCGGTCAAAGCTCTCTTGAATCCGAAGGTGCATCAAGTAATTGTTCCACAACTTGTCGGTTCGCTCAATCAGGAGAACCTTGAACGCCCACAGAGTACCGGCTTGTTCAAACACCTTGCCTATTGAGCCTGTTCCAATTTCCCGAAAAGGAGCCTTGCAGCCAACCGCTGCTTGTTGGCGCTCTGCGAAAGATGACGATGTCGAGATCACAGATCTGATTGAAAGAAATCGCTTGAGCCGAGCTTGTGGAGTCTCGAGCTGTTCCTGCTGTAGCCTGTCTTCCAGCTGCAGGTTCTGTTGCATAGCATCTGCCAACGAACTGGTCCATGACGTATCTGTCGTTTGGTTTTCGCGGCGACTGGCCATGGTCGGAAAGCGAGAAAATGGGGGCTCAAGAGACTGACGGTGATAGGAATGATAGATGGAGGATGTGAGTTGTGTGTTTCAACATGGTGAAGACAGAGAGAATAGACCGATTAGCAGAATTATGGGATGAGAGTCAAGCTGTGAATGGCGTTCTGCTCGAAAGTAACACAGGCGACGGTTATTCACTGCAAACCGAATTCTTTATTGTCTTGCCTCGACAAGCTCAATAAATTGCTTGCCCAGATAGAGTCCGTCTTGTTTCTCGGACTTTACAAAAGAACTCGAGATAAGTGCGGCGGTTTGTAGATAGCGGCGTTGGAAAGCCATCCAATGCGGCGTGTTCGGTCGTGGAAAGAAGGGATCATTTTTGAAAAATGCATCGACTGCTTGTATAACACCCTCTAAATCGGCAGTGATCGGGCGGCAAAGGTCAAAGTCCAGCACCCACATGGTGTGTAGTCCCAGTACATTCGTTACATTGTTGGCCTCATCACTTCCAGTTGGTGGTGGGGCCAGCACGAATTCGATATCATTGCCATCCACTTGCCCAAGCCAGTGCAACGTGGCCAGCGCCTCGCCCATCATGGCGGCATAGTAATCAATGTGGGCCGATGAAATGCCCAACTCGATCATTTGGTCAACGTGGAGAGGAAAGTTCCTTAGCGAAAATCCTCGAAATCGGGATCGCACATTCAGCGCTGTTCCGAAGGTGCGTTTGCGGCCGACGTAAGGTCTAATGAGGCAGGCCTCATTACTCGGACTGGACAGGATCTGCTGGCCGGTTTCAGGAGGGCAGTATTTTCCCACAAGCAAAGCTCTCGTCGCCTTGGGGAACGGTGGAATTCGTTCCGCGATTGTAGCATTGCAGGCCGAGTATCCAGGTGGAAACAGTTGGAGATTGTCTGCCCACCAGGCCATATCTTTCGGGGTGATGAAAGCGTGGCATTGAGGAATACGAACTTGAGGCTGTAGACATCGGTTCTCATGGTCGCGCTTGATGTTCGATAGGCTTAGGAAGGCGTCAAATGCTCTCTTATGCATCAAATAGTCGTTTGCAAGAGATCGTGATGGCCCTCCATCTTCTCGCTTGATTGCAGGCCCGTCGAGGCTTCTAGCCCAAACAGTACCACAGAACCCTGCTCCGATTCGATGGTAACTCTGCTGAGAATTACGATGGTTAATCATCGTGGTAAAGGTATTTTAAAGCGATTTCAAAGTTGAAGTGATTTGGTACAGATGAGAGGCCTGATTTGGTTCTTGGTCTCTTAAGATGATTTTGAAGGGTGAGATATGAGTCACTGGGAGACCACGCTCGGTTCGAAAGATTTGCAGTTTGGTAATTCTGACGACAGAAGGGAAATTCGGGCTTCCGCATCTCTCATATAATGACGTCCATATATGTGCTCTCGGGCTTCCGCTAAAATATCCCTGACTCCATAAAATCAGGTTCAAAATCGTGTTGCGAGTTACCCACCAAAGATGATTGAAGGCGCTCCTTAAGATTTTCGAAACCGGCCGATTCTATACCTTTTGATATCAAAATATACGGGTTTATTTGTCTGACATCGCCTTATCCCAACTCCAAAGATTATGTTCGGTCACCCAAGGTTGCGTTTGACTACAGCTTTGAACTCAGTTCACACCTCAACTTTTGACTTGGGTCGACACAGCGGTTGTCAAGCTGCCAAAATCTTTGACAGAATTCCGGCAAATCCAATATTGAGACTGACGTTTTGATTCATTATCGCAAATCTCGATTGTTTGGTGAGAGGAAACTCGTTAAACTTTCCTACACACTTGGCCCGTAATCCATCTTGCCGAGTTGCACAGAGGTGCCTTGATACATTGATAGATGAGATCACTACCTCCAAAGCTGCCTGCATAAGGTCCATGATATTCCTAGACTTTTCCTCAATTCCGACTGATTCATCAATTCCAGATTGAGATATTCCCGCCGGGCACCGGATCAGATTGCCGAATTGCGAGGCTCCCCCGAGGGGCATTATATTTCTTTTCGTGGTGAATGGAAAAAGAAGATAAAAAAAAAAAAAAAAAAAAAAAAAAAAAAAAAAAAAAAAAAAAAAAAAAAATATGCAACAGAGTATAGAAGACAAGATAAAAAGAGAATAAAAGAGAAAATAGAGCCGGAGAGGCCACAACTCAAGTTTCCGAGAGGGTGGGTAGTTGGCCTCATCCGTCGTATCCGAAGCAGCCAAGCAACACACTAGAGTATCAAGGTTATATCTACGCGATGGCAGGAGGCTTATCAAGTTCAGTGGGGCATTTCGTCAGCTTTCTTCTAATGATCCTCCGTTTCAGCGGGAAAAAGTTGCCGAGCAGCCGTGGTGGGGACTATATCACTATCTGTTAAGAAGAGAGTACGACATAACAGGTGGTTTAGAACAGAAAAGTCCCACAAGGTACCGTCCGTTGCCTCAAAATGAGACAAGCGCTTCATGACGTGAGAGTCTGATCAGGACAGACGGTCGTATCAGACCACCTATATGATGCACCAGTATGAAGGGGCGAGACACACCCACAAGCCGGTCTTCCAGAGTACTTAAACACGGGACAATCCCAGCTACTCTGGACCTTCAAAGAACGATCGTATCCCACACAAGAACCATCGCCAAAGGCAAAAACCCAGCATAATGTCAAACATCGAGAATCAGACCATTCTCATTACCGGAGCATCCGGCTTCGTTGCGACTCACGTCGTCCGGGTCTTCCTCCAGCGTGGCTATCGGGTCCGTGGTACAGTCCGCTCCGAGCAAACCGCCGACAAAGTCCGCGAGATATTCCCACAGTACAAGGGTAAACTGTCCTTCACAATCGTCAAGGACATTGCACAGCCCGGCGCATTTGACGAAGCCGTGAAGGACGTCCAGGGCGTAAGTTCAGCCAGCAATCTTTCCTCCCCACCCAGGTTCTCAACCACCCAATACTAATCCATTCACATCTACAGATAATCCACACCGCATCCCCATTCTCATTTTCCGCCCAAGACCAAGAACGAGACCTACTCCAGCCGGCTATCCGCGGCACCAGCGAACTCCTTGAAGCCGCCAAGCGGCACGCCCCGCAAGTCACCCGCATCGTGATCACCTCGTCCTTCGCGGCCATCGTCAACCTCCGCAAGGGCTACTGGCCGGAGCACACCTACACCGAAGCAGACTGGAACCCAGAGACCTATGAGCAAGCAAAGGTCGCCGACGGGTCCACGGCCTACTGCGCTTCGAAGGCGCTAGCCGAGAAGGCCGCATGGGAGTTCGTCGACCGCGAGAAGCCCAATTTCACGCTCTCGACCATCTGCCCGCCCATGGTCTACGGGCCCGTGGAGCACCACGTATCCAGCATGGACCGGCTCAACGAGAGCGCGGCCGACATTTACCGGTTCATGAATGGCAGCTTGAAAGAGATCCCTGCGACGGGTTTCCCTGCGTGGGTCGATGTGCGCGACGTGGCGGAGGCGCATCTGCGCGCGTTCGAGTCCGATCAGGCTGCTAATGAGCGGTTCTTTGTGACCGCCGGGAATTATACGTATGAGCAGGTCTGCGAGATCCTGCGCACGAAGGTGCCCGGTGTTGCTAAGGAGCAGGTCCCGGCTGGGAAGGTAGACAATGAGACGCCCCGGGTGTATGGTGTTTCGAATGAGAAGGTTCGCACCAGGCTGGGGATCGAGTTCTACTCTTTGGAGGCTAGTGTCAAGGATACTGCTGAGTCGTTGCTGAACTTGGAGAAGAAGCTTAGTCAGTGATGGGGACACAGTGGTTGTGTGTCGTACATAAATAGTACGATTTGGTTCATGAGAGAATGAATAAGTAAAAGCAACTGTCCTTGAGGGGGATGCGGTCACTGTTACTGCTCGCGACATGTGTTTTAGCTAGCATCCTAACCTTCTAATCTGGGACAATCGCGTCACCAACCGGAAGCACTAAAATATCTTCAATCAGTAGTATGCAAAGAGCCGTATGATCTATGGCCATTGAGTACTCCGTAGTCAGCCCAACAAAGAAAATTGCTCCGTGACGCCAAGACTGAACGAAGTTCATGGGGGTAAGCAAATATATGTGATAAGGCCAAGCCAATTACTGACGAGAAATCTACTGGTTATACCTGTAGTTATGCTATATTCATTGTGTTGTTTCCATTGTCCAGAATCCCTTAGTCTTTGACCTTTGACATAATATATTTCCCCATTCGACCTCAACACAAAGCTTGCCGCTCGTACAATTACAAAACACAATTCCCCCTTTGAACCAGCAAATTTCGATGCCCTTTCAAAATGGTGCGACATCAAATAGAATACAGACATTGGCTGACAGAACATCGGAGGTATAAATACAGCATTTCATGAATCCAAAACTCGCATTCCTTCTCTCCCATGCGCGAAAAGGAACATTCCTTGCCTTACTGCTCATCAACGAATTCTTACCCATCGACAACTCTGGGTCTGTTCGAACGTGCTTCTATACGTATTGGATTTCCAACTCGAATCCGGTCTTGACCAGGGCGAGGCTCGTCAGAACCGCGTGTTTGTACCTTTCCCCAAGCTACGGGAGCAAATCCGCCGGAACCCAGGCAGGGCTATTTGGTTTTGTTTCCTTGGAGTCGTGACTTGCCTTGCGCTTACTGCGCTCGTTGTAGCCGCTGTACTGTCTACCAAAGCCAAGAATGAACCACAACATCATCTTGACAAGCGCTGGGGCAGATTCGCCGAACGGCCCATGGATGATAGGTGCTACGGCCAAGAACGCACAGCGATCTTCCTCGCCATGTTCTTGGGACTATCAGGCGCTGACCAATAGTATGCGCATCATTGGGCGCTTGCTGTTGCCAATTCATTCCCCCTCTTCGGTCTTCTGCTGCTGGGTAACTTGGTGTGTTGTATCGGGTCTCTATGGTCTAAAACGTGGCCTTCAACCGTCAGCAAAATCATCAACACACTGGCTCCCCTGATTATGCTTCCCTGGTGGGGTTTGATATCATCCTTTGGGTGGTTGGGGGCGTGTATGGCACTCCCGGCTGCCCTGGCGGTAGTGGGTCCTGGAGGTACTGATCTGATCCTGTTATGTCTGGGCTTACATTAGTAGTGTTTGATATGGGATGCACGGGAGGACAGAGGTGATGTTGAGAGCATTATACATATAGAAATGATGACCTGTTGTCGTTTGAAACTCAGTTTGAATAGTAGTTCTTTAATCTAAGTGGAAAAACTAGTTTAATAAGTAGATTATACGAGTGAGTGGTTATGCCTAGGCTCTGGGTGATACCATAAAAAGAAAAAGGTTTTTGTAAGAGTTGGTCCAACCAGCGTTAAAGTGTCACTGTCTAGACTCAACAGTAAGCGTACAATCATCATGATTTCCCACCGACTTGTGAGATCGATATTTGCTTTCAGCTGTGTATGCAGGAGTAGCAAAAGTGACCGGATCGAAAGATTTTCAGTACTTGGACATTAATCACGGAGAAAGCCGCTCAGCCCCTATGGGCACAGAATATGATATACCGGTCCTTACCACCAAGAAATAAATCGTTAGAAGACGAGACAAAGGAAACCAGGATCATGCATCTAGCAAGGTGAAAACCTCATTCAATAATGGGGAAGCCAAAAGTTATAAAACTGCATCTTGAGGACGAACGGATACATAAAGCCACCATCCCATTTGCGAAACTCGAGCCTTTATTCTTTGCTCTTGCAAACGGCGCTAGCCATATCGACGAGACGAACGCCTTTAGATTCACCAACAGCACGTGATTTGACCCAGCAGTTTATTCATCTACAATGGATTCTAAGGTCGAACAAGAGCGCGATCGTGGCGAGGCTCCGGCTCCGGCTCCGGCTCTGGCTCCGTCGCGTGGCTCCATTCCCGGGCTGAGGCATATTCGGGCATATATTCCCTGGGATACCTACACCATAGTCGTTGCGATCGGTCTTGGCTCTATATTGATCGGCTTTGCCATGATGATCATAATGTGCGTGTGTAAACCTGCACAGCATCAGAAGCTGCCTCATCTTCAGCGGCGCTGGGGCGGCTTTGACAGACGGCCGATGGACAATAAGTGTTATCTTCAAGAACGCACGGCGATACTGTTGTCGATTTGCTTGGGTTTTTGACGTGTGGATCAGTGGTATGCCCATCACTGGGTGCTGGCATCTTTCATGACATTCCTTGCAATTTATTCCATCGGAACCATGGTGCTCAGACGATATCTGGATAAGAAAGGTGGGAAAACTCGCGAAACATATTCCTCGCATAGTATGACGATGGCGGGCGTTTGGTGGTCGATCGATACCGTCCTTTGGGTCGTCGGTGGTATTTATGACACACCTGGTTGTCCTGGTGGTAGCGGATCTTGAAGTTATTGAGGTCTGCTCACCCTATTACTCCCCGGGCAGGCGCGCTTAGTACCCCTTGATGGAGAAAGAGCTAAGAAGGCCGAGAAAGCTGGACCAAGGGCATTTGGGGATGAAATCGTATCGCTTCATGCAATTTAATCTGCACGCAGCTGAAACAGGGTTGCTAGATTGAGATTTTTTCTTTGTTAAATACGTCAGTTGCTAGCTAAGTATCAATTACACTGATGATTTTATGTAATTCCCTTGCAATCATAGCCGTGCCACAACACCTCAGACATGCACATAACTCTCACTTTCCGCCATTTTCAAGTGAGTAGACAATTTTAACTAAGCGTTGGGGTACAATGAAGTAAGTAGAAGTCCCCATTTTTCTTGGCTTGTTGTTCGCCCATGATGCCACAAGCATAGGAAAAATCTTGGTAGTGTAGTTGACACCCGAGGCCACAAGCTGAGGCAAAAAACCCTTTAATTAGAATTGCCATCCGCCAGTCCAGGCACCAGCAGGCATCAGCAGGCATCGACAGCCACCGAATGCGAGTTTGGCTGTACCGAGAGCCCAAAGAGGATGGAGACAAAGGCCAAACAGGAATAGCTTCCGAGCCAAGAGGCTCAATTGAGGAAAATCCGGAATAGGCCGTCAAAACTCTGGCGAGTCGAGGCGATTTGACTAGCCTTCTTTGCGTTTAGCCCTACAATGGCGAACCTTGAATGCGAGCCCGCCAAGGTTTGTCAAACCTCGTTTCCCCCTCAGTTTCGCCCCAAGCAATTTCCCCCTATTAAGAAAAAAGGCAACAGAAAGGATCAAGACAGGAATGCGACTTTTGAAGTCAAGATATCTTCGACGGCCCTGTCGTTCAGTTCATCGGCAATTGGCATACGAACAGGTGGACCCGGCTGAGACCTTGACCTTCGAGATGAATTGTCCCTGAAAGCCAAAGTCGTAAAGAGGGTCTTCTCTACACTTTTCGTATAGTCTTAGTACACTCTTAGTACACTCTTGGCGCCCAAGCTACTTTAGAGACCCTGCGTTTAGACCTCGCCAATGAAACACTGCCAATCACCACCGTCGCAGCCTCCGGAGGAGAGAAAGACAATTTCCCCTGGTGTTGTGCGCCGCTGCGGACTCGATTTGACTAGTTCAACTAGTCTAGTGCTGTGAGACTCCTCGTATAATAAGGCCGTTGGGCGCCACAGTCATCTTAATCATCTTTGCAGTTTTGCGCGGGCTTTTACACGGGCGACCATTCAAAATGGCGTCCTTACATTCGTTTCTGTTGTTTCTGTCATTCGTTTTGGCCCATCTGTCGTCCTTCGTTTCTGCGGCTCCTTGGATTGTCACTGCTTACTATCAAGAAGACGTCTACACTCGCGAGGGGTACTACACCACCTACACCACCACTCGAATTGAGCAAATCACCCCCACTGTCACCTCTTTACCCCCAGCCCAGTCGACCATCACCTCCGTCGCCAACCATCTTGACTATAATGGCTATGGTTCCTACTACGAGAACAACGATGTTACCGTGATTGAACAGCTGTATCCGACCGGCGTAGGATCCGATTACTACGACTACCTCTACGAGGATAACGATGGAGATGTCACCACCATGTTCGTTGTCAACCTGACCTATACCGCGCCCACTGGGTGCTCGTCGCAGTGGACCACGACCACCACCGCCGAAATTACTCCGCCGGCCAGAGTGCAAAGCCTGTTGCCTTTGACCGCAGTGGAAACCTCATTCTCTGTCGACGACAGCCGCCCCTTCCAGCCCACCACCTACACAGTCGACGTCGTCTACGTCGACCCCACCCAAGTCCCTAGCAGTTCCTTGGAGTCCCTCAGCCTGTATAACCGGCCTACCTCCCTCTACACCGGCGACAACTGCTACTACACCGCCAGCTCTGGCGCGCAGTACGGTAGTGGCAGCTACAGCAACGGGTACAGCAGCGGATACTACAACGACTGGGACGACAACTACAACTGGTTCCTCGACAATTATTACATGGGCATCTCGCCGCTGGCCCTCACCCTCATCCTGAGCCTAGGCTGGATCGGCCTGTTCCTTATCCTAGGCTTCATTGAGGCTTGGATCCGCTTCCGCCGCCTGATGACGGGCTGGCAGACCCGCCGCGGGCTGCCCGTGTGCTGGTCGCTGACCATCCTCCCGATCACTCTGATCCTGCTGTGCTGGTTCCGCAGAGGCTACCGGGCGCGCTCGCAGGCCGACGGCGAGGTCCTCCAGAAGCGCTGGAAGGCGATGAGCATCTGGACCAAGCTGCGGCTCTTCTTCGTCTGGGGCTTCCGCTTCAAGTACCCGCCCATGCTCGGTCCCGCCCCGGCGCGCGTCAAGACCAGCAAGCAGCCCGAGAGAACCCCTGGCCCTCGTCTTCTGGAGCCCAGTCCTGCGTCCAGTGTGGCGCCGCAGTCTCGTCAGGGCTCTACTGCCCAGCCAGGTGGGGACGTTGCTGCACCCGCGGCTACTGCTGACCCGGAGATGGCGGAAGCGTCGCACTTGGCTCCGGTCGCATCTCAGCCCCAGAGTGGCCCTGCGCACACGACGCATCAGGATGACGAGATTAGACACGCTCGCTAGTTTATGAGATGGAGTGGGCGCGGTCGCGCTCACCAACGAGTTGCCATGACTGGGAGCACACCCCCATCACCGCCACGTGATCACCCGATACCCTGATAATGGACCCCTCATTCTTTCGCTTCTATTATACCCCATCTTTCAGGAACCATTAGAATAGTTTAATATATTCATTTCAAGTATGCACGGACTCGTGTGGAACTCTAATTTTTACGACACTGAAGAAGGTAGACATACGCATTTCAATCCCAATGAACGGATTAATGATGTCAGGCGATTGTTGTTCCGATTATAAGAAACCCTCGTGCACCCCCGCTGCGGCCTTCGCATAGTCAGAGTAGCGTCTCTTTTCTGTCCATGAAAGCTAGTCACTCTTCGCCTAGTTATGCACTGGTTTTATCTGGCTTCACGGCGAAGATCGTGAAGGAGCCTGTCGGTGTATAAGTCAACCACGTGCAATGAACAGCGAGCTTTACGCTCTGTAAACTTCGTGGGCCCTTACCAGTCCAGTAATTAAAGTCCACGTTCACGGTTGCCTTTGACTGTCCAGTGGCACCTTGCATGGTGGGGTCACAGCAAGAGCCGCGGGGGCCAAGTCCCTGAGTCTCTTGGCCCTGATACAGCTCCTTGTAAATGTTCAGATCGTTATTGGTGTTGACAATTACTATATCTGTAGTCTCACTGTCAATGCTTGGCTCGGATATACCTAAGACTCTGCCATCCCTGCAAAGAAATATGCAGTTACCTTCAAAACCGGCGGCCCGTAACCACTTTTCATAATCCCTCACTTGGCTTGCACCCGCCACACAGCCAACATACAAGGAGAGATCTGTCTTGATCTCCATCGGCAGCTCGCGCTTAGCCAGGATATCACTGATCGCCACGCGACCGCTCGGCTTCAGCAGTCGGAACATTTCCCGGAAGACCAGCGGTTTCTCGGTCTCAGGCACCAGATTCACAACACAGTTGCTCAGGATACAATCCACGGTGGCTGAGGATAGCGGAATCGACGTGATGCGGGCCTCGACGAAGGAAACATTGGCTGCGCCGGCTCTTGTCGCATTGTTTCGCCCTAGCTCTATCATGTCCTACCCGAGACTATTCAGCATGCTCTCACCACGACTGATAAGGTCACTGTACCGTGGTCATGTCAACCCCGATAGCCTTGCCTTCCAAGCCGACCTTCTTCGCGGCCAGCAACACGTCAATGCCCCCGCCGCTACCCAGATCCACAACGGTCTCGCCCTGGTAAATGAGGAGCAGATTTTACTTTCACCACTTTCTGGAGCAGATGGTAGATATATGTCTATGCACTCACTGTTTGTATGCTTGCCATGGCCACGGGGTTCCCGCAACTGACGCCGAGGTTGGCTCGCTCCGGGATGGAAAGCAGGTCTTCCGGTGCATACCCAAACGCGGTGGCAACCTTACGCTCGTATGCTTTGTGGGGATTTGGGCTGGTCTGGCTCGCAACGCTTGCATATCGATCTTGCACTGCGCAATACGTATCTTCTGGATTCATGGTAGGCCAGCGGACCATTACTTCAAGAAATCTTGGATATTGTTGGACTAGTGAGTTAGATACAACTTTGCTTCTTTCTAGCAGACCAGACAGAAGGACTCTTCAAGGACATTAAAAATATCATACATCCAAGTTAACTGGCGATGTATAATGTTGGATGAACTATTGAACCAATCATGCCAGAGCAGTGACATGCTTTGTACTATGACAAAGGCGGCTAGACCCAATGCATAAGGTAAAGAATTGCACGTGCAAGACCGTATCGAACGGGCACGTCTCACCACTCCTCCAATCAGCATCAACTAGTGACATGCTACTCATTCCCACTTTGCATATAGCTCTTATACTATCATCATACCACCCTCGATAGTGCCACATCATATCACCCCCAGTCTATCTATCATGACAGGCATACCGAACAACGAGGCCGAAAATGAGATGTCACAGCCTTGGCATGCCATTTACCCCACCCCCAGGATCACAGCAGCCTACGTCTCACGCACCAAGCTCCTTCAATGGCTCAAAGAGGGTAAAAAACAAACAAACAAAGACTTAATCATAATTGACTTGCGTCGGACAGACTGCGAGGTAGCCAGTGACGCCCATCCTGACATTACCATTTCTGACTATTATGTGTAGGGCGGCATGATCAGTGGTTCTCTGAACCTTCCCGCGCAGAGCTTATATCCGAGCATCCCAACTCTGTACTCTGTTTTGACGCAAGGCAGGATCTCGAAGGTGGTTTGGTATTGTGGTGTGTGATCAATCTACCGTTCATTTCTATCAGCAACGGCTGAGAACTGAAACAGGATCCTCCCGCGGACGAGGACCGCGCGCGGCCGGCTGGTTTGCTGATTATCTCGCCGAGCAACGGGATAATAGGATGGAGAGCCTGGTCCTGGAAGAGGGGATTAAGGGTTGGGTTGCGGCCGGGGAGGAATTTACTCAGTGGATGACCGGGTATGAGGAGTTGAAGTGGACGATATGATATGCTTTCGTCGCATGCTCAGGCGGAGCAGTAGATAATCTAAAGTTATGCACGTAATAACCTGTGCTCCGGTATATGCTGTGGTCGAAAGATAGGTTTGAGCCTTGATGCGTCTATTTTTGCTCGTCACCTGTACTTCGTAGCGCTACAATCACGATCTCTCCGTACCCCGGAGTGTCGCACTCGACGAAAGAGCCAAGGAAGTTTACGACGGAGAAGAGTCAAAATCTAATCAAAACATGAGAACTGAATCTGCCGAAGAATACATTGTCCCTGGTCACTCGTTATGGACACCTCGTACTCACGAATGATGTCAAACACTTGAAAACTTCTATACTCTATACCCCAGTGCCGACAAATAGCCAGAAAAGGTGAACAAGAGTAGGGCTGAGTAATGCACGCAACAACAGCGTGCATCACCACCAATAGGGCATGGCCCGGGGATTGATGCCTCAGGCACTAATACCTATCTTCTCTCGCGCTGGGAGCTGCTTGCTCAAACCTCGTCCTCGCAATTATAGCGATGACTCTTAAAACTATTCTTTTACAGATTCTGCTGGAATTGTCAAGGTTCTATTTCGATATATTAAGGAGTGGTGAAGATCGTCTGACGGCTGCACTTAACCATCGTTAGCCGAGCGATTCTGCCATGTTAACTGATGCACTCGCGATTCAATCAATCAATACATCATCAAAGCCTCCCATCGCCGTGTTTGTGTAACATGTGTGCTGGCTAGTTACATCCAGCCGCAGATGCACGCTGCTCAGATGTTTCCGTCCAGTCACGTATTGCCCCGTCAGCTGCATGTCTGCAGCCTTAGGATACGAGGTGGATTCTGTCAGTCTGCATCAGATGCGAAGGCGCTCAACACCACCACAGATGCATTCTTGTGAATGTCGAGATTAATTTCTCTTCCCTGCTCTGAACAGGAACGATATATCCTCACTCTCCGTAGTAGGGAAAATCGACCAACGAGCCTGAGGCCTGATGCAAGCGCACGGGGACGGGTAGAAACCTGCGAACGCCCACCCAGCCTTATCCTTGTCTCACCAGCCCTCGTCCCCGCACGAGGCACTCGTATCCTGTCGAGCATAAAACACAAGGCGTGCCCACCTGTGTCAGACATCCCCCGAAGGCTCCCTCGTCTCCGTATCTTATCCTCACGAATAAACACCAAAACAATACCTACTCATAACCGTAGCCCAGCATGTCCGCTCCCAGCGATACCCCGCAAGCGCCGGACCCCCCCACCACCACCTCCAGCCCTAAGACACCCATCCCAACCAAATCCCCGCAAGCAACCATCGACAACTTCTGGGACAAATTTATCACCAAAACCCCAGGCAGAGCCACCGCAATTTTTCCGCAAAGCTTATACGCCGACCTCCTCCCGCATGTGCAAGAGAGGACACCGCGATCGACGACGAGCAACGCAGCCGAAAGCTACGAGGCCGCCGCGCGGCAATGCAAAGCGCAGGTTGAGCGGATCGTGCGCGAGTGTCATCGCGTGAACGAGAAGTTCACTGACCCGGAATTCGATATCGAGAATGATCGGGAGCTGGGTTTGTGGAATTGTGTGCGGGGGTTGGTTCGAGGAGAGAAGGGTGGTGAGGGGGCGCAGCTGGCTAAAGTGAATGCGAGGGGGAAGCGGAATGGCCCGAGAAATGGGCGGAGAATGAGAGTGAAGAGGGACGGTAGGTACACTGGGACGAAGGGCTGGGATGATAACTCGAGCTCTTCGGACTCTTCCTCCGACGAAGATGAAAGCGAAGAGGAGAGATTGCCCGGTTCGGTGCATCGTGTCGACTGGATCTTCGAGCAGCCTGCATTCACTATCGACGGGTATTCGAACACCGATATCAAGCAGGGCGCGAACGGTGACTGCTGGTGGTTGGCGGCCGTGGCGAATATCTGCAATCGGCGGGACCTGATGGAGCGGGTTTGTCTGGCGCGCGACGAGGAGTGCGGCGTGTATGGATTTGTGTTTCATCGCGATGGCGAGTGGGTGTCCACTGTCGTGGATGATAATCTGTATCTGACTCACGAGGACTTCGACTTTTATGGCGATCGCTATGATAGCACCGGGGGGCGGGCGCGCGAGTACCGCAAGCATCTCCAGACGGGGTCCGAGGCACTGTTCTTCGCCAAGTGCTCTGATCCCAATGAGACTTGGTTGCCGTTGCTGGAGAAGGCCTATGCGAAGGTGCATGGCGACTATGAGGCTCTCTCTGGGGGTTGGTCGGGCGAGGCGGTCGAGGATATGACTGGAGGCGTCACGACGACTATTACTACGAACAAGGTCCTGAATCAAAACACTCTCTGGAGGGAGTTGGTAAATGCCGAGAAGAACTTTGTCTTTGCGGCCTCGGCGCTAACAACAGGCCGCGATTGGACGAAAGGTGGTCTGGCTTTGAGGCATGCCTATTCGATTCTCCGGGCCACAGAGGAGGAGGATGAAGATGGAAGGAAGGTGCGGTTGGTTCTGGTTCGGTATGTCTTGCCATTACGATATTGGTGTGAAGTTACTAATGCTAATATGAATGCCGTGTCCAGGAACCCCTGGGGCGAGAGAAATACCCGCGGTATCGGGGAGTGGAACGGGCCTTGGAGCGATGGCTCGCGCGAGTGGACGCCATACTGGCTTCAGAAACTCCAACACAAATTCGGGGACGATGGGTTGTTCTGGATGGCATACGAGGATATGCTCTCGACCTTTGTGTTTCTGCATCGCACGCGTATCTTCGATGAGACATGGACCGTGGTTCAGCGGTGGACCAGCGTGAATGTCCCCTGGATTGAAGGCTATCTTCGTACGAGATTTCTGGTCGAAATACACCAGGCTGGGCCTGTCGTTTTTGTCCTTTCGGAGGTATGTTACAATACCATTCATAGCGATCGGTGGTCCAGGTCTTTGAGATGAAGACAATGTTACTGAGGTGTATTGACTTTGCGTCTAGGTTGATAAACGCTATTTCAGAGGCCTTGAGGGGCTGTACGTATTTGCACTGCACTTCCTGCTGCAGGAGGAAAATGCAGCTCCCGGAGAGCATCTGCTGGTGGTCCGACCGGTTCAATGTCGGGGAAACCGGTCCATTAGTGCCGAGGTTGAACTTGAACCTGGCAGATATGAAGTCCTTCTCAAGGTTGTCGCAACAAGAGATTCCGGAAGTAAAAAATTGGAGGATGTGGTGAGAAGTTATGTGGAGAAGAATCCTGAAAAGTTGAAGCAGGTTGGCATGAACTACGATCTGGCCAATTCTAGAGTTGAATCTGCAGCAAAGCAGGTAGAAGGCAGGACTAGGAAAAACGCGGAAGTGAAGAATATAACTAGAAAATATTCACAGGAAAACAAGGAGCCACCGGTTGAAGACGTTGAGAGAGAGGTTCTTTCTAGCCCTACAACCGAGGAAGGGAACTCAAAGGCGCACGACGCCCAGGCTTTACCGTCCCACGTCGAGACTTCTGCAAAAATGGATGGAGTGAAAAGTGACAGGTATGATAAGGGAGATGACGATCTGAAAGAGGACAACAAGAAAGACGCAGACAAAGACCTGGACAAAGACGCAGATAAGAAAGATAGAGACAAGGAGGTCATTTTCATTGAGCCTCAGCCATCTGAGGCGGATGAGACTTCACCTTTGCCGTGGAATGCAGTATGCGTACTTGGATTACGAGCCTACGCCAAGGATCCAGAAGTCAGTATCGAGCTTGTGAAATAGTATGGTTCTTAATCACTCGATCTCTCTCTTATTGTCTTGAATAACATCAATCCCAACTCTGATCATCAAATCTGTTTTCCGGCATTCTCGCTCTCTAGCTCGTGCGTGAGCTTCATTGAACCTTTTCTATACCTACCATGGGGAAGGCAAGTGCGCATATTGTTCATTCAATAGAGTATGAAATGCCATTTTCTAGTAAGCCACGCCTTCCAAATGAATTAAACTAGCAATCAATGAGCCCGGTTGAGACGTTCTCCAAGTCCATCGAAAAGCAGTGAGCTTGATGGGACGCTGATCACCGACTAGTATTTGCGAAATATACAGTAAGTTCTAACAAAGGATTTGCGTTCAAATCGCATACCCAAGTCTAAGAACCTTTCTCTAATTCCCAATCAGTAACGGAGATTCCCGTCCCATTATGTCAAGTCTTCCATATCTGCCATGCAGAAATGTTCTCGTGGCGACAGTATATATGTGCAGACACCTAAATCCAAGTAGAATAGAGATCCTTCAGTCCTCAGACAAACACCAGAGTCATCTGTCTTCGATATTCCCTCGGTATTCATCGCAGAGCACTCTTAGAGCACGATGGCTGACAAGGATGCACCGACTCCTGGGAAGATAACCCCACTGGGAATTAAGGAACAAGCCACTGCCAAGGAGTCAATCCAGTATTCACGTGCGAATGTCAGCGGGCGCCCGTTCTACGTGGGCTCCGAAAACGTCGATCGAAGGAAGGGGACAATCGGGGGAATTCTGGAGATCGAGGGGAAATGGTACGGGCTGACCGTCTTGAGTCCATTCATCGAGGACCCCTCTGAAATTTCGAGGCGTGATGCCCTCTGGCGTAATCTTCCCAGCGACGTCTCGTTAGTGTCCAACAATATCTACGACTCGGAGAAGCCAGGTACTTTATGGGGACACATCCCCTTAATTCCTGACTCACTGAAAGTAGACCCGCGCTACTACTCTCCGGAAAAGAACTGGGCCCTCGTCGAGCTCACGAGTCAGTCGCTGTCCACCACACGCCAGACGCCACCAAGACCGGGTCTAGTCCTCCTTCCCGCCGGCTTGACGATCACAGACGACGAGCCCCTGCCCTGTTTGAAATTGGTTCAATCGAACTTTGTCAAGAGACAAAGCGTGACGCTAAGATTGCCTTACACCCGCGCCTCTGATATCAGTGGCCGCTACTATACCTTCAAATGCGCCAATGCTTCAAGGACGTATGCGGGTGTGAGGAACGCAGCGCATATCGGGGGCTGGCTTGTGGATATACATTATCTGACAGTGGCCGCCATAATTCAGCACGTAACTCGGACGATAACGTACCTTTCCTCTGCGGATGATGTCTTCGGAGAGATCAAGGAACGCTTTCCTGGGCTCAAACCGCCTTTGATAACTACTTCGCTCGATTGTGATGAGATGGGCTGTGGATACTTCAATGAAGAAGAATCCGGTCCATCGACTAGTGTAGATCTGCCTTACAGATAGAGTGCCTGAAATTCTGACGGAGTCATAGAAGTTTCATTTTTCCGCTCTGCTCGTGCTGATCTCTTAGTTGTAATATTTCATCATATTGTCCGCGGAGTAATGCGCGATTATATCCCCGAGATCCGTCTTCCTTATTCTTCTGAAGGGTTGTCTCTTCACCATCACGCAAGAGATAATTTCCCATCTGGCGCTGTGCTCAATGAACTACTTCATCCAACCTGCCCTCTTGAATCCGACGCATGATCCGTGGTAATTTTCCATAGGTTTTGACTGTTTCCAAAGACTAACTAAGCTAACTCCGTCACTTGATAGCTCCTAAGGCTACCAGTGATTAGAATGTGTGCTTCGTGTGTTGACTAAAGTAGTGAGATGTTGTGTTTCTACCTAGCGCATATAAATTCTCTGGACGGTGTGCAGAATGTGTCTGCTCCTCTCCTACACATAAAAACTCGACGTGAACCAGCCTCTGAGGCATTGGACTACCGCAAGAAAATTTGGCCAGTCAGAGACCTGGTTGCGATCAGACTAACACTTCATCTTCAAATTCACGATACCATATGGTTGGTTGACCCAAAGCATGCTTAACTTCTTTCATTGTCTCAAAGCAGAAACTATACACAGCGAGATTGCAAAAACATCAGGGTTCGCCTACAAAAACCTGGCGAGTATAAGGAGAAGGTCCATAGAGCATAGTTCCTTCCAACAATACCCATCTGAACGGCAACTCATTGCACGGATGCCGGCGGCGGCAGAGAGAGCAGCTTCTGGTTGACCTTGACATCATCCCCAGCCGTCCAAGAGAGCTTGATCTCTGGGCGAAAGATAAGACAGTGCGTGCTGCCCCCGAAATGGAACAGGCCAAGCTGGTCACCCTTGCTGACATCAACGCCGACCGACACCGTCGGCTCGCAGGAGCTTCTCTCCATTATACCGCCAAAGACGCATGCGACTGTGCCCAGCTTCTTGTTGTCAATGAAGATTAGAGTTCGGGTCGCTTCGTGGGCCGCATATGTCAGAGCGGACGCTGAGGGAGGGATCGCGTCTTGGGGCAAGTTAGACATCGGGTTCCAGCCGCCACGTACGACGCCCTTGAGCCCGGGATAGTCGCTCTCCGCCTCTTTCTGCGACTTGCCCGATGGAATCGCGTCTTGGGGCAAGCTAGACATGGGGTTCCATGCGCCACGGACGCCTTTCAGGCCGGGATAGTCACTGCCCGCGCCGGTCTGCGAGTCAGTCGAGGAGCCGGCGGCGTCCTTGCCTAGGTAGACCATGGGGTTGAATCCGCCGCGGATGTTCTTGATCCCGGTGATCTTGCCCGAGACAGGCGCGTGCCACCTGTGGTAGTTCATGGGGCCCAGATAGGCCTGGTAGATCGTCCCGCCGATGAAGTCGTTGGCCCGCTCGTCGCCGTCTAACATCTTGCTGAGCGAGTACTGCTGGCTCTTGATGTCGAAGGTGTCATTGGACTGGATGTCATTCTGGATCAGGAATTTTGTCGCGTCGCAGGGCGACACGATGATCGTGTCGTCCTCTGGGTCGGCGACTGGTCGGCGGCCGTCCCGGAGCCTGCGGGTGAAGAAGTCGTCGAAGGACTTGAACCCCCAGTGATCCGTCTTGATGTTGCATTCGAAGTCGTCTTCAAAGTCCTTTAGCCTCTCGTCGCTGAGCGCCTCGCTGCTGAACCAGCCGCCTGGCTGGTCGTTCAGTACGTTGGCTGATTCCGGAGACTGCAGGTACACCGTCCAGTCTTTGAGAATAGCCTGGAAGGCCTGGTCGACTTGCTCATTCTGGAAAAATGCCTGGCCGGCCGGCGTCTTGACGTAGGGCTCGATCAGGTTGGTCAGGATCCCAAGACTGCCGCCGCTGGTTCCCTTGGCGTCGGCATTGTAGGTGGGAGCGGTGCGTGTGAGCTTGCTCAGATTCGACAGGAAGCTCCCCAGGTTCTGCTTGGAGCCAGCCTGAGTGAACATCTCGGTTGCATTCTTGAGCAGCAGAGGATCACTCTTGATCAGGGATCCGAGCTTGGTGACTGTCGCGGAAGACAACTCCCCGAGGTCGGGAAAGGGCACGTTAGACTTCAGGAAATCCATTTTGGTGCTGAATGGCTAGAACGTGTAGATTCTTGACCGGAGAAAATTAAGAATAAAGAGTCTCTAATCACTGCTCAGGGAATGTGATCGCTTAAGTAGAGCACGACCGGAGGCAAGCCGCTGCTGGCGCCTCCACTGTCACCATGACGCGCACATATTCTCATAAGACGTTTGCATCTCTCTATGTGAGACAGATCATCAGCTGCAAAACTCAAACGTTCGACCGATCCGACCCTACTGTGTTGACGATTGGATGGTGGAGTTTGGTCAATATGTGTTTAGGCTGTGGTGGGACATTTGTTAATCTATGAACCCTGCAAGACAGTGGGCCTCGTCGGTGCTGATACCGGTTTGAGACTATCTTTGCTTTTTGTTTTCCTCGGTTCTGCATCAGACCATTCAACCCCGCAGTTACATTGCGTTGCATAGACGGAGGTTCGTAGTTCGCGAGTCGCGCCGATCTGCAGTCTGTGCGATGTCATCTTGCATCGGAGCCGGCTCTAGATCCTGGATCATCGTGTCATGGTTTCACGAGTTTTAATAGGATACCTTGTGTTCCTTCAATCAGAGGGAGTGAAAGAAGCCTGTGAGACGGATCTTCACAATGTGTATGACTTGATGTTCTCTTTTCTTCCTATTCTGTACTCAGACGAGGGTTTCTGTGGTCGCATTTCGTTTCTATGACGCTCGTTCCGGTTACGGCCATTCTCATTGTTGAAATGGAGAGGTGAACCAGTTGGAAACATAATTGGCCAGATCTCATCTTGATATGCGATGAATGATCAGATGCGGCATACTTAAATCAACATGTAAATTGGTTGGGGACTTGTTGAAGACTATAGTACTTAGTAGAAGAAAAGTGTTGGTATGAGATGTGGGCGGGGATGAATAAATTCTGCCAACTGGCTTATAGTGGCGGTGGCTGCACTTTTGTGGCGGTACAAATCAATCTGGCACTACTCAGCCACTGTCTATTCATCAACCTCATCAATAGGTGCTATTGTAGATGCTGTTCATCTGATATCTTCTCCATATAGACCATAAATGTCCTCCCAATTGACCCTAACCCTATAACACTGTACAATAACTTCGAACTATACATCGAACTGACAATAGGGGTGTCTCCACTGCCTGATTGATGAACCCATCTACTTGTTTCCCCCAGCCATGCCCGGGAAGAACCCCTCATAATAATCGCGCTTCCCCAGCGGGACGCCCTCCTTCCGAAGGATCCCATACGCGGTCGTCAGATGGAAATACACGTTAGGCAAGACGACGAGATGAGCATATTTGGCCCCGCTCATCTCCACCGTCACCCCGGGGCCCATGGGCGTGGGCTTCGACTCCTCACCCTGCGCGTTGACGACCGCCTTGTCGGCCTCGCGGAGCAGTTTCAACACCATCGCGATACGATCCTGGCCTTCCGCCAACGTGGTGGGATTGTTGTCATAAGCAGTCGGTTCCGGCTGGGCTGTGAGGCGGGCAGCAAGTAATGCGCTGAATTTGGTCGCCAGGCGGATCTGGTCGGCGAGTGGATACATGTCATCGTGCAGACGGGCAGCAAGGAAGCTGTCGGGATCGTTGGGGCGCTGGGTCTCAGCCGCGGAGAGAATGTGCGAGAGGGTCCTGAGGATGCCCTCGAGCACGACGATCGTGCCGTCGTAGAGTGTGTGGGCCATTGTGGGTTGATTTTGTGGATCAGCGGAGATGAAGTCCGGTGGTAGGTTGGGGTGTGATTGCGGACGGGTGGGAATCTAGGTGCGTCTTACTGGGCTGGGGCGCGGACTTATTATATGTTGCGTTTGTTTGTCAGGTGACTTCGTGTTGCGCTATAATTCCTGCAAATGGGGGCTGAATCCTTCCGGGTCGAGAGACTGTGCTGTGAAACTAGCGCCTCTGAGTCACTGCTAAGCCTCAATTCGCAACACTTGTTATGATGGCGGACTGTAAGACGGATCTTATCCTTGTCTACACGTGATGTTGGACTGTTATCGATAAGATATGCAGACTGACGTCACGGGAATTTTGACAGGTTGTTCAGGCTGCTCATAGCTTTAGTTACTCTGGTGGAATGCGTATGCGGTTGAGCCGTCCTTTCTTTGGTTTAACTATCTTCCAGATGTCTATAATGCTCGTTCTATTGCCTTTTAACTTACAATCTAAGCCTAGCAAGGTTTGATAATGAGTTTTGCAGGCCAAACCTGATAGTTCATAGCGAAAGTGGACACAGCATATGTGGTGTTGTGCCACGGGGTGCGAAACAATTGCAGAATTGCGGCTCGAAGGTCTGAATCAAGAACCCAAACAGTGGTAAAATGATGACTGCGGGAACATGCATCGGAGCAATATCAATGGATCAATGCGAGCCTCTATGCCACATCCTGGAATCCCACACTGTGCCAAACCCGAAACGTCGCATAATATCTTGGTTGGTCCCGGTCTCCATATAATTTGTAGATGTTCCGCATCGCCTCATCGGTGATCTCGTCTCCATCAGCCAAAAAAACAATAACTCTGGCCCGGTGAGAAAGTCCGGGCGGTCAGAAACCACAAAAGAAGCCTGGCAAGGGTCCCTGTCACTGGGGTCATCGCGATTGTACCCCTTTTCTGGAAACTTGCGAGCCCTTTGTCCTGGGGCGGGCTGGGAAACTGCCATTCCTACCTCGGGTCGCGAATGGGTCGCGAATTCATCAACTCTCGATAGAACGAGAGAACTGCACTCAATGATCGGTTGGGCGCCGAACAAAATTCAGAGCCTACTGTCTCTCCTGCAGGGATGTGATCCAGGATCGCGGCGGTAGCGCGCCCCATCGTCGGCAACATCAAGGGATCTTTGCTGTTGGGAGCGAATGTCACGTATACGATATACCGGAGTTCTGGCTCCAGGGTAGGGACAGCTCTCGACGTTAGGACTACAGCCCCCTTGTCGGAGGATGGCTGAATAACAGCATTCTCTTCAGGCAGTGAGTCAGCTCTGCGCTGTCATGCCTCTACAGCCCCCGGCCAGGCAGTTGAATCAACCGGTTCGGATCGCCCTCACCCGCCTCCAGGCCGTAATCGTACACATCACCCTCAATGACATCGTGACGCTAACTTCGAATGCGAAGGGAGGCTAGTTCTCGACGGGCGCGGTAGACATTTCGGCACTTGCGAACCACAAGATCCTTCCAGTCCGGCCAGACTTCCTCCTCCCATTGCTCGTCGTCCTCATGCGTGGGAGAAGACAGGGACGGCCGTATAGACCTGGATTGCGAAGGTGGCTTGTATTGTACCCGGGTCCGGGCTGTATTTTTGTGGACTAGCAGGGCTGCAGGCTGGCTTGCATGCTCTTGATAAGGCTGAGCAGTCCATTGATGTCGCTTGACCTGCGGGGTGTTTTTGTTTCTGGCCATTGCTTTTTCTGGGTTGACAGGATGGCAGTGGTAGTTGAAACTAGGTGAAGGTGAGAGGAGAGTGAGATTGCAAATCAAATGGTGGAGTTTCTGTCGGTTTATCCCTGATTTGATGGGCGGTCCTTATGGCCGCATGCACTACGATATCTCAGGTAGCCCGGCACCTGGAAGTAGTCGATTCAACTCTGCGTAGAATTCAGGTAGTGGACATGAAATGAAAATACTCATGTAGACATAACAATTAAAGTGACGAATAAGCTAAGGTAGGGACTTCTGTCTAATTATACAAGCACTGCACGGTCTTGGCATTCTTGAACCAGTATCCCGCCTTCGTCTCGCCGCTGCCCTGCACCCAGGTCGTCAAGTCTGCGATACCAGGGCTCACAAAGCCTCCCGAGTTGAAGTTGCCCTGTGTCATGTAGCAGTTGCCCGGCTCGACGAACATGGAGCAGACCAGACCTGGAAGACAAACGATCAGCATGAGCTCTCCGCAAGGTGTTGTCCAATCACTTACCCTCATCCGGTCCAATCGAGCCCAGAGTATCCCAGAAGCTGATGTCAAAGCACTGACCATTCTCGAAGGAGAAGAGGGAACAGGGACCCGTCCAGTTACTGTGTGACAGAGGTAAGTGCTCATGTTCATCACAGCTAAGATCGAAGTCAACTTACGGTCCGGGACACATGTAAACGTTCTTCTTGGCTGCGGCAACGCCGGCGAGGACGGCCACCGTGGCGAGGGAAAGGACCTTCATAGTGGTGGTGATATGGATGGATTTGATTGAAAAGAATGGAGGTAACCAGAGAGGGGAGACTCGCGACCTCTTTATATAGCATTCTTTCACTCACGAGATAGATCGGCGCATGAAATCTCGTATGATCGTGAGTAAAACATGTCGAATGGTTGCGCAAAGAGCATATTGTGTGTCTGTTCAATACACGAGGTTGAAGCATCAGATGGAGATGAGTATGAGACTAGAGGCCCCGGATACGAGAACTAGCGGCGGGACTGTCACCCAGGGGTCCAGCCCAGTTTCTACTTGGAGTCTAGCGGCATGCCTGGTGGCTCGCTTTGCTACTTCGACTATCTCGCTCTCAGCGTCTATTCGTGGACTTACCGATTGTTTGAAGAAGGGTGGAATGTCACCTTGTCAGGATTTAGCCCTATCTAATCTAATCTCTCGCCACCATTTTCTGCACAAAAATGCTCGTGACTGTTTCGCTGGGTTGGCAGGGGCCCGCAGGCGGTAAACCCATACTTGCGACAATAAGTTGACAGTTGCCCTAAGAACAACTTATATAAACGAGGCTTCGTGATCTAATGATTTATATCTCGGCATAACGAGCTCTCTCTCGTTGTACTTGTGCTCTGTATCCCATGCATATACAAATCTCCTGCACGCCATTTGCTTCTTGCAATAGGTAGGAACCCGTGCTGTATCGAAAAACCAGCTCGACTAAATATCAAATATATGTGACCAGCCATTGGAATTATTGGCAGGTCTGAAATGCTTGCCAGCAGTCAAAGGCAACGAATCTAATTCCGCAACGGAGTATGTCGGCAATTGGTCCAAATCTAGCCATGTCTCTTGCTCTACGCTGTCTGCCCTTGTTCGGTGCCTTCCAAACTGCTTGACAATGCTTTTAGACGGGAGGTATCACAGAGTGGTAAATCCGTACGCCAACTTTAAGCGAGGTATGAAATCTCGTATCCGAGCGCGGCAATACCGGTGGTAACCAACGGGACGAGCCGAGGAAGATGCCGTGGACTCGGTCCATCGTATGGCAACGTTGATTTCTTGTGAGAAATGTTGCAAAAGGGATGTTACTGGGCAAGGCAGCGAAGTCGCCAATTCTGCTTCGACCAAAGACAACGAAAGAGTTACGAGGTCTACTCTTCAAGCGTGTAAGCTAAACGAGTGCGTAGAGTGGAAATAATTCGAATTCTCGTTTCCCGCAGCCACGGCACTGCTATGAGGCATGCACCCTTGCCGGTCCACCATCTCAAACAATCTTTGCGAGAAGCAAGCGTAGTAGCCAAATTCTAATTCCACGGTACAACGGGGTGGAGACGAACCGGCTTCTCTTTCCGTTAGCACTAGTGGAGCACAGTCTTGGCAGCCGAATTACCCATTCCCCTATTCATGCACTCCACGCCTGAGTCACAGCGTCTGATAGTTACGTGAACATCAACAGCTACAAGCATGATGTCGCATTCAAGCACGTTTCTGAGATACGCAAGTCAGTTATATCGAGTCATGTAGACAGGACACAGGCAGGATTTGTCATTAACCCACAAAGTAGGTCCTAATGAGCGCCGCACGATCAGTCGCGAAGACCTCGGCTTCTACCATGCCGTCGTTGTGGGTGCCATTTACGAACTAGACAAAGATATCGATGTCATATCGGCTCGCTCTTTTATCTCACCCTTACAACAATGTGTATTGCGACATACATACTTGAGTGTGGTGGTCAACGACAAGCACACCGAACAGCCAGCCTACGAGGCAGTGGAAAGCGTGAATCTTGAGAACCACATTACCATCCTCGACAACCACGAAGTTAGTAGCGAAGTGGAAGCGATGGCAATCGAGAGTGCCCTACCATCCCTCCTGGACCGACCATGGCCGGCGGATCTACCACCATGGCGTATCGTCGTCCTCCCGCTCCGCTCGCCGTCCGCCGCCACTGTAACGCGTTGCTTGATCGCGTTCGCATTCTCGCATACCCTTGGCGACGGTGTTGTC
Organism: Aspergillus homomorphus CBS 101889; assembly: GCF_003184865.1. NCBI lineage: Eukaryota > Fungi > Ascomycota > Eurotiomycetes > Eurotiales > Aspergillaceae > Aspergillus > Aspergillus homomorphus. The sequence continues at coordinate 754,995 of NW_020291887.1, read as the reverse complement.
GGACTGACCTTCCACCGTACCTTCCTCCAGGGACTGCGGGAAGCCCCCGATACCAATGTACAGGGCTCAGACTCATCCGTGGTGACGCTCCCGCGTAACCGCACGCTTCCACCTCCCTTCGACACCCCCGAAAGACTCCCCATCTCGTGGGGCTTCCTCCTCCGCCCCCTCATAGCCGTCTACCTGCCCAAGTTCCTCGCCAACATGCTAGGCATCCGCGCCCACGCCGCCCAGCTTGAGGCAGGCACGTGGACCGGCTCGCCCATGTTCTTCGACCAGACGGCCCCGAAGCAAAGTCGCGTTAAGCTCCTTGAGATCGAGGCCCCACTACTCCAGAGCGCATTGCAGGCTTCCCGGCGCCACGATGCCAAGCTTACAGGACTGCTGCACCAGCTCATCGTCCGGGCGCTATCCAGGGCGATCCCAGATGACAATGTAACTAACTTCATCTCCGGCACGGCGGTCGATATGCGCGCCTCGATCGGTACGCCGGCCTATACCTGGGGACTGTTCGTGTGCGGTCACTTTGAGGGTCATCCGCGTGCGGCTGCTGATGCAACGCAACCGGAGTTGTCAGAGGAGATGTGGGCCAGAGCCAGCGCCATGACGAAGAAGCTTGCTGAGTGTGGTGCGAAGCTGCAGGACCAAGCGGTCGGGTTGCTGCGATATGCGCCCAGTATCAGGAATTGGACGTTGGCGAAATTGGGCCAGCGGCGAGACTGCTCGTATGAGGTTAGTAACTTGCTGGCTTTTGATGGTAGTGGGGATGAGACGAGCCCCAAGCATTCGAAGATTAGCAAGATGGTCTTTGTGCAGCCTGGTAATGCGACTAGTGGGGCAATCGTGTTCAACTTTGTCAGTGTTAGAGGGGGCAGCTTGGTGTGCGCGGTGAGTTGGCAGGCTGGGGCTTTAGGTGTACCAGTAGCGGAGGAGATGGAGTTCGTTGAGGGCGTGTGTGCCTCTATTCGAGCCGATCTGGAAGTTTTGAAGGAAAGGTGATTGATATAGGGCCGATGGCCGCCGTTGATAGATGAGAGTCATTCGGCAATTGCGTTTGCCCGCTTCAAGGCGTAGTATAATGGCGCTGCATTGTATCAGCAGATTAGAACGAAGACTTCACTGTCTAGAGTAGGGTTTGTGTGATTCCAGGCTGCGAAAGACTAGTTGCGAGTCGATGCTTATTGCCTGAGCATTCAGGCAAGAGACCCTCACGTGCATGAAAAGGGACCGAATGATGCCCGTTTCATTCCTCCCATCTTCAATAAGTTCAGGGATAGAATTTGAGCCTGGAATAGCGAAGAACCAAGATGGATAAGGTCTGAGCATGCGCAGGAGCGTGAGGAAGGGCTATTTGTTGTATTGTGCATCGGCCGCTTGAGACTAGCACGCAGCCTAAGCGGGGTCTATAGGTAGCGAGCCCAACTCCGAAACCGAGCCCGAAGAGAGGTCTTAGGCCGGGGACGACGGCGGGGAGGCATTGGATAGCAGTGCGCTGGTAGTTAATAGCTGAGTGAGGCTGAGTGGTTTTTATGTAGTTGGTTAGTAGTAGTGTGGTTGTTGTTGATATTTGGGGGAGTCAGGTCAGGGAGGCATTCAAAGTGAGGGCGGCAGTGTTTAGCATGTTTTGCTTTTGTGTTTGCCTGTCTGCACGTGCAGTTCTCGCCTTTCTCTCTCTTGCCAGGTCTTTTCCATCTTGTTCAAGACCAATATTTGTTTTGGATGCGCACTATAATACCTTGCTCTGGTTTCGTTTCAATGTCAGCAAGTAGTATGATTCATTCTTAAAACCAGAATAAAGATATCTGTATCGAACATCAAGTCCCTATGATAAGGTCAGTCAGCTGACCGCGGAAGATGAGCATGCTGGAGCTTCACAAAGAAATGCAGTCTTACAGAATACAAGATAAGCGACCGACAACATGGTGGATGAGCAATCACTTGTCTAGGAGCAGAAGCCGAACTAATCATGCATGCGGACCACCAATCCCAAGTCTGGAGAGTCAATGACGTGTGGATCTGTTGGATTTAATCCACCGACGCGGATGCAGTCTCCACCGCATCTTTCAGATCGAAGAAATAATCGGGTCAACCGGATGGTCTTTCTACTCGGTGCAGAACTCCGATTTACTATCTAAGCCAGATTCGAAAGATGCCCACCAATCACTAGAAAGCCCATCTTTTGCCTGGTTTCCCTGATCCGATGGTGAGATCTCATTAGCGCACCGCAGCGATAAGCTACCCCGGCCCTCTCGCCAATAGTGTATCGCCCTCACCCGCATCTTTCACCCGCACTTAATCTCAATAGTTTATTTTTGCTTCTCCGGGAGGACATGAGATGACGTATCAGATTAGGAAGTGGAGCATGCCTCGCCAGGTTCTGCATTAATTGGACCTGACTTTCGTTTAGGAATTGAGGGGTTCGATGCTACATAAATACAACCAATGCCCCTGTCGTCCTGGGACCTACGAATCCTTTTGTGTGGAAAAGGTTCATACTCATGATGTCTCGATTACTCCTCCAGACTGCTTGGTGCCTAGCAGCCGTGGCTTGGACAGCGGCGGCATCACCTGCTCACCATTTGATTGGGTCTCGTTTCATGACCCGCGCAGACTTGGACGCAGGGCAAGTCCAAACCGAACTCGGTCCCCTGCTATGCGAAATATCTAGTGTCTTTGGGCCGGACAGCCCCTTGTGGGCGAATGCGACTTCCCGATATCAGGAGTATAAGCCCCCACGGGTACAGGTTGCCGTGCGAGTCGGGTGCGAGGACGACGTCGCAAAAATCGTACGTCCTGAATTGCACTGCTAATTGATAGCTTTTACTTAGCGAGGCGTGATCAAAATAGGTGAATTATGCCAATGAGAACAGTCTGCCGTTCTACACGGTCAATCGAGGCCATGGAATGACGATCACGCAGGGACAGTTCCAGGGCCTGGAGATCGACATGCAACTGCTAACAGGGATCGAGATCAACTCTGATGGCAAATCGGCCCGGCTGCAGGGCGGGACATACACCCAGGAGGTCATCGATGTGCTCTGGGAACAGGGCTATGTAACAAGTGAGTCGTCTGTTTCACCTGCGTGCATGCATCAAATATAGGTCCTAACTAGGAGCGAAGCAACGGGAAGCTGCGCGTGCGTCGGAATGATGGGTCTGGGTCTAGGCGGCGGGCATGGACGCCTGCAAGGGTCTTATGGCATGGTCAGCGACAACTTCGTGAGCCTGAACGTGGTCCTCGCAAATGGAACAGCTATCGTGGTGTCCGAAACCTCCCATCCAGATTTATTCTGGGCGATGAAAGGTGCAGGTCATAACTTCGGTGTGGTCACCAGTTTCGAATTGCGCATCTTTCCTCGCCAGGTCGACACCTGGTACTATCGCAACTATGTGTTTTCACAAAGCAACCTCGAGCCATTGTTCGAAGAGCTCAATCGCTTGCAAGGCAATGGTACACAGCCGGTCAAGATAGGGTGGCAGTTTGTCTTGTATGAGATGATTGCCGAATTCAGTCAAACGGAGGTAAGTGGTACCGGAATACCTTGTCCGAGCGCTCGGAGTTTGACAAGCTAACGGGGTGAAGCCAATTGTATTGTGGTCATTCTCGTACGCCGGCTCCGAAGAGGAGGCCCAAGAGCTACTGGCCCCCTTCGATGCTCTAGGCCCATTGAACATCACGGGCGGCAATGTCCCTTACCCCGAGATTGCCAATGCCCAGAAGACCGGACTGAACGATCCGGTCTGCGCTCACGGATTTGAGCGCATTGTCTCCACCGCCGGCTTGCAGATATATAATGTGACGGCCCAGCGGGCGATCTATGACGCCTTCGATGACATGATTCAAACCTACCCTGCATTCAATGGCTCAGTTGTCCTTATGGAAGGCTACCCCGTCGACGGAGTGCTGAAGGTCGACCCAGCCTTGTCGGCATATCCCTGGCGAGACGACTACCTGCTCACGTATGTTTATGTTTGGACTGTATTGCACGATAAGTTATATGCTAACGTGGTTTTGTACTGCAGGTGGGCTTCGATCACATACCCGCCAAACTCGTCATTGGATGCCACGGCTATCGAGTGGGCGAGTCGGTTCAGGACCCTCTGGAACCAGGGCCAACCCGCCCGGCGACCGACAACCTACGTCAACTATGCATTCGGGACCGAGTCGACGGAGTCGATGTACGGATACGAGTCATGGCGGCTGGACAGATTGCGGAGCCTGAAGAGAAAATATGACCCGGAGAACAGATTCTCGTACTATAATCCGATTCCTATCTGAAACTCAGGGAGATCGTGGAGAGATGCTGAGTTGCGTGGACACATGCTGGCGGATAAATTCACATAGCTGTGCAGGTTCGACTAGTCTTTTGCTGCCATTCTCCATGGACACCAATTATGTGGGATATTCTGGTACCTGTGGATAGATAATTCTATCTGCAAACTTATTCTGCATATGTTACTGGTCACTACGTCTCAGTACTCTACAAGGTAGGTAGACATTTGACGCATCGAGTGGACTCGCCTTTCTCTGCCGAAGCTGGAGGTATAAATGTTGTATTCGACCAATCAGCCACGATGGACAACTACTAGCTACTGCCAATACCACCGTAGGGGCTGGAATTGAATAACAGAAGTCCCTCAGGAGTGAATAGAGTAGACATTAAAACCGCATACCCAGACTGAGTAATAGAACATGTCGGCGTGCGATGCATGATTGTGTTGTGTACTTTGACGTTGTGAAAATATACAATCCCCGCTAAGAAAGTCCAAGCCAAAGCCCGTTCCACCACCCACTTCAACTCCACTGTCCCCTCCAAACCAACACCGATCCTGACAAGATGAGCAGGGAAGATCGTGTCCCGCCGCCCAGTCCAGCTCACGCGGGTGCGCAGTCTGCGCGTATGGATTTGCCAAACTCAAATACACCATATAATCCGGCAAGGTCGAGCTGTTCATCATTCCTGTTCGATACGGTGCAGCTCTCGACAAAGAAAGATCGTAAGATAATCTAATTCATAAACTAAACTCGTCAATGGGGTATCGAGCGCCTAAACCGTATACGTGACACAACAATCAGAGTCCCCTTCGCAAACCGCAAAACCGCATTAGCCACGTATATAAGCCACATCAAACCTGATAAAAGAAAACAATGAATAAAATAATGAATGAAAGAAGCCAGTGTGAGGGCAAGATGAAGCCAAATTTGTCTGCTGTGGCTCCTTTGTCCTCATATGTCGCCATTATAATCTGTCCTGCTCCCAATTGTCCAGAAACTGGGATATTTTCTCGAAAGAGAATGGCTTCGTCACGAACATGTCCATTCCCGAGGCCAACGCCTCGCTTTCATCCTGTGCACTACTCAGGCCGGTAAGCGCAATAATCTTAGCCGATACGCCACCGTCTCGCTCCCTTTCCAGGGCCCGAATGGCGCGTGTAGCTTCGAATCCGTTCATCACTGGCATCGAGATATCTGGAGCAGGAGGCGGTCAGCATTATATTTCATCGTGAAAGGGGGGTGAAGGGAGTGAGGAAAGGTGGAAGAATACCCATGAAGATCAGGTCGTAGCCCTCCTTGACCTGCTCCGCCGCTTCAACTGCCTGTTTTCCATTCTCGGCAGTGTCAAGCAACGCCAGGTGCCTCTTCTTCAAGAAGGTTAGAATGAGATTTCGATTGATTGGATTATCCTCGACCACCAAGACACGTGGCCCTCGCGCCGTTCTTGTCATCTCCGTATTCTGAGCAGAAGACCTTTGGCACGAGCATAATGATGGCCGGGACTGTGTAATGGCTGCTGATTGTTGCTCGTCCGGTTCTTCAGGCACAACCGCTGACTGAATAGCAGCAGGAGTTTCTGATTGTTGATTCATGCAACGCTCAATCGCAGCGGCCAGCTTCCATGGCCCGCACGGCAGACGCACAAAATTAACAGTAGGGGCAGTGGACAGCCAGCCAGGCAGCGGGTTGGACTGCGGTATTGAGGGGTCCCAGAAGACAACAATAGGTGGTAATATGGTGTCGGCTTCGAAAGTGACGGTGGTACCTGCGTCCACAAGCATGAGATCCACGGGTAAGTGAGAGGAGTGCGGTATAAGCTCTATGCCGAACCAGTCCACCAGGTAGCGACTGATAATTGACCACCGGGGTGATAACTCGGTCTTGTCTCCATCTCCCTCAGTAACCACACTTGCTCGCTGTCCCGCATATTTACCAATTATTCCTGTGCCCTTGTTGCCCTGCACCGTCAATTCCTGGAGCCGACGCTCCACCGACACCTCTTCCAGCCCCGGGCAAACGAGAGGGATCGACACCTTCGCTGTGGTACCCTCGCCAGCACAGCTTTGGAAGGTAATGTTGCCTTCGAGCGATTTTACCAGACTGCGAACGATAGATAGCCCCAAGCCCGTACCCACAGCCAACGGATCCTCCTGTGCAAAAGGAGTATAGAGCCGATTTCGCAGGAACTCTTCGGATATGCCTTTCCCCGTATCTGATACTGTAAGAAGTAGGATGTCTCTGGGTTTACCATAACCAGACTTTTTCTGAGGCGCTTCCGTCAACGTCATTTCTAACAATACTTTCCCCGCCTCGGTGTATTTTAGAGCGTTCCCAACGAGATTCATGATGATCCGACGCAGAGCTCCCGGGTGAGTCTGAAATATCCAATTGTGTCGCGCGATATCCAATAGTACTTCCACTGCGTGCTGGTCCATCGCGCAGGATGTTGAGGCCAGCGACTGCACCATGTCATCGGGACAATCGGACGGCGCCGAGGACCTTTGCCCATACGCATGGCCCAGATGCACCCCTTCCACGACTTCCTCGGCCAACGCACTCAAATCCGTTGCCACGGATGTGTCGAGTAAGGATGCGCCGGAGTTAGTTCTCTTCGTGGTGCGCCGCTTTGTATGAGCGCGTCCTCGCTCGGCAGACATGGTCTTGCTGTAATCCAAAACCTGATTCATGGTATCGAGTAAGGTACGTCCGCACTTGGAGATGGTGTCTAGCAATGACCGTTGAAAGTCATTCAGACGGGTGTCGTGCAAAAATTCGCCGGCAGCCATAATGCCGTGCAGGGGACTACGCAGTTCGTGCCTGTGTCGATAGATCGATGGGTCAGTCATAGTGGTCTGGCAATGCACCCTAGGGAGGCTCTTACGAGATACTACCGATGAAATGACTCTTTTGGCGGTCGGCGGCAACAGATTGCATGCGATTGAACTCGGCCATGATGGATGACGCAAATCCGAGCATTGAGCTCAGCTCGACAGATGGGTTAAAAACACGCGTCTCCAGGGTGTTCCAACAAAAGCAACCGGCAAACCACTGCGAATCAGCCGCGTTCCAAAGAGGCACAAAAGCAACCTGGGTCGCTCCAGGGAAATAGCGATTGAGCGTCGTATTCTCAGAGACCTTTAATCCTTTCGATCCTTCTGCGGTCTCGTCGAGGTGTGTCTGGGGTCGATCATCATCAGAACTAGATAGCAGCCCATCGCGATGAAACGACCATAGCCTTCCATGACGGTATCGACAGAACAATTGATGAAGAAATTCCAGACTCAGCTCCGATGCTGGGTACTCCGTCGTTGACCCTGACCGTGGGGAGAAGGGTTCCTGGGAGGTGGATACTGCCAGAACCTGAGGCAAACCAGGAGGCTGGCGGGAATATTTCTCGCCACCCCATCTTGAGTCATACTGCAAAGTGGGATCGGCTCGGAGGAAGATCACTCCTCCGTCATTTCCCAGCTCCAGGCTTTCGCGAAGCAGGTTGGCTGCTCGTTGAAACATCCAAGAATCGCCAGCCGAGGCCTCCATGTCTTGGCGTGCACTGGCCTCTGATATAGATGTGGACCCACGCCTGTTCCGCGATCTTGACCGTGTCCCGGAGGAACGCTTACCCTGACTCAACGTCTGCCGAGAGCTGTAGGATCGCTGAGAACGAACCTCATTGCCGCCCGCAGATTCAGCGGACCGCGGGGCAGACCGTGTGGAGCGAGGTGGCGGTGACAAAGACGAACCTGCGCCCGGGGCAGGTGTGGTGGGAAGACTCGCTGCTTCAAATTCTGAGCTGCCTTCAACAAATTGGTTCAGGGCCTGCGAGAGCCGCGCAGCGCGCCGGCCGTCGGTTGCTTGACGACTGACAGACAGGTATTCTGTAACGAGAGCGCCAACAGTGACCAGGGCTTCTTTGTCTAGCTTTGACAATCCATTGGGATGTGGTCTCTTATCCAGGACAAATATAGAGCCAATGTTAATGCTCTTTGCTGCTGTCAATGGCGTTCCCGCGTAGAAGCGGAAGCCGGGATCCCCTCGGACGAAGGGCAGATCTCGGTATCGCTCATCTCGGCTCAAATCATTGACCTCAACGAAGGAGTAGTCCTTCTTCTCCCTGTTGGAAGGGGGAAGATCCAGAGTGTCCTAGGTAAGAGTGTGGTAAGACAGAGAGTTCATTCGAGCGACATGCAGCTTCGGTGAATATCGGACAGGGGTATGTATACCTTGCACATGGTCCACTCATCCAGCGACAGGCTGGCATTTCCATTCCAAATCCCATCGCCCAGATCTTGCAAATTCAAGTCCCCTTGGCTTGTTTGCGCGGCCTGAGCGATGATATATTGCGAGTCTTGATCGGAGACGCTAAACACTCATCAACGAAAAAAAAAGGTGCGAAGCGGCCGACCATCATGAGGCAAGTGGAAAGACCAAGTAGGTATTGGACACATACCTAATCAGAACACGCTCAACGTCCAGCCGTAACGCCGCGAGTTGAGCGAATGATGTCAAGGTTGCATTGTGGTGACCCAGATGCGGCTCCGGTATCAAGGGGGATGGGTGGCTGTTCCCGGCGTACAGGCGGGGGCTGCTGGATGGGGGAAGATACTGAGCATTCAAGGCCCCGTGCGGAGAGAGATCTGAATCAAAAGCCCATGTCACATCTTCTGCGATAGGCGAAATGTGATTTTGAGGGTGGAAGATGCTGTAGACTTCGCGGGCTCGGCGGCCGGCGCCATGGTCTAGTGAAGGATCCCATCCGGCAGGGGATTTCCCAGGGGGAGGAGGGGTCATCGAGCTTGGGGAAAAGACCAAGTCCGGGGCATGTGAGCAGAGAGAGAATAACGATAGAGGTACTAGGTACAGTACTCAGCGATAGTGTTGCAGGAGGATTGGGGAACTACGCCGACATTAGAAATTGATCAAAGGGGGAGGAAAAGTGTGTAATGGTGCAGTCACGGGTGGGTGACATCATTGCCCAAGTCGGAAAAGTCATTTCCGTGATTGGAGGGCTGGGCACGTGATCTCGCCCTGACTCAGGAAAGTTCCGTGGCTGGCTTAGCTAGACTAGATCAAGTCTAGCGTGTTGCTGGGGCCCCAAGAGTCGGGTGCTTTCAAACAGGCCAAACAGCTCGAACAGGACATACCCGACGGAACCACCCGCCTGGGTCGGTCTCGGCCCTCTTAGCCGAGCTATTCTTTCTGCCATCTTTTTCCGCTCCGCCCCCAACTAACAACAAACCTTCCTGAGTCTCAGAATTGATGAGTTAAGAATTATCACCAGATGTGCTGCATTATGGCTAGGTCGAGCTGACATTCTATTTCCCCTTTGCTCCTTCAATTGGCTTTCTTGGTTCTAGTTTTCTGCTGCTTAGTTTCGTACGCCCCGACAGTCCTTAATGAATATCGATGTCGATGCATGTTAAGCTAAATATATCCTGGACTGGTGGAACCCAAAGAGGACAACCCTTGTCAATGTCAACATTAAATTGCTGACTGTGCGACGATTTACCAGCAGCCATTCCTTTTCACTTGCTGGATTAGTTCGATCTCATTTTCTTTCATCGTCCTGTATAACTATGACTTCGTTATATTTAGCTTTCACCCGCACTCTCACACCGGAGCCATGTATGTATGTATGCGCCGCCGTAGCGGTCCGTCTTTGGTCTAGACAGCCTTCCGTACAACAGAACATCAGGCAGGTGACACAAAGCGTGCTCTCCTGATCTCGTGCTTACATGTCCTTCCGGACAAGACAGAATGCATGAGAGGAATGTATTGAACATGATCTACGGAGAGAGGAAAAAATCCTATTTCAAAATAATCTTCAATTGTTTAACAGTAAACAAGGTGTATAAGGAAAGTGTGCTGAAAGATCATCTACACCTGACCGGTCCGCCGCATGTTACTGCTGATCATCTTCCTGAGAGTTCTAATCAGGTACGCCCCCGGAATACAGCAGTTCCTATCGAGATATTGCTATCAAAAATAGAACAGACCAAAGCAAGAGTCTCGACTTATTCTGCCTGTCATTGGATGATCCTGTGGCCAGATCCTGCGAGCTTCATAAAACTTGTCCCCGACCGCTTCCTGCACCCGGCGCCGGATTCGGTGGTGCCACAGCAATGGCCATGCTTGCCCTTAGAAAGCTTCGTTTCCACTGCCGCAACCAAGGTACAAAACGCTCGTCGCCGTGTAGCGGGTACAAGGCGGGCCCGCTGGCTGGATCCAGATACAAGGTCATGCGATAACCCCAGCGATACTCGGTCTGATGCGACCCGCAAGTCCTACCAGCCTGGCCCGCCGGACACGTCGGGTCAATACAGCAGGGTTCGAATCCGTACAGTATCACTTGATGGAGGTGGAACACACCACCATAGGTGGGAACGGGCGGCACTCTTCTGGGCCAGTGGTGGCGTAAGAAGTCGATGCGCTTCTCCAGCGCCGCAGCGTCGCCTGCCCTGTTCGGATAGGCTATCGTGCTGAAGTCTCGAGCATTGCCTCCTACCAACGTGAAAATTTCGGTTTGCCACATGGTCGAAAAGACTGCGATACGATTGTACGTGCTGAATCTCTCGTCGGTGGCACGCATGTAATCGTGTGTTGAGACATTGATTCTGTAGCCCTCGTTCAAGGGGAACACCTCCTCAAGCTTGTCGCGCCATCGCGCAATGGTCCGTGGGGCCGCCATTTCTGCATGATGAACTCCTCTGGTTTCAGACATTCAGGGAATATATATATACAGTTGTTCGAAACTTAACGGAGATCTGTTGTGCGATCAATGAGGAATTTCTCGCGAAGTCATCGAATAGAATGAATGATGGAACGGAAATGTCAAATTAAAATTTGAAATTGTCGGTGCTCTCTAGTTATAGACAAGCTAGACAGCAAGTGAAGATGGAAGGTTGATTGAAAACTTCCTGCACATGGTATGCCCTTCTACAATAACAGTTACTTGGTCAGGTAAAGGAGCATAATAAGAGCTTGTTGTCTCCATGCTTGCACTGTAGGGTATAGGCAGCCTCCGGGGTGACAGGTATAACATAACGATAATCGAATAGCTGATCCAATTTCATAAGCAAGGTAAATTGATGATCATCTGCGAGTCTCTAGCCACTATATGGGAACAAAGAGAATTAGGGCTATAGAAGCGGGTATCCACCAATCACACAGATGGGGATAGAGCCCGGCTTGGTCTCCTGCTTCGCCGTGAGTCCTGCAACCCCCTTTCCTTTTCTGACTATCCGGCCTCTTGTTCATTTCTCTCATCTCCATTTCGGGTCCTTGACCTCAAATCAGCGATTTTTCCATCGTCGTCACTACCTTTACATCGGAGGATCAATCATTCTCCCAAGTCCCTCCGTCTATTCATTGATTGACACGGCACAAAAAATGCTCTGCCAGCATTATCTTCAAATGTTTTAATCGCCGGGATGGGCCCTTAGCATGCCAAAGAAGCCTCGCTGATTGAAGCAGTAAAGAACAAATGCTACATCTGCCAGCCCATGCAGCATGATCTTCCAAGGCAGGGTGATGGGCTCATGCATCGACCCTGGAACTATCGCGTCTATGAAGATTTAGCGTACTCCCAGCGGATAATCGACGACATCATCGATGGCGAAGAACGGAACGACTTTCGGCCCTCCCAGACCCTGATCGCTGTTCCCAGCTCTACTATCGCCTTCAAATCTGTCCCTCCCCCGCGGGACTCGTCTAGCCGCCTCAACGACGCGGCCGCTGCGGCAAGAACCTGGATCTCCCCGTGACTGGTTGAGCACTACTGTGTAAAGAATCAGGCTCCCGAGTTTTACCTGAGCAGCTCCTAGAGTTGCGAGGCGATATCATCCGCTTGGTCTCATTGGCCGAGGCAAGGGTGTCGGCGCTGCCGTACGCGGCGTTGAGTGACAGGCTCCCGCACGCCTCGACCAGCCTCCTCGACGAGCTTTCCAGAGGTTCGTTGATCTCACCTTTTCCAATCGCATATCATGAACCCTATCCGCCTTCTTCAAGCACTTGATATTCGCTTTTTGTTTGCCCAGGCGTCCTGCGGGCCAGCATCATTAGCGTCCTCCTACCACGATACCGACAAAGCTCTCCATTGCTCCTCCACATAACCCATCTACACGCACTCAATACTGACCTTGGCTCTCTCAACAACAGCCGTCGCAGACCAAAGCTCCTTTCAACAGGCCCCAGCGGACGTTATAATGCCGTTTCAGGTAGTGAGCAATGGCAACATCTTCGGCGCAAACGACACCAACGAGACTGCAATCACCATCATCGCCTCTCCATCCACAATCGTCTGCATCGCGCGATCTCATGGGACTACCTCGAAAGCTTCCTCTACAACCAGCCCCTATCCGATTACACAAGAGCCATCCAAGAACGCCTCTGGTCTCCGCGAGTACTGAGGCTAAGACAAGGGGAAGTCTTCTGGGATTGTAGCTGCCTGTCGCGCGCGAGCGAGACTCTATCTGAAGGACACCCGAGTCTCGAGGTCGAGGATATTTTCACACTTTGGGTCTTCAGCATTCCGGAAACGGAGGAACGGGCGGTGTTGGAGCCGTTTTGGAACCAGGTTGTAGGCGAGGTCACAAGCTGTAGTCCCAGGGACCGATTAGGATGCATGGAGTGGGTTGCACAGCAATTGGCGGAACGGATGGGCGATGTGTATCTTGGGGGGTCACTTTTGGAGGTCTTTGCCCCAGAGCTTGAACTAGATAGTCAAGGATCCTTGGGAGCCGGATTGTGGTGTCGGTAATGGTCGGGATGGGCGGAATGCCTCTGTTGGGACAGGGGTTGACGGGGTGCCGACGTGGAGTTGGGCGTCTATGGATGGAAAGGCGTATCTTCCCTCAGGCGGCTGGGGGGACGATATGAAATGCTTAGCGGACAGGATGGCGTATTCGGTTCTACGTGCCTTGTCGGTGATAGGTCTTTGGATTGAGACTTACGTGGTTGGTGTCTAGTGGGACTTCGGGGGAGAGGTGGAAGATGGACTTTCAGCACGTTTTCCGACGGGATGTTATCACGTTAGTCTAGCTGCTTGCGGTAGTGAAGAGGCAGGATCTCGCAAACGCGTTGCTTTTGTGCAGCCGCTAATAAGGGCTGAACCTAAAACACCACCCAAGAAACAGAAATTGAAGGGAGGATTACCATTGAGCCAGAAGACAAGATATTTACACCGCTGCCAAGATCATTATTCTCATGTTGCTTACCGCTTGGGATAGCAGGTTGCTTTAACTCTGCTCCGTAAGGCTGTATGTGTCCAGGTGTGTATCAAGAAGTAAAAGGCATTGTGTAAACCTATGGTGGAGGAGATGAGATGAAAAATCAACCACAGGTCTACTGGAAGGGGTTCAAGAAGCACGGCTACCTCGTTAAAGTTGGTTACCATCTCCGGACTAATATAACCACCCTTGAGCGCCTTGGAAGTAAGATGTTAAGTAACATTGCCTAGTGAAATTAGCAACCTTGCCGCGACTGAGTGCATGCTCTTCCTTCGGATTATGTGTTAGTAAATATCAAAACGCGCGGTGATAGAAAAGTCTCCGCCTGCCGTGAGGAAGCCTCCGGACCCCGTAGGTAACGAACAGGTCCCCAATAGCATGAACTTGTGAAGGTCCTTGGGAAACGTGAGGAAGTTGAGTAGGACTGTCGTGGGATGCGCTATCCACGCACATGTAACACATGAAGCAGCCATAAGCTAGGCAGAACGTACTCATTTCGGCACAAATTGGTGCAAGGCAAGGAGCTGAAGAGAACTAATCGAATGAGCTAATCTGACTTTATTGGTAAAAGACTAATCTCTCTGAACGCGTTGCCCATGCCCCAGCAGTTGAAACATGGGATCAATCCTGCATTTCTGATATATTAATATAATAGAATTACCGTCCATGTGACTATTCACACGAGGATGATTGGGTGGGGAGCAAGCATTTGCACCGGGGAGCATGTGCGCAAGATGCAGTCCCCGACCATTTGGGGTCGTATTAGATTCATTTTATGCAGCTGCCTAGTGCCGGCGTCTCCGGCTCTGCATCCTCGTGGGGGTCTGAGCACTGCACTGATAGATTTGGGTATGACCACCTCAGCCAGCCACAAAAAGGCAAAGGAGAAGGAATGCGGGGAAGTCAGAGAATGCGTGTTAATAGGCAGTCAGAATAACAGGCTGAAGTGTTTAGCACATACGATGATCTAGTGTCCTTCAATCTGGTGTTTAAAATTCATACTCTGGTCCCCTGCGCAACTGTATGTAGCCTAGTTGGTAATCTATAAGTCGGCTCTCTATCTTATGGGTGAGTATCTGCCAATTGAATCTCTAGATTACTAGGAAGTACCGTTGCATCGGCATAGATGAGATACCTATTAAGGGACATTTTGTTCTTCCCCTGTAAAAGTCAAAAGATGGACTGCATCTCTCCAGTAGCAAGACCAAGACCATACATAGTCTCATTACTGACCATGGGCAAATCCACTCGATAAGGGAACCACTGGGAGGCCAAGCTGGCGCCCCGGTGGCTTGTAAGCAATATCTTGAAGACAAGATCCGACCGGCTTCGCGAAACATATTCCACGAGGCTATTAAGAAACCTCATCACCCAATCTAGCCAATGTATATGAATCTGGTTGCTGAAGTAGTCCACGCCATCAATCATGCATAGGACAATACCAGTGGGAATCCGTTTGATCACGTTCGCAAAGAGGTCGCACATAGTAGACAGATCCTGAGATGCAATCGTGTGTAAGCTATCTTCTACCAAGAAACTGAGATCGAGGCTGTTGGCCTCTGTGAGGGTCACCGCCACTTGAGCTATCAGAGATCGCATCATCCCCGACGCGCCAGCGAGGTTATCCTGGGGATCGCAATGTTCCCGGCAGAAAAACGCGACTGGCACTACACGCTCAGTTGAGGCAAAGGACTTCAGTAACATCGAGCAGATGTAGGTCAGCGGCGAGACGGGACTCTCCTGTAAGATGTCCTCCTCCATCATTGAGACCACAAGAACCTCAGAGCGCATGACTTGAAGCCAGGTGCGGAATCGACAATCCTGCAGGACGCCAGCAATCTGGTCTTCAGCATCACCATCCAGAAGTCCTCCTAAGACTAACAGCCTCCTTCTTTCCGTGATGATGACATCGACTGTATGGTCTACAACATCGACGTCGGGAAAGGGGCTGGTCAAGTGGAGCGCAGTGAGGAGCTGCTCGATTGTGATGTGTACTCGAGTCACCGGGGGAGCTTGAGCTGAATCATATGCGTCCAGTACTGATGAAACAGGTCAGTGGGAGGGACTAAGGGCTCGTTTGGTGCGTCCGACCAAATGAGACACCAAGTGAAGCTTACTCGGTTGCATCTGTTTGATCTTGTCCTGCAAGATTGCCTCCAATCTTTCCAACGATGCTGCCGCGCGTCTTAGATTGTCTTTCATTTCGTCCTGTCCTTCGCCGATACGGACCACGTTTTGGCCCATATCGTGGACCTCAATACTCAAGCATGACTTCACGGCCTTTTCAAACGCAATCGCCTTCTCTCCAACACTGGTGGTAATCTTGGTTTCGAGTTTCTTCCCATAGTCATCCTGTTGTACAAAGGCTTTTCCTATTGCGATCACGCCTCGAACCACTGAACAACCGTGAGTAGCGCATTCCAAATCAATAGAACAAAGCCCTTACCACCCTTAGTCTTCGATATCCATAGTGTTATCTCCTCGACCGCATCCAAGACGCACATGTAAAGTTCGTGAGATTTTTCCAAAAGCTCCTCGCTCCATGAATAGGTATAAAGATAGGGCGAGACATCTTGAATTGGCTGCGACAGACTGTCCAAAGAGCCCAGAACAAATTCGCGAACGGTACTCATCCGATTGGCTGCCTATATATAAATGAAGTTAGAGCTGGGAAACCAGAAGATACTGAGATCTTATGGCAGACAACAAGAAAGGTAAACAGGAACTCAAAATTTGTCAGTGGAATGGATGCAACAGGAGACAGCCGAGGCAACGCTGTTTTGCACGCACGTTGTAGACCAGCTTCAGCCCCCCGCATATGACTCCCATATAATCGCCGCTAGGAATCAGTTCTGTCAGGAATTCCAATCGAGAGGCAACGTCTCCGACAACTCGAATCGATTTCCGGAAAAAGTTCTTCTTTCCGTTCTGTTTGTATCGTAAGTCTAATGCTTTTTGCGCCTCACTGCGGACCTCCTCCCATGTCGTGGTGTGCTCGAAAATGTCTTTGGCCTGACTGTCTTCAGTATGTCTGAAGTATGCCCGCATGGCAGCTTTGAATCTCTCCTTTCGATCCTGGACGCTGTATATGCTTGTCAACATGCCTCGAAAGCCCACATTCAACGGTGATCGGACTTGTAGACTCACCGAGGAGGAGGATCTGGGAGTTTCTTCTTTCTCATACGCTGAGCTTCGGCAAATGCCCAAGCCGGGTCAACCTTGGCGGCATTGTGCTGGATCCAGGGGGTGACGGTGCCTTTTGCGTCGTTCATTGTTGGACAGGGAGTGTCGAGCCAGCCCGTAGGGAGCATGTGTGGAGCTAGAAATTCCGATGTCATCTTCATATCGGCGCTTTTTGTGCTTGGTAGACCAGATAAGATGTCTTTGACCTGTCCGCGGAGAAAGAATGCATGGCGCTTGGTTCGCCGGAGTTGGCCGGGATGGATGCATGCATACCATGCATATCTGCCCAAAGAGTGTTTGCTTACATGAAGAAGGCTTAGCTGACAACCCATGCGACTTGTCAGCATTTATCTGCACGTCAGCACGTCTTGCTCACACTGTCACACTGCATACTCTAATTTTCAGCCAATAGCCTAACATGAGTGTCTCGAGTGCAGCGGCCCCGCACTGCTGAAGCGGATCCTCTAATATCGTATAGCAGTATACCTGAACCTGCGACCAGCTTATAAATACTGCTGCGAGTTTTCTGTCACTGATTTTGATATAGCTGGTTGTGGATTCCAATTTCTCCATCAACATCTAGTCCGGTCTTCTTTCGGAAGGATTTCTCATGACGACGGTCGAAACATTGACTGCCGATGTAGGCAGTGTGCGCACTACTGCAATGGAACCAGATGCTTTGCCCCCGGAAAGTGAGACTGAAATCCCCCCCGAGTCACAACCCGAGAACGAAAAGGATCGCCGAGTGGAAGGGGAAGATGAATCGTCAAAAGCACCCAAGTCCCAGTTGGACACAATCCCGAGGGCGACAGTAGAGGAGTGGTTCAAAACCAGCAAAAGCTCGCTCTCTCGATTTGAGGAGCTCGAAAGCCGGACCCAGAGAGTTGTGGACGCGCATGGGTTTGACTGGCAGGATGCCTTGCAGGACATCTCGTCAAGCCTTTTCGAAGAGATGCAGATGTTGCGCGACTTGAATGAGTCACTGGCCTCGTTGCTCGATGGTGGTATTCCCACCGAGGCAAAAGACGACGTGGAGAAAGAAAGCCAAAAGAACGAAAGCGAAGAGAAAGAGAAGGAGGAGGAGGAGGAGGAGGAGAAAAGGCCCCAGGAGATCGACATCTCTGTTGCAAAAATCCGTTACCTCCCCTGGGGTGAAGCAGCCACCTTGGACTGTCCGCCTGCCAAGCACTTCGCCATTGAAATTCCCCACAACGAGCCTTCAGCAGGCGATATCCGAGCCAGTACTGGGGGTAGCGGACAATCGGTCGCTCTCCTGACTGGAGAAGAAGACACAGACAGCCTTCCCTTGACTACTTTACCCGAACGAATCCGCATCAACTCTCATCGCCTGAAACACTTGCTAGATTATGAGTTCGGTAACGGGGACTTGTCCTATCACGGTGGCACCCCCTTGTCAATTCTCCGGCCCTTCAAACTCTTGGTCTATTTTGATAAGCCAATTCGGGCCAAGCTGGCAGAGTTTGAAGCTGCCCGGAAGGAGATACAGGATCTGTCGGAGGAGGAGTACATTCAAGCCCTAGTGGACTCTTCTGTCGAGGACAAGGGCTATTCCAAGGATGATTGGCCATCGATGAGTGTGTTAGAGTTGACCGCTCTGATCATGGATTGTCGATGCTTGACGCAATTCATGGATGAAACTCTCCGTCCAGCACAGATGTACCTGGCCACTGCCCCGGAGATGGTGCGATTTTCTGACCTTTGGTTCCTCTTCGCCCAAGGCTCCCTTGTGTATATCAAAGGCAGCAATCCCCCCCAGAAGATCTGGAAGGTGGTGCAACGCACCGGCGGCCGCCGGATCCTGGAAGGGTCGGGGCATCCCAGAGACAAAACTCTCGGCACCTGGACCACTTTCGTGCTAGATTGCTTCTATTTAGACTATGATGGAACCCGCTTTATTCCCGTCTTCCGTCAATTTGAAATCAGTGGTTTTGATGGCACCCAGGCCGTCAAGTCCCTCCCAGTCCTTCCTCTCCCTGTTGCGGAGCGAGAAGGGCTCACAGACCGAGCATACCTGGCCACGCGAGGGAAACAGTTCGTTGAATGCACGCAGCAAATCCTTCATCTGGATTACAGCGGCCGATGTCACTACTTAGACCCATCCGGCCGAAAATTGACTGATATGGTCGACAAGATCCCCTCTAGTGCCTCTTGCTATTCTGAGCAAATTGATAGCGATGTGATAGTGGACTTCGCACGTGCCCTAGGGGAAATTCCTTGGTGGCGTCCCGTGACAAATGACCATACTTTTGGCGAAACTCTCACGGCGGAGACAGGCACCGATACAGGAATCGAGAGAGATGCGGTCTGGGATAAGCGGTTCACCGATGACTTTATGGAGGCTCAGACACTCATGTGGGATGCCTGGGCCAAGACCGGAGGAGGGCCAACCGATGATGACCTGCTAATTTTGCCCGACCGGGTTTTTGCATTCGTGCTATCAACTAGACGATGGGGTATGCTCCCGGCATGTTGCTTCCACAAGACTTTGTCATGGCTAACAAGGAGGTGTTTTCCAAACAAATAGCATGTCTTCAAATTGGACGGGACCCGAGTGGGAATGAGCGGCTGCGAAAGAGACCTGCCAAAGAAAACCCCTGGCTCAAATTACGTCTTCCGGATGGTCACAAGGACCTGGTTCAGTCTTTGATCCACTCGCACTTCAACAGGAACAAGTCTGGGAGTGTCCATTTTGACTTGTTGAGGAACAAAGGTAAAGGCCTCTGTCTCTAGTGCTTTGTTTTATCCCCTCGAGGGCTTCTGCTAATAGCTAGAGATAGGGAATGGGGTTACAATCCTCTTACATGGGGTTCCCGGAGTCGGGAAGACATCTACGGCTGGTATGCTACGCAGACTCTTTCGATCCTTCATGGAACCAATACTGACGATACCATAGAATGTGCTGCCATTAGCAATGGCAGACCTCTACTTCCCATAACGTGTGGTGATCTCGGACTCACAGCGGGCGAAGTAGAAGAAAAACTGAAGGAAATCTTTCGTCTCGCTCAGGATTGGGGTTGCATTATGCTCTTGGATGAAGCTGATGTTTTCCTGGCTCAACGCCGGGCATATGACGTGGAGAGGAATGCACTTGTCTCTGGTAAAGTTGAGCTCCGATGATGTGCGCGTCTAGCCTCCCTAGCTAACCATTCATCGAATTACCAGTTTTTCTCCGCACCTTGGAGTACTATGAGGGAATTTTGTTCCTCACCACGAATAGAGTTGGCGTATTTGATGAAGCCTTCAAGTCCCGAATCCACATGTCGCTCTATTATCCGCCACTGAACTGGCCTCAAACATACGAAATCTGGTCGGGTCACATTGACGAAGCGAATAAGGCTGGAATAATTGCCAGCAAGGGTGAGTTGACGAGCTTTGCGAATCAGATCTTCTACGCTCAATGTCGTCCGGGGTCGGGACCTGTTTGGAACGGTCGACAGATTCGTAATGCCTTTCAGAGTGCCCTTGCTCTGGCGGCATTCCATACCAACGAGGGGGCCAAGATCCAACTTCACGCAACCTATTTTCATAACGTCTTCACCGTGTCGGACAACTTCAGCAGATACATCTGGATCACCCAGAAAAAACAGGACGATGCTGAGCGCAACTCAAGCTCAATGGTAAGACGAGACGACTTTACCTATGATACGACAGGGGTGCTCAACCTGCAGCCTCCTCAACAACCCACTGTTATGCAGCCATCGTACACCCAGGGAGGTATGCCAGCGTCATCCTTGTCTCAAGGTCACCCAAGCTCACAGCAAATGGGGGCCGTCGGTAGTGGCCAGCCTTATATGGGAGACCCGCGGAATCTCCAGGCGGGTAACCAGAATATTTCCCTTCCCATGGGTCCGCAATCTGGCCAGCAATTGCAACAACCAAGTCCACAGCTAGCCCTGCATCCCCAGCTCAATCTTTCGAGCAACAATCTTAACGATAATTATAACTTGCATTCTAGTGGCCAATCATTACAACAACCGAGCCCACAAATTATACCGCAACCCCAAGTGAATATGCTCAGCAATAACAACGCCAACGAGAATTATGCCATGCAACAGCAACAGCAACAGCAACATGCCCAATTTATCTCTCTATCTGAAGCCGTGGCCTCCCAAAACCAAAATACTGGATCGCAGTCCGCATTGCCGCCTCCCGGTCAACACTTCAACCACCAACCCTCAACCAACTTCCCCCGTTAGGACTAAAGGCACTCAGCTACATGTAGCCCAAACTTATGGCTTTGAGCTTTTACCCACTTTGCATTGGAGCAGTCGAAAATGTCCGGCTTGGCCTTAGGAACTTTGTTGCAGGATCGTGAGGGAGGTTCCTCATCCCGTTATAATGCCAATCGGGTCGAGAGTGATTTGAATTCAGGATGAAACAATTAAGTTAGGAAGCTTTATATAATGAACAAATCGACAATCTTATTGTACAAGACCCTGTGCGGTCAATCTTGTTTCAGTACAACAGGTGATTCGAAACATGTCATAAGTCCGGTCGACAAGTAGATGCAATGAAACATGGTACTAGGGGCGCACATTCCCAAGTCATCGATACTTCAAGATTACCAATTCACGTGCAGCTACACAATCTGAGAGAATAGTAGCGCGCAGATCGAGCGGTGCGACATCGACGAAGTGAAAGAGACTGGAGAGCATATGCTAAAAGTACGTACAACCCACCGTAGACCATGGCAATATGCTCCTCTCTACTCTTTCTGCCCGACTTCTCCCCAGCTCTACCCATCCCTCGTTGTCTTTTTAAATCAGCCTGGAGGCGAATCATCTATATTTATTGTATTCTTAGGACAGCTTCAATGGATGGACATCACTTTTCACCGTCACCGCACTGCAAGTGAATATCTCACGGGTTGGAATTCAAGGACCGGAACTTCAAACGGCACCTACTTAAATTCATGCAAAGTATTGATCTCCTTGTTGGACTTATTATTGGGCTATGTTTAGACTCCTGCCACAGTCCCCGCCGCAGTGGCTTAACACCGAGCCAGACCAGCATTGACCAATCGGAGTTTACCACAAGTCCGCGGCGTTAAATGCAGCCCTACTCCAGCGAATCGATGCTTAAAGCTGAGCTGCAGACTCCTTTTATCCAATTCTCATCGTCCACGCATTCATCATGTCTACTACTACTACAGCTCCTACTACCAAAAAGCTCACCTGGCTGGTCACAGGCTGCTCCTCGGGCTTTGGTCTCTCCCTGACCCGCGCCGCCCTGGCTGGTGGCCACAAGGTCATTGCGACCTCACGCAACCCATCGCGAACTCCCGAGCTGGTAGCTGACATTGAGTCCAGAGGAGGCAGATGGGTCCAGCTAGACGTCACCAGTCATGATAGCAGCGACGTCGTCGCCAGGCTCGAACGCGAGGGCGACCATATCGATGTCCTCGTTAACAACGCAGGCTACTCCATCTACGCCCCCATTGAGACGGTCGAGGAGAAGGAAGTGAGAGCCCAGATGGATACAATGTTCTTCGGCCCCTTGCGTCTCATCCAAGCCGTGCTGCCTCACATGCGCCAGCGGAAGTCCGGCGTGATTGTCAACATGAGCAGTGGTGCTGCACTGGATGGCATTCCCACCATGGGGGTGTATGCGGGCGCCAAGGCTGGATTGGACGGTAGGTACCATTGATATTTCGCTAAGGACAGTCGCTTATTGAATCGGATCTGATAGCCCTCACGAAGATCCTTGCAAAGGAGGTCGACTCATGCAACATCCGCACCTTGACCGTCGTCCTCGGGACTTTCAATACCAACATGCCCAACGCCGTCGTTCTGGGGAAGACCCCGCTGCCAGAAGACTACAAGGGAACCTTCACTGAAGAGGTTCAAGGGCTACTTGTCAGTGGCAAGATCAAGCCCAATGGCGACAAGGACAAGGCGATGCAGGCTGTGTACCATGTCGTTACTGGTGAGGGAGACGGGCAAGGCCTTCAGAACGAGAAGCTGCTCCCTCTTGGAAGTGATATGACACCTCGGCTCAAGGGGGTCCAGGATTACCTCGGCCATGCTCTAGAGGTCTTTGGCTCTGTGACTAACGGCGTCGATGTTGATAAAGAGTAGATTCAGGCTGGAATCCGCGGTGGCTTTGGTTCCAGTATGATTAGCTCCTTATCAAAGATGTCTTACCCGCTTCACCCCAATATATGCGACAACTCATATGATTGAAGTGGGTTGTCATTGCGTATTTTTCGCAAGCCAGTACTGATCTTGTAATAGAGTATCGTACTACCGAAGAGGTCGGAACGGTGTAACAGTTTTCCACGCTTCAGATAATATCTTTTAGGAATGACTTACTCTGGTTCAAAAACCATCTAAAGATCAATCTGCAGTCACTTTCTGTACCGTAAAATAGGGATACTCAATCACCTAACCCCATCACCGCGTTCCCACACCCCCTATCAATCTTCGGGAGCCCTCAGCCGATCCAAACCCAACTCACCCTCTGTCTAAGTCTTCTAATAGCAGTCCGAGTCCTGAAACTGATACTGCGCCTGTAATGCCTTATCGAGAGGCCAGCGCGTTGCTCCCAAGGTTTCTTTACCGAGAATAATCCCTGGCTTGTCCAGCGGTTGCCCAGATCCCGACAGAATCATAAAACACATACCGAGCAACCATCCATGACTCAAGTCTAAGTATGCGCGAAGGAAAGCAAACTAAAATGTGGGCATGCAAAAAGCTGTCGTATAGAGGATGGCAGGTACATCCCGCAACACAAGTAACACGGTTTAATTTTGTATAAGAATCACCGTTGCTGGTCCGTGTCCAGAGATAATCTTGTCATAAATAATATACCGCTGTCTAGGTAGCCTAAGGCCTTGTGGTTGTAAACCAGCAGCCGACTACTGGTTTCAAGGCCTTGTATAATGAACTCGGGATCCTGTTTGATGGCGTAGTAGAGACAGTCTTGTTCAAAGGGACGAGCGGCCGGGATTCGGGCAAGTCGGAACTTGTGTCGAGCTGTAAGGTTTCTACAGGCCTACGGATCGACGATCCCGGCTCATGCACTGCAGACTTCGCTGCTGGGCGCGGGAGCGAGGTGAAATACCCATTGAACTCGAACCGCGAGTATACCTTTCCACAGCTTGAGTGGTAGGTCCAGTAGCTATCCTGGAGTGGGCGCACATTCTAATAGTGAGTGAATCCTGGGGATTGCCAACAGCAACTAGAGCAAATGACACTGGCCAATGACCTCATTCCTTTCTGAGAAGCCTAATGAATGTTTGGGTCGAGCCTCGCTTCCTGAGCAACATATTGAACCAGTATCTCTCCTACAGAACGCTTGACCTCCAAAGTGTAACTCCATGTAAGCGTTATGGCATTGGTCCAATTCTTTGTCTCATGGCAATAACAGGCAAGGTAAGCTACGATAGTACACCAGACCACAAGTAGTAGGAGCAGGGGTATGCTGGAAGGGGAAGATCTGCCATCTAGCGCACGCGCTCTCGCATTAGCCCTGCAGGGAAGGTCTAGATCATCACTTCTAATCCCGGCAATGGAGCGGCCTATGCTAACTCGGACCCTAGTCATTTTAGAAGGCTTTGCACCCGACCAATTCTGTTAATCAATAAAGCAACATTTGCTCACCCGAGAAGGTACAGGGGTTCGTCTGACCACCCAGGGAGAAGGTGGCTAGCTGAGAGTCAACGTGGGAAGCAAGCTTCCGTGCTCACTGAGTTTGCCAGGTTGAACCGTTATCACACTGCCAAATTTATGATTGTGTTAGATTCCAAGGCAAAGCTGGGAGGGAGATGCAGTCATGCCGCATATCGGGTATGATGAAAGCCAGTTTGAGCTCGGAAAAGAGATCCTCTGATGCCACAGTCTATTTCCGGTAACCCTGGTGAGTGGTTGAGAACGCTCTCAATATGACTGATTGTTCTTAGACCAAGCTCTAGATATGTCTTTCGCGCAGGGCGCGAGGTATCAATGGGTCTACATGCACTTAAATTGTCTTGAATTAAAGTCACAAGAAGTGGGATAAACAGTTTTCAAAGCGTACTGCACTCATTTCATGATTAAGTACTCTCCAAACAGGCCCGCAAGAAGAATAACCCCTACAATGCCCGTGCCCTTCCCGAAGCACCAAGCGCAACTTGCCGCCGAGCGAAGATCAACTTTCACCAGCATAACAGTCAAAGCCAGCGCCACGCCAGCGCACGAGACAAAATACACCGACGAGAACTGGCACTGCACGCCAGTGAAGACCAAGAGTGCGACTTGAGCGGTCGTCATGACCGCACAAGCCAGCTTGGTGTTGTCTCCGAGACGGACCGCCAGGGAGCGCACGCCCGCTTTGATGTCATCCTCGCGGTCCTGGTGTGCGTAGATGGTATCAAAAATCACAGTCCAGATGGCACATGCAACACACAGACTTAGACAAGATGTCGCTAACGAATGAGATTCGTCCTGCGTCAGAACGCCCCTTCCGTCCAGATCAAACGGGTCAAGCCCGACCATGGCCGCGGCGTAGGGAATCGCAGCTGCAAAGCCGACTCCAAGAATCAGCTGTGGCATGTCAGTCACGCGTTTCCCCAGCGGATAGACGCTCAGGATGACGGCTGTCAGAGTGGCATAAACGGGAATTGCCGTCGCTTCGGGGCTCTGGCGGAATGGACACTTGACGGCCATCACGGCTAGGATGACAAACTGGGTGGCGGCGAAGAGGTTGGCTTGGGTGGTTGAGACCGCCCCTCGCGCAATGGGTCGCCATCGGGTTCGAGCCACCTGGCGATCGAACTCTTGGTCCAGGTTGTCGTTGACGGTGCAAACCGCACCGCGAAGCACTATTACCCACACGCCGAGGTAGATTGTTGCTCCTGCTATAGTAATCGGGGACAGGCGCGGGGAAATCAGGGCCGCACCAAAGCCGATTCCGATCAGATAGTGCCAGATGAAGGCGAAGTACCCCGCTGGTCGGTCCAGACGCATGAGTTCAGCATATGGAACCCATGCCGGCGGTATGATGGTAAAAATGCCACCGGAAGGAGGTTGGTAAGATGATTGGGGAGGGGTGTGGGAAGAGCGACTGGGATTCGCTTTCATTGTGGATAACAAGCAGATACTGAATCACTTCAAATTTAAAACTTGGCAGACCTCTAATTCCTCTCATCTTCGTTCTCTGCCCTCTTTATATGTCGAGATGCCAGCATGTCGAAGTGGGACCGGTAGCCAATGGGTGCAAATCCCTTGTGTTCTTTTTTAGTAGCCACCAAATCGGTTAATGATCCCCTGCTAGTGCGCAAACTACAATTTACGTGATTATCAGCCCCGATTCTTGGACCAAACAAGACTCGCCCCAGCAGCAGGTGCGATCTTGGCAATCTACGTGTACGCAGATTGCAATCACTCCCCATTCCACCACCCCGATGACTTTCAGCCCCCTTTTCACACGATGTAACCCTTCCCACTTTGCTATTTGCTGTCAAGCGTTCGCCAAGGTTCTTTAAGATCCTTGCTAGCGTACACGGCGGGATGTGATATCTGTCTGCATGAACCGTCACATAATTAACCGCCTGGCGCTTCTTTCTTTGTTCTCGTTGTTGGCACAATCCACAAGACAGCTGATGAGTTTGGATTACCGCAGCAGGGCAAGAATTGCATGTCCTCAAGGCCTACCGGCATGTGACTATAGAGGGGCTGTCTACTCTAGTCCCTACAAGCCAGTGCACTTTCGAGCGTCGCGGAAGAGGCATGGGATAAGCTTTCTCCTTCGTTGCTTGGTTCGCATCGAGCCGAAACTTTCTCGGCAATGGCTCTCCTCGTTAGGGCTGTCGGTACACGTGGAAGGATTTGGGTTCTTGGACAAATTGCGACTTCGCATATATTACGGCCATTTACATGTATTATATTTCATGACATTAGTGCCGACTCAGCCGAATAGGCTCCTAAATCATCTCTCGTGCTGATTGCTCGAGACAGGGAGTAGTGCCAGCCAGCGATACGCGTAGTCCGGGATCGTGAAACCCCGCTGGCAAGATTTCCAATGATTTCCAAGCAAAGAAAGTGGGCTTATTCCACTAGAGCGAGTTTATGGTCTTTCTCTGCATGTTATTTGGATCACACCGCAAACCTGCCTGGAACTGTAGTGGTGGCGACCGGTAAGCAGTCACCAGCCAGGGGCTGGAAGGCGTAGAGAGCAATCCCTTAATTTCGTCAACACGGCACCATCTCAGGCTCAATAGCACGATGGAAGAGATTAGAAATGCCTTGGTACAGTTGTAACAAGCATCTCGTCAAAATGGCGGATACTGCGTTTTCTTGCGAAAACTGGCTCGTACATTCCCGGGCCCTAGGCTTCGATACTCTTGAATGCGAGATCCTGTATGGACTTCGGTTTTACAGCAGACATCCGAGTCCGGATTTGCCGCAAAGTCTGCTGGGTCGCGTGTTTTGTGCCTATAAAAGACGCCATGATTTAAGCGTTATGTTCGCGAAGTAAAGCAGAATTTCTGTCTATGATCGGAAGGTTGTTCGCTGGACAAAAAGTCCCGGGGAGAAACCTCGCCGAGAAATGGCTTGGCAAACAGAATTGACAGCGGAGTTTAAAAAGATTGATTACCTGGTGGACTTATCTCTGTGATGGTGATGCTTATATCAGAACTGTACAAGATATCTGGCCCACTACCATCCACTGTAAATCTCCACACTATGCCAGCCAGTCGTATCACCTCCGCCATGGGATCGATCTGAATTGTACCATCCTTGATGCCATTACTCATTCTCCGAGCTAATATACCCCAATCCAACCCCCAACAATGCCCAACTCGGCCGCCAGTCCACTCCCAGCCCCACGACGCATCGTAGCCGGCCACAACGACGCCGGCTTCGCGACCGTGAAGCACGACTCTCAAATCCATCCGCAACCGGTGGGAGACGGGATCAACCTGGCCCTCCTCTGGACTAGCACAGAGCACCCCGCCGACGTCATCAGCAGCAGGGATTAGGCATTGGTGCACCCGGGTGTACCGCCCACAGGCTCGGGTTTCAGCGCCTATGACCTTCCTCCGCAATCGGTGGGCGTCTTCCACCGCTCGAGCACACTCGATTATGTGATTGTGGGAAAAGGGAGTGTGGTTTTAGGGCTAGATGGTGGAACTCGGGTGACGTTGAATGAGGAGGACGTCCTGGTGCAGCGCGCCACGATGCATAGCTGGAACAATGTGACGGATCAGTGGGCACGTGCTTATGGGATTATGCTGCCTGCGCGGGCGCCTTGTGTTAGTGGGGAGGAGCTATGAGCGGTTTGGCCTTTTTGAGGGATGCGGTGGACTGTATATTGTGGGGAAGAATGACTGTTAAAGGTGTTACGATAATGCGTGCGGGATTGCCGGGGGAATGTGTCTACATCGGCAGTTGTCGTTGCCAGTTCAAATATACCCATTGTAATTGTTCCTAGTGCACAAGGTACAATAACACTATCAGTAGCGAATCGCTCACGCAGCTTAAATTTAGGTGTCTCGATCTGAACACCGTAGCCGCAGCCACGGTCCAATTTCCGCATGCAGACAATAAGCTCAGTGGCTCCTATGACCAAATCTCTCGTCCCTCACGATGCGGCCATTTTCCATCTCGATCACCCTTTCTCCACCCTTCATCATGGCAGGCCGGTGGGAGATGTGAAGAACGGTGTAACCACCAAACTCTTTCACAATGATCTGCTGCATCAACGCCTCAGTCGCAGCGTCGGTTCCGCCGGTGGCTTCATCTAGAAGGACTATACCACTCTCTCTCTCTTTACTGACATTGTCCCGGTCCCATTTCCGCAGCAGGGCCACCGCCAACGCGAAGAGTCTTTGCTCACCCTGAGACATAGAGGAGGATGTCAACTCTGCATCCAGTCCGCCACGAGATGTTGCCACTTGAAGTAAGTTGGTTTTCTCCAAAGCCGAAAGCAGAGTCGAGTCGATTAACCGACCGGTCGGGTCCAAGTTGAAGCGGATGGAACCAGGAAGGATGAAAGGGTCTTGAGGTATGGCGATGATACGCGAGCGGAGCAGATTGCGTGGGAGGGTGGAGATATCGATGCCGTCAATTGTGATCGTGCCGCTGGACGTGTTGAGAAGGCGGAGAAGCGCTGATATGAGCGTGCTCTTGCCACTTTGTACGCTTGATCAGCGGAGTGTCACTCTACATATGGTGCGTTATTCACTACTCACCTGCCAGTCCGTCCACACAAAATGACTTTCTCGCCAGCCTCTACGCGGAAGGATATATTGTCTAATGCGGTTATATGGCCACTGAAATAGTGGATATTAGTTACAAGCTCACTTCCACTTGGTCAAAATACGCACTCATATGAGGCAGAAAGAGATTTGATCTCAATCCGCCCATCAGCAGGCCAAGTTGATGGTGGAATAACCGTTTCCCGGGCCTCGTGTTCAGTCGGTGTTTTCATCTCGAATGACCTGGTCCTCGCAATCGCACCAAGGGATGTCTCCAAAGCAGTCCAGTTGGACACCACATCCTGCAGGGTTTGACTAAATGCCATGATTGCGGTCAACGATACGCCTAGCTTTCCCGGATTCGTCGAGTCTCGCAGCGATGTGGCCAGTGCGATCAGTATCACAGCCAGAGCAGCGACCAGGAGGTCGAGCACTACATTGAGCCATCGCTGGATACAATAGAACAAGTAGTATGGTTTTTGAGACTCGTCAAGTCGGCTCAGGCAATCAGCCATGAATGACCGACGCCATCCAAGGCCCCGGATTGTAGGAAGGCCCTCGAGAGTCTCGACAAACAATGTATAAAGAGGGCTTCGAGCTTCGAGGTCGAGGAACCTGAGCTGTCGAGAAGTTCGCAGGTAGACCTTCTGCGCGCAGTATAAGACCAGCAAGCACGGAATGATGGTGACAGCCATATAGCTGGAGCCTAGTGATATTAGAGCAACTTGGCCAAAGCATTGCGCAATACCTGTGATTTGAATTAGTTTCTGGATCGAAAACCCCATTCAAACTTACTTAGCACTGTTCCGAAGGCCATCGTGGGTAGTACCGCATCTACTAGGGTCATGTCCTGGCTGAACCTGTTAAGTATGACGCCAGAGTCGACTCCCGCAAAGAAATGCATCGGCGCGTTGGTTACGGCTCGAACGAGGATCCCGTGAAGTTCTAATCCTGACTTGATGACGATCTTTATCATGATTTGCCTGAGTGACTTGTCAGCCAGGAGAATAAGGTAGGAGATCAAGGGCCCCAGCCTACCATATCATAAGGCCTTGCGACCCTGACGCCATTACGGCAAGAAGCACGTAGATGCCAACAAACTCAGCGGCATTCTTGCCATGGTCGTTCGTGAACAGCTCAAGCCATATCTCTTCGAGCCTCGATTAGCAGACGAAGACGCAACATGAGGACATTACTTACGAGGAAAGATTGAGGAGAACGTGTGCACAACAATGATAAAACAAGCCACCAAGGTGCTGCGCCATCCGATGGCTTTCAAGTAATAAGTGTAAACTGCAACGTCGCCAGTACGGCGGGATATATCAGCTATATCATCAACAGTCAGGGTTTCGACCTTCTTGGTAGAGGCTGATTGGCCCTTTCTCTCGGTCTGGGAAGTCGAGGCTTCTGAGTCGGTCTCTGTCGCAGCTGGGATTGTTTGGGAAGCCAATCCTAAGCTCTGTACAGAGCTTTGTTTCTCGATACGTCCACATGAATCCAGCATGATAATGTTGTCTGCAAAACGCCATAGCTGATCTACGTGAAAGGTCAAACATGGTACTTGATGTCATCTGAACAAGATCATTTCACCTGAATGTGCGGTCATCAGTACAGCTGCGCCTATTTTTCGGCAGATTCCATTGTCGCCAAAACAGGCCTCAGCAACGTAGTGTGCCGTCTTGGCGTCCACGGCGCTCAAAACATCATCAAGCACTAAAAGACGTTTTCTCGAATAAATAGCTCGAGCTAATGCCTGCGGAAAGTGTCAGTGGAACATGACAGCTGCATGTATCTGTTGATTTGTGACTTACAAGGCGCTGCTTCTGCCCTCCGCTCATCTTGAGCGCTCCACTCCCGACCACGGACTGATCGCCCTGAGGCATTCGCGAGATGTCCTGCTCCAGTGCACATGCCTTGACTACCTTCTTATACCAATCATGATCTAGATCCGAATCTCCGCAGATATTCTTCTGAATGGTTGTGTTCTGAAGCCAGGGAGTTTGGCTGCAGTAGGCACCGCCGTGCCATTCTCGTGCAATCGTTCCTCGCTCGCAAGGTAGTTCACCCAGCGCCGCCTTCAGGAGCGTCGACTTTCCACAACCCACCGGGCCAGAAAGCATTGTCACGGTGTCTATTTCAATCGCTACATTGATCTCCGTGAGCGAAAAGTCAGAGTCAGGAGTGGGGCGGATACAAGCATCCGTCATCCTCAAAACCACTTTATCGGAGCGTACTTTTGGTGGCAATATATTTAATTCCACCGCCGATCCGGGGCTGCTGTGAGACACTCTGTCGTTGGCAGCATTTCTTCCAGACGATAGTGAGCTCATGGATGGGGAAGTGAGGAATTTGTGAATGCGGTCTAAGGCACCCCAGGCAGCTGTTACCGCCGGGATCGATGCCAGTAGTTGCAGGGCAGGGGTCGTGATGAGATTGATGATAGCTAGAGATGTAAAAGCTTGTACTGTCGACAGTGTCTGCGAATGATCAATCCTTGCACGAATAACGAAAGCCGCAAATGTGACCAGAGAGGCACACGTCGTTGGGAAGCTCGCTATTATATAGTCAGTGGCAGCGGTTTGGCGCGAAGGATGAGGTTGGGTACTTACCAACCACATTGAGCCATACAATCAACCATCGGAAGTCCCTGGATAAGTCAAGCTCGCGTTGCCTCTGCGCTTGAAGAACTGTGGAGAGCACGTCCGACAGTCCTAGCATCTTGGCGCTTTTCATCGACCTCAGAGCCGTGGAGACAATGCTCACGCGACGCTGAATAGCCCCAACCCAGACTGTTTGTCTTGCAGGCATGAATGTCGCCATATACATCTGAACGGATGTACACACTATTGCGAATCAATTTCTCGGACTTGATAATTGAAGAGACGGAGCGAAACCTACGAAGAATCACGAGGACGGGAGCCACGCACACAGCGGCAAGCTGCCGCTCCAACAGCCAGAGACCAATTCCAATCTCCACCAATCGAGCCCACATCTCGCTGGCTTGCTCCAACGACCGTGTTATGATGTCAACGTCAGTACTCATCAGGGTCACGGCTGCCGAGTCATCCCGGGTCCCATCGGCAAGGACCAGAGTGTGGTCGTAGATCAACGCAACAGCTGCGCCCCGGAACATGGTAATCATACGGAACAGTTGATGTTTGTAATGCACCGTTGATATCTATTCCGGTCAGGAGATTAGTGTCAAGACAAAACACGTTGAATTACGTACCGCGATGCCTCCATAAATCAGCGCTGCCGCCCCAATCAACCCATAGCTTTCTTTTCTTGTCTGCTTGGTATCAGGTTCATAAAGGTGCTCAATTGCACGCTGGATGAAGAACGTCTGTGCGTAGCTGAAGCCTATCAAGAAAAGCCTGGGGAGGATTGTGTTGAGAATTGCCCAACGCAGACTGAGCACGGTCGCAAAAGCTAAGCTGCATGTGTGGCTGGATTTGTCTGCCAGGGCCATGAGTAACCAGGATGCTATGACTCAGACTGGAGAAACAGAATCATACATTTCTTCCAGGCTTTTCGAACCTTGCGTCGCAGACGGTTTGAGCTTAACTCCTCATCCGTCGGGAATAGATCTTCGATAGTCAGCAGCTTCTGGAACCCTCTAAGGAACAAGCGATTTAGCCACCAGAAAACGGTGCGAGCGAAAATTCCACTAGTTGATTCGGGCGGCGTCGCACGCAGTGGTGACTTCAGATACCGGCGTTTATTTTGGGCTTCCACTACCAACAGCAGAAGCTTCAGTCCCATGGTTGCCGCAGTTAAGGCTGGCAAAGGAGATGGATAGTGCCGGATAAACAGAGTGCGCACTTGCACGGCATCGAAGAGCGTTGACATCAGAAGGTAGATGCTCAGAAGCGATGAAGGACGTACTGAGCGGTCGTGCTCGATGGCTGAAAGAACTGTTATTGCTATCGAATCTGCCAGCGACAGAGCAATCGCAGGAACGGCAGACCTGACCAGGCTGTGGCGCGCCCATTCGACTACAGAGGCGATCTGTATAGCGACCAGGCACAACGCAACAACCAATTTGCGCCATTGAGCCGTATTTGAAACAGTTTTGATGTCCTCTGAAAAGAGAGACCAGATGCGCCAAGGGACCAACAAAAGGAGAAGGGCCGAGGGGCCGATAGACAGGATGCTTTGCTCGAACAGCAGAGTGAAGTCAAAGATCGTTGGACACGCGATGACGGGGCCGAACGAATCGTCCGCTGCGGGAGAGCAGCTACCTGCCATCTTGCAGTTGGTAGACGAGAGCTCTTGTGAGGTCTGAACAAGAGAAGAAGCTACGAGGATACAGAGAGAGAGAGAGAGAGAGAGAGAGAGAGAGAGAGAGAGAGAGAGAGAGAGGGAAGTGAGACCGACACGCGAAAGGGGATTGCATGTGACTGACTGACAAGGGTCCCTGGTCACTGGACGTCAGCCCGTCGCTGCCTGGTGAGGGCCTGGCTGCCTGAGGCAAAATTCCATCAATAGATCAATCATTATGCTCTCAACTATGCGCCCACAACTCGTACTCTACTCTATCTCAGGGGCCGGAAATATCATTGATTCATTATCATGTATCGTCTCCCCTGAACAAGACCTTACTCTGTCTAACCGTGTTCTTCACTCGGGTAACATCAATGGGCTGAGCCCTACTATCGCTGACAGCCCTCCATAATGGTTCTGGGTCTCTGCACTGATGCGTATGCCCCATTCCGTCAACAATCAAAATCCGTTCTCCATTCTTATCAATGGCTAGATGAGGGGGCTCGATAGTATCGTCTGCTGAGCAAATAATGGCCTGTTCTGGCTCAGCTAGTTGGGACCTGCTAATACTTATGCGTGGCTTACCTGTGCAATATAATCGAAGCAGTGAGCCCAGTGCACTGAATCCTCATGAGCATTATCTGAGTGTGGTAGTGATGAGGTTGATGCACCGTGATGCTGCGATATGCTAGGGAAGATCACCCCGCGAAGCATTGACAAACAATGGAGCTGGTGGAACATAGAGATTCCGTAGTCGGTGATGGTGCCATTACTTGTTCGGACCTTGAGCATACCACCATTCGGGGGAGAGAGAAGAGACTCCCATGAAGAGGTGTCTGACTGAGCTCTCCATAGTGGTGTCAAAGGCTGGAATTTTCGAGTGACTGGAAGTTGGAGAGGGGGCCCGCTGGGACAAACATGAAATTGAAACTGCTGTGAGAGACTGCGAGGACTACCCGCTGAACTAGCTATAAGAGCAAAAGCTGAGAGAAGAAGGAATCCGAGCGCTGCCGAGATACTATAGAGCAAGCGTTTTGAGCAGGCCATGTTGTGTGACTGGATTAGCTACAGCTGTCTCGGGGGCCGGCGATGAACAAAAAGTCTTCTCACCTTTGTAAGTCAAGAGTGATGACTGTGTGAATACTGTCAGCTTGTCCAGGCCGTCAATGCAATCTGTCGCCAGCAATCTCCTCTTGTTGCGGGGGAAATGGACATGCATGAAGTGGGTTACATCGTGCAATTCCTGTTTGCAGCACACATTGTACACTGACACCAGCGTGAACCAACAAGATAGGAAAATATAACAGGGTAAATGGAGCAACCAATCGTAGTGTAGTCATTGTCTTATCAGCTCTTTGGTGGCGCCGCCAGACTGCAGGGATCGGTGATCAAGCGCGCTGCGCCGCAGCCCGAAGCTGATAGAAACTCAGACCCCCCAATTCCCCATTAAACCCCGCTTTCAGCCTTTTCCTCACGTGCCAAATCAGTTACAGATAGTCCTGAGCAATGCTTGTCCTTTCCGAAACAGCTATCCAATTACCCCACTATCAGAGCCATCATCGGGGTTGGAGTTGTACCAGCCAAACAGCTCCTTGAACCGGTGAGACATGACCCGCGCCACTGCATCAGGCGGCTTCCGGATGGCTGCAAACTCATCCACATTGACCGAGTTCTCCTCCTGCCACCGCAATACGGCGTCGAAGTCTCGACATTGGTGATTCACGCTAAAGTCGGGGAAGGCGTTCAGTTGCGCGTCCGCCCAGTAGTGGGTGTAGATGTCGACATTAGCGGTACACATTAGGTTCTGGAGCAGCAGGTAGATGCAGTGGGAGATATGGGTTCGATGCATGTCGGACGGCGGGGTTCCCGGCGGCCATTTCTTCCCATAGTAGTGGTCGAAGTACGCTTCGCGACGCAGCCAGTCCAGGCAATGGATCTGATGAAAGACATCAATCCGCCCAATGTACGCCTCGGATCCGAAGCCAAAGCTCTCTGGCCATTTGGCCGCCTGTTCGGGGTCCCTGCCCAGCTTGACCACGTCATCGCGACTGATGGTGATGGGATTGATGTTTGCCAGTCGGTTCCAGGCTGCGTCCACCTCAGGGCTCGGAGGCTGGCGGTAGATAGGCAGAGGATCCGGTTCCAACAGCGTTCCGTTCATCTTCCGGCGTATCATTGGAATTTGAAGACGATCAAATATGGGAGCTGCCATAGGTTAGCGAAAAGAGGTATCGCAGAGGTCAAATCTTCCTCACAGTATTCAGAGGTCTTCCGCAGAAGTTGGTTCTGGTCGCCAATGCCCCGGACGATGCTCGCAGTCATGGCGAAAAGGAATAAGGACAGTGCAAAGACTGTAGCATTGAGCCAGAGAAACCAATGGTGTCGTGTATGGCGCTGCTTAGGAAGTTGAGATGTCTCGTCCCCAAGAAAAACTTCCTTTCCGCTGGTTACATCCCCCGGGCTGCCACAAAGTACGTCGGGGTCTCGAGTAGCCATTGGTGCGTAACCTGCAGACACTCCCTTCATTTTCATCAATTTCACCAACTAACCGTCCGTTGAAGTTCAGTGAGCATGAAATTTGGCAGACGGTCATCGGTGGTCCCCAGAGTAGGGAAGGGTCAAATATCCTCGAGCTCGAAGCAGCAGCCTGCGTCGGTCAGCTGAGATACGGAATGCCCCTGGTAGATGAAAGATGCATCAACCGGTCATCTAGACCTTTTGTAGCCCACAAGTTTGTCTGTACCGCGTATGCCGCCCACTTGCCTTGGTTGACAGCTAACCATCTCCTTTCCTGTTTGAAACAGCTGCAGACGCCAAACGCCTGCTGCGGTCACAGTCACGGTGGTTTCCGGGCATTCCACGGAGCTCGATTCGAAGAGCGACTTTGCCCAAGCTTTCTATTACCTGATCAACTCTGACTTTGCTGTTAGTGGGCTATAGGGGGGATTAGATTGACCAATGTCCGAGACATACAAATGACTACCTCCTCCCCTCTTTCTTCTCTGCTCAAC
This sequence comes from Aspergillus homomorphus CBS 101889, assembly GCF_003184865.1. NCBI lineage: Eukaryota > Fungi > Ascomycota > Eurotiomycetes > Eurotiales > Aspergillaceae > Aspergillus > Aspergillus homomorphus. The sequence continues at coordinate 718,839 of NW_020291887.1, read as the reverse complement.
AACCATCTCTTCTCATCTGTCAACATTCACTAGAATACTCCAAGCATCTCAGCCCACAATGAAGCATTCATTGCTCCTGTCAGTCGCTTACGGACTTCTGTTTAGTCCTCTGGCGACCTCGGCACCGACAGCTAAGCGTACGCATATTTTCCCCTAGGTGACCCTAGGAGAATGCCTGGAACTTAACTTCAGAAGACTGACATGCTCCAGCAGCAGTGAAGCTTCGAGTGCGGTCAGATGACCTCGAGGCCCTCCGCGCTAAAAGGGCTGACGAAGCCACCGCTCTCTACGCTTATATTGCAGCCGACTCCGAGCTCAATAAGCGTGATGAAGAGGCTACTGCTCTATATGCCTACATTGCAGCCGACTCCGAGCTCGACAAGCGTGACGAAGAGGCTACTGCTCTATACGCCTACATTGCTGCTGACTCCGAGCTCGAAAAACGGGATGAAGAAGCCACTGCTTTGTATGCGTACATCGCTGCTGACAGTGAATTGGAAAACAATTGAGGTTCTTCCGTTACCGGGAAAGTGCTCAAGTAGGCGCACAGGTAGTCCATAGTTGTTGATTTTATCACTCAGCTTCGATGTCTTCTAGTCGACTCGATTTTAAGTTCAACCTTGCAAGCCCACCTTTTTGCGAATGTCGTCTATAGCACTCACAAGGTGGATATTCTCTATCCACTGAATTGTTTTGCTCTCAGCCCTGCTGTCACTCAGGCACCAGGCTGCTTCGTCTGCTTCGTAGTTCATTCCGTGGCTAGCTTCGGACTTACCAAGTCACCGGGATCCTATCAACTTCTAGCTACATTTACCGTGTGGCCCAGAAGCAGCTGGCGAACAGTGAATCCCGTTTTACACGCTCTGTTGCCGTATTTGCCTGATATATTCTCACGACAGCCTATAGCACTACTCTGGTAGTTGCATGAACTGCAACGAGACCGTTGGCGAGATCGATTACGGTCATATTGATGCAGGTCGCTGTTGAGTAAATGTCTTCAATGTCTCCATGTAGTGTACACAGAGATATCGAGGGCAGGGTGACAGTTTGCTGATGAACAGAGTCACCGAGCCGGGATGTGCTTACCCTGGCGACTTCACGATGACACCCGCAAACGATGAGCTACCATTAACGCTGTCTAAGTATGATTCTGAGACAAATAGAATCGAAATACTCCAGGTAAGGTATTATTCCTTGCCATAGCTCTTCACTCCCTCGCCCACTCAACCACCCGCTTCAATACCTTCAAGCCATCAGTCGGCCGATCAAGCTTAGCCAGATGAGCTCCCAGCTCCTGCTGCGAAAGATCCCCATTATAAACATCATCCTCATCCAGCAACATCTTCTTAGCCAACTCAGCCTGAACTTCTGGGTGTGCCTGGAAAGAGAGAACCGTATTCTGCTGATTCACAAGCATCTCATGGTTCTCGGCCAAGTGGATAAATCCCATACCAGGTTGCGCCACCTCTCGCACGTGAAACTCCGGTACTCTCTATGGTATTTTATCAGTGAACAGGCGCGGTGAAATTGTTGGCGGGTGGGTCGTTGGTTTAGGTTGTTATGTTCGAGTGTATACCTCCTTTGACTAAGTAGCGAAACACAAAAGAGTTTACCAAGAGCGGTAACCTGAGTGATAGTCATACTCTTTTCGAAGTCACTCGCCGAGTCACGTGTTCAAAGCGAGGAGTCAGGTATCTAAAGAGCTCCATTAACACATTCCATATTCAGGTAAGACGAAGTAACTATGCGGTATCTAAAGACGAAGCTTTGTCGGACAAAAGGTATAGATAGGATTTCACTGGACCGATTAATCTACTGGAGTGGCATAATCATCTTATCTAAAAGCTCATCTGCAAAGGGAACAAGCTACTCCGTGAGCCGTCGTAAAGGAAAGACTCTCCCAGTCTATAAACTCTGTAAACAGCTCTCCTGTGGCCTTGCATTTCCCGTGAAACAGAAGGACACTGATCCTCTGGCTGTTATAACATGTGAACTTCGGGTCCCCGCCGCCATCATCCGTGAGCTGCGAGACCCCGAAAACGTCGTATTCCAATGACCGTTGGCAGTTGATCGCAAGGACAACACCTAGTAGACAGGAAAGGCCCTTTCTTCCGTCGGCTGCAGGCTCTCGAGAGTGTACAGCCATTGTTCGATCTCCATACCAAGCGATAGGTCTTGGCAGCGGAGCGAGACGGCGAGAAGCAGGCCTGAGAATCCAATGGTATAGCTATTGCGGAGAATGCACGATCTCATGTCGATGCCCTGGACGATGCGCAGCAACAGGCGGATCCATGATTCCGTTTCCATGCACTCGATGCCTATATTTTGAGGATCGCGGGATGGAAGATAATTTAAGAATGTTGTGCATTGCATGATTCGGGTGACAATATGGTAAGCAAAGCTGAGGGCCGCCTCGTGTGGTTGGAAGAACATGGATGAGCTTGCCGATGTATTCTGATCTGCGAGCGGTTATTATGAGGGTGGTAGTCTAAACAATCACTCATCCAGTTTTCTGGACTAGGCTTCCAGTCCTGTGAGGGTTTCTTCGGTGTTCGAGGGGTTGCTTTCCTGGTCCCCTTCAAGAGCTTGTGTTGCAATTCGTGCCGGACCTCCAATGCTTAAGGGTCTATAAAGTTTAGTCGGTGGGACTCACATATTATGCTAAGAGTGACGGCTCGCCGCTCATGGAGAGAGCTAGGGTTCTCTTCATGTGCTCTGGGCAAGGCAATCGGCGGGAGGTGCAACTGGATATCGGGAGAGCTAAAGTATGCACGAGCCCACCAAACTAAGAATTGTGATTGTAGCCACACAGTGAGGAGAGCCCTGAATAAATGATCTCCTGTGACCTCGCGCATATCCACGAGGAAGGCTGACAGACCTTCAACATGGCGGTAGAAACCCAACAAAGTTGCCAATGGAGGCTTCGATATAGCCAAAAAGGACTAAAATTGTCAGGGCTACTTTAATGTTGCTTCCGTAACATTTGGGAGTGGGAGAGATGAATTTCCTCATTGCAGAAGAGTAATAGAGTTGACTCCGGGTCTGATGTGTGAGGCTGGGACTGAATGCTCCCATGGCCAAGAAAGGTGTCGGGGATGTCTTTTCAGCATGAAGGCGACTGATACTACACGAAGATAGAGCGAGAATAGCATCCTTTAACGCTGGAAGCTCAGGCTGCTGCAAAATGGAACGGGATATGGGATGTAAAGCTGATAGACATTGGTCTTCCCAGTAAGTCGAGTAGAAAATATCCCGATCAGTATGCTGCAATGAGTGGATAAGGTCCAGGTTCAGGCTCGGGATTAGGGCACTTTGGTGGTGACGTTGACGGCTGTGCTGCGGCGGCGATCTATTTGTCTCTGGCACGGAGGGAGTAACCACCCGGAACTTGAAGTCTAGTTTGACACTTTCGCAGAATCTCCCCAGTCTAGCGCATGTCCCACAGGTGGGCTTTGCCTCATCACACTAGTGTTTGGTGTCAGTGGGGAAGAGAAGGTGCCCCGAGGGAGCATGACATCTGCTGAGAAAAAGCTGACCTTGGTGCGCCGTTCGAGACAGCTCTTGCAGCCATTGCACGAGCGGAAAATATTCGTTTCTTTTCGGCCTGGGAGAAGCGGGCTTGTACATGTAAGTTCCTCGCTATCTTCAGAAGAGAGGTTTCTCAATCTAGACCAAGACTAAACCCTGTTTCCAACATCAAGGCTGCGGTGGGCGATGAATGGGGTTCGATGGAAGAAAGATCGGGGAATGGATAAGGCAGCATTAATTGGACGGGTCCTGAATCCGAGTTTCCGGAATTCCGACTGAATAATCGGACTTTGATCCGAACTGGAACTACGCAGTACAGAAGTAAACCCTAGGGCTCTTTCCAGATATATAGTTCTCTTCTTTCAGTCTAGACAGAATATACAGATCCAAGAAGTCTGTCTTAACAATTTACAGCTCTCACTGGCCATATCATTATTGACCGGCCATGACTGTCTCACATCAGAACGTTGGGTGCAACAGACACACAAAATATATCTAACGGGGAGTACACCTCTAAGCTGTTCCTCAATCGAAATAGCCTTCAGTGCATAATACGCTTCACCAAACTCTCAATTAGTTATTGATGAGTGCATTTACTGCTAATTGTGATAATCTGACCCAAAGGATTCCGGATTAAGTGCACTAAAAAGGCAGGTTGGGACATTTGATAATGCTTTATCCGCCATTTAGTTGGGTCCCTGCGTTTCAGTTGACCTCTACAACCACCAGCCTCTGTCTTCTCGAAGAAGAATATATTCATCAAGAAAAAGTTGTGAGCGTGAGAACTTCGCCTTTTCCTCCACCATCATACACGGCTTTTCAGTGTTAATTTCGAGGTGTCAGTAGCCAGGCCTAGCCTAGGTCATAGGGGCTCAACAACTTCGATAATACGGCAACTTTTTTGCCACAGAGTAGATCTCGATGGAAGCAGGATTGCAGTGTATCTGCAAGCAATGTAGGGACGCTTGCAAATTGGCAAAAGCCTCATGATACTAGGCGACATCTACCACCCCCTCAAACATCATAAAAGAGTATCCAGTCAAGCCGCGTGTGACTCACGCTTTCAGCTCCAGTGTTCTCACAATTGCATTCGATTATGATACAACTTTTGTAAAGTCGACACAGAGAGCCAAGTTTAGCAGACTCGGAGCATGCTCCCATTAGAGCTATGCCCGAAGCATAGTCTAACGTGAAGGTTGGTAGATCCACAGCAAAGCTACCAAAGACAGAAACATGCCGCCGAAACGGCCTCGTATTTTCTAGTATACTTCATCACGTCGGAATCCTTCCGCCACAATTGCCTCCTACTTCAATCAGGGACTACCGGCCTTTTCGGTGCCTTCGGTGCCTTCCATGTAGTCCTGCTGAAACGTGTCTTCTGGGGATGAGCGGTCCCTGGGACGTTTAGTCACTCCGAAACACGGCGATGGCTCTCTGAGAGCATCGGGCAGGTGTATGTCCAAAATTGTTCTCGATCGCCATCACCATGGATAAAGGCCATTGGAGCCTGCAAAATTTCACGGGCTGGACACCAGTAAACCAAGGCCGTGACTTGACTAGGCCGGATTCCACGCTAACAGACTGAAACCTGGCGAAGCATATGTTTACTGGTAATTTATTCAGTCAAGTGTCGTGGAGTATACTCGTAGTGTGAACTAAGTGCTGCCAACTCTGTCCAGCACTATTCAAGGTTGAGAGTCGTAAGGCGTAGGAAGTGAAGGGCTTTCTCTTGGCACTCCCCTGGAATGAAGCAGTATGATCCTTGATGAGTTGATCAGGTTACATCGGGAGAATCCTGCAGCAGCAGACTATGGAAAACTAGTCCGTGATAGGAAAATGATAGACTTGCCGAATTTCGTGACAGTGGGGTTGGAAAAAGCACTGTACTGTATGGCCCATACGTCTTCGTCACGTACAATACCCGTAATTTGCAGATGGAACAGACCACTTTATCTGATCTCATGTTTGATCTGATAAACTGGACATGATACACGGACTGTTCTTTACGTAACTGATTGGCGATCCTGCGGATGATCTAAATCCTTGGCGAAGCTCGGTCATACCGAGAGCTCGCAGTGAATTCGTGACCCAAGCCATCCCAGGAGATCGACTGCATTCCACATCCTCCTTGAGGCTTCTCAGAACCTACGCCGTCGTGTGCAGTGGTTTTCGTGGCTCAATCACTATGTCGGAATCCGAGCCCTCAAAAGACAAGACGGCGGAAGGGGCTGTGGAGGCCAAACACCGGGGACGTCAAGCTGTATGGATTCACTTTCTAACGATATACTCAGGTAAAGCTGACACAGATAGATCCGACTGGTGTCACGTTGCGTGCCGAAGACAGAAGACATTAAGACTGCCTTTACCTTTCTCCGGTTGTTGTTCTCGCTGAACTATACCCGCGTCGACATCGCACTCATATTTGTCGGCACTTTCTTCGCCATTGCAGCAGGAATCCCAGAGCCTTTACTCGGAATCGTACTCGGTCAGCTCATTAACGAACTGAACGATGTCTCCTGCTCTGCAACAACGTATAATCCTTCCTCGGTCCGGACCAAAGTCCTCTATCTCATCTACATTACCATCTTCAACTTCGCCGCCATCTACATATACGCTGCCTGCTGGGCACTGATCAGCGAGCGTCTGGCTCGCCGGTATCGCAAGGCCTACTTCCGCAGTTTGATCCGTCAGGACGCTGCCTTCCATGACACTTTGCCCTCAGGGCAAGTAATTTCTCGATTGGTAAGCGACATTGAGACGGTACAGTCTGGCACCTCCGAGAAGGTGGGAATCTACATTGCGACCCTGTCTTACTTCATTACGGCGTACATCGTGGCATTCATCAAAGTGCCCATCGTCGCGGGCATCCTGGTGGCTATTGTGCCCTGCTTCTTTGCCATGTCTCTGCTTGGGGGCCACTTTACGTCGCGCTATGGAAATCGCGTCGGCAAACATGTCGACCAGGCAACCTCCATCGCCTCATCCAGCTTGTCTCATCCCCGCATCGTGCACGCGTTTAACGCTCATCGACGCCTGGAGGAGTTGTTTTCGGCCAGCTTATCCAAGGCCCACACGGATGCGTTGAAGAAGGCGGCAGTTCATGCCGCACAAATGGGGTTCCTGTTTTTCATTGTCTATTCTTCAAACGCGCTGGCATACTGGAAGGGTGCCCACTTGATCGCGGACTATATTGATGGTGTTGCCGGCTCTGGTGTCTCTCTGGGGTCCGTGTATACCGTTATCTTCATTCTCATTGACGGTAAGTCACTTTTCTCCTGTTGCCATCCGCTCTTCGAAACCAGGATCCAGCTCTTGCTAACCATATTTTGCTCTACAGCTTCCTTTATCCTGAGTCAAGTCTCCCCATACATGCACGTCTTCAGCGCCGCTGCAAGCGCGTCCGAGCGACTGCTAGAAGTCATCAACCGTGACTCAGAAATCGATGGCACGTCTGGGGCCGGAGGACCGAGCGCATGCCTCGCCGATCAAACAATAGTCTTTGAGGATGTCCACTTCACGTATCCGGCACGTCCTTCAAATCCCGTGCTGCAAGGCGTCAATTGTACCATCCCGCCAAAGAAACACACAGCCTTTGTCGGCCCGTCTGGGGGTGGCAAATCGACTATCGTGGCACTACTGGAACGGTTCTATGACCCAACCTCCGGAAAGATCCTCGTCGGATCCCAAGTGATGAGCGATCTGAATGTGGCGAGCTTGCGTGGACAGATGGGATTCGTACAGCAGGAGTCACAACTTCTGGATCGGTCGATTCTGGAGAATATCGCCTATGGTCTCGTCGGGTCCCCGGCTCACGAGGATCTGACTGAAGTCATCCAAGATATGCGTCTGGCAAGCATTGTAGAGCAGATCCAAGCTGGTGCTCTGGAAGCGGAAGTTCTCGCTACCTGCGGAGATCCCAGGATTGCAGAAATCGTTCGTCGTGCAAAAGAGGCAGCTGAAAAGGCTAATGCCCTTTCATTTATCGAGACCCAACCTTTTGGTATTGCGACCAGTGTGGGAACGGCCGGAGGCCAGCTGAGTGGTGGTCAGAGGCAGCGCATTGCACTTGCAACTGCACTTGTCCGTGAGCCTAGGCTGCTAGTGCTCGATGAAGCTACCGCTGCATTGGACTCGATCAGTGAGCGGTTGATTCATGAGGCCTTGCTTAAGGTCTCGGGCACGACTACCATAGTCTCCATTGCGCACCGCATGGCGGCTGTGAAAGGTGCTGATCAGGTAGTCGTCATCGAGAAGGGCCGAGTGGCTGAATGCGGCTCTCCTCAGCAGCTTTTAGAACAAGGTGGTCGATATGCCGCTATGATCGGACAGCAAAAGCTTGATGAGAAGGACAACGAAGAGCTTTTGCCAACGGCCAGCAGCACCTTTACTGAGATATCTGAGGCCCACGGTCAGTTGACTTCAGTCAGCGAGAAAGGTAACGAACTCGATGAGAAAGAAAAGATCGATGCCACTGTGGAGCACAAAGCCGTCCCCGAGGATGAACAGGACCCTCCTCACTCCAAGCGCCTCACTGTGAAAATCTGTTTCTCTTTCATCCGCCCCAACCTTCTGTTGATTGTTCTTGGACTCGTTATGTCGGTCATTATTGGTGCCAGCTATAGCTCGAACGCCGTTCTGTTTGGAAATACACTGGGGGCGCTGAGTCCCTGCAAGGGCACTGCCAGCATCCGCCACAGCGGGAGCTTCTTCGGACTCATGTTCTTCATTGTCGGGCTCGTGGAGTTCTTTGCGAATGTCATCGGGGGCTGTGCTTATGGATGGGCTGCAGACCAGACCTTGTATCGCATCCGAGTCGCATCCTTTCGATCCCTGCTTAGCCAGACAATAACCTGGCACGGGACAGGGGGACGAAGCCCGGGAACGCTCATCTCGTATCTGACAGGTGATGCGTCGGCCATTAGCGGCCTCACTGGAACAACGATCGGCCTTCTCCTTGCGACAACAGTCAATCTCTTCGCTGGTGTGATCATCTCATTTATTGTAGCCTGGAAGATCTCAATCGTTCTCCTCCCCACGATTCCGGTCCTTCTAGCAGCCGGAGTCATGAAGCTGCGCGTGCAAAATCAATTCGCCGAGCGACACAAGAAGGCCTTCACGCGCGTCACTGAGATCACCGTCGAAGCATTGGGGAATCTGCGGTTCGTCGCAGGGTTCTCGCTTGAAAAACAGCTCTACCGGGAGTTCATCCACTCCCTGCAAGGACCCTACAAGAAAACCATGCGAGCGATTACCTGGGGCAATTTCTGGCTGGCGACAGCCTTCAGCGTCAGTAACCTGATCAGTGCCCTTGCATACTGGTGGGGCTCCAAACAGATCGCGTCGGGGCTGTATTCGCAAACGCAGTTCTTCATTGTCCTGCCCGCGCTGCTCTTCAGCACCCAATCGTGCGGTCAGATGCTGGCTCTCGCACCTGATCTGTCCAAGGCCGGCAAAGCTGCTTCTCGTATTGTAGACCTCGTGCGCACTGATTCAGCGGAGAAGGAGCTCGCTGGATCGAACGACGACAAACATAGGGGGATGATGCTCCCATCCCCGTCTGAGGAAAAGGCCGGCTTTGACATCGAGGCCGCACCTGCAGAATCGACTACTACTCCCGCTTCAACAGCCATCAGCGCTGAACTCCACCACGTGCACTTCTCCTACCCTACCTCCCCTGATATCGCCGTGCTCAAAGGCCTAAGCATCCACTTCGAGGCAGGCGGATTTTACGCCCTCGTCGGTCCCAGCGGCTCGGGCAAATCCACAATCCTGGCCATGCTGGAACGCTTCTACTACCCACACTCTGGCTCTGTCCGCATCGACAACCAAGACATCACACGCATCCGCTCCACACAATTCCGGGACGAGGTCGCGCTCGTACCGCAGGAAAGCGTCCTCTTCGAAGGCAGCGTGGCCTTCAACATCGCTCTGGGCGCCCGACCCAATGGTCCGGCGCCCACGCAGACAGAGATCGAAGAAGCGTGTCGACTGGCACAGATCCACGAGGTAATCATGGAGCTGCCGGAGGGCTACGAAACGGTTTGCACGCACGGCGGGAAGCAGTTCTCGGGTGGTCAGCGCCAGCGGCTGGCGATTGCGCGAGCGCTGGTCCGTAAGCCGCGGCTATTGTTGCTGGATGAGTCGACGAGTGCGCTGGACGGCGAATCTGAGAGGAAGATCCAGGAGGCGTTGGCGGGGTTGGTGGGGAAGACGACGATTGTTGCGATTGCGCATCGGTTGAGGACGATTTACCGCGCGGATCGGATCTTTTTGATTGAAAGTGGGCGATGTGTGGTGCAAGGTACGCATGCTCAGCTTGTGGAGAGGAGTGAGATTTATCGGGAGAGTGTGCTGCATCAGTCGTTGGATGTTTGATTTAGACTGGTAGAGTAAGCGGTCTTGGTTAGATTAGGACTGACAACATTTGCTAGCATTATCGTTGTGCTGGTTAGAGCTGAGAGAGATTATTAAAATAGAATTGTTCCAGAAGCACAAGATATCAAACCCCACTGTACCACGAAACCTGTTTGAAATCCTAATTATTATAACCAGAGGGTAAACCACATTTACCAAGATAGCACCTATGCTACACTTCTTCCCTTCCCCGGTTTAGCACAACACCTGAACTTCACCTAAAGCATAACGCCCTTGTTCTGCTTCTGATCCACGCTCACATTCTTCCAGAGAAGAATGCAGGGAAATCCCAGCGCAATGACAGCCGTAGTGGCAATGCAGCTATATTTCTGACTGTCGCCCCAGGCACTGTTAATGGCAGTACGAATCTCCGACCCCATCGGATACTCCATCTGAGCAAGATAACCCCCGAGATAAATATCCATCCAGCTGTCCCGAGCCGCGCCAGCCGGAAGGCCCTGGCGCAGCTTATGCGGAAAGACGTTGGTATAAACCGCCGACCCGACGGCATTGCCACCGGCACCGCCGAGACTCGCAAAGAGCCCTAGGATGGATAACATCATGGGGACACCGTCATGGTCAGCGACGGCCATGACAGCCATATCCTGACCGATTACGAGCGTGCCACCGGCAATCGCGATGAAGATCTGGCACATCGCCACGTACCCTATGTTGTGGTGTTCGCCGCGGAAGTGGATCATCAGCCCTGAGCCGAGGAGCATCAGAGGGAGCCCGAAGTAGAGGCAGGCGTTCTTGAAATGCTTCGTCTGTCGGATGTAGAGTCCGAACAGCGGCGCCCAGAAGCACGAGCCGATGTTGTAGATCTGGTTCATGTATCCCCCCTCCGAGACGCTCAGGTTGTGCACTACCATCACGAAGTTGAGGAAGTACAGGTCCCATGCGGCGTAGCCGAGATTCAGAAGGGCTGAAAGGATGCAGGCTCCGAAGACGGTCGGCTGCCTGAGTAGGTCGTATCGGATGAACTGCTTGCGGGCGAAGTATCTTTCCCAGGCGACGAAGACAAACAAGAGACAGAAGCCTATCACGAGCATTGCAATGAATGTAGCGGATTTGTATTGGGCTCGTCCGTAGACTGTCAGGCTGAAGGGGAGGAGGAGAAGGATGAATGCCGCCATTAGGATAAGGGCGCCAACAACTGTGATTGAGAATTGACATTAGCATCAGATCGACGTTGGGGGATGAAATATTGACTATCACGTACCATCGAACTCATGCACATAATGGATGACGGATTGGATCCAGGTACGGTCGCTCCGTCTGGGAGCATAGATGCCCAATTTCTTTGCCTTCCGCTCATGGAGTTTGAAAACAACAGCGAGGGGCACGAACACGCAGGGGAAGATAATCGCAAATGCACCATATGCCCAGCGCCATGTCGTCATGGCTAAGAAGGACTGAGCAGCCAACGGGCCCGTGAACGCAGTGCAGATAAAGGGTGTGTTTGAGAATCCGAACGCAAAGGCACGATTGCGAAGGCCGGACGTGTCCGCCATGAACACATCGAGGATCAGATAAAGTGCATTATAACTGACCCAATACAGGACATAGCCGGCCGCAAAGCCACTCGGTCCAGTGCAGGATGCCAGGACAATGATACCCACTAGGAACAACCCAGTGAAGATGAGCAAAGCCTCAGCACGCCCCCAGACATTCAGGATTTTGGCAACAGGAAGTTTCATCACACCCCCTACCACCGTAGCTAGGATGGCTGCGGTCGAAATCTCTGGAGCAGTGTTGAAGTTGGCATATGCATAGACGAGTACGTTGAGTCCGATCGAAGAGTGGAAAGCAAGCATGAAAAAGCACACCCATATCCTAGGATCCATCGATCATGATTAGCCAATTGCTGAAGTGAGAACATAAAGGACGGTCACTTGCTTACCAGGCGTAAATTACCAGCAGTGTCTTTCTGCTCCACACAAAAGCTGCAGCTTCGACCTTGTTGACTCCAGTCGCTCCGTCCTTAACCTCTTCGTCAACCTTCCTCTGAGCCTCCTTGTCATTCGCAGCAGGAAGACCGTGCTTCTCAGGGTCAGTGGCAGCCATTGTAACCACTTGATCTGATGATGAGTTCGTGGAGACTCGAGTACGGTCGAGCGAAGTGTGGCTCGCCATGGTGGTCTTCTCAATTCGATAAGATCAAAGGTCAAGAAGAATGGCAGAGGTGATCTTTGCCGGATCTTGTGAGTAAGGAGTGCGGGCGGTTTAAGACACGCGTCGACCGAGCAGGAGCCCTAGACACCATCGTCAAAGCGTGGGTCTCCTAAAGGCGAAACTGGCCGGGTCAGTTCGGCTTGGTGGCACTATCAGATTTTGCAAGCCACTAAAATCTGACAGGCGTAACTAGTCCTAGTTATCGTACGACTGCTACCTAGTACTTGGCTGGACGATAGAGGGTATTAGCTAGTTGAAAAATACTGGTGGTATCTTCCGGCGGTTATCAAACCCTGATTTCTCACCTCAGCCAATCACAAGCAAGTTCTGCGAGCCGGGACCCGTCTGCCGATCTAATCTGATTGATAATCGCATCTAAAGTGAGACCCTGCCCGAGAACCACCAATGGTTACTTCCGCTCGTCCACCCCTTGGCATACAACGGTAATATATTTGACTGAGACCCTGGACGAAAACTGCCAATCATTTAACTAGAAAATCCCTTGGCGTACGACCGCGATATGTGATAGTTGTTCTTAAGGTTCAAATAGGAAATAAAATCAGGCAAATCCATCCAGTAAGGACAGGAGCTGATTCGTAACCAATTGTTCGAGGCAGATGAAAACTCTGACAGCACGCACAGCCCGCTTTTCTCTTATCAATCAATCTGATAATCACCGCTAAGGCGTCGTGGCATGATGTCGGAAGCTTCGGTTTTAGTTCTTACTGTTCTTGCCGTGTACAGCCACTTACCAGTGACCTTGATTTGCTCGGTTCTTGTCGGCTTATTGATACAGCAATAAGGTACTTGATGTTTGCATCCCCTCAAATCGAGCAAAAATTGGTCTTGAGATGGCATCTGCCTGGAATTGGTTCGTAGAAGACGCTCTACCATAGAGCCCAGTGTTCATTCTGTGATCAGGTAGGCCCATTTGGGAAACTGATGCGTGAATGTCTGCCTGAGTAGGGTCATGATACGAGAAAGCGCGGGAAGCGATGGGTAAACAGCCTTGCCAAGAGCCGATCTCTTCGCCAAGGAACAATGTCTTATTTGCCCCTGTGCTGGGAATTACCCTGGCAAGCTTGCGGAAACTACCTTGTTAAAAAATACAGTATGTAAGTCAATGATACAACGCCACAGAGAGCCTTTTGTGGAGTCAATCGAGTCCCTAAATTGCCTTCTGTGGGCATATCAGCCTTTGGTGCTTCGTGTACTTGCCCCTCTGTTGCATGTGAATAGTCCAGGATGGCAGGAGGGATATCAGCTCCTAGTTCAATAGATGAAAGGATCATGGCCAGCCTTCGGGTCAAGTCGGCGGTCGAGTGACAGCAATAAATAGAAACAGAACAAGTTGTGCTCTCCCGCGTGGACGGAGTAGGACCACATAGCATCAAAAAGGGTGTTCTGTGTGCAATTGCTGTTTATCCGCAAAGATAGAGTGTCAAGAGGCCTGCTCTACATTTTAGCAACATGTTGTTAGACGTCAAGCACTGGGAGCGCCTTGTGAGGCCGACAGATGAGCTCGAAAGCTTTGCCATACCGACAACGTCACTTCCAGCCCGTCAGTCAGAGCCCCCACAAAGGCTGGCTACGAGCAATTGCAGTTACTATCTCGGCACCTTACAGCGTCTAACGAGCAAGGAAGATGTCAACTCCCTTGTTGAGGGTTATGCGCGCGGGATCATGGATGTGACCGGCCAGAGGCATGTTGCCTTCTGGGTCATTGTACAGACAGAAGATCGCCACACTGAACGTGCATTGGTCATAGCACAATGTATGGCAGATGACCCCGCACTAAGATGGGATATACGTCTTGTCTCCATCGACGATCTCAAGACAAAATTAGAGGTCGTTGAGTTTGGGCTCTGTCTATTACAGGAAGGAACTATGTTGACAGAGCTAGAGAGGAATGTATGAAAATTCCTCGCCTGGCTTATATCTTTTTACAACAATATGGCTGATTATTCAATTGCATTAACTAGGTTCAAGTCTTGCTATCTGTCGATATCGTACGGTCCACTGCCAAATTATCATTCGAAAGAGAAAGTGACGGTCGAGACATGGCGCAAAGGTTGATGTCATACCTACCGCGGACAGGAAATACCGAAGACAATGCTCAGTTCTGGCATAGGCAGCTCCAGGGATTTGATGGCGTCTGCGAGAGACAATGGCCAACGTTGTCCTGCGAGCGGATAGTCACCGAACCTGATTATCCTCCCACCGTCTCGCAGACTCTTACACTTAAGACGTCCCTGCCATCCCTTGAGGCTATTGCGAGGCAATCGACCCTAAGCTCGGTTGATACAATTCTCCGAGCTGCATTTGCATCTATTTTGTCGGAATACCTTGAACTCGACAGGGTAATTCTTGGAGAGAACATCGTACACAATAGAGACTCTGCTCCCGCGACCTCAACGATACCAGTCCCGATTGTCGTTGCACCACAAGCTCGAGTAAATGATCTTTTCTGGCAGGTCGATGAGTTCATTTCAAGCACCACTTCCCGGGGGGCAGTGCCGTCTGGACTGGTGAGAGATATTTTGCAATGCCCCGTGTCACAAGTCCCATTCAATGCGTTCTTTATCGGTCTTTTCAATGGAACAGCAGGGAAGGATTTGTACTCTTCGCAGTCTGGACCGGATGAGCCGCCTATCTCACTAGGTGTTGATTATTGCGGCGAAGATAGCCTGTCATGCACCCTTTCCATACGGGGCGACTTGATTGATTCCGTTCATCTCGAGCTGGTGCTGCAACAAATAGATGCTTTGGTCACTGCAATGGCTTGCAATCCCACCAAGTCAATTCAAGACCTCACCAAACTCTTCCCATCACACCTTCTGTCAGTCTACACACCATCGGTGAGTGAGCAATTGAAGCACGCACCAAGTCTATCTCCTTCCTATTGGGTAGATCATTGGGCCAAGTCAAACCCAAACTGGCCAGCATTGGAAGTCATTAGGGAACTCAGCGAGGACAAAATCCAGTCTCAAACATGGACTTATGGCCAGCTTGCACAAAGGTCTAATCAGATTTCCACATGGCTCATCCGCCGGGGCTGGCGCAAAAACATGATCGGAGTTTGTCTGGGCCGCTCATTTATGGCGTATGCCATAGTTCTCGCGATATGGAAAAGCGGGAACTGCTACATGCCCATCGCAGAGGATTTGCCTGAGGCACGCCGTGTGCTTCTACTCAGTGACAGCGGCGCCACGGCCTTGTTCTCAGACAAGGACGTTCTGGGCGACGTAGTTCCCCCTGAGGGATGTGAAATAATTGACATTGACAGCCCTGAGCTCTACGCGGAGCTTGATAACATCGAGGAAACGGCCGTTGTTGAGGCAGAGCCGTCTGATAACTGCTACCTCCTCTACACCTCCGGATCCACAGGGCTCCCAAAGGGTGTTTTGGTAACTCGTGGCAATCTATCCGCCTTTACAGAAGCCCAGTCCGAATACATCTGCCGAGATGTGCCCGACACGCTGAGACTCGGAGGGAAGGGTGCTTACTTAGCCCACGCCAGTCGAGCGTTCGATGTCCACATATGCGAGATGGTGCTCGGCTGGCGTCACGGCCTTCGTCTAGTGACAGCTCCACGTACCATGCTGCTTGATAACCTGCGACTGGTGCTCACGCAATGCCGCATCTCGCATGCGGGTTTTGTGCCTTCGCTCCTTGAGCATACGGGCCTCAATGCTGCGCAGTTGCCCGACCTGCGGTACCTGGGAGTCGGCGGTGAGAAGATCTCTGAAACAATCATCGAACGATTTGTTGGAAAGCCATCGATCGCTTTAGTGAACGCGTACGGGCCAACGGAGGTGACCATCGGCTTGACAAGTCACACAGTCACGGCCACGTCGAATGTACGAAACATAGGCTCTGCTGTGGGCAACATCACGCTTCATGTTCTCGATCCGGAGTCCAATGACTACGTGAAACGTGGGCAAGCCGGTGAGCTTTGCGTGACAGGAGATCTGGTAGCCAAGGGATATTATAACAGACCGGACGCCAAAGGATTCACGGACTTTCAGAGAGAACATATGTACCGCACGGGAGATATTGTGCGTCTGATGGCCAACAACTGTGTTGAATATCTTGGCCGACGAGACAGTCAGGCGAAGGTTCGTGGTCAGCGACTGGAACTGGAGGAAGTCTCGATCGCAGTGCGTCGATGCGCCGAGCATGCCGTCAATGTCACCTCGATGGTGACGCCTTCACCTATCACTAAGCGGCCCCAGTTGGTGACCTTCATAAGTCCTGCAAGTGATCGACCTGACAATGCCACTACACGGCCAAGCTTCATGAAGGAGGAATACCAGAACTGGGTACCACATGTTCTCGAGCGCTGTCGTCGTCAATTGCCGGCCTACATGGTTCCCAGTGTGCTGCTTCCTGTCAGTTTTATACCTATTCAGATCTCAGGCAAAGCGGATAATCGCCGTTTGGTGTCTTTATATGAGAGTATTCCGGCATCAGACCTGCTGCATGACACCAGTATTCCTATCGTTTCAGGGCCAGGAAAAAGTCAGGAGTCGGATAATGAGCCTTTGACGGTAGAGGAGCAAAGGATTGCCGATATCATCTGCTCAGTCACATCAGCAGACAGACACACCGTCACGAAGACAACTAGCATTTTTCAGCTGGGCATCGATAGCCTCAGTTCAATGAACCTCGCGGCCCAGATGCGCAAGGACGGCTACACCTGCTCTGCTGCAGACGTTTTGCGTAGCGCTACAATTGAGCAGCTGGCAGGCCTACCTAGACACAATGACAATGCAGGTCAAAGCGGACAGGGGAGTCTGTCAGATCAGCAGATCTCGGAATCAATGCGGCAACTGAAGGCCCTGGATCAGACTGTGCGAGCCCTTCATAAGCCCATTCTGAATTCATCCATTGCCAATGTTCGCCCATGCCTACCTCTTCAGGAAAGCCTTGTTTCCAACTCTGTCGACAGTCCGACTCCACTATACGTGAATCACATTATGTTCCGGTTGGGGTCTACCACGTCTCTCCAGGCTCTGAGACTTGCATTTGAAGACTTGGTACAGGAAAATGAGACTCTCCGTACCTGCTTTCACGTTATGGACGATAGAGTCGTTCAGGTAGTCCTGAAGCCTCGCGTGGTCGAGTTAGCCTGGGAACAACTGTCGGTCCCGGATGAACAAACCGCCCAGCATTATTTCCAAGAATGCCAAGCAGAGGTTGCATCGAAGATCGTGAGTAGCATTGAGAGACAGCCTCCCATGCTGATCACTGCGGCTTCTTCGACTCAGAACGAAGGCTCCGGGTGGTTGATGCTCTCCATCCATCATTCCATCTTTGATGGTGCAAGCATAGGTATCCTACTCGACCGGCTCTATGATCACTATACCGGCGACACATGCATGAACTCCATCGATCTTACTCCTTTATACGGACATTTTATGACTTTAAAAGAGAAAGAAGCCGAGGACTACTGGTCTCGCTATCTTTCCGACTGCCGTCCTGGGATTATCATTGTTAACGACCCGAGCGATACGACATACAGCATAATCACTGAGAAGGTGCCCCTGAGGCTGTCTGCACTCTCCAGTCTCGCCTCTAGAATATCAACGACTGCCCCTCTGGTGCTGGAGACACTCTGGGCGATTGCATTGGCTAAGCTGCTGCGTCAATGCGACGTGATCTTCGGGCGCGTTATGAACGGTCGAGCTATACCAGTAGACTCCGTAGAGACCATGCTGGTGCCCCTCGTTACTACTGTCCCTGCTCGTCTACGACTGTCGACTGCCGCGATGAGTCTCGTTGATCTCATTAAGACACACACACGAGCCTGTCTTGAGACTTTGCCTTACCAACACACGGCGCTCCGTGCCATCCAACGATATGCCCAGAGCCCAGGCCCATTATTCAACTCGATGTTCTCTTATATTGCCAAAGTCCGTTCACCTGCTGGCAGTTTGCTGCAGGAAATGGATAGTGTCATGGAGGCTGACTATCCTCTCGCAATGGAGATTCGAGCCGACGCAGAGACAGAAACTGTTACCTTGCGGCTCAGGGTTGCCAATGACCAAATTTTGACACGGAATGCCCCTACAGTAATCAGCACGATGCTCATCTTGCTGCAGAGCTTGGCAGCGACTGGAGATGCAATTATACATGAGCCGGGATTGATTCAAGAGCAAGAACCGAAGCAGACGGAGACATGCGACGTAAGTGAATGGACAAAGGGCGAAACGCAGATCAGGAAGATTGTCTCCCAAATCACCGGTCTTCCTGAAGCTCAGATTGCGAAGCACACCTCATTCTTTGCGCTCGGGATCGACTCGGTCATCGCCATTCGACTCGCCCGTTGCCTGCAACAAGACGGGCTCAAGGTATCTTCAAGTGACATTCTGAAGCACGCATCTGTTGCTTCCCTCTGTTCTCACCTACAGGAGACTCCTACGGCACGCGCTGAAACCCAGGGAGAAAAGCCTATTTTGGATGCGGATGCAAAACTGAATCTCCTCAATGCCGATAGCTCAATCGTGGAAGTATATCCCTGCACGCCATTACAGACGGCTATGATAGGGCAATGTCTAAGCTCCCAGGGAAAGGATTACGTGCATCAACACATCGTCACTCTAGATGAATCCGTCAACATCCATGGTCTAGAGAGTGCCTGGAAACAGCTCGTGGAGATGGCCGATATCCTTCGAACCTCATTTCACCCGACTCCGACAGGTCACGAATACCTGGCTGCAGTCCACCAGCAACCAGCTGTACAGTGGTCATATCGTGTAGTGGAGGATCAATCGTTATCTAGTGCCATCCAGCAGATCTCGGAGGAGGCGAGTTATCCTGACATAGAGGATTTCCAACAGCCACCATGGAAGGTCGACGTTCTACGACACGGCCCGCAGCGTGTAATGGTTGTGACTATGCACCATTGCCTCTATGACGGGTTCTCTCTTCCACTCATGTTTGAGTACCTAGAAAGGCTCTACCGCGGAAAGCAGACATCTATCGCGCCGTTTGCGCCGGCCGCTCGCTCGATCGCAAACATCCAAGAACAGTCCGCTCAATTTTGGGCCGATTCCGTGGCAGGATATCAATATCAAGGAATTCCGACTTCACCAGACCATTCCGTCAAATCCCCTCCGCAATGGGCAGAGGTGAAAGTGCAAGCCCCAGTTGCAGACTTGCTACGGCAGTGCGGCTCGCTTGATGTGACACTCCAAACCGTCGCCTTGCTTGCATATGGACGGTCATTGGCGGTCTTGCTAGGCCAACGAGACGTAGTATTTGGTCATGTTGTCTCGGGTCGTGGACTAGATGACGATACCACGGGCTCGAGAATCGGTCCTCTTTTCAACACCGTGCCTTTTCGGCTGACACTTGAACCTGTTCTTCAGAGCACTCGCTCCGTCTTACAGAACATTCAACGGTTCAGTGCAGATGCGCTGCAGCATCAGCATGTATCATTGGCCGAGGTTCAAAAGAGGTGGCGTCTGA
Organism: Aspergillus homomorphus CBS 101889; assembly: GCF_003184865.1. NCBI lineage: Eukaryota > Fungi > Ascomycota > Eurotiomycetes > Eurotiales > Aspergillaceae > Aspergillus > Aspergillus homomorphus. The sequence continues at coordinate 699,249 of NW_020291887.1, read as the reverse complement.
CGAGCCAAAGTCCTAGTCCGTCACTGTTCGATGCCCTTTTCACATTCAACAAGTCGGACAACCCCGACCCTGATGCTGTATTCCAGCCATACCTTGGTGAGCGCGAGCCACTAGCCGCTCCTCACTACAAATTGAATGTTGAGTTTGAGCAATCTCCAGAATTTCTCTTCATTCGGGTCGCTTGTCGAGACGTTATGGGTGGATCCGATGAGCTCGAGACCTGGCTTCAGACATTGGCCCGTAGTCTGGTCGAGATTGTCAGCTTTCCTGACGCACCGGTGCTGAGGTTCCCCGCTGGCCTCAATGCATTGCCACTGGCTGATACTTCTCAGCAGGTGACAGAGGCAGATGTTGTTGATACCCCGGATTCAGTGCGCCTGGTTGAGGTCATTAAAGATATCCTGGCACAGGTTACAGGAACTTCGGTCGAGCAAATTGGTGACAGCATCAGCATTTTCGCTCTGGGTGTGGATTCTATCCTAGCAATGGACATCAGCGCAAGGTGCCGAAAAACTCAACTAAGGCTGTCTGCAAGCGACATTCTCCAAGGAATGACAGTCCAAGGGATTGCAAGGCTTGCCGCCAAGCGCCTCGTCGCCTCACCCCAGAGTACAGAGTCTACCCCTGCTCGAGCACCCACGCTCAGCTCGGAAGTAAAAGAGAAGGCCTTAGCCACTCTGTCTCTAACGGACAATGAAATTGAGGCGGTTCTTCCTTGTCTCAGCGGTCAGCTGTTTTACATATCACGCTGGCTGCAAAGCGGCCGTCGACTCTGGGAGTTTACATTCGCGTTCAAAAGCAGCGTGCAGATCGACAAGGACCGGATGCAGCATGCCTGGCATCTACTGCAAGAGAGACATAGTGTTCTTCGCACAGCGTTCGCAGCCGTGTCTTCCACTGAGGCTGTGCAGGTCGTGTCAAAATCTACCAGAGCCGGAGAAGTCCACGTCGAGAAGCAGCAGCTATGTTCCGAGAATCACGACCAGGAATTCCTACAACAAGCGATGCAGAGGATCGAGTCCACTCCATCCAATCTAATGACCCCGCCAACCAGACTATGCCTCGTCCCGTCCCCTGATGGCGTCGACCTCATACTGCTGACCCTTCATCACGCTTTGTACGACGCGTGGACACTCCCCATCCTGATCCGAGACCTAGAAGCCCTATACTACGGCGTATCCTTACCCACCCCGGAAAATGACTTCCCGTCTTTCGTCCACGACGCCCAACGCATCCCCGATCCTGCATACTGGGAACCCGCACTCCGCATGGCGCAGCCCACAATCCTCGGGTCGAACGTCTTCGAACCCCAGGATTTCTCACAGGTCAAGTCCTCTCACGCCCTACATCCACCGCGCGAGACGCTCACCAACATCAAGTCGCTCTGCCACCAAAAAGGCGTCACCATGCCCTCACTAATCCTCCTAACCATTGGCCGCAGCCTAGCCCGCCTCGCCGACGTGAGCAATCCCACATTCGGTCTCTTTCACGCTGGACGAGCAAACGACTCCTCCCTCGCGGACGGTGTCCACGGAATGACCGCCGGGCCGACAGTCAACATGCTGCCGTTTGTAGTGCAGGACGCGCTCTCCTGCTCTGTGCCAGCTGGTGTGGAAGCAGTGCAGCAGAGCCTGAGCGAGCGTGCGGCCAGCCATGAGCAGGCAGATCTTCGGCGGTTGCTTACGCAGTTCAACGAGTCGAGGAGTCAGGGAGATGTCGGTTTGCAGTTCAATGTTCTTGTCAACGTCATCGTTCAGAGTACATGGAAGAAGGAGGAGGATGGTGCTGAGAGGAGTATTTTCACTCCTATCAGGATTGATAAGGAAGAGAGAGAGTCATCCGTATCCGTGGAGAAAGAGGTCATAGCATCCGCTGTCGACGCCTTGGATTGCAATGAGTTGCCCTGTCGTCGCAATGCGATGCTGGAGGTGCACTATGATGAGGCGGAGGATGCACTGTCGTGGAGGATTGACTATACGCCGGATTTGATGTCGTCTTCTGAGGCTGAGGGGCTTTTGGAGGTGCTTGGGAGTGAGATTGGGGAGGTTATTGGGGGTCTTTCATAGTTGGCGAGACCGTCTGCCATCGTGTGTTTGGCGTGCCTCTCTAGACTGTCACGGGTGCTTGATTCTGTGAGGTGAGTTGAAAATTCTGTCGGGCTGTTGGATTTATGATGTTTGTAGTGTGATGCAACTCGTTCTTGCTTAGATTTGTTTCTCTAAATATCTTTGATTTGTCTATTTTTATTTTGTTCTCCTGTCTTTTTTTCTTGGCCGGGCATGAATAAGCAAGCACGGGTATATATTGTCTGCATTGGAATTCCAGCGATTGCCCAATAGCATTAGTCTAGATAAGATCATGAACAATTCGAATTGACATAAATAATGCTACAGCCAAACTACTCAACCCGCACCTCAACCTCCATAACCTTTTGAATCTGCAAATGGCCCTCCCTCTCCTCCTCGCGCCTTATGTCGCCCACAACCTGACTCCGCTCGTGCTCCCGGCCCCCAGCACTCTCAATCGAACTCCCATCACCACTCCCCCGCCCAATCGTCGTCGTCACCGCGCCACCCACATTCTCCCAAGGTTGCTGCTGCTGCTGCTGCTGCTGCCGCCTGACGCCCGTCGTAGCCGGAAAGCCATCTTGCTCGTCCGTCTCAGAAGGGATCATCTGGCTCTGATGGCGGTGTGTGCGTCGCAGCCCGCTGAGCCGGTATGAATGGGGGTGGTGATTGTTCTCTAGCGTGCGACTCTGCGATGGATGGCCGCCGGCGGTGCGCTTTCGGCGGCGTGAGGTGTAGCCCGAGGACAGGGTGGAGGCGAAGGAGTGGAAGTAGGGCCCGTATGTCGGGATGCAGGCGATGATTACGCCCAGGCTGATCTCGACGTCGGACCAGAGTACGATCGGTTGGCTGTCTGTGTAGGTTTTTAGGTTCCTAATTGAGAAGATCCGGATGATTTGGATGATGGTAACGAAGAAGCCGAGGGCGAAGATGACGATTAGGGCGATCTGGTTGTTGTTCCGGCGTGGTGGTTAGTTTGATTGGGGTTAGGGATGGTAGTGTGGGGGAGGGGGGAGTGAGTGTACTGTACCTTCTGTGGTCGACGGAGTTGCAAGGACCAGAGGACGGGCAAGGGAAGGGCGATAATCACAATGTCCAGGCCTAGGCTTGTTCCTAAACGCTTGTGTTAGGGACGTTTGCTAGGGGCCTTCGGCGGCCAAGGGGTGTAGATAGGTACTGTACCTGCCAAGGCTGTGGATGGTGTTAGTTCATGCCGGTGATAACTATGGAAGCTCATGTGGGGGGAGGCGAGGTGCATGCATTACCGTAGTATGAAGCCACCGTGTCAATGCAGGTTCCCGGGAGGCTCGTGTCCCATTGCTTGGCGATCTGAAGGAGGAGGACCCTTGTCAAAGATGTTCCTGCGATAGACGATGGGTGGAAACTCACCGGCTTGCACGCCAGCGTCAACAGGAATGTGAACACCAGCTGGTTACACACCACCGCCAGCACGACCGCGATGATCGTCCACCGGTACGCTGCCACGAAGCCCCCGATCCGCAGATACGAGGTCAGGAGGGAGACTTTGAAGCCGAGCAGCGCGAGGATGTACGTGGGCCCCCCGGCGTATTGGATCTGCACTGTCACTTGCTGCTCAACTTCCAGCAGATCACGATCGGGGTAGAAGGGGCGTACCAACCTTGCTGAACATCACCACATTGGCATCGGGAAAGTACGCTGCGTCCAGCCCGAGGCCATACCGGGTTTCTGATGGTCCGGCGCTGCTTGTTAGTTTCTCGGGTTATAGTCTAGCACAGAGGAGAAAGCGTACGGCCCACCGCGATCCCCGCATAAGCCATGCCCAACACCGCACTGCAGGCTGCTGCATAGTCGTCGACCCAGATGGGACGCTTTGTATGCCACCGGATGTATAGCCTCAGCACGACGGCCAGTACGGCACTGATGCTGAAGGTCAGGCAGATAGCAATGACCCGGGGGACATGGCTGTGCGGATCTGGACGCTCGAGGTTATGCACCCAGGTCATGACCCTCCGTTACCGGCTTCGAAAGCTGCAGGCTTGGAGTGTGAAGTCGAACAGAATAGATGTAGAGCATGGGGAATCGATCAGTCCACCAGGCAGGGATGTGTAGTGCCCAGCCCGGAAGTCATCACTTTAAACAGAGTTTTTTTGGCTTACCTTGCCCATATTTCTGGGTAATGCTGCAGCTAGTGATCCTGTAAACTCAACCTATTAAAGAGGTGGCAGGAGGAATGAGACTAAATTGGGTGCAGCCGAATTAATTAATATGGACTAAACCCAAGCAGCAAAGCATTTCCGAGTCCAACGTGGGGCGCGGAGCGGGACAGTCCATTCCGCGAGTGGGGGCTCAAACTGTCAATGCCCTAAGCGACGCGGTTCGAGATGAATTCCCTTACTATCCCTCACTAAGGGCTCGGCCAGGTGTGGCATTGATTGTTGGTGGGGTATGGTCTCACAACTAATATCGATCGAGTCGCCTGATAGGGCCAGCGTTTGGGAGTCGGATGGCCCCGGAAAGGTGGGCTTGAGGATTCAGACTGTCAACGTGCCACCTCGACCGTGCAGCTGCAGGGAAGCAGCGAAGTATGTTCTACACATAACCTCACAGACCCCTGCAGGCACAGAACCGTCTTTCGTGCTTCGTCTCATCCTCTTCTGCCGAGGTTCGGCACTTTGCGGATATTAGCCCCATAACAGTCATGAGCTAGCATGCACTAGAAGAAACGGAGGCATCGAAAGCAAGCCACGAAAGACCGTAAGCGAGTGGCTTGCAATTAAAATAAGTTCGAACGCGGGTTGTAGAAGCAGGCCTGTCGAAATGAGACTCACAGGTCGGTTTGATAAATCATCCGGCAATAGACAGCCGTAGGAGCCTAATAGCATAATAGTCTAGATCAGTGGGTCGAAGCTAGGACTAATTAACGGTGACGGCGTGTCCCACTTGGTGCAAGGTCCCTCTCTCTTCATAGCCTGGCTAGTCTAGCTTGTCGTCTCCCGGGAATGAGCTGAGCCGATTGCTTGGGTTGCCCGCCGAACGCTCTATAAAACGGCCTCCCCCTGCGCTGCCGAGAAATCTTTTCGACCAGAGCGAGTCATCCAGCCATCATGATTGCATCTAACCTCTGGACCAGTGTGCTGGCTTTCACAGCCGCTGCCACCGCCTCTGCGATCGGCAGCAGCGGCAGCAGCAGCAGCAATTCCAGCTGTCGCTGCTTCCCAGGAGACGCCTGCTGGCCCTCCTCGAGCGAATGGTCTCAATTCAACAAGACCATCGATGGCAGACTCATCCAAACCATCCCCTTGGGCAAGCCGTGCCACGCTCCCAATTATGATGCGTCTGTCTGTGCCGTCCTCAAGGAAGAATGGACGGAGCCTGAGCTTCAGTACGTTCTTAGCCCCTCACTCCCCCCTTGCATGCCACATCACCAGCTGACTCACGATTCCCCGACAATAGCTACACCTCCAGCAGCTCGATCATGGCCCCGTGGTTTGCCAACGGAACCTGCGACCCCTTCCACCCGGTCGCCAAGCCCTGCACGATGGGCAACTACATCCACTATGCGGTGAACGTGTCCACGCCCGCCCACATCTCCGCGACGCTGCAGTTTGCCAACAAGCACAACATCCGGCTGGTGATCCGCAACACCGGACACGACTATAACGGCAAGTCGACGGGCGCGGGCGCCCTTGGCGTCTGGACTCATAACCTCAAGTCCCGCACGATGATCCCCAGCTTCGAATCGAAGCACTACACTGGGCCGGCGGTGCGGTTGGGCGCAGGCGTGCAGGGCTTCGAGGCGTACGAGTTCGCCGACGCGCACGGGTACCAAGTGGTCGGCGGCGAGTGCTCGTCCGTGGGCATCGCCGGCGGATACTCGCAGGGCGGCGGCCACTCGGCGCTGTCGTCGCGCTACGGGCTGGCGGCCGACCAGGTGCTAGCGTGGGAGGTTGTGACGGGCGCCGGCGAGTTCGTGACGGCTACGCGCGACAATGAGTACAAGGACCTGTACTGGGCGCTCAGCGGCGGTGGCGGCGGCACGTATGGCGTGGTCGTGGCCATGACCTCCAAGCTGCACGCTTCGACCCCGACCTCCGGGCTGAACCTGACCTTCACCAACGAAGGCATCAGCCAGGATACCTTCTTCGAGGCGGTGACGCTCTACCACACCCTCTTGCCCAGTCTCGTCGACGCCGGCGTCATGAGCGTCTGGTACTTCACCAACACCACCTTCGCCATCTCGCCATTGACGGGTCCCGGTGTCCCGGTCGAGACTCTGCGCTCCCTTGTCAAGCCGTTCGAGGCTGGACTGGCCAAGCTGGGCATCACGTACACGCTCGCGGCCAAGGAGTTCGACACCTACCTGGAGCAGTTCAACACCATGGAGGCGGAGATCGCCGTCGGCAAGGCCCAGTACGGCGGGTGGTTGGTCCCGCGTCAGGTCGTGACCCAGAACACGACTGCGCTCACCGCGGCGTACCGCCAGATCGTCGAGGACGGAGCCACCTTCATCGGCGTGGGCCTGAACGTCAATCGGTCTGTGGCGGGCGACGTCGATAACGCGGTGTTGCCCGCGTGGCGCGAGGCGCTCATCGACACCACCCTGACGACGCCGTGGGAGTGGGATGCCCGCGAGCAGATGATCGAGGAGCAGCGCAAGATGACCGACGAATACTTGCCCTTGCTGGAGGATTTGTCCCCCCAGTCCGGGGCCTACATGAATGAGGGCAATTTCCGGCAGCCCAGCTGGAAGAAGGCGTTCTATGGCGTTAACTATGATCGCTTGTTGCAGGTCAAGAACAAATATGACCCCTACGGGTTGTTCTACGCTAGCGCGGCGGTCGGGTCTGATGTCTGGACCGAGCACCAGGATGGACGCTTGTGTCGGGCGTAGCTGTTTGATAGTTAGCTTAATATGAATAGACTCATTATTCCAGTTTTTTTGAAATAAAAATTCCTCTGATAAGTTAAATTACAATTTGTATGGAGCGAAGAAACGCTGGCTTTTTATGCACGTACAACAGCACCTAGGGCTTGCTCAGCCCGTCTTTATGCAACGCAAGTAAAGTGACATCGCTACAGCTGTCGGATAATGTGAGAATCAAGACTTCCTGCGCCGTGCGGGTAAAGTTGGTGAATAACATGCCTTTACCGGAGCAGCTACGAGAGCTACATAGTTGGGGAATTCGCCCGTTCTGCTGTCTGCGAAGGTTCTTGATGAATATGCGAGAGATGTTCTCGCAAATTTGCATCCCGATTAAAGACCCTACCGCAACTTTGGTGGGGACAAATAATACTGCGGGGCGAGAGATGCAGGTGTCGGATATGCCTCCAGAGGTCAACCTGGCGCCTAAAGGTAGCTTCTGTACGACATCCGGACCATTGGCAAGGATTCCCCGTAGTCTCCAGATTGTTTCTTGACAATGGATTAGCCTTCTAGTGAGTATGAAGAGAATTCTTCTAGGGAGTACAGCTTACTCTTGGCGGAAACTCATCTTATGTTCCCGTAAATGTGCCAGTAAGTTATCACGCCGTTGGAAACTCTGGCTGCAGCCTTCCTCGGGGCAATTGTAAGACCGATGTGACAGATGAAGAAATCGGATATGACGCCAGAGATCAGCCTCATATTCAAAAGTACAATTAGTACTACAGCCGGTCCATTGGCATTCAAAAGTCGTTCTTTCCGGGGTATTCCTTCGAAGGGACTTAAGATTAGCTTTATGGCCAGTGTGCAGAAGGAATGAGTGGGGAATGGACCTACCTGTAACGGCGTCTTCCCGGGCTTTGATGCTCTACCACAGCTGTGTCGCTCATGCGCGCCTGTGCTGAAGTGGTCGTCCCGGCGATTCCGCCAAGATGCCCAGGACTGTAGTCGTGCCACAGTGCAGGAGGGGGATCACTTAGGAACCTCAGTTCGGCAGGCTCAAGCGCCGTCCATTGTCCAAGGGACTCCGGTGTAAAATTACTTCCTGCTGTGCTCATTCCATTCTGGACGATCCAGTCGGAGAGCATATGCGTCTGGCTAGCGTTCACTGGGGATATAGTTCCCAACTCATCGAAAAGGGGGTCGGGAGACCCAGGCGTTGTAATCATATCGCCCGTGCTCTCTAGGGGTGCGGACTCGGGCTGTTCAAAGATACCCAATCCGGGGCGATCGTCTCGTGGCAACGCTTCGACGGTGTGGGAAGGATGACCAAGATCAGTCATCACTGTGCTTCGGGTCCGATCATCATTAGTACCACAGTTACTCGCTGTGTTTTCCAAGTCATCATCATCCCCTTCACTGTCGAGGATGGGAAGTGACTTCAATGCAAGGTATCTGAGATGACTAGCAATATGTTCCTCAAAAGCGGTGCTACTATTTTCACCACACAGAGGACAAGACTGGAAGATAGGGCCAGATGATCGACTACTCCGGTCTGCGAGAATGGCTAGCTGTGAATGTGTACTTTTGTGGTTGGCGCGCATATGCTCTTCATACTCGCCCTTCGTATGAAAAACTAGAACTCCATGCGATTTTGCTGCACAGCGCCATCGCAGATTATGCTGCTGCATATGGTTTAGCCAATCCTCACTGTGGTTGTATAACTCGTGGGGAGAGTCACAGTGTTCGGATAAGCAGACGTACGGATCCAAGTCGTACTTGACATGGTTGCTAGATCATAGGATCAGCTGTGTAAGAGCTTGTGAATATCTGTCCAATGACTTACATCCATTTTGCCCTGCTGGTGACAGTTGAGCTAGACAAAGCACAGCAACAGTAAGGACAGATGACCTCTATAGCGTCAATTTCGCCAGTCGCCCCTTCGCTCTCCATTTTGCTCTCGAGGTTACTATTTGAGTTTGATAATATGTCTAAAAGTCCATCATCGTGGACGTTGTTAGACGTTGAAGAAACATGCGGTGGTTTGTTACGTGTGTAGTTGGATAGTTCTGAGAGCCATCCCTGGTGCTCAACATCAGATTGTGCTTTGAGAGCTTTCAGCCTCCGTCGAATTAGTCCTGAGGGTGCGGGTGGGAACTCGACCTGTTCGGAGGGACTCCAGTGTATCGTTCTCACCCGGCTGACCGTAGACGGAACATTTACCCTTTTCAAATGCGCCAAATTCAGGGTAGTGGCAGATAATGTCTGATTGTCCGTCGTTTGTCTTCTGTGTTGAGCCTCTGGTGTGGGCTGCAATAGACGGCGTTCCCCATTACCGCAAGTCTTCGATGTTACGGCCTGGTCTAGAGTTTGGGGAAGCTGGGATAGGGGTTTCCAGTACCGGGAGCGCCGATAGAGAATCCGTTTTCGGCGCAGCAGCATGGCAGCTGCGAGCCTCTCCTGGATCGTCTCGCTACAAAGTGGGAACTTGCGTTGAATGATGCCCAATGCGAAAAGGTTCATGAAAGACGGACCGATGTCTTTGCCATCCTCATTTCTCAGTGTAAAGGCCGCCGCTGCTCTTACGTTCTGCGCTTCCTTACTTGCTTTGCGTATAATGTTTGAGAGCTGGTGCATCAAGCTGATCTCGTTTCCTATTTTCTGTACGATAGCATCGAACTCACGGGTAACCAGTGAGGATAGTTGCGGTGGAGAAACCTGTGCTGGACGAGAAGACACTAGTTGAGATAAGTCTGCAAAAGCGTATGTCTTAGCTTGTACATCTCTAGGGGCAGAGCGGTCGAAGCTTGATCTAACATTCTTGGACATGGTCACTCAGAGTTCGAAGCAGCCGGCGGAGCAGTCGCTGGATATCACCTGCATCTCGAAGACGGTAATCGAGGGAGATTTTTGGTGCCGCAAAGACACCGATATTGGAGATCCAGATTGAGAACCGACCGTGTTGGTCTTCGATGGCAGACCTCTCCTTTAGGGTGAGGCGGTCAAAGTGAGTGAGACATTCGTTGAAAGATTGTAGGCAAATATTCGCACACTCAGCGATTGTCCCAGTCTGCCAAACAGTCTCCATCCTTAATGGAAGTGTCGTGTCGTTACGTGAGACTGAAAGTTGAAGGTGAGGTGTTGTTGAGGCTAAGCTCAAAGACTGATGACTACCCCGCATCGTGTCGTGTCAGCACTGCAGCCCACGTGTTTCACTCAACATGTAAGGAAGTTAACCTTCCTCCGCCTCTCCTCCCCTCTCCCCTGCTCCTCTTCTTAGCTTCTTCTCCTGGATGGTTCACGAAAGCGCAAAGCCTTCTCCTATCTCATAAGACATGCTATCTCTGGGCAACTGAATGAGGCTCTATGAATCAAATGACGCCGATACAGGTGAGAGATTCCTTATATACTCCTGTTGTCGACTGGAGGAGTCTTTCTAACCCGAGATGACCTGAGCAACTCCATCCAGCTTCTCCTTGAGTCCTTCTCAATCGTTCGCACTGTGGCCGACTCTTTTCAAGACGGTGAAAATCACAAGTTGGGAAAGTTTTTCGGGCACCTCAACGCCTATAGCTTTCTTATGACAGAGCACCTCTTGCCTTTCCAACACCAGACTCCCGAATTGAGCGTCGAACTTGAGCGGCTGATTCACACCGTTCTGAACAAGCTGACAGCCTTCCTACGATCTCCAGTCTTACCCGAATTCGAGTCCGCCCTTCCACCGTCCACTCGGTTTCGGAAACTGACAGCGCTGGTCCGGTACTGGGAGTTGCCCGAAAATGAGAATGATAGGCTGCTTTGTGCTCGCGGGTGCCTGGTCTTTGATTGTCCAGACCGAAGAGATGAACTGATCCTATTGCTCCGGGGATGCGTTGCGACGTTGCAGTCACAGCTCTCCAAGGAGCCACCCATTAGAGAGCATCGCACTTTACGGAGGAGGAGGAGCAAGCCTTGCTCCGTTTGGATGGGCGCAGACACGGTCTTCCAGGCGCTCTTTACTTCATCTAGAGCGTGCTCCCAGATCCATACCCACGAATCCGCAGCCAGACTCCGACTGGCAACGCATAGGAAACACGACGAGGATCAGTATAAATTCGAGACATTGGTCTCTCTCAACCTGACTTGCCATATTTGGCAAGAGACTCACATCCGCACCACCCTCCTCCCTAGTTCTTCGAAGAAAAAAAAAGCAGGTGTTAAATTTTGCTTGACAGAGAACAACGAAAACAGTGCCGAGAAGCACAAAAGACCTCGGCTGTCAGTGATGGGGCTGTGCGAACAAATCGAGAAGCTGAAGTCCAAGAGGCCATTGATGCGCTTGAATCTTTCTATCGAAGATGGCAGACTTTGGAAGGATCAGTCCAGTCAGATTGAGCATCCCATAAACCGGACTATCCCCCAGATCTCTCTCAAAGACATCATCAAATACCGGCCGACATGCCTAACGGAGAAGGTAAAGCGTGTTCTAGCCGTCTTGCTCGCGTATTCCGTCTTACATCTCCATGGCACGCCATGGTTGCGGTCCACGAATTTTCACCCCGATAAAATTTTCTTCTTCGCCACCTCCGCGACGATCCCGCTAAAACCATACATTCACACAGACCTAGATGAGCCACTTGACGGCTGCGTGAATACCGATGAAGACAAAGAAGTTGACCCGGATGACCTACCATCGCACCCCTATCCGGATATAGTTATGCTAGCTATCATGCTTATTGAACTTTATGTTACACAGCCGCTGCAGTCCTTGGCCCGCGAATTTGAGATGCAGTGCGAGGATTGGGCGATCGTCGATGATAACACGCGATACTCGATTGCCATCGCTGCTTTTGACAAATTAAAGGCCGACTTCCCAGACAATTACCGAGAGGCAGTGGACAGGTGCCTTGATCCAAATATTGGGCTTGGCCCGAATGATGACGAACTCAGCGAACAAGATTTTAAGCGCTTGATTTATGATGATATTGTCCAACCTCTCGAGGACGAGCTTGACCAAGGCTTTGGAAACACTGTCCACATCGATAGATTAGACGAGATTGCACAGACCATGGACCTTAGTACATGGGGACAGATGCGACCCACTAAATGCCCCTTACCAGAGTCGACTGCGCCCCCCCCTTCAAATCCCGATGCTCCAACCATTCAAGGGAGCAAATCCTTATCGCAAATGTGTATCTCTTGGACTTCCTTGGCAGGCACAATGCCTAACACTCGTAGCCACCGTGATTATACAGTGGGGTGGGTTTGTGCACTGCCGAGAGAGCTTGCCGCCGCGCAGGCGATCCTGGATGAGATTCATCTCCCCTTACCTCAAGTTTCATCTGACCAAAACAATTATACTTTCGGTCGAATAGGCCCGCACAATATTGTCATGGCGTGTCTCCCAGCTGGAGTTACAGGCACGGTGTCCGCGGCTAGAGTTGCGAATAACATGATGGCTACCTTCCTATCGCTGAAATTTGGCTTGATGGTGGGTATCGGCGGCGGCGTCCCTGGTCAAAAAGACATTCGTCTTGGAGATGTCGTCGTCGGGGAGCCGTTTGGGCCATTCGGGGGCGTAATTCAGTATGACTTCGGTAAGACCGTACAGAACAGTGACTTCCGCCGCACAGGGTCTCTCAATCGGCCGCCCGATGTGCTCTTGACCGCTGTCTCCCGACTCAAAGCAGATCATCTTCGGAAACAACCGAGCTTGGAGCGCTATATCACGGAGATGCTTGAGAAATATCCAGATTTAATCGCGGAATACTCGCATCCGGGTGTGGAGAACGACATTCTCTTTGCAAGCGAGTACGATCATGTTCCTATTGATGATCGCAGTACCTGCGATCGATGTGATCCTTCGAAGGTGATCCAACGCCAACCGAGGACTTCGCATGCTGCCCTCATACATTACGGTCTTATTGCATCCGGTAATAAGTTGATAAGAGACGGAAAGACTCGCGAAAAACTGCGCAAAGAACTTGATGTCATCTGTTTCGAGATGGAAGCCGCCGGAATTATTGATGTGTTTCCATGCCTGGTGATTCGAGGTATCTGCGACTATGCTGACACGCATAAGAACAAGGTATGGCAAGGATATGCAGCTGCAACTGCCGCTGCTTATGCGAAAGAGCTCCTGAGCGTGATTTCCGGGAGTCAATCGGATAACGCCCACCGACTGGAGAGTATCCGGCCGTGAGCCCGCAGCCTCCCAACATATTCGAGAGTTCTATCCACTCCCCCATCCTATCCCAGGGCCTCAAAAAGGCATTAAGTCCTTTCAAGTCGAACACACACTGAAATGTACGCTTTACTCAGACGGAGCAGTTCCTTGGACGACCGCGGTTCTTCCCGGGGGAACACGGGCACGATAGGACCGGTCAACCCGCTTACAGCTTACGCAATAGCCGATTATTTTCCTTCATGCGATGCGTCCAACCTCATGTTTAGGAACAGGGACGACACGCTGTCTGCTCTAGCTCCAGAGACTATTCAGTATATAAGCGACGGTAACAGCAGTATCCGATTTGCCTAAACCATGATGATCATGGTCAGAATAGTTTGCGACACTCGACATCACTTTGGCTCGTATGGATTCAGATCAAGGACTGTGTCACACCCTGGGTTCTTTGGGGAGGTGACGGAAGGCATTTAAATGCTGTAAGATTGACTTTTATTTAGTGAGCTTGGAGAAAGTCATGGTGAGACACTTTAATTGGAAAGTAGCTTGGGAATAAAGGAGAAGAATGGTAGCGTCATGATGTGTGGCTACGATATCAGCACTGACGACTGCAAATGGGAAGACAGAATTAGGGCTATCCTTCCCGGTCGTGCATTCCAGCCTGGAGGGGGAATTCGGAAGCCTAGAGTTCCCAAATCCTCAAAACCCCATCTATATCCGGAACAACAATAAATCTCGAATCCCTTGAGCAAGCCATTTCTGCGATAGGGCATCCGTCTATCTTGTCCCCCACCCCCCTTGTAAATTGCGGTTTGAGATTGCTTTCGAAATCATGCATATCCACGGTTCCCTTTCGGATCTGGAACGCCAGCTTCCGGTCACGATCTATAAACTGCACTGCTCGAGCTGTAGCAAAGCGACGCATTAGATCATCGTCGAATGCTAGACTCCATCGCATTAGCTCCTGTCCGGTGTATGGATCCCAATAGACAGCGTTCCCTCATTAGCGCCGTTAGCTAGCATGTTCCATCATGGCTCCAAGACAGAGAACGTCCCACGCGGTGGAATCTGTCAAAGCAGGATACCGGCTGCCCTGTAGTGGAGTCGTAGACATGGACATAGGACCTGGGGTTCACTTGGCTGAAAGCCAAGTACTTTTGGTCTGGAGAGAAGGCTCCGTTCTAAAGCTGGCCACCAAAGGGCCCCCAGGACGTGCAGACAGGTCCCGGAGTTGACATTCCAGACCCGCACGGTTTCATCCCATGCGACGGATGCCACCGACTTGTTGTCTGGGCTCATGGCAGCCCACATTATACGGTCCGTATGGCCTCGCAATTTGTGTCGAACGGATTTCGTTTCGATGTCCCAGAGACTGAGATAAGGCAGGAACATTGCTTCACGTGTTTTTCTTGGGTGGTTTCGTTCTGACTGAAATAGATCATGGTTTGTCCGTCTGGACTGAAAGACCCGAGCGCGCCCTCGAAGCAGAGTTTGAGTTCTTCTTGTTCCTGTCTTGCTTTGGCTGCAAGCTTGCCCTTCTCATCTAGCTCCCACAGAATCACCATATCTATGTCCCTAAAGCCATCTTGGGACGCTAGAAGATAGCTGGCTGTACTTGGGCCTGGAATGTGCCTGGATCACCCTGGAGTGGCTCATCAAGCTTTCTCCCATTCCACACCCAGTCGCCATGTCAATGCGATGTATTCCCTCGATGTATTGGCCCCTTTGTCGCTTTTGTTGTCGGCATGCATTGTATCTATGTACTTAGCATTTTTCCAATCGTGAAGTGTCCGTGTCACTTTTTATCAGCTTCTTAAACACTGTAAAGAAAACCACACTGTTGGTTTTCTATAGCTCATCTTGCCAAATACTCAGGGGAACAATATGAAGCTTGAGTGGTCTATTTTGAGTATCTATCCATCGCCCAATGATTTGCCTAGCGTAGTTGATAGCACGGATTACGAATGGTATATTTGGCACTTGAGCTCCCAGCTAGTTACCTTTATCGTGCAGAAGCTATCGGCCTTTCTCTTCCTCCCAAAGTAGCTATCATTCCAATCGCTCTCTCTCGAAAGCACTATTCTCACACCCTGAGACCTTACAGAACTTCTTCGAGCTATGAGTCCACACCGGACCCTTATTGAATCCAGCGCGAAAGGCATGTTGCCAACAGCACAATGAATCCGATCTGCTTCTGTCTCAGGCCTAAACCGGAATCTTAAACTACGTTATTGTTGAAGATACTTGATATCATAGACCGAGTAAGTATGTTTTGCATCTATTGTCTACTCGTGAGATCATTCGTACTTAACGTAGGCTATGCCTGCAGGTCTATACCAAGAACTCGTGGTAGACGAGCTTACCATTGATCAATACTTAATGAATCAGCCCTGAAGGTTGGGCGGCCTTCCATTCCCTGCGTGGCGTGGTCTTAACTTCAAGCACAGCCCTAAGCCCCCACTAGAACATTTTAAAGACTGGGATACTCTTAGTGTGCCCTGATTGTCAGCAGGAAGCAAAGCTAATCGTTATTTTAAGTCACACTGGAGCCTATAGGCTCAACAAGGAATATGCTGGTACATAATCAGCAGTAGCCACCTCCATCTAATACTTTCACTGCATTCACCTTGGTGAGATTTTGTATAATACGTGATTATCAGCCAAGAACCTCCGACCATCAAGTTCCATACAACTCTTCCCAACGGGGCCAAGAGGTGCGCCCAAGATCAATCCCTCTCCCCAGAACTCCTCTCTCAGATAAAGAACTTGCTCCCGGTCAATCTACCAGCCATGCGTCAAATACATTTCCTTGATCCACGAGGCATTTTCCACTTTAGACAGCGCACCGCCATGAATGCTCGCTCCGCGGACCGTGGTGCCGACTGTCTGGCGGCACCTCGTCTCGGTCTGCCAACTCGTCATGGTCGAGGTCGTTTCCAGCATTTCTCTGCGGCCTGACGCTGTAGCATAGCGTCCGACACTTCTCGATGGTCGGAACCATGTTTGTTGGTGGTTGGTTCGCCGGTTGCGCGTAAATGTTCTTCCTCCGCTTTGTCCAAGGCGCGTATGAGTCCTGGTTTAGGATGTTGTCAGCACTCGGTTGTTGTTTGCTCCTGCTTGGTAGGAAGAAAGTCGAATTAAAAGAGTTGCTCCGAGCTAAGATGGTCCAGGTCGCCTACTTGATGGCCGATATTAGTGATGTCGGCCTTTTCGATTGAGCATTGGTACAAAAGACTTGAGATTCTTCCGTCTAACACCCCCCCTCTGTTATGACAGTCAAGAACGATCTAAGATAAGCTTGCATAAACTCTAATTATCAACTGAAGTGACAGCATGCTGAAGAGGAATGATTTCATGATTTCAGTGGATTATGAAATGAAGAAGACAAAAATACGTGACCTATGCGCTGGAACGCTATCAATTTCACCGCTCGTTAAAGTCAAAAGACACAGCTCAGTTCTTTCCCAAGGTATTATAACAACTTGACTTCTTATCCAATCCCATACATCACCTTATAGCACTAAAAGCAGATAATTCTTGACCTAGTAGAAGAGTTTGAGCTTGATCTGACTTTTCCGCACAATCTCAGGAGTAGGAAGAGAGGTGGCTGCGATGGTATCGTCCGTGATCTGCCAGCGCTGTTTCAACTCCTTCAACCACTCCTTGTCCGGTTCGAGTTGACCCTCCTTAAACGCAGCCATAGGCTTCTGCATGCTGTTAAGGTCGCGACCTTTCAAATAGACTTGGATCATATCGTGCGATTTGTCGCAAACCCTGCTGTTGGCCTGTTTGACCAGGCAAGAGATACAAAAGCTTGCGTCAAGACATACGCGACAAACGTACAACGCGAGCCAGTCATCCTCCTTGCAGCCATATTTGCCGTGACAGGGAAACGGGCTCAATGGCGCCCTCTGCATTGCCTCTAGTGCGTTGCTGCTACGTGTGTCGCCTTTGCCCAGCGACTGTGAACGCCTCAATAGGGGCAGCATCGCCGCTGCAAACACCTGCGACGCCTCCTCCTCCTCCCCCGCAGAAAGTAGGGCTCTTGCTAATATCACATAGCCGTCCGCGTCATTGAGCGGATCGTCGTCTTCAAGTATCCGGACCCCCTGACACACCTTAGATCGGCAGAGTTCTTTGAGGCTCTTCTCCTTGTCTGTCTGTTTTTCGTTTCCATACAATCGTCGCCAGCGACTGAGCATAAGCGCTGCGTCGCCCCTGTGCTCAGGGGTGGCAGCTGCAGTATTGGCTCTCCAAGAGACTTTTGCCAGGTCCTCAAGCTTGTCGACCCATGCAGCCTGGTCTTTGGACGACTTCGCCTCAACCGCTTTCCGGTAGTAGTCGTTGCACAAGGACCGGCATTGCAATTGCTCGATATACTCCCTGGTCTGGATATCTGGGATTCTGCTATGCAGTTTCTCCCATATCAACCGGGGCCTGCGGTCCGCTTGTTCGTGTCGCAGGTAGTAGAGAGCCCGTTGGTCTTCTTCGAAGGCTGCGCCCTCAAAGTCCCCTTCCCTTTCCGCTGCCTCCACTGTCTCCTCCAGGATCTTTCGAGCAAAGGGCATCTCATTCATATTCCAGGCCGCCTCGCCGAACAGATCGTGCCCCTCTTCCCAGCCGAGCAAGAGCTGTACCAGTGGGGTTGGTGTCGAATCAGAGCGGTTGAGCTCTTGACAGAGCTCGATAAGCAACCTATATTTCCCCGCTCTTCCCAGGGTTTGAAAGTAATGCGCCGTCTTCAGGAGGCTGCCCGGCTCTCGGGTGTAGGCATTCTTAGCGGCCTCAATTGCCTCGGACTTTCTTCCGCGCGCGAGTTGCCAGACACTCAGATCAAGGTAGATCTTGCTCTGCGAAAGGGTATCGGGAGGAGGATCCCGCGTCAGAGCTTCCTTAGCCTTCTCGACTGCCTCTCTCAAGTTGCCCCTTGCTGCTAGTGTCAGCGCGAGTTCAGTTTTGATGATCCAACTGTTCGCATCATTCTCTTCCGCCTGGTTATACTCATCCTCCGCTTCCTCGAGATGGTTGGACTCTCGGAGTGCCCTAGCAACGCGTACATGCCAATCTGAATCGCAGATGAATTTGGCTTCCCGGGCGAGGTTGAGTATGCTCATGCTTTTGACGTCTGAGATCTTGTTGGGCATTGTCTCCGAGGTCTGTTGTTCCTCGTTCCCATTCTATTTCTTTGTTAATAGCGAAGAATTAAGCACCAACAGAGGCCGACTCACCAAGGCATTGTACCTATGCAAGAACAGAATGCAGAACTCAGTGTCTACATCCTTACCTTGAAGCCATCCCTCCGCGCAAAAATGGGCAAACGTGGCATATAAGTCCTGCGCAGATGCGCACGTATTTGGCTGCCAATAGTTGATGCGCTGGTACACTTCGTCGTCATCGAGCAACGAACTCAGAAGATCCATCCTCTTTTCTTCGGACATGGCATCGTACCACCGTTGAATCCCATTCGAGTCTTCTAGAAGCTTTTGTAGCCGTGTGGCAAGGAGCGATCTGTTTTCTGGCCGAGGTACGATATCTTTTTCGACAGCTCGGACATGATCGATAACATGGTCTGCTGCGTATCTAAGGATGTCAATGTCTTGTGGGCCTTGGGCTGGCTCATCGTCTTCAAGAAGTCGACGGAAACATATTTCCGCAACCACCGCATGGGCGTCGCTTCGGCGAAAGGGGTAAGTGCTATCTGAAGCACTCAGAAGTTTGGAGTCATCTCGGAGTAGGTAGTCCTTGAAGCACCGATGTTGGAACTGGACTGAAAGAGACAGGTTTGGGGAAGAGCCAGACGGTGAGTCGAACGTGAGGAGATCTCCGAGTTCCTGTTGTAATGACTTTGTAGACGAATTGTCTGGATTAGAGATACGGTCTCTGTGAAGTGCAGCCTTTCGAAGGAACAGCAACTCGCCCACGGTCAGCTCACGATAGGCACATGCGACCCAGCGCAGAATAGCTTGCCAATTAAGCTCGTCGGACACTCTCTGCTGCACCTTTTCCAGCGTATCTCGAATATGACACATGATGTCGGGTGATGATCCGTGGTCTATGCATCCGTGATTGAGGGTCTTGATTTTCTCTTCGACGTCGGTGACCTCTTCAGCCCGGGTGACAATCAGACTGACCCATAAGAACATCCCTTGGGATTCTCTCGTCAGCTTCTCAATTCGACTCTCCCTCTCTTCTTCTGTGAGCCCTCTGGCAGGATTCAATGGCGTTAGCTTGCCCGCCTTGTACTTGTTTCGGAGGTATTGCGCGATATCCGACTGAGTCCTGTCGGAGGAGACGTGCAGACGCACATCCGTGGTCCAGATGTCGTTCGCCATTGGAAGAAGATCCGGTCGACTGATGACTGCCACCCGGAAAAGAGGCTTTCCTTCGAAATTTTCTTCCTTCAGGGCCTTGAGCCGACTCAGAATCTTCTCTTGTTCGGTGGGAGGTGCTGCATCCAACCCGTCAATGACTAGAAACGTCCTCCATACTCTTTTGAGCTTCAGGAACGGTACAAAAAAGTTCTTCCAGATCTTGTCCATATTCCTGACAGACGAAAGGTCCTTTAGTGCTTTCGTCGCTATTTTACGGAATGCCTGGCTTTTTTGAGCCAGCTGCAGCGCAATACACTTGAACATCACCGTGGCCAGATTGCCTGTCGTTCCATGGCCTCTGACATAGAAGTACGCGACCGTGCTTTTTTGCTCCTTTCGCATCTCACTAATCAGTTTTGATGCGATGAAGGACTTACCACAGTAGGGGTCGCCATAGACCCAGATCAGGGCCTGGTCGTGGCCCTGCGTCTTCCATTTCTGCACGATTGGGTCCTGCGCGACCCACGCTGGTTCGACCCCTTTCCCACGTTTGTCGACAAGGTCATCGTGATAATTCTGCATCTCCGTCCAAGTCTTCAGGCCGAGCATGCTGTTAAACCGATCCTGATCGTTGACATCGCTGATCTTGTCGACCTTGGACTCCACGCGCTTGCCACCCTGATGGATCAGAGCCAGACACATCGCCGCCTCCTCCTCAGCGAGCCGTTGCAAGACAGCCATCTTGCCCTGGATCTGCGGATCCTCACCGGTAAGAATGGCGATGAATTCCTTCGCCACAGCACGCTTGCGGCCCCTTTTCTCATCAACGAGCCGCGTCGCCAGCCCGAGCACTTCGATGACCGCGCCCAGCGTCCGCTTGAGGATAGCCTGCAGTTTGGGCTCGGTGGTGGGCCCATGCACCTCCATGCGATCCACCACGCCGGCAATCCAGCCGAGGAAGTCGCCCAGGCTGTTGTAGGCCTCGATGACTCTCCGGGTGGTCTTCATCAGATGCAGCGTGGCGCCCAGGATCAGCGAGGCCGGTGCGAACGGAGACAGCGACGCCGCCGCACCGAGGATGCTCCCCGCGGCCTCGAACGGCTTCAGGATGCGGGCCACATTGTTCCAGGTCTTTTCATTGTGAGAAATGTGGTAGTCCCGGTCCAGCCTCGCGATCTCCGACTTAAGCTCCTGAAGGCTTCCTGGTAAGGAGTTTTTGCGTTGGAGCTTGGCGGCCAGGTCGACCTTCGTGTCGGCCGCGTAGACCTGGAGACTCTCTTCGAGACTTGTAGCCATGGTGGAGTCACTCTCCGTGGATTAAGTTTGAAGACCCCCGGTATGAAGTTTCTACCATAAGGGCAGATGTTATGGTTACTATGTTGAGGACGAGGCTCTTACTCGGTGGGCATGTCAGCATTTTGGTGGTGGGGTGGTGGTGGGGGAGGGGAAGAAGAATCCTGCAGAAAGAAAGAGATAAGCACCCCGCATCTTTACATGCAGGTCCCATCCCTGTCATGATTCCCGATTACTAACGCTGAACATGTTGCTTATTGTTGCAGATCCGATCTGAAGCGATCTACCTGAGGGTGCATTTGACTGGCAAGGAGAGGGGAGAATCGCGAAGAGTCCCATTAAGGTACCCACGTTCCATGCCAGTGGCCCGGACAGAGCCCTAAAAAGGCCGAATCCCTCACTGCTTGAGAACACCCGATCTACTACTAAATGAATTCTTAGTACAAGGCAGATCCGTCCTATTGCCTCTTTGCTTTTCCTAGAGATTTCCCCTGTTGTACGGGAGGATAAACATCTCCTGGAACTTTGCTTCCAGTTTTGATTTTTACCTCAACTTCCAGGTATCACCCCTCAACCCACCGATAGTCGAGAAGTCCCGTAATTCCGAAGATGATCTATAAATACAGCGCATTTCTCTTTGTCCCCAGGGCAGAAGGTTTACTCTTCTCTTTCCATGAATCCGACCCCTCGACTTCTAGGTCCACCAGTCATTCCCAAGATGGAGGACCAGCAAGAAGAACAAGGATCGCGAAGCATGTCTTCCGATACCTCCCCCGGTAAGATGATGGCTGCACCTGTATTAAAATAAATGAGTATGTGTTATAATTCGCTGACGGTGTCTGTGTGTTGACTACCTATATTCTTCTAATGCGGAATTTCATGTACAATGAATGGAAGGAGGTCGCGCAGTAGGTGTAATTGCGATGGTAATAATAGCGGAGCCACAAAAACAGTCCCTATGTGCACGGCCAGCCCCGCGCCCCCCGCATCTTCTATCAGGGCTGCTTCCGCCTCTGGGTCGAGGACCATCCCGCCGAGCCCTGGCTGTATAACGGCAAGAAGGAGTTCGGCGGCAAGGAATACTTGACGGGCTGGCACGCCTTCCTCGAGACCTTTGGATTTAGGTAGGCGCCCAAGGCGGAGACTCAGGCGGAGACTCAGGCTGAGACCGAGGCTTGATAGACATATTCGGGGAGAAGTTTGTGAGTCTCACTCTATCAGCTTACTCGGTTCTTTTGCTAAAGACTGAATCCTCAATATCAGAAGCTTAGTTCTTCGTAATGGGAAGATTGAGCGATTCATATTAACTTCCTTTCTTCGTTCATTGATTAGGATATTCTTACTACTCCGTAATTTTTAGAAGATGACTTTAAATATGCAAGATGGAAGTAATCAATCAGGTTTAGTCGCTATACACGCCCCTTCGCTGTTGTAATAGTAAACATATAATTCAATTCTACTACTTTTTAACCGTCCTTCGCCATAATTCTATATCATCGAAGTACTCATAAAGGTTCCGCAATGAGGAAAGGGGAGAAGAAGAGTATCAAGATAGAGCTTCCTAAGTATTCGTATTAAGGCACTCAGGCTCTGCCATAGCCCTAACAATGTAAACCTCTTCTTATTGCCGGTTGACTCTATGGAACATCCCTTCTACCTTTATTTTATGGACGTCTATCTAGTACTACAGAGAATAAAGTCACAAGATTCGGTAGATCTTTCTTCCAAAAAGAATGGAGTAGTAAATTTCACAGACCCGAGTCCTGACACTTGTAAATACTGTACAGTGTATATATCCAGGGCCATGAGCCCTGGGTTGGTTGTTCATGCCTGAGGGTTTTCGGGATGCTCGGTCCGCCACCACATTTCTTTTCTCTCTCTCTCTGACGAGGAGTCGACCAAGGTTAACGATATGGGCGTCATCCATGGAAATCGTTCTGAGTGTTGCGTGCGAGACGGGAGGTAAACTGATATGGACGGTGCGATCGGCTCTTGCTTGAGGGAAGAGCTACTGTAAAACGTCGCGGGGAAGGAAAGGAAACGAAAGGAGTGGGCTCAGCTGCCCCTGCATGCGGCGTCCAGCTATGGGAGATGTCCCCATGTTGTCTCATGGGATTATCCTCCTCAATTATGGTACAAAAGTCGATTATGTACATACAGTTTGGATCTGTATGGCTGCCCGGAAAGGGGGACGTTGTGTGCAGTCTTGCGTGTGCATCTGCAGTATGGGACTAATGCTTAAAACGGGTTCTGTTTCAGGTGGCTTGACTTGATTCAAGGGGGATGGATGGTCGGCGTTTATGCTGAGTAGGAAGAAAAGGTATTTACCTGCATGGGAAAAAATTGTACAGTACTGCACAGTCAAAGATACAAAGCATCCCGAGTAAGAAACCAGCGGTCTCACTGCTGAATATTTTTCAAGTTCCTCGCTTACGGCCACCCTCATCGGATCGAATGCGGAAATATGTTGATGGTTGGACAGGTACAACAGCGGTAGGACATGCAAATCGAAAGCTTAAGGACTTTCTGACCTTTCAAAGTAATGAATGCTAATAGTTACTCACAGATGTTGTCATATTCAACCACGGTCTGCATTCCAACAGGCCTCCACACACGTCTATAGGTATAATCAGGGTAGTAAAATCATTAGTTACAGATGTAGAAAAGACCTCATCCTGCCCCGGACTCTCTCTCATGAAGATCGACGAAATAGAACAGCTTCAGGGCAATGACTAGCCAGAGGGGTATGCAAACGCCACAAGACAATTAACAGGAGAGAGGAAAACAACACAACACGAAATAGAATACAACGCAACCATCATCGGGCATGCCACAAAACACAGAACATAAATCCAATCGAGTGTATTATAAACCGTTCGTATGCCACTCCTGTCTGTACAACTCCGGAGCACCTGTCGAGGAGAATGGTCGGGAAAGACCCTTCCCTGCGTTGTATCCGGGGGAATCAAAAACAAGCCAAAATTAAAGTCATGGGTGGTCCGTGATGCTTCTAGTAGACGATTCGAGAAAGTATAAGAAATTAGGGTTGTCGTATCACAAGACTCCATTCAGGTCGACTTGGTGACTGCAACTCCGGGTTGCGACCTCGAGTTAGTCGGCATCATGAGACAGATTCGATTGAGCAGAACACGAAACGATGAGGCCGCCACCGCCGCCGCGCTTTCCGATATTGCGTGTCAAGTGTCCGAGTGAACCGGTCGTCGCCTTGCAGCCTGGAAGCATCCACCCTGGTGCGTAGCCGCCTCCGCCTGCGCATAACGATCCGAGCGCCGGACAGAAGTCGTGCCACACCGTCCTGCATGCCAATAAAAGTTCCAGTCTTCGAGCCAAAAAAGCAAGGCCTACTTCCCGTCCAGTGATGCTCAAGTCAAGACGGAGATGTTCTCTCCCAGGAGCGAGCCGCAATAGCTCCACCTCAACTGATAATCTGTCTTGCACCTTCTTTGCCCAGAACACCAGGTTCTTGGGGCTTGGGACTCCTGTCGCGTCCCTTCTTCCGGCTCAGAAAAGCGAGCATGCCGCTGTTCGAACCCTTTCCTTTGCCGGTGACGGGGTCGTAGCCTTCAGCCGGGAGGGTAGAGCTATGATCCGCGAGCTCACTCCAACTTCCGGCTTCTTCCAAGACCATCTGGACTCCACCCCCTTTGCTCGCTTTCCGGGTGGCCCCCCGAGGGCGACCAGCTGCGGGCGGTGGCAGGGGCCTGCTGAATGAAGGAGCTGACGCTGGCGGTGGTGGTGGGGGCGCAGGCACGGATTGCTGAGAAGTCGGAGTCTCACTCATGGGGGACGGTGTGTCGGGTTGGGTCAATTGCCCGACCGAGCCTTCATTCCGCGGAGGCGGTGAGTTTCTCGAAAGATCAGGTTGGGAGACTTGCCGCGAATGGGTGGATTGGGTGGGGAGACATTCTTCGGGATTTCTAGCGCCAAGTTAGTCAAAGCGAAATACGGCACCTCACGTGAAGAGGGAAGGCTCACGATGAGTTGGCGATGGCTTCGGCGGCGCTTCTAGACTCTTGGTTAGCGAACCCCATACCCGCATCCTGCAAGTCGCCGCTGACGCCCACATACCCGACATAGCACACCCTGGTGTAATCGAAGGGCTCAAACATCGTCTCGATGAGACGGTGAAGTTCGTCTTCCCGG
Organism: Aspergillus homomorphus CBS 101889; assembly: GCF_003184865.1. Lineage (NCBI taxonomy): Eukaryota > Fungi > Ascomycota > Eurotiomycetes > Eurotiales > Aspergillaceae > Aspergillus > Aspergillus homomorphus. Next base: position 674,409 of record NW_020291887.1, on the reverse strand, counting down.
ATCTCCTTCGCCGTGGCGTCCTCCCGCAACTCCGCCCGTGGTTTTTGTCGACGGGCCCGGGCCTCGAGCGGCGCCTCCTCCAAGAGTAACTCCTCCAAATCGTAGGTCGCATCGAAATTGGTCTTGTCGCTAGAGGGTCGAAACACCGGGGGAATCTCCTTTCTCTCCAACGCTTCGAAGTCGATGTCGGCGAAGAACATGTGCGAGGTGAACGTCTCGAAGCCGGCCGCTCCAATTCGCTTCGAACGATCTTTTTCCATCAGGGCGGCCAACGCTCGTAAACACGGGACGGACACGGCGGGGTTTGTGACGTAGTATTTCGGTTGTGCCTTTTTGATGTTTTCGCTGAGCACATCCTGGCTGCGGCCTTCGAAGGGACGCTGTGGTAGGATTAGCTCGGCGGCCCAACCTCGTTCTCAGGACCAATCTACAAACCTTGTTGTAGATGCATTCATAGAAGGTGACACCCAGCGACCACCAATCGACTTCGCAGTAGTAGCCGCCTCCTTCGTAGACCTCGGGTGCGAGATATGCCAGCGTTCCCGATTTGCTCGTGAGAGGCTTGCCGGGCCGGAAATCCGAGGCCACATTCTGTGGGGGTCAGGTCAGCGTTCCGCAACAGAAAATGCCCCTCTGCCGGGGGCACTGTGGACAAACATACAAAATCAGCCAAGTGCACGTGTCCTTCCGAATCCAAGAGCACATTGTCGGGCTTCACGTCACGATGGATGATACCCTGCGAGTGGATGTATCGCAGAGCACAGCCCAGTTCCGCCGCCCAGAATCGTACCGCCTCTTCGGTGAAACACTTCCTCGAGATATGGAATCTCAGGTCGCCGCCGTTCATCAAATCTACCACGATGTAACTTTGGGACAATCAGTAAGTCAGTCGTATCGGAGGAGTTGTCGTGGGACGCACATGTATTCGATGTCTTGAAAGCTGTATCTCAAGTTGCAAAGGAAGGCATGATTCAGGTGTTCGAGCATGCGCCGTTCACGGATGATGTTTCGTACGCTTTCCGACCGGACGACTAGGAACCCCCAAGCCACCACTGTCAGCAGGGATTGCGAGCGCCTTCGTGGGTGAAGCCGTACCTTCTTCCTTCCGGATGTATTTCAAGGCGAACGTCAAGCCGGTGTCCTTCTTCTCCACAATGCGAACTTTGCCGAAAGCCCCTTTGCCTACCACCCGCAGTAGGCGGAACTGGTTCAGATTCACTGCACCCCAAAAGAATCAGTAATGAGATCGATGCGTCGTCCCAGCGTCGACGCTGTCGCTTCGGGATTGCGCTGGGTGGAAAGCCAGGGAAGGGGAGGGCGGTTACGCACACTCATCGGTGGGGGCCACCTGTTTCCCTTGTGAGTTCCCCATTGAGGAAGCTGTGTAACAACAAATGCTGAGATCCTTCTTCTTGAGTCACCTCCGACAACATCCCATTCGAATCACAAAAATCGGTCGGTTGGCAAAAAAGCTCGGTCGGAGTCTCGGTGCGGGAGAGGAGGGGGAGGCGAAGAACGGTAGAAAGACGGCTGGAGATTGAGTGGTTCGGGGGTGGGAGGCAGATGAGGATTTATAGGTCAAGTTGAGTGCTCGCACATCCAGGTCAATACTGAGCAAGACAGAGAAGAAGTTAGTCAGGATTGCCAGGCATGCGGAAGAGTGCAGTCGTCTCTGCAAAGCGGGAGAACGTGGGCGGAGGGGTTTCATTTTCCCGATTGGCAGAGAGGAGGGGGAGAGGGAAATCCAGCAATCTGACAGGTGAGACCTACCCCAATAGAAGAGAAGAATGGCTGTAGAGACAGGTTGCGGTGAGAGTGGAAAGTGTTGTTGTGAGAAAAATGGAAAAAAAAATAATTAATGGATTGAAAAAAAAAAGGAAGAAGAGACACGTCCCGACAAGGACCACCAAGCGGACGACTAGTCGGGGAGAGAGAAGGAGAGAGAGGGAGGAGAAGTGAGAAGGTGTGGTTGGAAGTAACGGGGAGAGAAGAGCGGGAGAAAAAAAGTGACTGATAGGGAGTTTCCGAGCTATGGAGATGTAGGAGAAAAGGGAAGAGAACCCCTAAGATAGTAAAGTAAGAGGAGGGAAGAAGGAGTGTGAGGGATGGGGAGAAAGAGGGAGGAGAGAGAGTGGATGAGGAAGAGGTTAGTTAACAGGTTAAGGTGGTAAGCAAGATGGAGTGCTTCTTGTTACGACTACTTCCTTCCTACTATGACTATGACTGTATGGGACTATGTGTAGTTTCTCTCTTACTGGAGTTACGAGTAAAAAGGCAGAGAGAGAGAAAAGACGGGCCGGAGTTGTGGCCCTCCTAATGATCTCCTCCCTCCCTTTTCCCCCCCAATAGCCAACTTCCAACCAAGTTTAATCGTCTGACGATGAACTGGCGGCGGAGAGGTTCAAAAATTTATTACTTGTAGGCAAGTGGGAAAAAAAAAAATGTAGATTAAAAAAGTAAAAAGTAAAAAAGTAAAATCGTCCAAAACAAACCAATCCAGAAACTCCGAAGCCCCCAGACAGTGTTCAGTTCATACTAATGAATGGTGGCCGTTCGTATTACATTTTCTCCTACTCTTACTCTTTGGCCGTCCCGGTTCATTGCTTCTTCTGCTTCTGCTTCGGCTTCGACTTCTTTTCTTGTTCTGAATCTGGTTTCGGCCTGTCGCCCTGCTGTCTCGCTGCTTCTTGGGAGCTTCTGGCCCAATCCTCTCGGATTTAAGCTCCGATTTCCCGCCTCCCACGCCTTCATTGGGAAGAGGTCAAGGGCAACTTAGACAGGCGAGAACTCTGTCGTCGCCAACACGAGCTGGCTGACCCTGATGACTGGATTCCCCCGGTCATGGCAAGATGTCAGGGATCCGGTCCTGGGCAGTCAACGGGGCAAACCTTCTCCCCGGGGCTGAACTGCCCGGCAGGAGACCAGCAGGAGCTGTCCTTCCCCGATCCGGTGCAGCATGGGTCATGGACGCTGTACGGCAGGGGCAACTATAACTACCTATAAGCGACGCTGGCTGTGTCGTGATGGTGATGGATGGGGTGAGTTTCCAAGAGGCTAGAGCCAGGGCTGGAAGAATAGGGGGTCGGGAACTAAAGGGGGGGTCCGAGCGAAAGGATGAGAGTGTGTTTGCACTTCGCAGACATGCAGCCATGCAGAAGAACGAGGAATCAATATTGATTAGTAGAGGTGAATGAATACATAGATCCAGCATGGTTTGGTGGAGAGACAATCAAGCAAGCGAAACTGAGGGGTTGTTTGGCATCCGCTGACAATGGAGAGGGTCCATTGCATGTCTCTATCTAAATATCGATCTAACTATCTATCTATCTATTGCCCGCTTACTGCAGCCATCCGGTTACTCCCTCCCCCCTTTTAGGAAGATGAAAACTTGAAAGATTCAAGGTTGAGAGATAAACAGATAAAGATGACGCGATAATGTCCCCCGGAATCACCAAATTAGCAACATCCAACAAAGAACCGGCAAACAAGAACAAATAAAGAGTCTCCGGACCAGCCCTGCGAGCCATCATTCCCGTGCAACCCGGCCCAGCCATGGACGGATCACTATCATGGGCATACACAACGCAACGCAAGGAACACTTATCGAAGGCTTCGGTACTTCTGCTTCCCCTGCTTCAAGCTGTCGATTTACCTGTCGACAATAAATTGACTTTGTTTCACATGTTGTGTTGGCTGTCCACACTTCACGGTGCACACCGCTTCTATGCTTGTCCACCGCCCGCCCGCCCGGGCCCTCCTTGTCCTCTCCCAAGCTTCTTTCTCCTCTTCCCTGCATTCCAGTCGGGACCACCACAGGTACTCTACACTGTAATCGTAGCTCTGGGGCGGCCGCAGATTCAGCAGCCAGTCAGTCACCCCTTTCTCCCCCCCTCCTCCATAATAACCCAGTCGTAAGGTTATGCGTGGCCACATCTCGTGGCCGCCACGTTTTTGACCCCGACCATACCTGCCCGTACAATCCGCTTGGGGGCAGAATCTCTGCCAACCCACACCCCCCAAACCCTCACAGTCAGCATCTTGTGAATAGACCCGGAGTAAGCCGTCAATCGGGTGGAAATGGCCCGTCAAGCAGTCCCGGTCTCAGCACTACTGCTCAGATTCGGAGAAGCGAACCACCTCCCCCGTTGCCACGAATAGCCCGCAGATCATGCACTCGGGGTTGATGCGCACGCTAGCTGCATTCATCCTGGGCCGGTCTGGTCTGGTGTTTCAGGTTTGGGTGGGCAAAGGGGGGGGGGGGGGGGGTGGGATGATGCAAGAAAGAAAAAAGGAATGTGCCATGCTGAAGACTGATCCCTGTCAGAGTTAAAGTGAATGCCAGGGTGAACACAGTGGACGGTCTGCCAGTCTGCCAGTGTTTAGGTGGTCCCGTTACTATAAGCCGAACAGATGCTCGGTCGGCTTCCGTCAGTATTCACATTGAGTTCATTCATCCCAAGAACAGAACGGCTAAAAGATGACCCCGGTATGAATCTCGCCTCCTGATCTGTCAACAATGCACCACCACCACCACCACACCACCACCACCACCAAAAGGCATAATGTCATCACGGCCCCAGAGCAAAAAGCAAAGAAAAAAAAGATTGGACTGGTCCCATCCCCCATTGCAGGATCATCATCTTTAGCTGGGCGGGTCCGACCCCCAAAGTTCCTGTTAGACTCTTGGCCGCGAGATGTGGTGGAGCCGGCGCCTATCGTATCCAGCTGCTCGTCGTCTCCTCGTCTGGTCAACGGCGCTGATCTGCTGGGTCTAGCCACTTTGGCGCTTAGTCTCTGCTGCGGTGACCCCCCGGCGGAAACCTTAGCTGTTTCCCAGGGGGGAGGTTCAAGCTTAGGGTGGACAGGCCCCAGCAGTGTGACTATGTCGCCTGCCGTGCAGTGTGGTCCGGCGAGGATACGGGTGCTCACCGTATGAGGCTCGATGGGTGGGATTGGTCTTTCGGTTGGACACCCGCAGTAGGGCTTATAGACGGTCGCCTGCAGAGCGTTAAGGTATCGAATGGGTTGTTCAAAAAAATATAGTATAAGGGATACTGTGCAGTACTGAGATTGTCAAGGGAACCAACCTAGAATGAAGAAAGAGCAAAAAGATTGACAAGAGTGGGATTCGAACCCACGCCACTTGCGTGACTGCAATACTCCTCAGATGTGATCTGAAGAAGGAATAGTCCTTGAGTGCAGCGCCTTAGACCACTCGGCCATCTTGCCTGTGATGACATATCTCTGTCAAAATTAACATTATCACCCTAAGGTCAGCCCGGTTGTTCCGCGGTGCACTAAACAGCCAACCCCGGTAATTCTGCTAGATACTGCATGTATAAGCTCAAGACCCGAGCAGGTGCTACTGTAGATTAGCCGGTTCGTATCAGCGTGCCAGCATTTTGACACCAAGGTCCTTCGCCTGGTGCAAGGGTTCCGATAATTTAGTTGCACTGCTCGCATTGTTTCACCATTATATTGAGCATGATGTACTGCCTTGTACGATTCATGTACTTTGCCTATATCTCCATGCCAGTTATCAGTGTCATCTCACTTGTGCATGCTTGTATGTGGTCCTTTGAATGCTGAAGCGGAGTCGGTGTGGACACCCGGGACAAGTACCGCATGATATATACACCACAAGCTGAGGGGTTCTGAGTTGCCATACTTGGTGCAGTGTATGGATGTGCACATTTGAGCTTTTGCGGAATAATTCTGCACAAAAGTGCGAAGACCAGAACTGAAGCAGTGTTACAGTGAGAGCAGTTCATACCTGTCGCATCTTAATGACACTGACACAACTGAACTTCAAAATCACGGGTCGGCACACGCACTAGAGATATAGATTAGGACGGTGTTCATTTTATAACAACCAAGGGCAAGATGGCCGAGCGGTCTAAGGCGCTGCACTCAAGGACTATTCCTTCTCCAGATCACATCTGAAGAGCATTGCAGTCACGCAAGTGGCGTGGGTTCGAATCCCACTCTTGTCAATCTTTTTTGGCTCACGTCCAGCAGTATGAACTGCTTATTTCCCTTGATCCTTCCCTCTCTTTGATCTCTTCTTCATATCATTCAACCATATCATTATCCTCTTCTCCAAGACCATACACTCAGTCCTATCACTCCCAAGCAAAACCCCCAAGAACCAACCCAATCCACCCCATCGGTTTAAACAAAGTTAACAACGATGGACTACACGCATCATTACCCTCCTAGGCAACATCCCCGTCAACCCTCCCACCCAGTCACCCAGTATTCATCGGCAATCAGCCCAACTCGCCTTCTCACCTCCCACCGAAGACGGCTCATTGTCCGACCTGATATACTTGGCAGCCCTCGCTAGCACCCGCGCGCCAGAATCCAAGCCTATCAACATCCTCTACCCCATTACCAGGCTCACTGCGGCAGCCGGTGCTAACCATAGTGCTCGGGGTTGGCATGTCCTTTGTGTGGGGGACCCGCCACAGACAGGGTTCACTCTATGAGTAAGTTACAGAGGTGGCCAACCCACAGGCCAGCCAGGCCCAGGGATGTTCGCTTGCATGAGACTAGAAGTATGCATAGCATTATTGTTCATCGCCTTCGAAGCCGATCACACTCCATTCCCCGCTCAGCGGACGGTATCTACGTACAGGGTCCTCAAGTCTGAAGGACGATCCCAGTAGTACTCGTACGTAAGTACCTTACTATAGTCTTCCTTCCCTCTTCTCAACCCCAAAACACAGCAGCGCACAATATACAACTAGCACAGCTACTGTAAGTATACGCCGAATAAAAGCGAGCCCCCTCCCTCCACAACAGAACACCACAGCCCCATACTCCGTACAAAACAATCAATACTCCTAGGTTATAACCCGGAATTGCCACCACCACCAATCTCCCACCCCACAATATGCACAAATCAACTACTCAGTAGACACACCAAGTCCCGATCAATCACATAGAGAACCCACATCAAACGCACCCTAATTCGCCACCCCATGCACAACGCGGAAATACATTCCTGTCGACGGCACTGCAGGACGCAAATCCTTCTGGATCGGGATCCGGAAAGGCTTGAATGGACCGTATGGGAAGAGGTTCCGGTGGGATCATCCTATGTACAGTACAGTACTGTACACCTGCAACAGGCAGTACAATCCCGGCTCAGCTTAACTAGCTATCTTAGGGACTTTTCTGGAACCTAGCATCTGAAAGAACAGTCTTGTTTCTACTCATCTAGTAAGGAAGTCTCTCGATTAAGGTAGAGAGAGTTGATCGTATGTGGGGAGGAGAGAGGAGAGGAGAATGCGAGATCTACGCACCCAGCTCCATCAATGTTTACAGATGCGATAATGCGCGGAGATAATACCACTAATAAAGATCATCACCGTCCGGAAGTCAGGAATTCAAAGGAAGCAAGGAAGAACAAGGACGCGGATATGAGGTGTCATAAGGAATCTGCCAGGTTCTCGGACTTAAAGAGGCTTCTGGGTCAGTCATCGACTAGGGCGCCTGATCTTCATCTCTGGTTTTTATTTTGTCCTAAACGGATCCTGTAGTCAATAGATACCATACCTGGGATCCAAAGGAGAAGAGGGGTGGGGTAAACAGGGTATGGTTATTGAGAATCTGGCTGAGCCAGACAGACCTATGCCCTTGATCCTTGTCAATTCTGAAACATGGCGGGCTGGCCGTCTGTTGACACATTACTTCTGAAACAGTAGCAATCATAGCGTGCATAAGACTATGATAGGCGAAAGTGCGGAGGAGATACGATCTTGCTGACTCCAAGGATGATAAAGACTAGGATGAAGACCCGAAAATATGCTCCCACTGATATCGAACAAACAGAACCCAGAACATGAAACACATCTCCCATCTATGTGTATATGTAATGCACCAGTAGATGTCCCGAATCACAAACAACGCCTGTTAATGCATCGATCTCCTGTCAAGGAATCATATTCATGCCCATGACACGGCACGATCCGTTTCAGGTTCATGCAACCACAACCACCCCTTACCACCGTCTTCCATACACCGAGTCTTCCGTCCGAGACGTGCGATTGCTCTGCTGACGGCTGCGCTCGCGCGACTGCGACTCGGCGGATCGGTTCCCGCTGCTCTTGCTCACGTACGGCGAACCACCGTCAGCCCCCGAGGCCAGCAGCTTGGTCGTCTGTGTCAGGTCAATGTTGCTGTCTCCGTTATATCGTGCCTCTGCATCCTTGCCGAATAGCGCCATCATATCCTTCATGGTGAGCTTGGCAGCTGCGGTCTTGCCCTCGATCGTCACATTGGCGAGCTCCCGTTTGCGTTCTTGGAGGTCGAGAATACGTTCCTCCACGGTGCCCTTGATGATCATCTTGAAGATCTTGACGTCCCGAGTCTGGTTCAGTCGGTGAACGCGATCGATTGCCTGCTCTTCAACGAACTAGAAGAAATGATATCAGTACGAGTCCACAGACTTGGCGGTGTAATTCAGCTTACAGGATTCCAAAATGGCTCCAGGATGACAACCCGGCTCGCGGCTGTGAGATTCAGCCCCAATGCACCGGCTCGCAGACTGCACAAGAGAACTCTCGTGCCGCTGTTGCTCCGGAGCTTGTTGAGGCTCGCCTCGCGATGATCGTTACGCATCCCACCATCGTAACGCGCGAATCCGATCCCGGCGCGTTTCAGGAAGGGCTCGATCTTGTCCAACATAGACGTGAAGACCGAGAAGACGATGAACTTGTGGTCCGCTGACTCGCGTCGGAGAATCTTCATCAAATGCCGGACCTTTGTAGACGGGAGAACGTCGCTGGTATCGTCCCCGGGGTTCAAGTAGATGTCATCGTCGTCTTCACTATCGATCGTAACAAGGCCGTGAGTCTGCTTGCGTATGCTCGTAGGCTGCCGACTCGGAGATTCGGGTCCATCATCATCCGAGTCAGAATCATCCGAATTGAGCCACTCGCCACCCCCCTCAGCATCCTCATCGTCGGTGCCTCCGGCCTTACCAAGATCAGACGCCTTGCGCTGGTGCTCCGGGACAATCCACTCGCCGTCCTCGTCCTCTTCATCATCGCTGTCGATGACCACCCTCCTGTTCCTTCTCGAACGAGCTGCCTGAGCCTCAGAACGGCGCTCTGAAGGCGACTGGGTGAGATCCGCAACCGCGTTGGGGCCGCTCCTTTTCTTCTTGTCAGTCGTCATCACATTCGTGTCAAGCGTAACTTGGCACTCTCTACACCTGCTTTTACCGCCCGACGCCTCGTCCTTGCTGAGATCCATCTGACAGATGTCACACTTTTTAGAGACCACGCTAAGTGCACCAAAAAGATCTGCCATGCTATCCAGATCATCCTGTTTACCAGACGATTGCTGGCTCCCGGTGGCTCCTGTCTGCAGGAGGACATCCTTATCCTTAGCAAGATCACTTTTGACCAGGTCGGGGTGATTGCACGACTGCCGAAGACGCAAGAGCAGGACCAACGCGCCGGCATAGTCGACCTTTTCGCCGCCCATCATTTTCTCGAGACTGTCGTCCGTGCGCTGTTCAAGGCGTTTGTAAAAGTCCATTTCCCCAGGCATGAATTCCGCTTCAACCTTGATAACCTCACGATTGACAATCTGGAAGCCATTGGACTTCTTCTTTTCGCCGTCCTTGCCCTCCCCGCCAGGCTTGAGGTTGGCATTCTGCTTCAATACATCTTTAGTCCGTCTCTTCATGAAAATCTTGAGATAGACCTGCAGGCGCTCAATGGCAAGGCCACCGCGACCGTTCGCTATAGGCTTGGTGATTTGCTCTCTCCAATTCGCTAGATCATTAAATGGCTTGATGCGCAAAAACTTGATCAGGCTTTGAAGCTCGTCAAGGTTGTTCTGCAAGGGTGTTCCTGATAGACACCACCGGTATTCTGCATCGAGAGCACATGCAGACTGGGTCGCCTTCGCGTTGCGGTTCTTGATCGTGTGCGCTTCATCCAGAACGATTCGATACCAGTAAACGGAGAAGATACCCGTCTTCTTCTTGCTCTTGTCGATCGCACCGTGCTCCGAAGTTAACGTTCCATAAGTGGTGATCACCACGTCGTAGTCCTCCAAGTTGTCTGTCGCCTTTGCGCGTGCATTGCCATGGTAAACGAGAACGCGAAGCCTGTGAGACGGTTCCACTTTATCCAGTATCTCCGCCTCCCACTGCTTGATGAGCGCTAGGGGGGCAACGACCAAAGTAGTCTTGCTGAGACCGGGCGGAAGCTTCCGAGTATCTTCCTCCTCGTCCTCGTCGCTATCCTCCTCTTCATCTTCGGTCTTTGATCGTCTGAGACCATTCGCAGGTTTTCGGTTCGAAAGAATCAACGCAATGGTCTGGACGGTCTTTCCGAGACCCATATCGTCGGCCAAGATACCACCCTTGGGAAGCACGCCCTTGGTCTTGTTGCGGCCCGTTTCCTTGTCACACATCCAGCTGACACCCTCACGCTGGTGAGGAAGTAACTTGACTTTGAGGCCTTCCACAGTACCGTCATCCTCGTCCTCTTCTTCATCTTCCTCGTCCTCGTCCTCTTCCGACTCAGCCTCAGCTTCACTAACAACGTCCTCTCCCTTCGCGTCTTTCTTTGAATCCTTCGTAGAGACCTTAGATTTTGCCTCAGGCGAGCTCAAGGGTGTTTCGGCTTCCTCGCTCTCATCTTCAGAGACATTCGTTTCCTTCACCGTCACACTCTCCAACTGCGCAGCAAGATCATCGATATCAGCAGTATCCTGCTTCTTTTCTTTGGGCGAGTCTTCCTTCTTCGCTTTCTCTTCTTCCTTCTTCTTTTGCTTCTCCTTCTTGTCTTTCTTCTTGTCCTTCCTGTCCTTCTTTTTCTTCTTGGATTTCTCCTTCTTCTCATCCTCATCATCCTCAAACGCCCCCTCCAACAGCGCCTTGATATTCTCGTTCGCCTTCGCCGTATCCACGAATCCATTCACATCCACCGACCCAAATCCCGTATTCTTCGCCCGCGCACTCGGCGTGAACCCACCCTCCCCAGTCAAATCGACGAAGTTCTGCAGATTTCGCGACGCATTCGACATCTTGATAGCTGAAGGCTTAGAGGCAAAGAATGTCTTAGGCGCCCGCGGCGTGTTGAACGTAAAGTTCTCCGGCCGACGGATCTCGACGACATCGTCGTTGGCGGGGCGGGCGAAACGGTTGTTATTGTAAGCGGACGGACGGACGGGCTTGAACGGATCGTAGGGCTCAGCTCGTCGCGGGGTGGAGAATCCTCCTGCTGGGCCTGGGGTCATCGGCCCTCCCCTGTGATGGGGGAAATGGTGGTGAGGAGGTCGCGGTTGTTGTTGTTGTTGATGTTGCTGGGCTCTATGATGCTCCGGACGGGCTTGGTGTGGTTTTGGGATGTTAAAGGGGTTTCCACTTTTATTAGCGTGAGTGTTCGGCTGATGACTCTTTTGGCTAGGGTGATAGTGGTGCACTGGGCGTATAGGAGTGGTTTTGCCGAACTCGGGATGGTTGGACACGGGGTGACGAGCTTGTTGCTGCTGTCCTTGCTGCTGCTGCTGCTGCTGCTGTCCGCTGTTTGTAGGACGAACAGGCGTCGTGAGATCGATCGGGGCGTCGCTTTCACGGGCCATTGTGAAGCGAAGTGTAGGTGATGGTTGCGGAGGAGTGTCGAGGGTTGAGGTCCTGTAGGTTAGTATTTGCAGCTGAGCGCGGATTTATGTGTCTGATCTATGCATCAGGCTTTCGAGAGAGCAAGGTGAGCGATTGTCGTGTCCACAAGTGGCTGGGTGGAATATGTCTTCTTGTTCCTGTGAAGCCAGGCAGCAAGTTGTTAGCATGACATACCCAGCGATGATGTCCCACAAGCTCAACGGGATAGGAAACACGTAGGATGAGGAACAAGCAAGACTTTGAATACTGGGCACTGACTCACCTCAGATCATGATCAAGATTAGAAGGATTAGAATATTCCAAGACTGGAGACTGGGATGGAGGGGCTGAGGAAGAAGATCCGCTGTTTGTTAGTGCCGGCACGCCACATTTTATCGATAGCGCTATCGTTTGGTTTGTTTGTCCGTTTGCCCCGGCAACCGCGTGTGACGCTTTGGCACAACACCGAAAATAACCTGCAACAAAGAGCCGTGACAGGTGAAAATCTGGGGGTTCAAAGCAGATCTGAGCTTGGACTTAAGGTTATGACGTCTTACTCACTTGTAGCTCAAGATTAAAGGATCTATTGATTATCCTAAGGCTTTCTCGTATCCACAAGAACTTGCGGTGAACCAGCAGCACCCCGCTAGCTTGTCTTCTTTCCACAGCTTGCTACAACCTGGCATATATTCAATCTACTCGATAGAGACCCTGCCCCATCACACTCATTCACATCAATTATACTTCCCCAATAACAGGCTCCAATATTTGAGGTACGATAACCCCAGCATCACCCTGGAACAACCAGTCCCTCGAGGTCAATCCCGAAGACCCAACATCATTGCGATCCATGTTGACGACAGCCACCCTTGCACCCCGCGCGCGTGCTTTATCGACGTACCCCGCCGCAGGGTAAACCTGCGAGCTCGTCCCAATCACCAAGATGAGGTCCACCGTGTCCGCACTCAGCCACTTGTCGACATGATCGAGCGTCCGTAGCGGTAGGCTCTCCCCGAACCACACTACCCCCGGCCGTAGTAGCCCTTCCTTGCATTCCGGACAGTGCGGAAGCACCTCCGGACTCAGCGCGGGGAGAGGAACTCGTTCGTCGGAGATATCCAGCCCTGAATCTTCTTCCCCACTTCCTAGCGCGCCCGCCAGCGCGCGAGACGCCTGCTCGCCTGTTTTGTCTTCGGGCGATGGACCGAGGTCCGTGGTGTTCTTTGGGAGAGCGAGTGCAGGTACAATCGGGTCCGTGAAGTCATTTTCGCGCGAGTAGCTGCAGTAAAACGAGGTGCATTTGACGGTGAAAAGGGAGCCGTGGAGGAGATGGAGCTGGTGCGAGGGATGGCCGGCTCGCTGCGAGAGACCTAGTTGTAGTAGTGACAACTGGTCAGTGTGAAAGATTAAACAGTTTTCTGCGGTGCAGGATCCTTACCGTCAACGTTCTGCGTCAACGTTATAAATTGAGGGTTCTTCTTGGCAAGCTTAGCCAAAGCGTAGTGGGCCCGATTCGGCTGAGCCTTGAGCGCCATATGCCTTCGATAGCTGTAAAACTGCCATACTAGGTCTGGGTTGGCATTGAACGCTTCGGGAGTTGCCAGTTCTGTCGCATCGTAAGAACGCCAGATGCCCCCGGCGCCTCGGAAGGTGGGGAGGCCAGATGAAGCGGAGATGCCGGCTCCGAGAAGAGCGATAATTCGTTTGCACCCTCTGAGGTGGTCTGTAAAAGATTTGAGGTCTGCTGCTGGTATGGCGGCCGAAGCCATGGCGATGGCTTGAGAACGGGTGCGTAGAGAGGGTGTCGTATGTGTCTTACACGGGTTGGTCGGCGATCAGCGAGAGTATAAAAACCGACTCTAGGTAGGAAGAGGTGGAAACCTATTTCTTGGCTGATTGCCTGAAGGCAGGAGATGAGGAAGCATGTTGGTGTTCCGATGAGTCGAGGACGCTAGCGATGACGTGGGGTAGCAACGGAATTATTCTCTCAAAGTCGGCAGTCGAACTCAATCCTCGAATGGTTTAATGGTTGAGTTTGCCAAAGCATATCTTCTGATAACATGACCCGCTCGAGAACGGAACTCGGGTCTCATTACTCTCGTTTTCAATACCCTGGCTGAGTTGTACAGTACATGATGCGACACTGAGATATTTCCCCTCACCATACCCCGCACAATGGTGGCGGGCAATCTCGCGCTCACACTCTTGGTCTACAATACAGGTGAACAGCTCGCAACTAGTATTTAAAGGGATATGTCGATACCACGAATTAGTATAAATATTATCAGATGCTAACAAAGAAAGGTGATGTGCTTTGATCCAAGACTCATCAATGCTGCTCCTCTTTCCGCAGCTCGATCCCGATAGCCTTCTCCGCATACTCACGATTTTCCGCATTCTTCGCCGCCACAAACGAGCTGATATGGTCCGGAATCCCGGCAACTTTGTTCTGTGAGCTCGGAACAGGATCTCCGAACGTCTCCCATACAGGGACCACGCCCGTCCAGACCCGGTCGGTGAGCTCCTCGTTGTCTGTGTCCTTCTTCTCGTCGGAGACCCCGCCATCTCGGATCTTGCCGCTGCCGCTGACGACCTTGACCCTGAGGATAACGGTGGACGACATCTCTGCGCGGTCGGGTGGCACACGCGTGTTGACCCAGCGGTTCCGGAGCACGGAGTTCGTAATGAGTTCCATCGCGTACAGCTTCTCCGCTTCATCCGTGACCAGCTGCGCATAGCCCTGGATGACGGCGGAACGGTAGTTATAGCTGTGGGAGTTGGGCGTCAGCGACAGGATCAGCCCGTCGACTTTACTTGCCGCTATGCAGATGGGCAGCCCCTCTCCCTCGGAGTCGCGAGCAAGATTCATGATCCGGGAACTGACATAGCCGTGAAGATAGCAGTCTAGAGGCTCGTCGATGCTGGCGGAAGGGTAGTCGAAGGAGCCCATCTGCCCTATCATTGGCAGGATTGCGGGGAAGGGCTCGGAGGGCCCGGGGCTGAAGGATACATGAAGCACCTGGGTCGAGTTGATGATGGAATGGATTGCTCCGAGGTCATAAGTCGCTATGTCGTCGTTAATTGAGCAATGCGGCTGTGGCATTAGGGGCTGTCTTACCACGATGCTTGTATCGATTGACCGTGTTCGACGGTTTCTTGGGATAAGTCAGAGTCCTTCCCATTGCTGTAGACTACTCTTATGAAGGTGATATAAGTCCAGTGGGTACAGGAACTCTTCAATGTTGCAACGAGGATGGGAAGATGGATTCTAGTAGTGCTGGTGTCGATTTGGGGGTGGCTAAAGTCTACGATATATATGCTGGCGCATGAGTCACTCAAACTCCCCTACGAATGATAAGAGTCATTCCTCTGTAAAGAAGTGTTTGCAGGATAGAATCCACATGGTAAGGTAGGAATCGCAATCAGCTCATCATTCAAGCAGTGAAAGCCTGGAAGGCTGTGATAGGTCTTCAACTCCGAGATATTGTGATGGTGAAGCCATGACAGCCTGGAGCCGGGCCAATCCAAACAGCCTTGGAGAAACCATCGGAATCTACTAGCCGCTGATTGGTTGATACAGCCGACTGAGGCTTGCAGCTTGCAGCCTGAGGCAGCCACGGTGTCGGAGCAACTTATTGACTGACCCTTGGGACTCCAGACGTTGGAGATCATCGCCGTGGATTCCGAACCATACGTGAACAGATAAGCCTTGGTCACCTTCAATGGTGGTGACTAGTACCTCAATAAGCATGTCGACATGCAAATCTGTTCTCCGCCAATGGCCTCGCTATCTCCGCCGCCAAACCCCGTCCGTTTCCCTGTCGCATTCTAATCGGTTGGTGCTGCAACAACGACCGCGTCTTGCGCTTCGCCGAACATATGCTTCCATCTCCGCCGCAGAACTCAAATTCGGACAGCCCCTACACGAGACACACCCTCACATCTTGAATCCTGGTGAATGTGAGTACATACTATAATAGTACTTCTTCTACACGATGCATGATCTACGAATACTGATACTGTTCTTGAACAAGTGACCCCAGGAATCACCGCCCTCGAATATGCCCAGCGCCGCTCGCGACTCGCGAACAAATTACCCAAGCATGCCGTAGCAGTGCTGGCTGCCTCCGAGGTTACCTATCGCGCAGCGGGGATCTTCAATGAATACCGACAAGACTCCAACTTCTTCTATCTCACTGGTTTCAACGAGCCCAGTGCGCTAGCCATCATCGGTGAGCTTCCTGCGCGGTGGAATATGAAGATGAGTGCAACACCATGCTGATACGCTCACCAGCAAACGATGGATCGGGAAACAACCACCTCTTCCACTTGTACGTGCGCGAGAAGGATGCAAAGGCCGAACTCTGGGACGGAGCCCGGTCCGGCACCCGCGCTGCAATTGATGTGTTCAACGCAGACGAGGTAAGGATGCTTGCGTCGCTTAGAACGAGCCGAGCGCTGATGCTAGAATGGACTATAGTCAGGAGATATCGACCGAATCGGAGACCTGCTGCCTAAGATTCTCTCTGACGCCACGGAGATCTACACGGATATTCCCGCCTTGAACCCTGGCCGATCGTCCCTCCATAGATACCTGTACGGCCCCACGGGTGCCTCCGAGAAGTTGAAGAAACTGGTCGACTACCGCAAGGTCAAGCCCTTGAAGCCGATACTGAATGAGATGAGGGTCTTCAAAAGCGAAGACGAGGTTGTACAGATGCGCCGCGTCGGACAGGCTTCGGGCAGGGCGTTTACCGAGGCAATGAGACAGACCTTCACCAAAGAGAAGGATTTGACTGCATACCTCGAGTATAACTTTAGGCGGAATGGCTGCGATCACAGCGCATTCGTTCCGGTTGTTGCGGGCGGTTCGGTGAGTGGCCCATTGAATTCCGGGGGGCGGGCCGACTAACATATTCAGAACGCATTGAGCATCCACTACACCAGAAATGATGATGTCCTCAGGTAGATCTCTGCAACCTTGTTTGCTACTCTGTATGCTAACGCGATAACTTAGAGCTGGAGACATGGTCCTCGTGGACGGTGGCGGAGTGGGTATATCCTCGACAAGGGTCTTGATTCAGCACTAACAACCTCATAGGAAGCGGGCACCTATGTGTCTGACATCACACGATCTTGGCCTGTCAATGGCAAGTTCACCGACCCTCAGAAGGACCTGTATAATGCCGTTTTGAACGTGCACCGTAAATGTGTCTCCCTCTGTAGGGAAGATGCAGGAATTAGTCTGGACCGATTACATACGATTGCTGAGAACGGTCTGCGTGATCAGTTGATACAACTTGGGTTTGACGTCTCTGGAGACGTAAGTGCTACTTTACCTCACTACGCTCTTATATTTGAGGTACTGACTGTCGCAGGCAATGGGAATCCTTTTCCCTCACCACGTTGGACACTATGTTGGACTGGACGTCCATGACTGCTCCGGGTACTCTCGAGGCTATGACCTGCGGGCAGGCCAGTGCATCACAGTTGAGCCGTGCGTACTTCTCGCTCAATGGTAATGTTTCCATGCTAATTCATCTTAGTGGACTTTATGTTCCTGAAAGCGACCGTTGGCCAGAGAAGTTCCGGGGTATCGGTATTCGCATTGAGGACAGCGTTTGTGTCGGAGACGAGAACCCTATTGTTCTGACCACCGAAGCCGTCAAAGAGGTAAGCTTTTGTCAGAGTTCATGGTGCTCGCCTTCCCAACGATACTTCAGTCATTGCTAACACGCTGGGCGCTACTCTAGGTCGACGACATCGAAGCCCTCCGGGATTAGGATAGAAGGAACAGGAACATTGTATAGATACCCTTCTGATTGAATTGTAAACTAGAACAGCTCTTCTACTTTCATAGGTGATTACCGTGTGTCGGTGCAGGTAAACATACAAACCAAGTTTCCATGATGGAATAGACGTCATACATTTTATGTTGCATCAATCAATGGTTGTGACTGGACGCGTCCCGGTTTGGGTCAATGTCGAGACAAAGTGTGCAAATTTAAGAAATAAGAGAAAGGATAACTCAAAAAAAAGTTTCCTATTGTGGATTAATAGCGTAATCAATGATATGACTTGAATAGCAATCGGGCAAAGAACGGCCTTTAATTACTGGTAGCTAAGAATGTTCTTCGAGGAGCCAGGGCTTCTCTCATGCTTCGCGCACGCCTTTTGTTGTCAGGCGCACATCCCGGAGCCAAAACAAACCCGCCCGTCCGTCTCCACCGACCTTCCCTGACACGCTTAGCCTTCCTTGCTTGCTGCTGCTGCTGCTTCTTCTCGATCATCACCACCAAACCAAACCAACCAACCACTCGATTTAACTACTCCTACTGCTTGTTCTCTTTGACCACCACCCCCCCGTTCTTTTGTCCTTTAGGCCTGGGACTATTGGTCGACTTCCTCTTAGTCTTGGGACTATTCAAGTCTCTCAGTCATTCACATCCACTCCCTTTTCTACCGTCTAATCGCGTGGACAATGGCCCTTTTCTGATCGAGTTCTTTGCTCGTCGAGACGTGTAATCCCATCGCGTGCTCGTCTGGAGTGCCCCTCCTTCACTTCTCTCCACCCTCCTGCGCCTCCTCTGCCTCCTGAGCTTATAGTGCTGCCGTCATTATTACCATATGGCAGCAGTATTCATCCCACCTTCTCCCCAAACCTCTCATAATATGTCGACTCGCCGACCACTCGCAAACGTGCCGAATGCTACCAATTCCCCTCACAGGTCAGGCCTCGTGCCGGCCAAACGCCTCCGGGCGGCGTCAACCCAGCTGGACATCCCTTACGGCCAGCCTCCTCCGAAGAAGCAGGTAGTCGACGGCCAGGACCCGGAGGCCCGTTCACCCACCCGTCCCCGGACCTCCGCCTTACAGAACCCGGACTCCAAGTTGTTTACCCGCCGGACGAACAATGCCCAGCCCAGCGCGTTCGAGAGGAAGCTGGTTGCCGTGAGGGACAAGGAACGACAGACGCAGGTGAAAGTCACGAGAAACGACAAGCCGTCCGCGGAGACGCTCGATGCCATGCGACAGTGGCAAAGGCACTACCGAAAGGCCTTTCCTCAGTTCGTCTTCTACTTCGATAGTATTCCGGAGGATGTTCGAAGCAAATGCTCGAGGCAGGTTCTGGCTTTGGGAGCTGTAAGTCTTCCCCCCTCCCCAAACATATTACCTTTTGCGTTTGTGTTTTCGTGAGCACTGGGAGAAAATGGCAAGAACGAAAAGGGGCTTGGGATGTGCCATATACCCTTAATTGTCCATCTATATGCCTGACATACTTGCTGACCTTCTATAGCGCGAAGAAAAATTCTTCTCGCGTCAAGTAAGCCATGTCGTGACCTCTCGCCCCATCCCCCCTGAAAATGATACCGCAACCCCGACCGAGATCAACGCAGAACCTACAGAGCAAGTCCATGTGGACGGTACCTTGCAGACTGTCAACCCGTCTCTACTCGACAAGAACGCCGAAAGCCACCTTCACATGTCCCTAAAGAACGATGCACGCCGTGAACAGCGAGGAATGGATGTGCTGCACCGGGCACGGCAGATGCGCATGAAGATCTGGGCGATCGAAAAGCTTCAGCGGATGATTGCTACAATAAACGATGGGGATATTGGAGGTCATACGGGGTCGACACGGACTACCAATGCCGTTAGTGGCCACACCAGAGTCAAGGGCGAGAACGATCTCTCGCAGGTCCTGCAGAACGAGCTGATGAACGGCCCCTCCGATCGCAATCCTCACTCGGTTCTCAAGGAGCAGATTTTGTTCAAGGGACCTTTCATCTACGTGCATGATATGGATGAGAAGACGAGACCTGTCATGGTTCGTGAGTACGCGAGGGTGGTCAAACGGCAGGACGGAACCTGGCCGCAATTCCGAAGTGCACCGCTAGGCAAGTGTCCGTTCATCGATGAGCCCCCGACGAAGAAGGATTTGGATCGACAACGCGCCCGGCAACGTGAGAAGGAGAAGAAGCTCGTCTTTAAGCCTATGCCTGCCCAAGAGATTCGAGACACCAAACTCAACGCACCGGAGATCAACAGAACCACGGAAGAAGCTGAGGATGCAACTCCTGAATACAGCCCCGCAGAGACTATCTGTCAAGGAAAGCAACCTGAAATGCAGGAGATGCAGCCGACTCGCCCGCCGTCGCCTAGAAAGAGCTCCGAGAGCTTCTGTCCGCCGCCCCTGCAGCGCACGGGCCCATTCTTCCATGGCCGTGAACCCGCCGCGTCGGGGGTACAGCCCTCTAACATCACCTCTGCTATCCGCTCCCAGATGGTCTCTTCAACTGCTGCCGCACCCGGTGCCAAGGCTGGGCTGAGCAAGGAGGTCCATGAATTGAAGCGGAAGGTGCTTGAGAAAGGAAATGGAGGGCTGAGCACTACCACCAGCATGATGCCACCCTCACACCACACCACAGACATGAACACGACGCTGAAGATGCGAGCCCACGAAAGTCGACCGAGTAATCTGAGCCACACCGAGAAGGCCATGAATGTGATTGATGAAGGAACGACGCAGTCAGAGGGTGCTGGGGCACTTAAGCGACTTACAAGTAACCGCAGGGGTATGACTCCGAAGAAAAAGGAGCGGCGGAGGGACCCCAAGCCAGGCTATTGTGAAAACTGCAGGGACAAGTTCGACGACTTCGACGAGGTAAGCAGCCCCAAAACGCGAGTGAAAGACACCGACTGACCATAACTAGCACATCATGACTCGGAAGCACCGCAAGTTCGCCATGAGTAGAGCCAACTGGACCGAACTCGATGCCTTGCTCACCCAGCTGGAGAGACCACTGAAGCCCGAATGTTTTAGACTTGATTAAAGGTCCTTGGTACGAGGATACGTTAAAAAAGGTGGATATATGATATGTACAATATATCGCATGTCTCAGATCTTCACGCATCAGTCACCGTGTCGTTTGCCCGGGGCAGCCAGTTGGCCGCTCAGCGGGGAAATCATATACGCAAGGCCTTAGCACATTTCCGTCCCATGACATACATACGACTTTTGTTTGCTGGTTCCCGGCAGGCCTCCTTTATTGTCCGCTGATGATGTGTTTGGTGATGTCTATATTCTTCTGACTGTCTTTCATTTTCTTCTCTTCCTTCTTATCTGTTTATTGCTATCCACATCCCCAGCCAGCACATTGATACACAACTGGCGTCTTTGGGTTTTGGCAATGTTCACGCGCTCTTCGTCATTGACCCTCGGCGCAAGAGCACTCGACGGCCCTGCAGTGACGGCGACGACTTCTTCTCTTGGAAAGACCCACGTGGCATCTGAAAGCAGAGATGCAAGGGCATCGGAGCCGGTTTGGGGGACGAGGTCGTGCGGATTCATGCATGCAGTCATGCTTACGATGCAGAAAGCGAACTGCCCGACCTCGGCTAGCGGACTGAGGGCATCTGAACAAAGGTGACTGACAAGTTTCGAAAGTCCCGTCCCCACTCCCTTCCAGCCTCTGTTTCTGTCTCTTCCTCTTGTTTCTGTTCGATTCTCGGTTTTTATTATGGGTGGATGTGTTTATGGGGTTGCATACAACGGCTGCATTCCTGGATTGGTGTTGAAGCTTTGCATTTGTGCTCGGAGGTTGCCTATGTTGTTTTGTTTGTTTGTGTTTTCTCTTTCCTTCGTGGCTATTGTTAGGTCCTGAGGTATGGAGAGGACCTAGGCTTGACTTGACCATGGCTACCTACCTAGCTTCCCACGATTCTATTATAGTAGGTACGGATAGTAAGCTGATTAGCAGCTATTATCGACAGGTTACATAGAAATGAATATTACTGACTGAATATGTGACGGACTAATAAGTATGTAACTAAATCCATTGATCATACCATATCACCACCACCACCACCACCAGGAACCGAACCTGAACAAACCCCACCAACCCCAATCCAACCAAACCTCGGCCCATTTCCTCTCTCCCCTCTCCATATCGGACCGGAACAAAGTATAGCCCCGGCGGAGAAGCCCCGGACCCCAACCTCAACCAATAACAACCCACACCAAGTCACCGAGCCAGGCAACGCTAACATCCCCCCGACCGGAAAAACCGGCAGAATCGGACCACCCCTCAGAGGAAAAAAAAAAAAAAGAAGTAAGACAAATACTGCTGCAAAGAAGAAGTACACCAACTACGCCGCATAACCCAGCACGCGATTCTCGTTTGGGGCAGTTGTACATACATCCCACTGCAGTCGATCTCAATCGTACGCCGTATATATCCGCACGTCTTAACACCAAGCGGTGCAAGGCTCGGATAGAAGGAAGGAAGCTGAAATTGCCAGGCTGAGTTGTGGTGCTCGGGACTACGCTGCATATACCATACCAGGCGGGTATAAAATTTGGGACACAGCGGGAGGTCGATTCGCTTCCAATCGAGTTCAACTAACAAAAGAGGGATTGATTTCTGGGGTTGCTGCAATAACGGACGCATCTTATAAGCAAGCATCCTTCTTCATCCTTCTTTGAGCACACACGCACGCAGCTAGTGGAAGGAGCCGCCTGGAGGCAACAAACGGCAGCTGTTGTGACGACATTGTTCGCCGCTCGCATCACCGCTTTCGGGGCTTTGTTTTTGCTCCGTCGTTTTTGCCATCTGATTCTGGGGGGATTTATTCGGTTGTCGAGGGGAATTGGAAGGGTTTTCATTCTTTTCCTATCTTCTCAGGTTGGGATTGTTACACTTTGTGCAACTTCATCGAAAACAACACAACATGGCGTCTACAACATCGCTCCTCCGCCGCTCGCTGCATCCCATCCGCGGTTCCTTTCTCCGCTCGACCACAACCACACCTACAGTTACGACTCGTCTCCCGGTCTTGAGCGGCGGTGCGGTCGCTACGCAATGCTACAATCACGAATACCCCACTGCATCACATGGCGCACAACATCAACTGCAGCAACTCCGCTACAGCTCGCACTCCCCGCTTGGCGCCACGGCTGCCAACCCCCGCAAGAAGGTGACCCTGCAGACGCTGCGCGGCATGTACAAGCGCGGCGAGCCGATCACCATGCTCACGGCGCATGATTTCCCGTCGGGTCATGTGGCCGAGGCGGCGGGCATGGACGTCGTGCTTGTTGGCGATAGTCTGGCCATGGTGGCGCTGGGTATGGAAGATACGAGTGAGATCGTCATGGAGGAGATGCTGTTGCATTGTCGCAGTGTGGCGCGCGCAGTGAAGGGGGCTTTTACGGTAGGTCTTCTGTTTTTTCTTCGGTGGGGGGACGGGGGTAACACTTGAATCTGGTGCTAACGCGTTTTCGATTTTGGGGTCTAGGTTGCGGATCTGCCTATGGGCTCGTATGAGGTCTCGCCGGAGCAGGCTTTGCAGTCGGCCATTCGCATCATCAAGGAGGGTAGGGTGCAGGGTGTCAAGATTGAGGGCGGCGAGGAGATGGCACCGACGATCAAGCGGATCACGCAGGCGGGGATCCCTGTCGTCGGCCATGTCGGGCTCACGCCGCAGCGGCAGCATGCGCTGGGTGGCTTCCGCGTGCAGGGGAAGTCGACGGCGGGCGCCTTGCGGCTGCTGCAGGATGCGCGCGCGGTGCAGGAGGCCGGTGCGTTCATGATTGTCGTCGAAGCGGTGCCCGCGGAGATCGCGTCCATCATCACTAAGAAGCTGCGCGTGCCGACCATCGGAATCGGGGCTGGCAATGGCTGCTCCGGCCAGGTGCTGGTGCAGATCGACATGACGGGCAACTTCCCCCCGGGTCGCTTTCTCCCCAAGTTCGTCAAGAAGTACGCCGATGTCTGGGGCGAGGCCATTAAGGGCATCGAGCAGTACCGCGACGAGGTCAAGAGCAGAGCGTACCCGTCGGAGGAGTACACCTACGCCATTCCCAAGGAAGAGCTGGCCGAGTTCGAGAAGATCGTCAAAGAGAGCTCGTCATGAAGGATGCGTTCCTTCCCTCCAGCACCATTGATCGCTTGTTCACGATGCGCCCTTGCGTTATAGACCCTTGAGGATCACGGTTGCGTTTGATGCACAGCAGCATGCTTTTGTAGAGATACCTTTTTTTTTTCCAATGTTCATAATCATCAATCCATAAGAGACCCTGTCCATAATATCATCAAGAATCATTGACTCCTCGGTTTCCGTGCTTTCCGAACTCGTAAATTAGTTCAGCATGCTTTTAACCTGCTAGTAATCGGATGCCACAAGAGATAGTCCTTGACTAGGATAATATACTTTCAATGGTCCGTCTACCCAAAAGCGGGCGTCATCGAATAAGCAACAATGAGCTGCTCATCCGTCTTGAAGCACTGGAGAGAACCAATCAGTATTTAAATGTTAGCTTGCATAGCAGGAAGAAGCAATACTTACCCTCCACAACCCCCCGATCCCTTCATCCAACCCCGGCGCAAAGACGCTATTGACATAGCAGAAGACCGAATCCGTCTCCTTGCAATCCAGCCGCTTCCGGAGGAAGTTGACGACGGTCTCGAACTTCTGCGAAGCACTGACCTTGAACACTCGGGTTTTGAGGATCGGGGCCGACGGTAGAGGTTGGAATCGGACCGTGACTGCTGGATGTGTCAGTCTGGTGTCTACGATCACCCATCGCTCGCTGGGAGGATGGGCTGATCTTGTAAGGATCGATCGATCGATCGATCGATCAATCGAGATGATAATCCAGAGTATTCTCGATGATCGGAGATCGGGGTTCAGAGGCAGATGTGATGATTGGGAAAGGCTATAATGTGTCTAGGGAAGATATCACTTGCCTTTGCCTGTGTCCACGGCTTCTGCATCCGCCAATGCTTGGTGGGCGTCGCGGGGTAGACTGGTCAAGACCACAGAGGCGGACAGGTTCATGGGCAGGTCTGCGCCATGCTTGTCATCGGGGATCGGGGTGTGTTGAGCTGTAGAGGCAGAGTCGGATGATTGGGTGCGTTTGCCTGGTCGAAGAGGCAGGTTGCTTGTGCTGGGATCCGCGTTGGGGGAGTTGCGGGCGGAGGGGCCCTGCGAGGAGGATGATTCCATTGATTTTGGTCTGCCGGGGTTGAGGCAGATGAGTGGGATATATTTTTCTTCTTGAGATGTCTTAAACGGCAGTCAGGGGTGGGTGGAGAGTGCCCTGGGATATATATGACTATGGGTGTTGACACAGATGTTAATGGATGGATGTGTAGTTCCATTCAAGGGTGCAGCGGCATGCTGATTGCCCTTATCGGACTGGGCGGGTGGCATTTGACACCTGAGGCCTACCACTCTTCCCCGCAGAAACATCCATCAAACTCACCTCACGGCATGCAATCCCCTAGTGCTTATACTTACGATCTAACTCATACTGACAATTGTTCAGGATGTCGGACGCTTATCTCGCATACATATAGCTCAAGACTAGTCAGTAACACCTACTGGCTTAGCACTCTATCAGCTTCGTAATTCCAGCAATGCGGGATTCCAGTCGCCCGTCCCAGATTATCCCAGTAATTGGAAGCCCAGTTGCCGCCGTCGAAGAGCAGGGGTATATCCATCTATCAGCACTGTATATCTTTCAGTTTATCCTACTTGCTGGCCATCACATCACACCGGCGGCGGCTAAGCATGTATTGCAAGTGGACGGTACAACCAGCGCGAGCGCCAACCATGGAAAGACAAACTTTGGAGCGGTCTTTCGGAGCTCAAGAGTCATTCAAGCACCTATTTCAATCACCACTTGCTAAATGACCCTAACCTTGCTCAAATGCCCGCGAAACTTCCCCCCTCCAGTCCTCAGAGCTCTCATTTGAGCATTGACTACTATAATGCCGTCTAACAAAGACCGCCTGTACCTAACCCTAAATGTGCGCGGAGGTGCCCCTAAGATGCCGGGGAAGGAAGACACGTAAGGAGTTCGCGTTCATGATCTCATGAATAGAAAATGATTTAAGATTCTTGCTTTATATAGGTATCATTGGGCTTTGATGGTCGGTCCAAAGATTGAAACCGAAGGCAGCCAGGGCGTCCGTTTTCATGCCAAAGAGACGATACAACCAGAGGGCAGCCAATGGCGACTCGAAGAACGTCCATGCGGACTTCTGATGACCAGCATGTTACTTGTGCGAGTCATGATAGCAAAAATCGAGAATAGAGCTCGGCTGGCAGAGATCCTGCGCCGAACTCCGATCCGACAGGGCCAAGCAGGATGGAATTGTGTATCATGGGTCAAAGAAGCTTTAGAGAGACTTACGGCGAAATGGAAAGTTTTGGGCACAAATGTTGTGGAGTGGGAAACAGTCCGCCATGCGGCGATGGACTATTGCCAGCAGAAGAAAAATCAACATCGGTTCGATGGACAGGGGAATTTGATATGAGTAAGGCTCCGACATATGACCTCCTCGAGCGGAAAGAGACTATCAATTGAAGTGCTGGAGGCGAGTGTGCTGCTAGAAAGCTCCAAAGTATTTCTGGCGAAGCTGTTCCATCGCTAGCTCTTCTGGCATCGGCGTGAGAAGCCTGTCAATTTCTTCAATCCAGAAAGAGTTCTGTGGGTTGACTTGACAAGCCGTGGTATACTCCCAATAGAATGGAAACCATCCAGCGGTTTCCCAATCGATAATGCCAACAATCTGATCACCACGGGCTAGGACATTGAGGCTGCTAAGGTCACCGTGAGTAAATACCAGAGGCCAATTGTTCTCGTGCTGCTTGATCAGTCCCTGTGCTTCTGGGTCGAGTCTAGAATCCCACTCCAAGCCCTCGCGCAAATGCCGGTGGAAATCCTGTATAGTTGAGAATGGCCCAACGCGTCGGACAGCGCCTCGGAAGCGGGGGTCAACAAGGGAACCCCCGTCCACCGAGGCTATTCCCATGCCTTCCGGAGGTTTAAGCTGTCGCATTTCCTGGGCCATCTGACGTAATTGTGCCAAGAGTTTGCTTTTCGAATCTTCACTTCGGGGGACCCAGCCCGTAGCAATCATCTCTCCTTTGATCCTCTCCATCACAATGTAGGTAAAGTCGCCATGTGTAAATGCAGAGAATACTTTTGGAACCGGAATTGAAGTGTGACGTAACGCAAAGCCAATGCCTCAGCCATGTGTACATGAGCACCATATTTGACGCAGAGGCGATCCGTCAGCATCATGACACTACCTTTGTAGGGCCGAAAAGACCTGAGCGCCCTGATTGCCAGGAGGGTTGAATACCGGCACAGCCAATTATCATTGATGGGGGGTGGTGAGCGAGCTGGCGACTCCGAGCACACCATTGAGTCATCACTCTAGCACTCAACTGTAGATATACGCTTAAATCGAGCGGATGATTGAATGGTTGATCGATACGTTTGGTCTTCGCTGCCCACTGATAAGCGTAATCCTTGGAGATGATCGCCCTTCCCAGACAACCTAATGGTGGGATCCGCCCTTGGGCAACCGTGCAGAGCTGCCAGACCCTAGTCAGATGATCCAGAGTTGGAGAAACTCGCTTGTGTCACAGTCAGTCCATGAAGTCCCTCAGGCAGTGATATGGAGGAGGAATGAAGTACTAGTTAGTAGTGCTTGTGGTAGTAACTACCCCTAATGTCTAACCATGGAACCGGGAAGGAAAACCGGCGCCTGACCGCCTCGCAGTGCCAGTGACTGCCGGGCCTGACCCGTTCGATTCCATCACCTCATCTCGCCTCCCTCCCTAACTCACTATCGGTCCCTCTTGTACTACTTCTTCTCCTCCTCACTCCTGACTCCTCACTCCTCCTTCTTTCCTGCGCTTTGGCATACTACTCGCATTCCTCTACTCTCTTTCTCTCTCGGCATCTTTCGCAGTCAGACCCAACACGTCAGTTCCTCGCCCCTCGCCTCTCTCTGCCTTATTGCTACCCAGACTCGCCCCGCTCATCGCTTCCCCGCTTCAACCTTGGGGAAAGCTTCGACCTTCAACACCTGGACTTTTCTCGCCGCCTGACTCTCCTCAACCCCGTTCTTACACTCTTTAAGATAGAAGTCATCTTTGAGATCTCGAAACTTGTCAATCAGTCAAGATGAGCAGCCCCAAGCGGAGAATTGAGACCGATGTAAGTACGCTCTTTCATCCCGGTGACGGCAGTGGCGGAAGTGCTAACTCTGGTTTTTCTGATAGGTCATGAAGTACGCGATACCTGTTCTGCCTCGCGATGCTCACGACAGTTAACTAACTGGAAACAGGATGTATGCGCCCTAATCCACGCTATGCCCTCTTACCTACATCGCGGATGGACATAACGATTCATGGAATTGCCACAAGTGGGGATCCATTCAAAGGCCTCACGCTGATTGCTACCTAGGTTGATGAGTGACTACGAGGTGACTCTGGTCAATGATAACAGTGCGCTCCCCTCCTGTATAATGTGATGTGGTATATGCTGACAGTTGAACCAGTGTACGTCTGTTCATGTCCGCATACAGCAGACTACGTTCATAAACTTACCGCTATACCAACAGGCAAGAATTCTACGTGCGCTTTAAGGGTCCCGAGGAGAGTGAGTGGTCTCGCATGCCCGCATTTTATGACAATATCATATTGACCAAATCTAAGCGCCGTTCGCTGGTGGCCACTGGAAAATTCACGTCGAGCTCCCCGACCAATACCCGTACAAGAGTCCCAGTATCGGCTTCGTCAATCGGATCTTCCATCCGAACATTGATGAACTGTATGTCCCAGGCTCAACTCTTTTACTTATGGCCCGCCCACTCACCATCGGTCCTCCACCTTAGCTCCGGCTCCGTCTGCCTCGACGTCATCAACCAGACCTGGTCACCCATGTACGACATGATCAACATCTTCGAGGTCTTCCTCCCCCAGCTCCTCCGTTACCCCAATCCGTCCGATCCCCTCAACGGGGAAGCAGCGGCCATGCTCATGCGCGAACCTAAAACCTATGATGTCAAAGTGAAAGGTGAGACACTCTCTCCCCGAACTTGTTGAGCAAAACTCACACCTACCAGAATACGTCGCCAAGTACGCCAGCAAAGAGGCCGTCGACGAAGCCGGAGAGGATACCGAGTCGGAAGACGAGCTCAGTTCGGCCGGAAGCTACGAATCCGGCGGCGAGGAACCGGCCGGAACGATGGATGATGTTTAGCCCGTCTTCCATCTATCGATGCCGCTCACCTTTCATTACCCCCACGCACCTTCCGTTCTTGGTTTGGGCATTATACTCCATCTACATCGCATTGGCATTGCCGTCGTCCTTGTTTCCTTCCGTCTGTTTCTTCTACCTCCCGGTTTGCGATTGAATATCTGAGATGAACCATCCCCGGTGTCCGGCTGGAAGGCGTTTTCACGGCGGAGTCATGTTTCCCTGATGTTTACCGGCGCAAATGGATATCTTATCTTCTTTTATCCCATGGGGACGAGGGTTCAGCCAGTCAATGTACCTGGTTACTCAGGTGTTGAGTACTCATCTCCCTGCCACTGTTCCTTCAAGTTCTTGTGTTTCATCTTTCTACTCTCTGCCAAAGATAGTACAGGAAATCCAAGCTCCATGACTGTATATTAAAGCATGAATGCCATGTCATTCGGGCACAGTCTAGAGCGAGACATCAATCATTCCCGGGCAACCGTGGTGGTAAGAAGTACAGTCAAGATGGTGGGTATCCATGTCATAGATCGTAGTGGTCTATTACCATGTACGTGCCCAACCTAACGTAGCCGGTCTAGCATCCTTAGTACGTAGTGCCGCTAGATAGAAACAGCTGACCTGACGTTTACATCGCACCCGCGCATTTAGACAACCAAGATAACCATTGACATGAAAGAGAACAGTAGAACCTAAGTCAAAGGAAAGAAGAATATGAAGAGGAAGGGGACAGGCTAAGCCAGGGTATTATGGGTGAGAAAAAGAATAAAAAATGATTCAGCAAGTGAACCCGCCAGAGGAAGATAGAAAAGACAAGGCTCAAAGAATGGAGCAGGAGAAAATGATTGACGAAACGCCCCCTACCCCCGGTCGCCCGGCGACGCCATGATAATGCAGAGATGAGTAAATGAGACAGAAAGCCATGATCAGTGGTTTACATCCCCCTGGGGTCTAGGTCACTTTCAACACCCCAAAAACATCCCTCTCGCCGTCCTCATCCGCGCTCGAGCCCGGCCGCGACCGGTTCTTGCGCGTGTTGATCACGACCTCCCCCCAATGCCGGGGCACCGTGCCGCCGGGCTTGGGCGACGCGGCGGCGGAGCGGCGCGGCGGGCGCGGGGGCGTGATATCTGTTTTCGTGACGGTCACCGGGGGCGCTTCGGAGGTGGAGGTGCTCGGCGCGACGGCGCTGGGGAGGGTCGCGTGCGGTTGGAGATGTGGTTGCGGTTGGATTGACCAGATGTCGATGACGGAGCTTTTTGTCGATGTTAGAATTCGTTGGTGCGGCTTTGGGGGTTTGACATTTGGTCAAGGATGGGTGTTGAGGGCACTTACTCCGACGCTCGTTGGCAGATCGCCTCCAGAGCTTCACGTTCGCGCTTCAGGTAGCTCGGGTCCGGCGAGTGGCCGGTTTGGCTCGCGTTGTTGAGTGAGCCGTAGCCGTAGCCTGGTTGGTTGTAGAGGTCGTCTTCGAGGAGACGGGAGGATTCACCCTGTGAGATTGTGAGTTAGTGCCTGGGTTTGAGGGGTGGTTTGGTGGGTTTGTGCTGCGGCGCATGCGCATTCCTCGCTTGCGGAGATACAGGATTGACCTGCTTGGTTGGGGAGAAACGTACATCTTGACTTTCTTGTTGGCGACGCCCCAGACATGAGGCGCAGATACCCATTATGAGTGCTTAAAATCGGATGCCGTGGCTCTGGGGACGGATGATGTTGCGAAAGAGGGGATTGAGTTCCGGATGTGGTGTGACGCTCGCTGGGCGATAACACGGGTTGGCCTGGAGATGGCGGGCGTGGAAAGGAGGGACAGGTTCAATTCGAATGAAGGTTGGTGATGCAAAGTATATTATACAGAAGCGCACCAGGCGGTGATACTTGAACGAGGAGGAGGGTTGGTTGCTCTGGGTGGAACGAGCTGTGGTGTTGAAGTTGAGATAGTGAGGCGTGAGTAGTAAGTGTTGGACGGCACCTGGCTGGCAGTGGCAGTTAGTTCCCTCCTAATCCCAATCCAATCCTAATCCACCCGGCATTTGTGGCCCGTGCGTGGCACTAGCGTATCATCCAGCCATGTAGGAGATATGAGGGATACTTCCTACGTTCTGTCTGCCACATTATCAGTATTTATATCAGGATGGAAATCAAGTTCTTGCAGGTAGTCGCACAGCGACTTAAATGTTGCAGTCTATCTTTCCTAGGAGACTGCAGTGGCAAAATTTACAGCTGATGCTCTTTTCTCCTATGCCATTACTCGAAAGACACGAGGGGAGAAGATAGCGATCAAGTACTATATGACGCAGGCAAACAACTCAGAAGCGACGACAAGTTTGTATGGAAAGAATCTCAGTCCAATCAGAGTTAAATTGTATCAGACATATCTAAGAAATCTACTTCGAGGGGAAGCCCGAACGTATACTGCCAATGCTGCCAATGCTCCGGGCCGTGGCCGCACTCAAACTCCGAGTGGAAATAGGCCCAAGCAGCAAACGACCGACATTTTTCACATCCACCACTCTCCAGCCCGCCATCTCCAACCGGCCACAATAACCACCAGCACACAGACAAACGAAGAAAACTCGGGCCGGAACCCACCAAGGATACTATTCGTCTTCTTCTTTGCTTGCTCAATCGTGTTAAGCAAATCCCAAGCCTGACAATGTTCGACCTGCCAATGGCGAAACGGTATGGCCCATCCAACGAACCGCCTTGCAATTCCCAACCCACACTCCAAAAGGCAAAACATTCCACTCACATAACAACGTCACCAGCGTCCGCCGCGACGAGCTACTATCCCGCGACTCCGAATCGCCGCCCGCATCCCCGCCTCCGGAATCCGCCCTCCCAGAAGCCCAGCAACGTCTCGGGCAATTGCTCGACCTCGACTCCCTGCTCGCACCCGCGTACTCCGCGCCCGAACCCACCCAACCCCACGAGAACGATGACCCAAAGGCAGAAGATGAGGAGCAGGAGTTCGAGTTCCGGTTGTTCAGCGCGCCCGCTCCCGCGTCCGCAGCAGCCACGAAGCCCCATGCAGACGAGAACAAGACGACCACGCCCGCCGTAGAGGTTGCGGCGGCGCAGAAACTACGCATCCGGGTCCGCTCTCCCTCGCCTGGGGCTGGAGGGCTGGAGGACGGGCGCCTTGTGAACCCGTTCCGTGGATATGGGCACTATTTCACCGCGCCGGGGTCGATGACCGGGGGTAAGGTTGATGGTCACGAGGAGGAGAGCCTTAGGGCCAAGAGGCGGCAGTTTGAGGAGGTGGCTGTTTCCGGGCTGCAGATGTTGGGGTTTGCGCAGGTACCCTGGGTGAGTTGTCTCTTTTTCCTGGGGGTGGATTGGAAGTGCGGAGGGGGTATGTCTTGCCAACTGACTGGGTTTAACTTCAGCCGGGTTGTTATCTTCCCTGGAAAGTGATTCATTTGAAGAGCGAGAAAAAGACAAAAGGGTCGAATGGTGCGAAGGATATCGATGCGAAGCCTACCGCTTATGTGGTAGATCCGCCTGAGAGGGTCCCGGTTTCGAGCACGAAGCCTGGAAAGAAGCGGCGCATTCAGCTGCGGAAACGCCGGACGGCTAGGGAAGAAGCGAAGAAAAGGGAGGAAGAGGAACAGCAACGCAAAGCGGAGAAACGCAATCGGAAGAACCGCGAGCAGAAGCTGAAGCGGAGGCAGAAGGCTAGAGAACAAAAGGCCGCTGCTGCCGCCGCCGGTGGTGCAGCCGAGGGCCAGTCTACACAGCCCGTTGAGATGGATGTAGATGCTTCTTCGGATGGAGGAAGTGACTGAGGCCTTCTCTTGAAAGTGTATTATATCCCAAGTCATTTTCAGCCTATGATACCCATGTCAATATCAGGATGTTCCGAATTACTAAACAAGTTTAAAGAGTACTACTAGGCTTGTGAGATCGGCACCTTTCTACTTCGGACTCGAGTTCAAATTATTAAAAAAAGTATGCGAGGATGTCAAGCTAACGTAAACAAGATAGGGTATTTTGAGATGGTATCAGCCACAGAGCACAAGGAAATCGATAGCAGTCAATGCTGGGTATGAGATGTGAGGTATTAGGGAAATGGAGGAGTAAAAGAATGGAAGATGCGTGCAGCTAACAACGCATCACTCATCGCCATGAGAACGGTTACTTAGACTCTTCAGCTAGACCCGGTCTATTAGCCCAGCATCGTCATTTGGGTATGGCTTGCTTACCTCTGGCCTGACCAACAGTCTCGGCAGGCTTGTCAGCAGCAGCAGCTTCAGCAGCAGCCTCGGCCTTCTTCTCTGCCGCATGAGCTTCGGCGTCAGGTCCGGCAGCTGGGGCGCCCGTGTTCAATTCCAGGACCGGAGCAGCTGAGGAGGTCGCAGGCTCAGTCGGCTCTGGCTTCGCTCCTTCAGCAGGAGTCTCAGTGGGGGCATCTGCTTCTATCAGTAAACGATGCTCCTATAAGGCATTCGTAGTGGTCTGATACGCACCAGGCTGGGGCTCCGTAGCAGCCGGAGCAGGAGCAGCTTCAGAGTTCTCTTCCTCGGTCTTCTTCTTGCAGAAGACGGACTTGAGCTTAGCCTTCAACTTCGCAAGGAAAGCAGGCGCTGTCTTCAATTTTAGCTAATATTCTTCTCACCAGCCCAGTTGAGGATGGCCATCACACTCACCCATTTTGAAGATTGTGTGATAGGAGTATCTGTATTTGTGAAGTTGGGCAGAAGTGAGTGATTGAGAAAGGCAAGAAGACCGCTGGTGGATCACGACGACGACAAAGAGTTGTTTGCGATTTGGGTAGTTAGGTAAACGAGTGACTGGGTGAGTGAACTGGTCCAGAGAACAAAGAAAGACCATGAATGCTTCGCAACCCAGTAGGTATTTGTATTCCACGTGACGGGGGCACGGTCCTGATGGTGATGATCACCTCTGCCTGGCTGTTAATTTGCCTGGTAGTATTGCTTGCTGCCTCCTTTCTTTTCACTAGACCACCACGTCCCTTTTTGACTCCTTTTTTCTTCTGCGCGACGATTTTTCCGCCGTTATGACCCCGCAGGCGTGTGTTTCAGGTCCATCATACTCAGGGGAGAAAATGGAATTGGACCAATTGGCTGGTCTTGGTAGTGCTTTGCTTGAAGTCGAGCTGGACTAGACTTTAGGTTCGAGAACGGACGAGGGACTCCCCATCCATCTATTGACAACGAACCAATTGACCTGGGCCCAACTTTGCTGCTTCTACCATGGTGGCTGTCTTCATCAACGGTGAAGAAAACTAGAAACTCCGAAATCGCCCGTCCCAGCTGGACGGAGATGAGTTGCGATTCCAGGGGACTCTAGTCTACCTGGCCACCATCGCCTATACTCCCTAACCGGTTGGTCCGAACGGGAATAGGGTATCGATTCAGGGGGAAGGAGAAGAGCTAACCTGTCAAAAAATCCCTTCACACTGCTGAAAGATCTGGCGACTTAGTCAAGCGGATAATGATGAAATAGACCAGCTACCGATCCACTATTACTCTAATGAAGGTCCTGTTATACGCTTGTTTGAAGCTATTTGAGCCAAAACCTCTTGCTCTGGTGGGGCCATCTATATGAAGTACGGAAATTGCCCTAAACATGGATAGATAACCTTGAACGCTGTCAGCCTCTCGGGTCTCGAGTAGCCTTGAAATTGATAGCTGTGTCAAAGGATATTGAAAAAAGAAAATTTTTGCAGGGTCCATTGACTCCTTCAATCTGCTCATTTTTTCATCTATTGCAGTTGTTTCATTTCGGACTGGATGAATAGATCTTCGACTGCCCGCTCGCAAGGGTCAGTCTCATCAGACGCTCGCGTAACAGCTGCAAGAAGCGCTGGAAATCCTGTTTCATGCGATGTCTGTGCTGTCAATCTGTCAAGCATGCGCTGCTCTTGCCCTCCTAGTCTATTTGAGGCTTTTTGACACTCCGTGGCCATGAATCGTCTATTGAATGACTAGTAGCGATGGACAGGATAGACATCAATCGAATTGATAGGTCGAGTCCATAAATAGAATATTTCAGAGCGAGAGCCAGCTTGGTTCATCCGGTCAGGGGCAAGAGGCTCTCTAGGGCTCTCAGCAGGGGAAAAAAAAGCTTGGTTCACAAAAGACAGGGACAAGAGACCTCCTGCTCCCGTCAAGCTGCCTCAATTTCTTTAGGAGACTTGCCTAGCCATGGTCATCGAATGGCTGACTCTATGAAGTGAAGGACAAGTTGAAGTGAGTGCTATTTAGCACTCGATAGATAAGAGTGAGTATGCAGGAACACCGCTCCTCCCCTCTCCCGCTCGCTCGCCGCCCGCCGCCCGCCGCACCGCACGTCTGACCGCTCGGCATATCGTCATCCGCCTACGGATAACTATCTTACTCTTATCTGCAACTCTATTTGGAGTACCTCCAACTTCCCTCGCTTTCCAATGTTGTGACCCATTGGAACATCCTTAATACAACTATAGAGATGTCCTCAGGTCATTCCGCCGCAGACAATTCGTCCACAAGGCCGGTGTCGGAGCAGACTCCTCTTCTGGGGGATCACAGTCGAAATGATTCCGATCAGGTTGGGGACTCTCCGGTCCCGCTAGCCGACGAACCCACCACCAGGGAGCTGATCCTGGTTATGGCAAGTGTCTGGGTGGGCGTCTTTCTCGCGGCATTGGGTATATTGAAGCTTGCAGTAATGCTTTCTCCATTGGCCATACTAACGTTCCTAGATACCACAATCGTCGCGACCCTAAGCGCTCCGATCTCGTCATCCTTCCACTCCTTGTCCTTGCTGTCGTGGCTGGCCACCTCTTACCTAATCTCCAATGCTGCTTTCCAACCCCTGAGCGGTCGTCTAACGGACATTTTCTCTCGCCGGGCCGGACTCGTCTTCTCGAATGTCTTCTTCGCAGCGGGAACATTGATGTGCGGTTTGGCAAAGAGCGAGGGTGCTATCATAGCGGGTCGGGTCATTGCAGGCATCGGCGGCGGCGGTCTGACGGCCATTTCAACCATCATCAATTCAGATTTGGTACCCTTGCGAAAGCGAGGGATCTGGCAGGGGATAGGCAACATTTGCTACGGCGCCGGAAGTGGGTTGGGCGGCGTCTTCGGAGGATGGGTCAACGACACGATGGGATGGCGGTGGGCTTTCCTCATCCAGGTGCCTTTCATCGTGGTGTCGGGCATCTTGGTGACTGTCATGGTAAAAGTGCCGGTCAAGGAAGCTGAAAACGCCAAACTCAAACGGGTGGACTTCTTCGGAGCGTTTACGTTGGTCACCACGCTGGTCTTGTTCCTCCTCGGGCTCAATACAGGTGGAAACCAAGTTCCCTGGACGCATCCGCTCATCTTGGTCTCGCTGCCGCTGTCCGTTGTGTCTTTTGCTCTCTTCATCTACATCGAAGCGAATGTTGCGTCGGAGCCGGTAATCCCTGTCCGGCTCCTCCTGGATCGGACTGTGTTTGCGGCCTGCTTGACCAACTGGTTCAGCACCATGACTGTCTTCGGGCTTCTGTTTTACTTGCCCATTTTCTTTCAGGTTCAGGGCCTCTCGGCCACGGCAGCGGGTGTGCGGTTGATTCCTCAAGCCATTGGAACATCGATTGGTTCGCTCGGGGCTGGCTTCCTCATGCGTTCAACAGGACGGTACAAAGTGTTTGTCCGCATCACGCTAGCTCTCTTGGTCATCTCGGCCATTCTCATTAGCACCTTGTCCCTCACGACTCCGTCATGGCTACCGTTTATCTACTTCTTTTTGATGGGTACGGCTTACGGCAGTATGCTGACCCTTACCCTGGTGGCGCTGATCTCAGCGGTGGACCACGAACACCATGCCGTGATCACATCTGCATCTTATGCCTTCCGCAGCACCGGAAGCACGATTGGCATTACGGTGGCCTCCGCAGTCTTCCAGAATATCTTGAAGTCGGGCTTATGGAGAAGATTTGGAGACCGGGAACACGCGGGGGAATTGATCTCCAGAATCCGAGACAGTCTCGATGAGATCCACCGTCTCCCTGCGGACTGGATTCCGGGAGTGTTGGATGCATATATAGACTCATTACGGGCAGTATTCCTTACATTGCTCGGATTGGCCGTGTTGGGAGCATTGGTCAGCATGGGGATGCGCGAGCATAAGCTGCATTCGAACCTTTCCCGACGGGAAGAGTAGTATAGATCTTATACGTAGTACTCCATAGGAGAGCTATAACAAGGTAGAGAGTGGAAACAACCCCCGGGGGAGAAAGAATGGAAAGGACTACTTAATGATAACATCATCGGCAATGAAGGGCCTCAGGCCCCACTTGACTCTTCTTGGCGGCGCGCCGCGAACTGCATTCGGCCGCCGTTCATTCGTTCCAGTTCCCCATTTCATTATTCTCATCTCATGCAGTGCCACGGACTGACTCTGGTTTTGGACTGCTTGCTTGCTCTCTTCTTCCTTTCTTTTCGTGATTGACCGATCCTCTCTTTTCCCCCTTTCCCCCTCTTTTTCAGTGCAGTCATCACCCTGAGATCATTCGATCCAATAGTTCTTCCCAACCCCCATCACACCGGGTGGCGTCCAGCGAAGAAAGACGTGGCGACGAACGCCCTACTTCGATTCACGCCCAAGCTCCAGTCTGCGATTTCAACTAAAACTCACCCAGTCCAGTTTTACGTGTTATTCTGCAAGTCCCGCTCGTCCACCAACACACCGCTTCCTCCCCTAGTCTCTCCGATCAGACCACCAGTCATTCAACACGTGCTGTTGCTTCGAGGTCCGCCTCTCGACTTTCTGTACATGGCTTGGATTCGGTAGTTCTTCTGGGAGGAGAAAGGATTTATTGGGTTGCAATTGATCGACCAACAGACACGCATCTGGTCCACACTTTGGCATTTGTACAGATACCCGCTTTCTTTTTACAGCCGCTCTTGTTCCACTACTTCCAAGGCAAAGCATTGCACTGGCTGCAGTCTTAATTCCTGACAGTAAGAGGTGACTGGACCAGGGTCTATCGCACGATCCCTGCCGGCGAGCCTTGTTCTTAACGGTCCTACTCTAGTTCGGGCGACTCGGGAGGCCATCCAGCTATATTACCGTGAGCGGCCCTACGCCCACCATTCCCGGCCCCCGTCGATCGATTCTCTTCGTGAAACCCTTTTTTTTTTCTTATTCTTGTACCGGATTAATATGGCAGTGGGGGTTGGGACGAATATCTCTACAACATCTACCGCGACGAGTGTGGTCCGCAAAGCTGCTTGGTCTTCGGAAATGGAGGTTAATCCTGCAAGTGAGGAATTGGTGGCTGCGCATACGAGTACGGTCGGATCATGCATAGATAAAGAAATGAAAGATGTCGCTGGCCCTTCAACCAACCGTCGAAAACGGTTACTCCTTTCCACTGATAGCGCATTCGTCGATAATGTACTCCCCTCGTTGGTGCGGAATCCCGACATCGAACTCCGGTTGATCACCGACGAACCCTCGGCTCTGCTCTCGAGCGCCAGCAAAGTCCCTCATTACATGGATACGGTGGACAGTCAGACATTCGAGAAGAAAACGGGCGCTCGGAAATGGCTGAAGGCCAAGGCGGCGGAGCTATGCGACTGGGCGGACATGCTCCTGGTTGCGCCTATAGATGCGGGCGCGCTGGGATCCATGCTGTCAGGCTTGACCAATACCCTCACCTTGGCGCTGCTTCGGGGGTGGATGTCGTCGAAACCGGTCGTGCTGATTCCTGGCATGACGGTGTCGGAATGGCATCATCCGCTCAGCAAACGACAGCTCTGGGAAGTACGGCAATACTGGTCGTGGATTAAGATCGTCACGCCCGTGCTGTGGAAGCCCGGCGATACGGAAGAGCTTATACAATTACCGTGGGACGGGTTGAAGGTCCTCCACGACACAATCGAGCAGACTCTGATGCTATCTTTCTCAGAAACAAAAGCTGTCCCCAGTCAACCCTCGGATAGCTCGAGTGGACCTTCAGATTCGATGCAGACAGGGGACGTGCCTTCAGCACTGTCGCGACACCTGTTATTTCGCATGAAAAAAACCGAACATGGACCGCGTTCACTACCTATGGAGCTTTGGTTGAACGTCTTCGAGGAGCAGCTGCACGACTGGGAGATTGCCAAAGCCGTGGGCATCCCCACAAATCTGCCCGTTCCCAAAGAATGGCAAAATCATCTTCTGAAGATGTCCACACCAGCTTCTCTGGAATACACCATCCTGCGGGGATCGTTCGCAGCGATCAAAAAGCGCATCGACAGCCTTCCCCGCTGGAAGCCCCTCTCCGATCTCTCTCTCCACCTGATCTTTAAATTCTCCCGCACCGACATCCTTTCCTACCTGATTGAAAAACAACACGACCTCCTCTGGACAACTTCCCTCCTCAACGTCCTTCCCTACCGCGCCTCCGCGATCTACGGCAACCCCAACCTTCTGACTTGGTGGCGCGACGCCCCCGACCTCCCGAACAAAGACTATACTACAGACGCAATGGATGGCGCCTCACGGGCCGGCTTCGTCAACGTGCTAGAGTGGTGGCGCACCTCCGGTCTGGAACTGCGGTACACCGAGCGCGCCCTTGAGGCCGCCAGCGCCGAGGGCCAAGTCGCCGTCCTAGACTGGTGGAAGCGCGCCTCTACCACCTCCACCACTTCCACGCCGGCCTCAGCAACCCGCCGTCGCATTCCGTTGAAAGTCGGCAAGTCCGTCCTCCTGGCTGCTCAATCGGGCCGCACCGCCTCCCTGGCCTGGTGGGACGCCTCAGGCATCCCCTACACGCACGGCGAGTCCGTCGCACGCATCGCCAGCACCCACGGCCACGTGCATGTCCTGGAATTTTGGCATAGGCTCAAGGGCGCCAAGATGATCTTCGACAGCCAGGTCCTGGTCGGTCCCACCAAGAACGGCCACGACAACGTGCTGGAATGGTGGCGCCGCAGCGGTCTGCGCGTTGAGTTCAAGACCTGCGATATCGAGGAGGCGCTCGAGGACGCGGACCCCGTTTCCGGCGCCGAGCAGCGCGTGCGCACCTGGTGGGCGCGCAACGGGTTGAACTTAGGAGTGGGTACGAGTGAGTGGATGAAGACGAAGGTGCTGTAAACTCTTCTCTCTCTGTGCGTACGGGTCAACCACCTTGACCTCCGTCCTCACGCCCTCT
Organism: Aspergillus homomorphus CBS 101889; assembly: GCF_003184865.1. Classification (NCBI taxonomy): domain Eukaryota; kingdom Fungi; phylum Ascomycota; class Eurotiomycetes; order Eurotiales; family Aspergillaceae; genus Aspergillus; species Aspergillus homomorphus. Next base: position 634,596 of record NW_020291887.1, on the reverse strand, counting down.
TTCCCGTCATCGATACTCCTGCTTTCAGCGGCATATATCCATTACGAGTATCCATACTCCCGCCATCGTCTCAATTGAGACACATTTGTTGGAAGACATCCACGGACCCTAAGAAAAGCCAAGGCTACATTCTACATTTATAATATTCCCCCCCCCCACCCCCCTATCCTCCTCCATTCCCACAAATCACACCTCCACTTTCTTATTGATGGCTATGCCGCCTGTACCTAGCGTTCGAGTCCGCTTTATTGTTTCTTTATATAGACTGCCTTTTATCATTCATGATGATGACACCAAATTGTGGGGAAAATAACTCTGTTCTATCGTGATTTCCATTTCTTGTTACATCGCATGCATGCATCTTCTGGATAACGGGGGCGTCTCTCATCACGGGGTTTGTCGGTGTCATTTGGCAGTATCGGGCGGATTGGAGTCAACTTTTGTGCTTGTTACTTCGAGTCGTGTATATTGACTGACTGACTAGTTTGCATATTTGCGCAGTGAGTACGTAGTAAATACATTGCTCTTATCGCATATTTATTTTTCTGTTTCGTACGCATTAGTATCGGATACTGGTTGTTCTCTGACTGGATATTTTTTATCTGGTGTATTTGTGGATGCGCGCAGCGCGCAAGTTTCTCGTGATGCTAGATGGACTCAGTTGTCCAGTCCAGAGCCAAATGATGGAAGAATCGGGCAAAGAAAATGATATTCCTATCAGAGGGGTGAGAGGGAGCCTGGTATGTCTTGCTCTTTCCCCTTCCACGAGGAAAGAAAACGCAAGAATCCGGGTCACGGCATATTGAACAAGAGAGAGTATAAGAATAAGATCATGAAGCAAGTGAAACAATGCGTAAAGGGGAGGAGCTATGTAAATCAAGGTCTTCAAGCGCCAGAAGGAGAAAAGAAAGCAACGCCGTCCTTCTTTGATGAAACACACTTGCACAAACAGACATGGAACTTCAGACTTCCTTCCTGCGAGAGGGATTAGTCATGTTTCGCAGAGTGATCGGACTGCATGTTTTTTGTGGTATACGCACCAGGTAGGTTCGCTTCTTTCAAAAGCAGGGGTCCGGATCTCGTTTCGGTCCCCGAACGGATTGTTCTCGTCATCGTCATCCTCGTCCGTGTCGGAGTCGCTGTCGCTGTAGGTCTTTCTCCTCGATGACGAGGAGGGGACGGACATGCTGAGCGGGCGCGGCGGGCGCGGCGGCTTGGGCGGGTTGACGGTCAAACCCGCGAAGGATTCGGGGAGGTCGTCGCGATCCGGGGTCCAGCCACTCTCCAGCACGTCCTGGTCACTGTCACTGTCGTAGTCGACGCTCTTATCCAGGACCTCGAAGGCCATCAGCGCGGTGACCAGCTCCTCGTTCGCATGAATTAAACTGCCGAGGTACTCCTCGCTCTCCACGTGCTGGATGTATCGCAGGATCTGACGTCGCAGGGTCTTGCAGGTCTCAAACCGGTTGAGCACCTCTGCATCTTCGCTGACCCGGTGCGTCTCGCGGTTGACCAGTTTGAGCGCGTTGAGGAGGTTCGTGCTGGCGACCGAGGCCGATGCCAAGGTCTGGAGAACGTCCGGCTTCTCCTTGTCCAGGCTGAATGTGCGGCTGAGCGTCTTCTTCTCCTTCTTCTCCTTCCGCGACGAGCGGCTTGATGTGTGTTTGTGTTTCGGCCCACTGAGGACCGTCGCGGGCCCGTTGCCGGCCGAGACGGAGACGGTATGTCCTAGCACGGGCTCGTCGGATGTGGCTGAGTCCCGCAGCACCTTGGCCTTGGCCTGGGTGGCCGGTTGCTTGCGCTTGGGTAGCTGACGGTAGAGCGCTGTCACCCGTTCCATGCCGGGAGTGTCCTTGTACGACGCCGCCCATTGTCCGAATAATTGCTTGCACTTCTGTTTGACCAAGAGATCCGAGACTGGGTCAGTAGCGGCAATGCGCAGGCGCTCCAACAATGGCTCGTCCGCGAATTCGCGCAGGAACCGATCGCCGGTGTTCTGTATCAGGAAGTCCAGGATCGTAAGGGCTCGGAGTTGGCGGTGGAGATTGCCATACTTGCTGCGAGGGGGCGTTAGTGGCTTGGGGGGTGAAAGGCTGGTTCGACTGACAGCTTCTTGCGCAAGGCGCGACTGGCTTCCCGAGGTCCGCTGGCTTGTATGCGGACGGCTTCAATCAAATCAACAATGCCGCTCGAGTCTTCGACATCGTATTGTTCGCTAGTGAGGACTTCGATTTGCACCGTCACGGCGGTGTATGGCTTCTATGAGAAAAGTAGGGTGATCAGCACGTGAGGTGGACTGACAGTCCGACTTTCAGTAAAAAAGTAGCAGAGCCAAGAGAAGCTCGTCTCGCGCAATGGATACGGTTCGAACTTCGTGAGGGAGTCGGGGTGGGAATAGGATCGTATTTCAGGCAAACTTACCGACGAGTGAAACATGATGTCAAGGAAGGTGTTCCGATGTTGATGCGGCCGTTAATATATCGCGAGATTCGTGAGGATTTTGCGGACAGATTGGATAGGAATATCGGTAGCGAGGACTTTCACATGCTCAGATGCACAGTGCCTGCTCCTGCGTAGCGTCGCAAAATGTGGTCTGGATGGGACAAAGAGAAGCTGAGGCTTGGTCCCTTCGCCTGCTGTGCGCCCGCAACGTTCTTATCAAGTCCTCGAGCGATTGCAATTTGGCAAAACGACTGAGTGTTATTCCCAGCGCTAAGGTGTATTAAGGGGAAGCGCGAGAAAACAGCAGAGCGGTGACGTGTGGACAGATGAACAGACCGCAGTCTGTCTGGGGGGAGTAAACTGTGGGTTTGCCGTTGGCGGTGATCAGCCCAACCCGCAGACAGGCTAAGGTCACAGGTATTACTACTGATTTGAATTTCGGAAGAAGATCCACGGTGCACGGAAGGAAGACGAAGGAAGGAACAAATGGGCGCCTCCAACGTCATGCAAAGGCAGAGAGAGCGGTGTTGATACTTTGATAGCAAATAGCAAGTAAGTTGCTAGCGATCTCGTGACTGACTGAGTGCCCCTCGCCAGTTGCCTTATCGGGTCTAGTGCGGGGAAAGATAAACCAGGCTCAGTGCCTGATTCTTGCCTGGGGCTCCTCTTTCCGGTGCCGCGCGGGCCTCTTACCCGTAATTACGTACTCATGGCCCCATTTGACGGTAGCGCCGCAGTGGGTCAATACCTCCTTGTAATCCTCTATACCATACGCAATTGACGGCATTGACACCCACCTGCATATTCAAAGGAGGGGAAACAATCCCATTAATTCATCGACGATCAGATAGACAAGGAGAGTCAATGGGAATCACCACTGCGCAACACACCGGCCATTGCTACTCCAATTCAAAGCCCTCCAATCTTGCTTGGTGTGAATGGGTCTCCGGTCGCCGAATTCGGCGGATCCCAAGTCCATCCGCAAACCGCGACTCTCCATCTTCTCCCGTCTCGTCGTCTGCTCCACTTTACTACTGGGGGTCAGCATCATCTTAAAAGCCCGCCACCAGCTACTCCCTGCTCTCCTCCCGCACCTCTATTCCTCCTCCGTCTCCTATACCCAACCCGCAACCATGGCCTACCAACAAGAACGTTATATCGCCGAGCTCGCCGTTCAGCGCGCAACGCTCCTCACCCAGAAGGTCTTCAACGAGAAGGCCAAGGGCACCGTGTCCAAGGATGACAAGTCGCCCGTTACCATTGGCGATTTCGGAGCCCAGGCCCTGATCATTCAGGCCATCCGCAAGAACTTCCCAAACGATGAGATCGTCGCCGAGGAGGAGGCCAGCACTCTCCGCGAGGACAAGGCGCTGAGTGCCGAGATCTGGAGACTCGTCAAGGACATCAGACTGGAGGACAGCGAGAGTGACAATCTCCTGGGCGGCGCTCTGCCAAGCGAGGAAGCGATGCTGGACATCATCGACGAAGGCAAGAGCGCTGGCGGCGCCAAGGGTCGCGTCTGGGCCCTGGACCCCATCGACGGCACCAAGGGCTTCCTGCGCGGCGGCCAGTACGCCGTCTGCCTCGGCCTGATCGAGGACGGTGATGTCAAGGTCGGCGCCATCGGCTGCCCCAACCTGCCTGTGAATGACGCCGAGACCCTGTCCGCCGGGATTGGTGCGGAGCAGACCAGTGGCGCCGGCAACGGCGTCCTCTTCTCTGCTATCCAGGGTGTCGGCGCCATCAGCAGACCCCTGACCAACGCCGGGCTCGCCGAGAGCAAGTCGATTGCCATGCGTCCCGTCCCCGATATCGCCCAGGCCGTCTTCTGCGAGGGTGTCGAGGCCGCCCACTCCGCTCAGGGCGACAATGCCGCCGTCGCCCAGCGTCTGGGCATCACCGCCCCCAGTGTGCGTCTGGACTCCCAGGCCAAGTACTGTTCCATCGCCAGAGGAGCCGGTGACATCTACCTGCGCCTGCCAGTGAAGAAGGACTACCAGGAGAAGATCTGGGACCACGCCGCCGGAGACCTGATCGTCCGCGAGGCGGGCGGCCAGGTGACCGATATCTACGGCCAGAGATTGGACTTCAGCAAGGGCCGGACCTTGGCTGCTAACAAGGGTGTCGTCGCCGCCCCCAAGGCCATTCACGACCAAGTAATCGACGCTGTGAAGGTTGTCCTCAAGCTGTAAAACGTTACGAATCTTCTGTCATGCATATATGGTAAAATTTTTTTTCTTGCTCCATAAACTGTCAAGCTATATCCACGCTAGATGCGTCTAAAAGTACACAAATCAAATACCAGTCGCGAACCCAGAGACCCATGCTCCGATATACATATACATGAAAAGAGAAAAGAAGAAACGAAGAGAAGCGAAGGGATTCGCCCTTTCACTCCAAAGGTATAACTGAACACACAATCACCGAATCTTCTTGGCCTTCATTCTGACGGTCTCTCCGTTGACGAAGATACCCTTGCCCTTGTAAGGCTCGGGCTTGCGCCATTCGCGGATCTCGGCCGCGAACTGCGTCACGACTTCCTTGTCGATACTCTCGAGCAGGATACGAGTCGGCTGGGGCGTGCTGGCCTTGACGCCCATCGGGATGGGCAATTCAATCGGGTGAGAGTATCCGACCTTCAGGGAGACGAACTGCTGGCCGGGGAATTCGGGCTGGACGGTAGTCGCCGTCGACTCGATCGTGGCTCTGTAACCGACACCGACCATACTCAAGATACAGATGTGGCCTTCCGACACTCCCAGAATGTAGTTTTGTAGGTGTGCGCGCGTGGTTCCTGATTGTGTGGTAAACCTGGTCAGTCACTGTCTCTCCGGAAAACCGCAGTAAGCAATTCCTCTGGGGCAAGGTTGTACACACCCCACATAGCACGCTGGTGCTTGATCTCTGCGTCCTGGACGGAGAGAGTGGCTTTCTGGAGGGCGGTATCATGCTCGACGTTGACGAAAGAAGGGACGGTCAGAGTCAGTTCACCTAGCATTCACTTCGTCAGAATAAACCATCACAAATTCCGCACCGCATCACGCGAAGCAAATCAGACTTACCCAGAGGTCCCTTCACCTGAATCGCAACCTTGGGAATGTCTTTCACAGCTCCTCTCGCGGAGACCACAGGGAGGTCAATGAAGTTGAGGGAAACCTCCGGGGGCACCGTGATCGCGGCACCGCCCTTTCGTGATTGTGTCGGGGAAGTGGTTGAGAAAGGCTGTGTCCGGAGAGGAAGAGCGAACGCTGAGCCGGGGCGAGCAGACGCAGCACCCTGTCTCAGGGAGCTTCGCGCAAACTGGCGAAGGCAGCTCTGGGGGAGAAGATTCGACATGGCGACGTGATTTGCGACTGGGGTTTTGATATGATCGTTTGAGATCTTTTGATGCGGACGGATTTTGTCCGGAGATCCTGTCTTCCCGATGCGGTTAGTGAGAGTCACGTGAGGAATCATATAGATCGGGGAACGATGAGGTCTTCAGGCTTGCTATAGCTTCTGCTTCAGTTGAAGATATGTGTCAAAGTGATGTTTGAAGACTTAGCTACACCCACTCCGTTTCTTTCTTGCTACGCTAGAGATAAACTCTTGGGTTGGCCGAGACATTGAGGTCATCCTCACTTTCCCGCCTCACACCTGTTGTATCTCTTCGTTCCACTCGCTTGCCTTACGACTGCCAATTTACCAATCTCCGTTATACTATCCCAGCCTCATGCTTCGAACATGATCAGTTTACTATCGAAGCACTATACTCAATTGCTATAGTCCGAAAACCTTCATGCGTCGCGTTAGCTCAATCTGCGGACCGCGGACATCGATACAAACCATGACCCTACCAGCTACATCGTCCTCTTGCGCTACTATGTCTCGCTACATCACTATATTGCTGCTCATACTTTCATCTTGTCTTAGTACTAGTGGGGCAGTAGTGGACCAGGAAGATGGTACGTTTCATGGTGGCTACCTTCTTTATACCCACTAACGTGCAAGCAGCTCTCACGGTGAATGAGCATCATGCGATGGACGAGTTCGACCTTGCTTCCCTCCTGACCGCACACACTCCCAAACAAGATACTATACTTCAAGAAGCTCTTATACTCCTCGATTCAATGAAGCTCTCTCCGTCCTGCAATCGGATCGCAGTCTCTGAACTCGTCTCATCCTGCCAGTCAATCGGAGGCAGAGCCGAGAAACCAGACAAAGATATATACCTAACCCTGGAGCACGTCCGCTCGCTCTACGCCGCACGTCTGGCGATCTGCGAGCTCAAGGAAGCCAAGGCGACAATACCTGACGCATGCCTCCCGTTGATGATTGCGCCGCCGCATAGAAGGGGGATTCTCGGATTCTCCCTCGGCGAGAAACTGCGCTTCAGCAGCCCAGAGCTTATACAGAAGTCGCGCTTGGAGTCTTGTCTCCGGTCGCTGGAGACCCGGCCCCAGTGGTGGACCTCCTATAGTAACAGTCGGCAGAATGCGGTGGTCATCTGCCAGGCGGCCAGGAGTGAGATTGAGAAGGAGGAGCTCGTGAAGCTTCATCGGGCGATAGTGGATAGCACACGCAAGCTTAACCGTGGGCTTCAGGAAGCGCTGAAGACGGCTACAGCTGACGCTGCCCGCCAGAAGGCTTTCATGCAGGCGGTCGAAGGTATGAGGAGCAGGCTGACGCAGGAGATGGGGGAGACTGAGTCGCGCTTTAGTCAGACGATTGAAAAGGCGCTGCATAGCATGGGAACGTATATCAATTCGGTCAAAGAGTCTTTTGGGCCTGCGGTTGAGATAATGCATCAACGGGCAACGAATCTTGAAGATGTGAGTATATTTCCGCCTTTTAAAGCAAGGCTGACAGTTCGTCCAGAGAATCCAGACTGCTACTGCTGGAGCTGATGAGCTTATTTCTGTCTTACGGGCCATGCACGAGGAGATTTCTGCGAGGAACACGGAATCGGCAATTGCGCAGCAGCGAGACGTGGAGGCTAGTAGAGAACTAGCACTGTCTCTCCAGACAAGTCTAAGGGCACTTGGGCAGGATGACTTGCAAAGACTCGTGCAGACTGTGCAAGGCTTCGATGCTTCCCTGGTGAGTACGTTACTGCGTTAGCCCGTCAGCAAGGTAACTGTAGTAGGAGTTATTGTCGAGCAGATTGGTGCATCTACTGCAGATAGAGCAGAGCATGCATGAGGTTCGCCGCCACCTTCTAAGAAGCTAGGCTATGACTGACCCTTGAAGCGCCTACCGGGCCTCGAAACGGCACTCCAAGAATCTCAAGAGAGGGCTGAACAGTTGCACCAGGTTCAACTTCAGCAGTATGAAGCTCTGAAAGAAACCTCTCGGTTACACGAGCAAAGCCAGATCCGCATGAATGGAACGTTGGCAAACCTCGACCGCGCAGCTGTGGCAGCAGCGAACTTGCTCATGACTATTGATCGGACCGGATCCAGATACAGACTGGACCTTGCATTGAAAATGCTTCTTGACCTCGTCTGGCCTATTTGTAGCTTCGTGGTCTGGAATACATTAGCGGAACATACACGGGTGGTAGCCAATATATGTATAGTCCCCCGTCTAACGTTTCACACTTATAGTTTCGGCCATGGGCTAACCATCTTGGCTGCAGTCAATCATCTCTTCAGGCGGGGGCACTGATACTGTTTTATCTGAGAGCACCATCAAGTGCTCTTCTTTTTTTTCTTTTCTTCTTCTTTTACTACACTCTGGCTGCACAGCACAGTAGCGTGTGGTGCAATGACACAGCAGATATGCTCGGTGGCCGCTTCCTGAGAGAAGAGTGTGACTACGTGGAGTTCAAAATACTCATGGCTTCTTTTGCTTTCAGTCTGCTTTCCATCTGCTTCCCGAGCCCTCGTTGAACTTTCTTCATTCGGGGTTTTGATCCACCAGGTCATTCATTTAGGCATCTCTGAGTCTATTATCGATCTTACCCCGCCACATGCGTATCTGTTAGATTGAGCTATCTCCTTCAAAATGGTGCAAGGTATATAGGGTAGATGCCGAGACGGCATTGAATTCGGTAGACGACGTGAATCCGAAGCGATGACTGGCCAGCATTTTACGGGCATTTATGTCTCCGTGCCTCGGCTTTGCCAGCGCTGTATTGTAAGGCAGAGGAGTGTTTCTGACGTGTAAGCGAAGGAAGATAAGTGCATCCTTCCGCACCCTTTAGGCTAAGGGTGGAAGGAATCGAACCTTTCTCCGCAAAATGCGGAGAAATTGACGATCCCCGGAAAAGGGAAGGTGGAGTATGGGGGAGGCATTCGTCCAACCACAGGCAGTGTATCTTACCTGCTGTCTCAAGCCAAACTTCGGCTCCGCTCTCGCTGGGCATCTGCCGGCATTCTTCATAATTTCTCCATCGGACTGTTCTCTCCCGGTACAATCTCGGGGGAACTGTCCAAAGCTTGGCTTATGACTCTGCTTCAAATGCCCCTGCCAAACTCCACAGTTGTTGATAGCCATCACTGGTGGAGCCGGTGATACAAGCAACTGGAAATGTGTCCGAGCGAGAAGGCTATAAATGGGCCTCTGGTGCCCTCAAATATTCCATGATCTTATCCTCCCTCGCATTGCAGCCGTGCTGAGAAACAGCCCCCATCATGAGAACTCTCCATTTTCTCCTGCCCTCTTTGGCATTGGGCTCAGCCATCTTGACTCGACAAGATTCCTTTCAATCTAAATGTGCCAAGTTCGCAGACAAGATCAATCTGCCCAATGTGCGGGTGAACATTGTTGAATACGTTGCGGGAGGAACCAACCTGTCCTTGCCAGACAACCCCGCTACCTGCGGCGCAACCTATCAGTCCGTGACAGTGGACTTTTGTCGAGTGGCCATGGCGGTTGCGACGTCAAACAGCAGCGAAATCACGCTGGAGGCATGGCTGCCCCGGAACTACACTGGACGGTTTCTGAGTACGGGCAATGGAGGGCTCAACGGCTGTACGTCACGCTTCATCCCCTTTCGTCCTCAAGTTCGCTTTCCAACCTAACATTCAACTAGGTGTCGCCTACGATGATATGGCGTACACATCTGGATTCGGCTTTGCGACAGTCGGAGCCAACAATGGCCACAATGGCACGTCTGGCGAGCCCTTCTATCAACATCCCGAGGTCGTCGAAGACTTCGCCTATCGATCCGTTCACACCGGGGTCGTCGTCGGCAAGCAGCTGACCAAGCTCTTTTACGAACAAGGATTCAACAAATCCTACTACTTGGGATGCTCCACCGGCGGTCGTGAGGGCTTCAAGTCTGTGCAGCAGTTCCCCAACGACTTCGACGGGGTCGTGGCTGGAGCACCAGCCATGAACTTCGTGGGCCTGAGCTCATGGAGTGGCCACTTCTACCCCATCGTGGGAACCAACACCTCGGACAGCTATCTTTCGTCTGATCTATGGATGGTCGTGCATGATGAGATCTTACGTCAATGCGACGGTATCGACGGCGCGCACGATGGGATCATCGAAGATCCTGATCTCTGCCACCCGATCATCGACACGATCATCTGCAAGCCCGGTTCCTCCTCGACCGAATGTCTCACTGGCGCCCAGGCAAACACGGTACGCCAAGTCCTGTCTCCACTCTACGGAGTGAACGGGACCCTTGTTTACCCTCGTATGCAACCTGGATCGGAGTTGAGCGCCTCAGCCGTCTACTACGGCGGTTCGCCCTTCGCCTACAGCACCGACTGGTTCCGCTACGTGGTCTACAACAACCCAGACTGGGACCCAGCCACCTTCAACAGCCATGACGTCGCCGTGGCGCTCGCGCAGAACCCGTACAACATCCAGACCTGGGATGCGGATCTGACCCCGTTCCGCCAGGCTGGCGGCAAGGTGCTGAGCTACCACGGGCTCATGGACCAGATCATCAGCTCGGAGAACTCCAAGCTGTACTACTCGCGGGTGGCCGAGACGATGAACCTGCCGCCGGCGGAGTTGGACGACTTCTACCGCTTCTTCCAGATCAGTGGTATGGGCCACTGTGGGGGCGGTGACGGTGCATACGGCATTGGCAACACGGCAGATTCGTTCAACGGCGTCGCGCCGGAGAACAACGTGCTCATGGCCATGGTGCAGTGGGTGGAGAAGGGGATTGCGCCGGAGTTCGTGCGAGGAGCCAAGTTCGCTGATGGAGTTGGCAGCGAAGTGGAATATACCCGCAAGCATTGTCGCTGGCCCCGACGCAATGTCTACAAGGGTCCGGCCAATTACACGGACGAGAACGCATGGCAGTGTATTTAGTCGAGTCCAGCACATACCTAGTTATTGTATTCAAGCATTTATAAAGTTGCACGAGTCATGAAAGCATGGAAGTTCTTGATTAGCGAATGACGGACCGAAGCGTTGTAAAGTAGGACAAGAGATAGATCTGAAACCGCATGAGATCATTTGATCGTGGATTGATCGGATAAGGGTTGGTGGCCGGCAGAACCGGGCGGTGAGAGCCAGCAGTTTCCCCTCTTGAGTCTCGAGCTTCCTTTGCCCGGGCTTCGCTGCTGCTCCATCATTCCCCGAGTCTCTCTGGCGCAATTGAATCTACGTCTTTAGTTGTCGGGGAAGCACAGCTTCTTTCATCATTTGAACACCATTCTAGTCTATGTATGTACTATCTCTGCCTTCTGATCCTCCATTCCTCTATCACCCCCCACCCCCCACTATGAACCCCATTTCCCCCGCAGAGCAGACAACCAGACGCATGCCAGCCCAAACCAGACCGCCCTGGAAGTCGGAGCCGCCGCCGCAATGACTTGCTCGGGCTTGGGCTTGGTCAGGCTGGGCTGGAACCTTCCCAGCAAACCTACTTGGTTGGTTGGCCAGTGGTCCGTCTACTTTCCATCCCAGTCTCAGCTATATCCCCTTCCTACACCGTCTACTGTGGCATGAATACACAATCACGCCAAACAACCCCCTCCCCTGCCTTTGTCCCGCACCAATAAGCTGACCGTTTCTCCCCGCGTCCGCGCGCGGAACTAGCGCTGATAAGTCAAGCTAGCCTCAATCGATCGCGCTCTCTGACTCGACTCGAACCAACGCCAACCGACCAAGAAACCTTCCAAGCAATCCACGGTCCGCGACTCTCTTGACTGCCCTCTTCCAGTCTGCCCGTGCGAACCTTCATTCCTTCAAATATCTCACCCCTTACTATCCTTACCACCTCAACCCGCGACCGAACGAGAACAGAGTGAGCACCATGGACGAGTTCGCGCAAACACGAGGAGGAGACGACCTGTTCGACGACGAGATCATCCCCGTCACCGCCGAGCAACAGCAACAGGAACAACAGTCCCTGCAGACGGAGGATCTACACGATTACCAGCAGTCGTTCGAGGAGAGTATCACGACGACAACGGCAGGTTACGAGAATGATCTATCGCCCCAGGGGCGGACGGAGATCCCCACGCGGCCGCGCGGCGCCGAGCGACGAGGCAGGGGAAGGGGCAGAGGGGGCCGCGGTGGGCGCCGGGGGTCCCAGAATACCGGTCGCAGGGGCGATGCAAACGTGAGGATTAATCATAATAATCATCAGAGATCTGCGGAGGGTCCGGGAGAGGGGGCGGGGGAGGAGGGGGAGAATAAGAGTCCGGTTGAGGAGACTGCGGCTGCCGAGAGGGAGACCGAACAACAGGCTGGGGAGAAGCCGGCGGAGGGTCCGCGGGTCCCTGCTGTACGTGGGGATCGGAGTGCTACGGGTGGAATTAAGAAGGTTTGTCTTGTCTTTGTCCTGGGTCGGGGTGTTTTATTTATGGGTGAGGGCTAATGGGTTGTGTGTTTGCTGTGTCTAGCCGAAACTTACGGAAGAGGAGCTCTCTCGTCGCATTGCGGCTGCGAAGGAGAACGCCGCTAAGGTCGCTGCGGCGCATGCTCGGGCTGAAGCCGATCAGGCGTCGTTCCTTGAGCGCGAGAAGGTGGCAGAGGAGAAGAGGCGACAGGAACGTGCGCAACGGAAGGTCATGGATAATGAGCGCGAGCGCAATCGACAGCGGAAGTTGCAGGCCTTCGCGGGCAGGGAATGGGATGCGCAGAAGACGGAAGAGGATTTCAACCCTCGTGGCGGGCGCGGGGGCTTCCGTCGGGGTATGCACGGCGGGGTGTCTGGGTATACTAGACGTGACTTTGAGGGGCAAGCCGCTGATCAGCCTGCTGGTGAGCCTAGTGAAGAGTCACGGGCAGAAAGTCCTCGAGGCGGTCATCGTGGCCGGGGACGTGGAGGACGGGGTGGACGTGGACGGGGTGGTCATCGTGGCCCACGGGAGGATATTCCCCAGACAGACGGGCCGGCTGAGAATGTGCCAGGTTTGAGCGAATCGAGATGGGCTCCCGCCCCTGTGCTTGACAATGAAGCGGATTTCCCTGCTCTCCCTGGCAGCGAGAAGAACGCGAAGGATGCCTCGAAAGAGGGGCCGAAGGACTGGGTCAAAGACGACCGGAAGGACACCGTGAAGAAAGCCCCCAAGGAATCCAAGGAATCCAAGGATACCCAGGAATCGAAGGAGCCCGCCAACGCCGCAGCAAGTGCAGCGAATCTGGATCTTCTCGCCGTGGATCCTCTATCGCCTATGGAGGGGACGTCCTGGGCCGAGCAAGTCGAGTCCCAGTGATTATCCACCCGTTGCTATTGCTTACTGTTTTTTGGAATTTGAAGATCTCGATGATTGATGCACCTATAATTATTACTCTGTTACTCCCCGGATACCTTTATTTTGACTGCCGCTCCGAGGTTTATTCTTTTCTGATGTCTTTGTTATACGATAGCCGAGGAGCTATGACGTGTTGTATATACTACAGAGTGCCAGGACCAGAGCCTGTAGATGAGAACCGAATTCATAAACACAGCAGATCACTTCACTTTGTCTGTTTTACCAAGCGTCCTTCCTTGGTGCATCATCAGCCTGACTAACCCAAGGTTGGGGGTGGCAACCACGGCATGACGTGTTTAGTTCATGATGAGATCACCGGCACTTCATCCAGCCGGCACAGGGTATATAAACCGTATTCAGTTTGACCGATTCACGCAATCTAAGTATATCTTGTACTTTACTACAATCATATCTGCATAAGTGAGTGACCCTGTTGTTGTCCTAAAGCACAAAACACCTTTTCTGTCTGCAAACCATACACAGACCACGGAACTATATACTTCACCCACACAGTCCCAACGCACCAAACTAACCACTGGCACTTCTAGCAATAAGAACATCAAACAACACACGCACCACTCCATAAACACACCAACTCTCACTCCACGTTAATCAAATACCACACAACAACCAAAAAAAATGGCCTCCAACTCGAACCGCCTCCCCAGCGCCACCAGCGGCGGCGCCTCCGCGGAGCCCACGCCCGCCAACAACGCCGGCGGCGGCAGCGGCTGGGGCGACGCAGGCCACCCCAAGGGCGGCATGGACGGTGTTTCGGTACGTTGACCCATCCCCATCTCAACCCGCAAATCCCAGCAAACCCAACAATAACCACTCGCTAACACATATACCACGGTGGTTGAAACAGAGCGACGTCCTCACAGCCCCCGAATTCCGCTCAATCTCAGACCAGAAGTCGGCCGCGGAGCGGAAGTTCATGGGTCGGTTCAACGAGGGCCATGATGTGCGCGATGGCACCTGCGCTACCGAGGACCACAGCTTTATGGAGCGGAAGCCCGGTGGTAGTGGTGCTTTGCCGGGCTGGGAGACGATGAAGGATAAGTTGGGGTTGTAAGTCCCAACCCCCTTTTTCTTTGGTTTGGTTGCTTTGCAGTGGAGGGGAGGTGGGATGGATTAGCTGGTGAGGACTAGCTGATGGGCTTTAGTCTCTATCCTGAGTGATTAATCCCTTCGGGATTAGATCTGGGGATTTGCGGGGGTGGATGCATTATTTTCTTTTGTTTGTGCTCGGTTAGGTTATGGGGTTATGTGTTATGATCGGTCATGCTTGTATTATAGTTCTTGTTTATGGGATTTGATTTTATGGTTCTATTGATCTGGTTCTGGGTTGGGTTGGTGTTGAGGTTTGATATGTTCGGTTTGAAGGCAAAACAAGATTAAATACAATGAGCCTAAGTAACTACTCCGTCTTGGTGGTCTTGCCCTTGAGCCGGTCGCGTAGCGCAATGATCCTCCCCCCCAGCCGGCTCTTCAGCGTCTGCGCCCGCATCGCCGAGGCCTCTTCCGCCGTCACGAACCGCCGCACCAGCAGGTTGAAGATGCTGCCGAACGCCAGCGCGATCACCGTGCTGGTCAGGATGATCACGTTGTACGGCATGCTGAAGTCCGGGGTGGGCAGCGGCAGGAGCAGGCTGGTGGTGCGGATGTAGATCGGATAGCTGGCGGCGCCACCGTTACTCGAGCCCAGCTTGATCACCGCCGGTGCCACGTTGAAGCCCCGGTTGGCGTCCGGCGGATACTCCGTGTACCGCAGGATGGCCTTCTCGAAGTCGTAGGTGAGCGTCACTGTCGACGCGGCGGGCACGGACAGCGCCAGCTCCAGCTGCGTGCCGCGTTCGCGATCGATCGCCGGGCGGTAGAAGGTTTCTTTGATGAATTGCGAGGCTGGGGCCTGGTGGTGCTGGCCGTCGTGCCCTGTGATGGTCGCTTGCAGGGTGTGCACGTAGGGTCGCAGGAACCAAGGCAAAGTCTCGAAGTAGATGAAGTCAACCGCCTTGGTATCCGAGGGGTTGTCGAAGATGATCCGCATCCCGCCGCGTTCCTGGCCGTGGCCCACGATCGTGCGCTCGGCGCGCAGCACGGGCTCGTCCAGCGGGACCTGTGATGTGGCCTCTTGCTCGGGAATGGTGAGGTCGAAGGGGGTGGATGGCTCTAGGGTGTAGCAGCGCGTGTAGCCGTCTGACTTTTGGACCTCCACTACGCCGGAGGGAACTTGCACGTCGCGCTCGTGGGGCACTCGCAGACAGACGGTCCCGTCGGCAGACCCCTCTGCGAGAGGGCATGATCCGCTGATACTGCGGCCGAAGATCTCCGACAAGCCCCAGCCCTTCTCAGATGTGCGCTCCAGTGGGTAGCAGGTATCATCTGAGTGGTAGGGTTTGGACGTGTCGCATACGAGCTGCTCGTTGGGTACTGGACGCGGGATAGGGTTTTCTGAAGAAGGAGTATTAGCTCGCGCTGCAACATGTCGAGCAAGCTGCACTAACCTCGTGGACGTTTGGACCGGTCAATGTCAAGCACGATGTCCACCGACTGATCAATCTGCACTACACAGTCCCCAGTCTGCGTACAGATAGGACGCACGTCCACAGACATGCTCTGCCACGACGCATCAAACAGCTTGTGTCCGTCCAGAAGACTAGCCACGCCCGCCTTACCCTTACACGGGAGGAGCTTCAAGAATGGCGTCAAGTTCTCGGTACAAACCACCTCGCCGGGCAGCGTTCCGTGCAGAAGATGCAAATTACCCGAGGACGCATGAGTTCCAGCGGGTTCGAAGGACGCAACCGGTCTCGTGGTTCGAGTCGAGTCGATGAAATTCAACGAGGCGCAGAACAGTCCGGACAGTGATTGCGTCAGGGTGATCCATTTCGCAAAAGCCCTGGGTCACATCAACACTAAAATCCGCATGCAGGTTCGAGAGTCACACATACGCTTCGTCATCCACGGCATCAATCCATGCCCATAGTTCCACGCCGGTGCCGCCCTCCTTGGTTCCATTCCAAGGCCGAGGACCCCAGCTCTCAGCATCCCAGCGACCCGTTGTGAACCGCAGGTGAAGCTCCTTGGTATTGGCGTGGCGTAGGATCTGACCTAGCGCACGGGGGAAGTAGCGGAAGTGTCGCTCGTCGAACGACTCCTGCGAGTCATTGCCCTGGAAGTTGAACGAGGCTAACAGCGCGGATTGCGGAAGTGGCTGGAGGACGAGGCTCTCCTGGTAATCCGACGTTGCGGAGGCGAACGAGGAGAGCGCGGCCAGGAAGAGAAGAGAGAAGAGCGAAAGGACAGTCATCACGTCATGCTGGTCGACCCGGAAGCTCTAGATAGAAGGATCCGGATGTATCTCGTGCACCACCCCGGGGTGGTGGTTGCGAGCTCCGAAAGTTGCTAGTCAAGGGTGCTAGCAGCGTCTGAGAGTGTGGAAGTCCCTGCAGAACGTCCACGGAGCTTCTTTAGGTCAATCTGAGTTTGCGAAGCTCTGTAATGATCAACAGTCAGTAATTCCACGCCATCGTACGAGAAGCAAGTGCAGAGTGACCGAACAATACTCCGCAAGACGGGGGTTCGAGAGCAAGCCAAGGGGCTCACATAAGCGCAGCCAACCGCGGTTAGCGCCACGCCGCAGAACCTCCAGGCCAAAGCTCCAATCCATCAAACTCCCTCCACCTGCGATTCCGGCCCTGCTTCCCCTTCGTCGTATTTGATCGGTCAAATCAATCCCCAGCATATTCTCCCACCATGGCTGCGGAACAAAGAAAGCTGCTTGAGCAGCTGATGGGAGGTAGGTTTTCCACTTTCACGGCCCCCTCTCCAAACAACAAACTCACCTGGAAATCTTTCCTGCAGCGGACAAACTCGTCGGCACCGGCGCCGCATCTCGCAATGCGCAACTCGCCATCACAGACCCCAAAGTATGCCGCTCGTACCTAGTCGGAACCTGCCCGCACGACCTCTTCACAAACACCAAGCAAGACCTGGGCCCCTGCCCGAAAGTGCACAGCGAAGGACTGAAGACGGAGTACGAGGCCGCCTCGGCGGCGGAGAAGGCCAAGTGGGGGTTCGACTACGACTACATGCGCGACATGCAGAAGTATATCGATGACTGTGACCGACGCATTGATTCCGCGCAGCGACGGCTGGAGAAGACACCGGATGAGATCCGGCAGACGAACGACCTGGTAAGTAAGCAAGCAAGCAAGCAAGCAAGCAAGCAAGCAAAAGCCCAACCATTCATTTCCCGCCATTTGCAGGGGGTATCACGCAAACAGAATGAAACAAAAAGCTGACCGCTCTTTTTTATCTAGTTGAAACAAATCTCCGACCTCACCAACACAATCAACTCGGGCCTGCTGGAGATCTCCGTGCTCGGCGAGACCGGCTCCGTCGCCCAGGCGCTGAACGAACTGCACAAGATCCGCACCGCCAAGCACCAGAAGGAGGCCTGCGAGCGCGACCTCAAGAACCTCCAGGACACCTCCGGTCCCTCGGGCCACCAGAAGCTCCAGGTCTGCGACGTGTGCGGCGCGTACCTGAGCCGCCTCGACAACGACCGCCGTCTGGCGGATCACTTCTTCGGCAAGATGCACATGGGGTACTCGGATATGCGCAAGACGTTCAAGAAACTCAGCGAGGAGCTCAAGGGCCGGCCGCCGCCGGTGCGACACCACGATGACGACGATGACCGGGGCTGGGGTGGTCGGTCTGGTGGTGGTCGTGGGCCGAGGTATGGTGGTGGTGGCGGCGGTGGCGGTGGTTACAGGAAGCGTGGTTCTCGGTGGTGATGTGACGACAATTGGGATGGTGTATGTGGTGTATGGTGGGAAGGGGATGGGGGCTTGGAGCGTGTCCCCTACTGAGATCTCCTTGTTCGGGCTGTGTTCTCTCTGGTTTTGCATAGCGTAGGCGTTGTTTGCTTATCACGACCACGTTCGAGGATGGCATGGGGGCTTTTTTCTCTCTCTCAAAAAGATATTAAACATCATTTACTTCCATTAGCGAAACAATCTACGCGCTGCGTTATGTTACCTTGTACCATGACCGATTTTAATAAATGTACTGGTTCAACGTCTGACCAAATGAGTATATTGATGATCGAATGATCTGTGTTCTGTCATACAATCTGGACAGTGCATAAAGATCAGGCCTGCGAGGTTGACTACTATCAAGCCGAATGCAAAGCAAAAAAAAAGGAAAATACAACACCATCGCCGCTGGGTTTGAAAATCCTGCGCGTCTTGACGAAACAAAAATAGAAGTCCCCTTTCAACGCCGGAATACGCATTTTAAGAGATAAAGAAGACCTTCAGAGAGCCGTAGTGAAACGAAACACCCAAGTGCCAAGTATGAATTGAAAGTAGTTGAAAGAAGATGTGAGAAGAAGAAAAAGTGGAGACGATACTATACAGCAAGATCTAAGCTTCGTTCTACCTGTTGTTCTGCTGTGCACCATGTCCATTGGCCGCCGTTTCCTTGAATAGTTCATCCCTCAACAGCGTGTAGTCGGCGCTTGCCTCTGGCCGCCGGAGCAGAATCCCCTTGACCACGCCTAGCTGTGACACATCTGCGTTGGGGGCTTGCTGTAGGAGCTGCTGGAGAGCCGGGGAATGGGCAGTTTGAGGGCCCAGGACCTGGATAGCGGCCGCCAGGCCCGTGAAGGGGGCTTGGTTGGCTTGGGGTGGAGGAGGCTGATAGGAGGGGTATTGTGTGTTGGCAGCGGCAGCGGGTGGTTGCTGCGGTTGCTGGCCGTACGGAACGGGCGCCTGCGGTGTGGCGGGAAACGAGGGTGCGGGACTGGGAGTGAATTGCGAGGCATGGCGCGGGGGCGCCGGAGTCAGGAATTGTTGCTGTTGAGGCGTGGCCATTGTGAGCGGGCTGGCAGAAGCTCCTGGCTCTTGGCTGGACGGGTGAGAGGGCGGTTGGACGGAGGGAGGGTTGGAATCGCCGGTCTTCACGGCGAAGACGACCAGCAGCACCCGTTCGGGCATCGGATCCTCCAGGGTGTGGTTCTCCAACAACTCGATGAAGTCGGGCTTCTTCGTGGAACCAGCCTCGATTGGAATCAGGTAGGTATCCTTGACGGCGGGGAGTGGGTGTTTGCCCACCACGCCATAGCGGTTGCGGTCCTGGAAGTAGCTGAACAGCTTGTCGAAGCCGGCCCTCTCCTTGGGGTGTTCAGGGCTGCTGATCGAAATCACCGTCACATCGGTCGACGAGCTGAACCGGAGACCACAGAGATAGTTGCTGGCCAGCTGGATGTCGATTCGTCCGTCCACAAGCAAGGTCGAGGGGACGAGCTGGCTCCAAGGGATACGACCGCTGAGGTCGGCGCCTCCAGCGTGCTTCGCCGAGGACGCGAACTCGGCAATGGTGCTCATCGCAACCTTGCCATGCCAGATCGATCCTTCGTCGTGATAGTCCTTCGGCGAGTAGGGCGGCGACTCGGGCTCATCGTCCTTGAGCAACTTATCGATCTCCGCATCGGCCTGCGCCTTGCGCGCTGGTAATTGTTCGCGAATATGCGCCGACATTTCCGGAAAGACTGGCTCGTGGCTGGTGCCACCAGGCGAATGCGCCCTCGGGGGAAAGTCATCGCGACGAATCTCGCCTCCATCAGGAAGCTTGGGCTCGTTGGGGTGCTTCTGCGCGCCATCGCTCTCGGTTTGTGGCGTGGGACTGGTCGGGCTTTGCCCAGCAGGACTGCCGTCGGCCTCGGCCAAACTGCGTCGAGAGGCGGCCGTAGAGAAGACCGGCTCGCTGGCGGCGGTATGGGTTTCGTCTTCGACGAGCTCTTCACCTTTATGGGTCCGTCTAATGCGTGGCCCTTGTTCTTGGATGATAATGTGCTGCCGCTCGGCTTCCCGCTTGATCTGAGCGTCCTTCTGCTGGAGCTCCTCACTGGCCATGTCTTGGGAGCTCATCTTAGAAAGGGCATCAGGAAGTAAACTACCTACGAGCAGACGGTCCCGTAGAGAAGGGTTCTTCTTTACGTTGAACAAGATCGTCCGCAATTGTGACTTATACGCGTCTGTGGGCTCTCCAGATCCTCCGCATATATTCTGGTACATAGCACTCTCGATCGAGAGTCCGAGCTGCTGCGCAACTTCCTCCGCTGTCTTCCCTTCGGGCAAGCTGAAAGATCCTTTCTTCTGGGACTCAGAAATTTGATCTACAAATAACTTGACCAGGGCAGTGGCAACACTTCTCCGAGCCGGGTTAGTGGGTTCTTCCAGCTTTTTGACATCTTCGGTCATCGGCGACGGCGAGGCGTTGGAATTTTGCCGTGATGGCTGCAAGCTGGGCTCATCCTTCACTGGAACTGGCTGGGGAGGGGGTGTCGGGGTGGCGGCGGGTGGTGAAATCTTCTGCTGTTTCGGTTTGGGTTCCTATCACAATCAATGTCAGTCAAATCAGAAATGAGAAAGCAAGTGATTGTGCCGATACGTACAGCTTCTGGTGCTGGTATTTCCTGATGCTCCTCAAACTTGCGCTTCTGCGCGCTTGTTGGTTGGGCCTCGGGAGCATGGCCGTTCTTCTCAGGAGCTGGCGTCGTTTCGGAGGCGACAGCGGGGGTTTCAGCAGCGGGAGCAGGAGCAGGAGTTTCAGTAGCAGGTTCTTCAGCAGGAGTTTCAGCAGGAGCAGGAGGAGCAGGAGTGGGAGCCGGAGGTGGAAGAGCTGCAGGCGCAGGCGCAGACACGGGTGCTGGGGTGGGGGCAGGGGCAGGTGTCGTCGAAGCTGCTGCGCGCGCAGGGGTGCTCGTTTCGACCTTGGCCTCGCTCTGTCGACCTCGTCTGCCCTTTTTACCCTTTTTGCGCCGCGAGGCCTTCTTCTCCTCCGCCTCTATGCGTCGCCGTTCGGCTGCTTCCTCCCACGGCTTCTCGCCTCGCGAGATCTTCTCCAAGAGCACCGGGTGATTCTCAGGCTTGCACAGCTCGCAGAAGTATTCATCGGGTTCTTCTCCCTTGGCGAACGTCAGGCCCATACAATCGTTGTGTTGCCATGCAGAGCATCGATCACAGCAAATCATGTCACGTTCGACGTCCTCTTCCTCTTCGTATTCTCCACAGATACATCGGATAATTTCCTCTTCTTCGCTGGGAGCAGGCGTCGGTTCCACGGATGGCTTCGCGGCTTTCTCCTTCGGTTGGGCTTTGGCTTTCGTTTTCTTCGCGGGCGTCTCGGTGATCATGTCGAGGTTTTTGTGCTGGCCCTTGGTCGAGCGACCAGAGCGTCTCGGTTCATCTGGAGTCCATCGTTAGCTGCTTCTTCAATTCGTCCAGAATGTCAAGTTTGCCTGCCATCAGCACCATCACTGGTAGCGTGGGCTCCGGGACAGCAAAACCTGGTGAATACGGTAGCTTACCAGCCATGGTGGGTGTGGATGACTGAAGTAGATATTCAAATTTCTACGGCGCAGAATTGTTGGGTGTATGTGAATATAAAAGGGTGCAGAGATAAGAGGGAAAAATAGAAAGTGTCCAGGAACAGAATCGCGCACGCCACCCAGGACACGGTTCTACGGCATCAGAAGAGCTAAAGCAATACACAGAGGAAGGCACTGGAGACTGGCAGTTGTCGCCCGGTCCGCGCAGGTATTACTTTATGTTCTCCAAGACCCAGCGACTTATTTAGAGACGATGGCGCGGAATTGTCCGTGGCGTCACCATCTGTGATGGGAGAAGGGTTGTCGGACGACGGTGTCGCGCGCGCAGGATGCTTGGCGTGGGCGGGGTCGCGTGAAAAGTGGCTCAAGCCTCACGGATTATTTTCTGACAGAGAGGGCGCAAGGTAGAATCGCACCACGACGAGTGTTGATGGAAGATGCGTCCAGCAAGGATCAGCCGGGGTCGATGGGGGATGAAGAAGAATGAATCGAAGGTTGAAGGGGAGGTCAGTCCGAAAGAGGAGATGCCTGTTTGTCGCGGTTGAACTTGGGATGATGAATCAGCCGAGCAGATTACTGAACTAACTTGATTTATGAATCACACCACGTGACTGCGGCTCCGCGGACTCGGAGCAGGCTTGGCGCGCGCTCAGCCCGTTCTCGTCGCGTTTATTCTTCCGCGCCCTTTCAAAGCTTCTCCGGATCCCCACATAGACCGATTTTCTGATCGCCTGGACTATCGACCCGGCCCCCTAACTTGTAATCACTACCAACTCTTTCAGATTCACTCTTATCGTCGTTTCAGTCTCGTTACACATCCATTACACCCAGCTTCGGATCCAGAGAAAAAAGACCATGGCAGATGTTCGTTCATTACTCCGCAATGAGCTCGCCACCCGCAAGGGCTCCTCCCAGACAGGGAGCACGGGTAACCGTGTAACCAAGAAGCGAAAGGTAGATCCCGCAGACGACCTGGTGCGCAAAAGGATCAGGCCTGCCGGCGCGGAACCGAGTTCATCGACCGGATATACAGTACAGCCACCGAGCGCGCGAGCGATCGAAGAGGAAGAGGAGGAGGTCGAGCTCGAACGAACGGACGAGGACGTCGCCGGACCGGAAGCCCCCTTAGATGCTACTATCGAGCCCGAGCCCTCCGAACACACCGCTCAACCTCTCGAAACATCCGCCGCGCCTGTCCCAGAACCCACCACAGCCCCTCCTCAGACTATCGATGAGGATGAGTGGGCAGCCTTCGAGCGCGAGGTGGTGGCACCGACTCGCATGCCACACCGGCCCGCCGCCGTGGCAGCGGAGGCAACCATCTCGGCGGCGCCTATGACCGCGGAAGAGATTGCGGCACAGCAACAGCGCGAGTCCCAGACGTTAAGCAAGAATCGCGAGGCAGAGGCGGAGGGCGAGCGGGAAGATGCGGCGCGCTTCATGGAAGCCGAGTTCGATGAAATGGAACAGCTAGAGGAGCGCCTCAGGCGTCTCAAGCAGAAAAGGGAAGAGCTGCGCCAACTTAGAACAATCGAGGATGTTGCGGTACGGGATATGGATAAGTCTCCACCCGCTACCGCTGCACCGGAGGATGAACCAGGCCAGGCTGAACATATCACGGAAAACGAAGACGAACAGGCTGACGACGACGATGACGACGATGACGACGATGATGATTGGGACAACTGGAGGTTCCGGTAATTATTGGGGTCAAGGTTCAGGCGTGGGACACTAAAACAGGCGTCATTTCACAAGAGGGAGGCCAAGAACTTTTCTAAAAACTTACAATGATACCCCATGAGCTATGCGTGATCACACGAAAATGCTACTAATTATCTTAATTTGCTACAGTATCAGCTGGCATCGCAAGTGGTTCCTACTCTTGCTCTTTACGCTTTCTCATCTCACATATCTTTTGCTTGCATGGAAGGGCGTAGCACGCCTCTATAGCTGAATGAAAACCTCATGTGCTCCATTTTATAGATAGAGACAGAAATGATTCGAGATGTATGTTACAGCCGTTTGCAATCATGACATATTTCTATACATGAACGGGTGTTTTCGATGTGCTCCCTATAGATTGGAATTGCTGATGTCGCTTTCCCCTTGCGGTCTGGACGCCGATTGCTCGTCTGCTTCGAGGTAACTGCGCAAACCACCCTTGTTGACATGCATAGCTTCCTCGAGCTCAACCTCCCCTTCTCTAAGCAGATGCTTGCCACGAATGAGTTCGCCCTTTTGCTTCCGCTTTTCCTCCTGCACTTGTTTTTCGCGCTCTGCCATAGCCCTCTCTCGCTTCTCACGCTCCGCCGTTTTCCGCTCCAGCTCTTCTCTCTCCTCAGGAGTAAGGTTATCCTGCGGCGCCGGAGGCAAGGTCGAGATGTATGCCTCAATAAGTGGGTCGCGCACTTTAGGGGCAAGTGAGATGTATCTGAGATCGGTAATGATAGATGTGGGGAGCGCTTCGAGATTGGATGATTGATTCAGTTCGTGCAGTGGCACAGATCTGAGCAGAGCTGAAAGGTCGGACTTCCGGCTGCTTTCGGGTTGTTTCATTCGAGATACCAGATCGCGGTAGAACTTCTCCCGGTCTTTGTCCGACAGCTGTGGCTCTTTCATCTCTGGCTCCTTCCTGTATTTCCGTTTGAACTCCGGCCAGTATAGTTTTGGCGTCGCGTGTTCTTGCAGGAATGACAAGTATTTGATGCGCGGGTCTTTCTTCTCTTGCTTTTGCTTGCGCTCCTTGAGTTCTTGTATCCGATCACGACTCCAGTTCGACCACACCTCGCGGCGCGTTCTCATGTTCGTGAGCACAGTGTAGCGACTGTCATTGATGATGTGGCCTTCCTCAATGATCTTCTCCCAGGTTGTGAAGGGGTTGATGTGAAAGTCATCTAGGAGGTCGCGGAACAGAGCCGTGGCATCTTCCTCTGTAAGCTCCAACCCTTCAGCGCCCTCCTCCCACTCTTCATCGCCTGGTTCACCATATTCGCCGGGGTCAAGACCGTAGTCTTCTCCCATCGCTTCCAGCTGGTACTCCATGTCTTCTTCGGTGAATTCCATGGGCTGTGGCTGGCCTTCGTCTTCGTCGGTTTTCGGTCGCTTAAATGGTTGGTCTTCGTCCTCGCTGTCTGTAACCTCCACCTCCTCATACTCGTCGCTGTACTCCTCGGCGTGACCCGCGGGACCGCTTGCCGACTCCCCAGCTTCTTGATTGTCCGCCAAAGGCCCTTCTTCGTGTTTCGATTCTTCATCATTCTGAGTATCTTCACCCCGGGCTTTCTTCTCCTCAGCTTCTTTCTCCAAACGATCGAATTCAAGGACACCCTTCAGTACCTCGGGAGGGATCTTCCAGAAGCTCTCGTTTGTTTCCGGATTATGAACAAATCGTCTTCCCAGTTTTGTCTTCACGAGCACCCACGGTGCGCATCCCGGCAGAGCGTGCTTCTTCTTAGGCCTGTCTTCTGGTCCGCGACGTCGACGATCGTAGTTGTTCCTTCCGCCACGAAAGTTTCCGGGACCCTGACCTTCTTGCGAATGTCCATGATGGGGTGTCGCAGTGAATGCAGGCACAGTAAGTCCGAATCCATGGGGCGCATAGGGAGTCGACGAAAATGGGGGCAGTGTGTCAATGTTCGTGTTGAATGTGGGTTGCGGCGTTATCGTTGGTGGTTGGGGCTGTGTCGGAACTGGTAGAGGCCTGGTGTACGTAGATTGCTTGGTTTGCGCATTGTAATAGTAAGTATGACCTGGGCTTGATTAGGATGCGCTTTAACAAAGACCCATCTAGAGGGAACGAACCTGTAGGAGCTTTATGTTCGGTCCAGCCTGGAGGTAGTGGAGGAGGAGGGGTATATGTCGACCTTAGCATGGTCAGGGATGAATCTGCTATGTATGATTCACTAAAACGATCTTCCAGTTCAAGTTGCAGGTTTGCAGCACAGCCGGGGATATTTCAGTAGCAATGGTTTAGACTAGGAGTGCTGCTGGGAGATAATTTGCGCCAGTCCTCGCGGAGAGCTTCGCATGGAATCTCGGGGTGGTCCGAGCTTGGCGGACGGACAGTCCAGTCAGCCCGGCCGGGGCTGGTGGACGCGCCAGGGCGAAGTTGCCTGGTCGGTCACTCACTTCAACGGGAGCTCATCCGACCTTCCTGCACAGCTTGTTCTGAATCTCCTCCCCATCACAACTCCGCTCATCCCCCCCATTCTTGCTTCACATACACAATTAGAGTTTCTCACTGTCCGCTCGGTTGATCAAGATGTCAAGAAGATACGATTCCAGAGTATGCCTGTTCCACATCCCCACCCCCCATGATTAATTGTTCCTTGGGAAGCTTCCTAGCTGACCCGATGACGTTCTTCCTCAGACAACCATCTTCTCCCCCGAAGGTCGCCTCTACCAAGTTGAATATGCGTTAGAAGCTATCTCGCACGCCGGTACCGCTCTGGGTATCCTGGCTAAGGATGGAATCGTCCTTGCCGCTGAGAAGAAGGTCACCAGCAAGCTGCTCGAGCAGGACACATCTGCCGAGAAGCTGTACACACTGAACGAGTATGCAGACCCTAACCCGCCGCCTTATTCCGGCCTAACATTTTGGGCAGCAACATGATCTGTGCCGTTGCTGGTATGACGGCAGACGCGAACATCCTCATCAATTATGCCCGACAAGCCGCCCAGCGGTACCTGCTCACCTACAACGAAGAGATCCCTTGCGAGCAACTTGTCCGTCGGTTGTGTGATCTGAAACAAGGATATACCCAGCACGGTGGTCTTCGTCCGTTCGGTGTGTCGTTCATCTATGCCGGCTACGACCCTCTCCGGCAGTTCCAGTTGTACCAGAGCAACCCCAGCGGTAACTACGGTGGCTGGAAAGCGACCAGCGTGGGTGCCAACAATGCAAGCGCTCAAAGCTTGCTCAAGCAGGATTACAAGGAGGACTGTGATTTGAAGGAGGCTTGCGCCATGGCCGTGAAGGTCTTGAGTAAGACGATGGACTCGACGAAGTTGAGCAGCGAGAAGAGTAAGTGATTTCCCCGGGCCGTAGACTCGTCATTTTATGGCTTGTACGACCTGCATCGCTCAGTCGCAACCTATGCTAACCGGGAATCTTTGTTTTGCTCAGTCGAGTTCGCGACGGTGGGAAGAACACCTGAAGGCAAGATCTACCACCATCTTTGGAACGCCGATGAGATCAATGCTCTGTTGAAGGAACACGGACTGGCCAAGGTCGATGATGAGCCCGAGGCTGGCGAGATCAAATAAATGACTGAATGACAGCTTTCTGCTTTTGAACCAAGATAATATCATTTGTTTTCAGTTGAGCAACCATTTCACCAAGAGATACCGTAGACTTTACAGCCATTCAGAAACATGTAATCTCTGAGAGAGATCTTGCCATCAAATCATGGCACACAAATCAGCCCCTTGAAGCTGCACATGGAGCGCAACTGACGTTGTCCACGGGTGACGTGGCAGGCGGCGATAGCGGACTGACTTTCCGGACAATTCATTGTACGTTTGTCCTCGTGTCTCTGAGGAGGATCCGATCCAGTTCTTCATAGATCTCCGAAGGTGAATGGTCCACGTAGCTTGGGAAGACCTCGTCGATGTCGAGCGCCTGATCAAACGATGGGCTTCCACGAATCCTGGGTACGGCATTTCATTCCCTTAAAATGGACCACGGCCCAAACCTCAGTCTGACTTCTCGTATTGTATCAATTCATGCAAAACCCAGCATGGCCAAACCGGCAGTTCACAACATATTCTGTCGGATGATGACTATATAATAACGGCGCCGGTCCAACACACTCATTCGCTCGATCCATGTTGATCAGGAGCAACTTGAAGCCAGGCGGGCCCACACCCAGAGCACAAGTCAAATGCATTCACGGGGGAACTCAATCGAAGATAAGTGAGAAGACAAATCCAGACGAACTCATACACTGCTCCCATCCAGCATCGTCGGACCAGGCAGTTGACAGACTTGACAAAGGCGACTCTAACCCAGTTTGGAGGGTCATCACGTGGAGATTGCCGAAACGCGGGGTTGGTCGATATTCAGCTCCATATCTATCTCCAAACTCACCGTTCTCCGATTCCTTGAGTGGCTTGCGTTTCTGTATGCAAGGCACTCACATCAGTTTATATGATGTCTTCCGATAGCTAGCACAACATACTGGGCTCAGCTACATTCTTCACCCTTTTCATTGAACAATTGCATTGATGAAATGGCTTATCCTGGCGTTGGCGAGCCGCTCGTCAAGAACACTGGCGCTTATGATGTGGAACTTCTACCAAGGGACGGCGCCCGAAATTGCCAATAATACAGCATTGAAATATTTTGATTGGACCTGATCACTTTTGCTCAGGACTTGCTGCTCGACCCGAAAGATGTCCTCCAACCATTGTGTGGCTGCAGCCTGAAGAAACGTTCCAAATAACAATAGTCGAGTTGACCACACAACATGACACATCGACAGTGAAACCCAGGGGCTAAGCACCAGAAATACACACAGAACTTGGACCGTCGCATAACCAAGAGGGAATCAAAACTAGAAAAAAAAGAAGAAAAAAGAAAAAGGAACATGAAGAATAGAACAACATTTGGGCTCACGACAACCACATCCCATTTTTCACCTCTTCAGATCACATGTTTCCTATGACAATGCTCTCTGTCTCTCCTGCTTCTCCCTTTCCAGCTGGAAGATCTCTTTTTCGAGCTCCATAATAAGCTTCTGACACCGTTCCATAGAAGCTACGAGGGTGCCTCCCTCTCGCTTCCACCGGGTCAATCTGTCCACCTCGGCGCTTCGCCGCCGCTTCTTGGTTTCGATCTTGTCGCAGAGGCGGCATTTCGCATTTTCGCTGAAGGTCTCGTTCACAAGTCGCATGCCGCATGTCTCCCCCGTGCGGTACTCGTAATTGCAACGGTGCGCGAAGTTGGTCCAACTCCAGTCGCCGCATGCAAACTTCTTCTGGTTGTAGAAGCACATCTCTAATCCTTGTCGTCAGCTAATGGTTTTCCAGAGCCGTGATGAAACTCACTCTCCGCTGCTGCAGCTTCCGGTTTCAAGTGTCTGTCTTTTGTTCTATTGGCTCCGCCGAAAGCTCCTGCCGCCGTGCAGAGACTTGATAGGCTAAGCTTGCACAGGACTATTGAAGGTCAAGGGTTGCTTTAGAATTGAAACACCGTTTATCGGCAACGAAGTCTTATTTCGAATGGTTCTTCTTGAGGAAGCAGAGGATGAAACGGTCAATGATTCAGAATTCAAGGAGTGGAAGGCCTCCGTGGCCCTATTTATGTTTCGCCAAAAGCTTTCATGTTACGAGATGGCCAATTATCGTACCATGCCCATCAATTGTCGATCAAATCCAGCTCAGCGTACGATAGCTTATCGACTACGGCATCCTAACACCACTTTCACACACACCCCATCCAGTGATATTGCGGTTGGCTCTGCTGGAATTTCCTTGACTGTGGAGACACGAGACATCCACACCCTGCCTGTTCGGGGCAACTGTAATCACCGGGTGATTCACGAATGCATACGTCCAGCTGTCGTGTTCTTCTCATCCAGCCCGTGCCGAAAATCCCTCATTCGATATGATTGATTTTCTTGCGTCTTTGTCCTTCTAGCTCGGATTGTTGTTGCAGCCTGAGTCGCTCCGTTGATCGTCCCCGCTTCGTCCATGGCTTTCTGCTGCGTACGAAACGGAACTTCAAGAATCAACCAGGCAACCCGCTAGCTGTATCAAAGCTCCTGCATGAGACGGTCGTTTTTACTTTTGTGCCAGCTGTCATGCTGTCCGTCTCAAATCGAACCTTTTTTCCCTTCCCGTTGAACAGCAACCTAACATTTCGGCATTGAGGGGATGGGAAACTACAGATGCCGTTTGAAACGTCAGTGTGATCAACGCCCTCATCACTTAGTCTGGTTTGTTAGATGCCTCCTTCATCAGCAAAGCTGTGGCTACTTGCTTACAGCCAATTAGTTTCACCTACAGTCAATTCTAGTGGCATATACTCTGCAATGGAGTTTGCCGAGAAGGAAGCCGATTCTAGATTGGATCCGCTTCTAATTGCAATTTTTCTTTTTCGATATTCCAGCTAGCTGCTAACATGCCCAATGGGTCAGGGTTCCGCCGTCTGGTTGCAACACTAAGTTTCTTATTCTATTTTGTTGGACACTGATCGATCTTTTGCAGATGGACTGACCCTCGTGCCTGTGACCGTCTCGTATACTCCGCATGCTTCCGTCTGGCCATTCCTTACCAAGAACTTTTTTCCTTCATGGTGGCGAAAGACGCGTCACTGAGAGTCCTCGATTGGCACCTATTGCATCTTTGAACGTGATCCTGGGAGGTGAACATGACTTGCAGTTGCATGACGAGCTCAGAATTCTAAGAGGGACCGCTTCTCTTCAGCTGATCTCCCACATCTGCAGAGGAATAATCCCGCATGTGCCCCCACTCAGGTGCAGGGTTTATCTTCATTTACTTGCTTTACTCCGCTGGAACGATAGGATATCATTTGTGCTCATCAGCCATGGCAGATACCGACTGTGGTACGGTGCACCTACAGTTGAATCCATGCAGCTGCATTAGAGCTCGGAGACTCACTGACGTGGCAGCCTTCGTCTGGCCCAATTGCTCGAGTTTTCAAGTCTGTTGTGCTGATGGAGGACTGTCCTCAACTGAAAACTGATCAGTACACAGCCGGGACGGCGCTGAGGCTGTCAATTTCACTTTGACGCGCCCTCAACGCGGCGAATAGGGGCTCAATATTGGCATATCTCCGCTTGTCCGGACACCCTGGAAAATGATTGCGTGAAAGCTTCTCGCTTGTCTGCCTGTTCCCTTGAGCATCGATCATCGGGTAGTGCGCTCTGGCTCTCTGTACACTCGGCGGACGAGCATAGATCCATGGACTGACTGTGGTTGCCAGCTCAGCAGCTGCCGGTTCCGGCTGACCACCGCCATGATGAAATTACATCGATAACGCGTTGTGCATCAAATTCAGACTTTTTCTCCCGCCCGGTACCAGAGCGCGATTTGCCACCCATCTGCCTCCTTCTCGCAGGCTGTCTTACTTCGGATGTTTTTAGTCCAGCCTCGCCTGTGGCGATTGCCCATTGGAAACAAGGATTTGGGCTCTACGAATCGGGAAAATGACCTTCCTAAAATGGCCGATCCTCATCAAGTATCTCAAAATCCAGGAGATCAATTTTTGGTTGCAACGGCTCGAGAGACTCCAGCTGCATATTATCATGAATTTCGCATATACTTCTTGCGACGTTGAAATTGGATTCTGAGACCCACCCACGCGCACCAATATGCTGGGTTTCTTTGATCCCGTGATCGTAACGTGACCGGCTTCTTCTGCGCTTCTGCGCGTACCTATTCTCTTGCAGTCAACAAATCGAACATGCGAAACGGGTATCTGGGGGATTAAGGTGAGAACGCGCTCTCTGCCGTTTCGAGCTCACGGACCGAGATTGGTTGATTTTCCAAAGCCTATTTAGATAGCGTCAGCGCTCTCTATCCAATGAAGTCCACCAGCTGAGGGGCTGTTCGGGAGGTGCATGCCGCTAAGAGGATCCCTGTCGTGATATCTGGAGCCCATGAGAAACACAGACTAACAGCATTAGTATGGATGGGATCCGGGTCCTCGCATCTGCAAGCTGGCACCTGAAATTGTTCTCCTGCGGGCCTTGGGCTTGATGCTGCCCATGATGCATGCTGCATATTCTAGACCCCTGCTCCTGGCACACACGTCTTGGTCTACTCCAGGTGTCGAATGATGAGAAAGAATATGTTCAGGCTGCGCTGCAACTGCACTTTCCTCTTCGAGTCAGGACATTCTCGAATCACAGCATGAGCAATAACGATCCGGTCTCTATGCATGAAGCAGTCCGGTTGTCCACAACCTGGGCGATGACTCGGTCCTCATTCTATGCAAGGCTTGCGTGAAGATGTTGGACCCCGCGTAGATTCTAGGAACGAAGGTGATCTCAAACTCTGGTACCGAGCTGCACGAGGACTGTGCCCATCACAGTTTGGCAATCTGCCGAGTTTCATTTCTGGTTAATCATGAATGACGTGGCATGCAGTTTGGACGAGCACTGTCGAGACGGACTTGTAGTCTCGAGTGTATCTATCTTCTCCGGCAGTTGTGTCATCCGTACCGGCCATTTTCTTCCCCTGAAAGACTCTCTTTAGGCAAGCTGGAAACAGGCATCTGACTGCGAGATTCACGGGAAATATGACAGACTACATCTTGAGAAGGGCTCTGTAGATGCTTGCAACAAGACAGTCGTGAAGATAATGGAAACCGCGGTGCAAGTCGTCACCTTAGGGCCCGTGACCATACTCAACTAATTAGTGATCCGAGCAAGTCAACCGCTCATTTTTCGGACAAAAACATTAGACATACATTGATTGATTACTATTATGCACAACGCCCCCATAGGTCCGCATCACGTGGCAAGGGAATCTGTTCATTCTCAGCCCCGAGTCTAGTACGTGCATCGATGACGTCAACATGATGGTTGCGAGCGGCGGCATTTGACCTGGTCTTTCCTCTGCCCCAGATCCATTTTCCTTTCTAACATAGATATCTCCATCCTCTTCACTACAGCTTTTCCAGTGCTCTGAGCATGTAAGTAACTTACAATATTCATGGACAACCCGAATTGACTCGCGACAAAGAGCTAAGACTTTCCAGAACTACAACCCCACAAACACCAAGAGCAACGCTTGCAATCGAACCTCTGAGTAGAGCTTCACGCACAAAAGCCCACCCAAAAGCCCTGCTATTAAATCATTCATCGTCACCATGTTGCGCGAAATTACTTCAATCAGCCATCTCAGCCGCAGCGCTGTTTTCCTCCGCCACGGCATCACCACCCCTCAGCTCCGTCGAACCCCCGCACCCCTCGCCGCGGCAGCACTGAACAACAACAACAACAACAACCGCGCGCGAACCTTCCACTCAATGCAGCCGCTTCGCACCTCGCAAGGCCAGCGCGAAGAGATGCAATCCGGCGACCGCAACGTCCTCGATCCGCAGCCCTCCGAGTTCTCCAAAACCGGCACCGACCAGGAGGTCTCCCAGCACGACGCGGCCTTCGACCCCTCCAAGACCTCCCCGGAGAGCGAGATCCAGGCGGCGCAGGATGAGACCCAGCAGAGCGGGAAAGTGAGCAACCCGTTGAATGTTAGCGGTGCGAATAAAGACGTCAGCCATGCGCGGGAGCCGACGGAGGGGGCCCCGGATCGGAATGCGGACCGCGGTGTTTCGAGTAAGCGCGGGCAGACGAAGAAGGGGAAGGAGGTGAATGATTGGAAGAAGAAGTATTAAACAGAGATTGTTCTTTTTAATTTATTGTTTGAAATGCTGAATAGAGCATGTTTTGATGGTTCATGTTTCTTGATTGTATACCGTTGATGGGATGTATGATATTAGTACTGGTTTCCATTAAGAAATATATAATTGCACTTTGAACGCCTACACTGGTTCACAATTCGATCTCCCCATCTTCCGTAGTACAAATACAAGAGCGTACAGCAGTCGAATACACATGATTGAAAGACGCCGACCGACTGAGTTGAGTTCCTTACTTTTCTTTTTGGTGGTTCACTCCTTGCCGTACCGAAGGATATCACTGCCATGCAGCAGCCAAACCTTCTCACTCCCAGCAGGCACATCACCCTCCAGGGCCTTCAAACCCGCATTGACAGCGGCTCGGCCGATAACATCCGCATCCTGAGCCCAACCATCCTTGAGGCTGGAGTGCAGCCTCCCCAGGAAGCCTGCGACGCCGCGCACAACCGCCTCAGCTGGGCGACTCTCCTCGCGCTGGCCACCGATCAGCCCGGGCCGCAGGATGACGGTGCGCTCAAAGCCCAGGGCCTTGACCTCCTCCTCGATCTCGCCCTTCATGCGCGGGTACGCGAAGAATGAGCCCTTGTCAGCGCCCGACGACGAGATGAGAACATACACCTTCACGCCGGCGTCGCGCGCCGCGCGCGCCATCTCCACGTTCAGGCCGTGCTCGATCTTGTACTGGTTCTCGAACCCCCCGGCCGCGCCGCGGGTGGTACCGAAGGCGGACATGAAGATGCTGGGGGTCGGGGTGAGCGACGACAGCTGGGCGGCCCATTTGGAGGTGTCGTCCGAGACGAAGGTGGTCAGTTTCTCCTGCGGCGCGGCCGCGGCTGGTTGCGGGGTGCGGCGCGAGATGGTGTCCACGCGTGCGATGGCCGGGTTTTTGAGCAGGCTGGTGAGAATAAAACTCCCCTAGAGAGTTGTGTTACTATGAAGTGAGAAAGCAACCATCCGAACTTCGGTCTACATCGTGATTGTTTTGGAGCAAAATAGTATCAAGGGAGGGAGACA
Organism: Aspergillus homomorphus CBS 101889; assembly: GCF_003184865.1. Classification (NCBI taxonomy): domain Eukaryota; kingdom Fungi; phylum Ascomycota; class Eurotiomycetes; order Eurotiales; family Aspergillaceae; genus Aspergillus; species Aspergillus homomorphus. The sequence goes on along the minus strand of NW_020291887.1, from coordinate 600,701 downwards.
AGGGCCTTGGCGTAGAGTTCAGAAGAACTTGTTTACATACCACCATCCCGGTAGATCCGAGCAAAGCAACGTTAGCCATGGTACTGACTGTAATCAGTGTTTTTAGGATGTGATCGGCGATAATGTAAAAATCGTGGACTTTGATCTCATGCAGTGCGACTGAAAGGGCATGCGCGGATGACGTTGATTGACCGAGGGATAATACATAATTGCCTCAGGCAGGAAGAACCTCCTCACGTGCTTACAGCCAAATATTAGTAATGCGGGGAAATGCCGAAAGCGGAGATATTCTGCCGTGATCTCCCGCCTCCGATTTTTATCGATAAGAAATTGCGTGATTGCCACTAGCCGGATAGGGCAAGATCCCCTGGGGTTTCTATACGGCGGCGACGGGCTTTTTATTCCCCCCCATTGCCTCCCCTCTTCTCCTCCACTGATTCTCTTCTTGTTTTGTCTTGTTCTTGTCTTCATCTGCGAGCTATTGGGGGTTTGACACCGGTATCCAGACAAGAACTCCTCACAATGGGTGCCTCATCCCCAGCTTTGTCTGCCCTCAGCGGCCCTACCTATGTGACTGCCCAGACGCTCATCCAGCAGGTGGCATACCTCCTCAGCGATAAGATCTTCGCTTACTCTCCTGAGTCATTCGACCTGGATGCTGCTCTCCGTCAGTGGGCTTCCAGCCAGGAGACCAACGCCAATGGCGAATCTCCCGAGTTCAAGTCTTTGGAAACTCGCCAGGGTGCCGGTAACATCGCTCTCGGGTATATCTTCTCTCAAGACTTCGACTTGAAGAAGCGCCACATCCCTCAGGGTATTGTCGCCTCTTCGGCTACCCTCCCCTACATGCGCGCCGCCTTGGAGCAACTATCCCTGCTCTACTCAGTGGCTAGTCCTGTGGCTGCCCATGTTGCTGCCGTCGACTATTCTGGCGAAGAGGGCCTTGTCTCCGACTATGCCACTGCCCTCTCCCTCGCCGAGGAACTTGGTTTGGGCCTGGTGTCCAGCGCCTCTGCCCACGAATCGCAGCACATGGCCCTCCTGACCACGCTGCTTGCCTCTGTTCTGCCTTCCGTTCACATCTATGACGGTGTCCGCGTTGGCCGGGAGCACACTCGTGTCATCGACATCCTCGACCAAGCTGGTCTTGCTCGCACATACGAATCTGTCCGTAAGACACTTGAAGACTCCCGCAGCCGTCATCTCGACAACCAGGGCAAGCTTTTGGAGCTCCTTCAGTCCTTGAACGGTGAGCTCGGAACCGACTATGGTCTTTTCGAGTACCACGGTCATGCCGAGCCCGTCTCCGTTCTGGTGGCTTTCGGTACAATTGAGGCATCCCTCACTGCTCAGATTGCCCGCTCCCTTTCCAAGGACGGTGTGCGTGTCGGTGTCATCAACGTCCGTGTCTACCGCCCCTTTGTCGAAGAAGAGTTCTTGCGCGTGCTGCCCAAGTCCGTCAAGACGGTCGGTGTTCTGGGACAAGTCTCCAACGAGCAGGCTGTTCAGGAACAAGGTGTTCGTTCGGCCCTCTATGAGGACGTCCTTGCTGCCCTCACTTTTGCCACCGACCGTGAGCAGACCCCTACTTGCGTCGACATCAAGTACCCCCGCGCTCAGCGTTGGGACCTGATCAACACCGCCGCCGCGTTCCAGCTTATTCACGAGAAGCCTATTGTTCAGGCCGGTGCTGAGACCGAGCCTCTTCAGCTTCTGGACCCATCCGCTGTCCAGGAGTACTCCTTCTGGGACACTGACAACTCCGCGGGTGGTGATGTCGCAACTGTCCTCTCTCAAGCTTTGGCTGCCGATTCTGCCAGCAATGTTACTACCAGCAAGGCTCACGACAACCTGATCCAGGGTGGAGTTGTCCGCGTCGATATCCGCAAGAGTTCCAAGATTTTGGATGCTCCTTATGCCGTCACTGCCGCTGACACCACCTACGTCGGCGACATCAAATTGTTGGGAGATATCGACGTGGTTGCCTCCGTCAAGACCGGCGGCAAGATCATTGTCAACGCACCTGGCGCTAAGGATGACGAGCTGGAGAAGAAGTTGCCTGTGTCTTTCAGACAAGCGATTGCCGAGCGCGGAGTCTCCCTTTACTTCGTTGATCCTTCCGCTGCCGGAGAGTCTGTCGCCGAGTCCGCTGTTCTTCAGGTCGCCTTCTTACGTGTGGCCCTGCCCTCTCAAGAGTCGGTTGGCATCAAGAAGCTGGCCTCAATCGTCGACAATGCCAATGCTTTGGAGACTGTCAGCAAGGACCTCGAGAAGGTCCTTCGCCAGATCGAAGTTCCTGAGTCCTGGATGACCCCCGAGGAGGGATCTCAGGTTCCTCAGTTGCCCAAGGACATCTCTCCCAACAGCTTCGCTGCATTCGACAAGGAGGAGAGCGAGCCTGCTTCCTACCTCAAGAACTGGGAGGCCGCCGCCAAGGGCCTGGCCTTCAAGGAGGCCTACGGTACCCAGACTGTTCTCCGTCCTGACCTTGCTACCAAGACGTTCACCGTTCATGTCAAGGAGAACAGACGGCTGACTCCCGTGACTTATGACCGTAACATTTTCCACATCGAGTTCGATCTTGGCGATTCTGGCCTCAAGTACGACATTGGCGAGGCACTTGGCGTCCACGCCGAGAACGACGCCAACGATGTTCTGGAGTTCATCCAGTTTTACGGTCTCAACGCCGATGACATCGTTGAGGTGCCCAGCCGTGAAGACCCCGCCGTTCTCGAGAACCGCACCGTCTACCAGGCGCTGGTCCAGAACCTTGACATCTTCGGTCGCCCTCCCAAGCGCTTCTACGAAGCCCTTGCCGAATTCGCCAGCGATGAGAAGGAGAAGATCGACCTCCGCACCCTCGGTGGCCCCGAAGGAGCTGTCGAGTTCAAGCGCCGCGCCGAGGTCGACACTGTCAGCTTTGCCGACATTCTCCTGGAATACCCCTCGGCCCACCCTGACTTCCACGACCTGATCCGCATCGTCGGCCCCATGAAGCGTCGCGAGTACTCGATCGCCTCGTGCCAGAAGGTGACCCCCACCACCGTGGCTCTTATGATCGTCGCCGTGACCTGGACCGACCCGCGTGGCCGGGACCGCTTCGGCCAGGCGACTCGCTATCTGAGCCGCCTGCAGCCTGGCACGCCTGTCACCGTCAGCGTCAAGTCCAGTGTGATGAAGCTGCCGCCCAAGTCCACGCAGCCGCTGATCATGGCCGGTCTGGGAACCGGTCTTGCGCCCTTCCGTGCCTTTGTCCAGCACCGCGCTCTCGAGAAGGCCCAAGGCAAGGAGATCGGTGCTGTCCTGCTGTACATGGGCTCCCGCCACCAGCGCGAGGAGTACTGCTACGGTGAGGAGTGGGAGGCCTACCAGGCGGCCGGGGTCATCACCGTCCTCGGTCGCGCCTTCTCTCGCGACCAGCCCGAGAAGATCTACATCCAGGACCGCATGCGCCAGACCCTGCCCGAGATCGTCCAGGCCTACATCCGCGAGGAGGGTGCCTTTTACCTGTGCGGTCCCACGTGGCCCGTGCCCGACGTTACCGCCGTCCTCGAGGAAGCCATCGCCATCGAGGCGAAGAACCAGGGCAAGAAGGTCGAGCCCCACAAGGAGATCGAGAAGCTCAAGGACGAGGAACGGTACGTCCTCGAAGTGTACTAGATTTCTGTTGACGATAGGTAATGGTTGGCGGAGAGGGGGGATTGTAAAAAGGATGATGCGCTGTCTTGTACATTTTCAATCACACACGAGGGTCACCTGATGACACGGCCGGCCCCTCCTGTTTGAGTTTAGCGCTTCCGTTGTATTTAGAACATCCAATAGTATTTAGTTTGGATAGACTTGCCGACTTCCAGTAGAAGGCAATTAATACTTTATTTACTTCTTCTGCATCATGCTGTCAAAGTGTAAATGCCAGATTATAGCCATCATTGTTTATCAGCAGCACCGCTGGTCGTCTCCTCTCAGACGTGAGGCAGTCGACCTTGGAGCTTTTGCCAGCCAGACAGACGTTTGAACGACATCAGTAACCCCCCAGCAGTCCCGAGTCAACAAGCAGTAAACTCGCGATACGTACCTTCTGCCTTAACCCACAGGGATATCGACAAGGATGGGGACCTGTGGTACAGTTTTCGGCAAGGGATTCGGCTAGTTTGATGGCTGTTTTGCGGGCTTTGGGGGGGGGGAGGAGTTATTAGGGTTTTAGCTTGAATTTCCCTGAGGGTTGGTGTTTGCTTGGGGGCTGTATTGAGGCGTGTAGATTGGGGCTTAATTATGGTTGGTTTATTACCTTATTTTATCGAGGGCCGTGAATTTGCGTTGTATGATATATGTTAGATAAGTAAGGTAGGGGCTATAGCTCGTCTGGTATTGAAATACCTTGCAATCATATATTACTGCCCACAACTTGATCTGGTAGTTATTGCTGGGATGCAAGTGATGGTTTCAATCGCTTCCACTGTGGTGCCCGCCCCTTGGCCATTCCAGGCTTTCTCCTAGTTGGTGAAGCTGGGATCTGGATGGTGATGAGCCGGTCGCCCTCATACCAAGCACTCCTGGGTACTTGATACCCGGCGCATGCTACGATCATTGCCTTGATTGCTTTGCTCGTATAACGATGCTGAATAATCTCTGATAAGACGGCCACCAATTTCTCTGTACCATTTGTGCCCGTTCCCTCTGCGACAAGGAAGCAACCATCTACTTGCGCGAGAGCAGTCGAAAACAGCTCCCAAAGTGCCTCCTCGCGGTCACTGGTATCGTTTCTGTCTGGTAGAATGTCGATGGATTGAGGAATGGCACCAGCGCGGAAGCATTGGCTGATTAAAGACTCCAATATACTGACGATGTTGGTTTGTGGGTGGACTGGAGTCGAACAGAGGCCATGGATCACGGTATACGGGGTGGTCGACCGAAGAAAGTTCGTCAGTTCCATAGCCAGATCTACGGCCCGGGGGTGCGCAATTGCGCTTGCCGTTTGGCAGACCAGGAGTGTGGAGCCAGATGCGGCTCCTGCCCATACTTGCAAGGAATGCAGAATCGTGGGCAAGTTTTTAGGCCACGGGTTCCAGAACTGGCGTCGTCTTGCCAGAGCGTGCCGCATGATAGATTCTGACTCCGGTGGTGTGATTCGTCCCCAATGCTCGGTGATTTGAAATTTCACCTTCTGTGCCAGGCAATGGCCTGTCGAGGATGCTGCTGCAGCAAGAGCAGTCAGCGATATCGATGGCGGCTTGTCCGTACCTGATAGACAGTATTGTGCGGGAATGCTGTTTAAAAGGATACGCGGAGATTTGACATTGCTAAGACCCTTAAAGTAAGACAGGAGAACTTTAGCGTATGCTGCAGCAGCGGCAGCGGCGTACTCCTGCCATATCTTATTCTTGTGAGCATCTGCATAGTCGCAGATGCCGCGAATAACCAGACAAGGAATCGTGTTCATCACCCCGGCTGCCTCCATCTCCAAGCAGAGAATATGATAACGTTCTCCCAATTGATCACGAATCCTTGAGCTCTTGACGACCTGATTACCTGATCCGATAATTCCGTAGAAGATTCGGGGATAGTCAGAGCGACGCTCTGAGCGTTCAGCCAGCGGGCAGTCATACCCCCCGGAACCCTTATCGTAGGATACCTCGTGTATGGTGTCTGACTGATGCAGAACGTCATTCTCGAGTCCAGGACTATGATACGAGGAATTTCGCGTCGCAACTTGTTGCATAAAGACTCGAAGAAAATCTGGAGGAAGAGTATCATCGGATGTGAGATTGATGATTGCTTCCGTCAGAACGCGCGGCGGCCGAGTCAATAACCCAGTTGCTTTGAAGGTGTCATCCGCCGTGGCCTTCCCCAAATCATACTGAATCACACCGGGGTGTGTATCCGTAGGTAGACTGACGACCACGTCCCCCAAGCGAACATCGTTCTCTGGAGAGGGAACGCCACCCCCTCTACCTATCAGTAGACAAAACTGAAGAGCAGGAAAGCTGCGGCTCATATTTGTTGCAACATCGGCTGCAGAGTTCGTGCCATATTCGCCTTGTGGGAGACAAGCGGCGACGACATCATGGTGGCCGATCCGTCCAAAGACATAGCTATTCGTGTCGTGAGGATCGAGGCCGACCGGGTCTTGATGTCGGTGGTCGAACAGTGCTCGTACGGCGTAGAGCTCTTTTGGCAATGCAGAGACCAGTCCAACGGTGTATCTTTCCTGACACATAGCCACCTGTAGCACTAGGAAGGGAAGGAAACCTCGCTTGTATGACAGGACCTTTGACGTGTTCACCTGATTGATGCTCCTCCCTGCAGGTTAGACGGAGTTCGTTCGCAAGGCTAGCCGGAGCCTTGCGCCCCTCCTGCACAGTTCCATCCCCACACCTGGTTTAGAAAAGATGAGCTTATCAGGCTTTTTCCGTCAGTCCTTCGAAGAGTCTCAACCAGGTCAGAACCCGATTTGTGCATTGTTCACTGAACCGCGCCAGACGAGCTTCTCAAACGACGATTTGAGCATTCTCACGGGGAGACCAGGAACCGAGGCAGGCATCTAAACCAACTGCCATGAAGCGACAGATCAACACCCTCGACTCTTCCAATCAACCAGACATTGTAATAAAGAGGCGAGAACGAGGAGAAGACTCGAAGGATATTCTCACCAGCACACAGTCAAAACCAGAACTGGAAGTGCATAGCCATGAAGCCGTCAATCAGCGTATAAGGGAAGCGAACTCTCAAATTGAGGCCCAGGACGCGCTCAAGCAATGGTCGAACCCACAAAAGTGGTGCGTGATCCATCGGGTACACTGTAAGAAAGAGGCCGATTCTTCTGGAGGAGATATCGAGGCCTTCCATTATCTGGACCCACCAAGATGGTATGCTGGTATTACAGAACACGAGTTACTGGCAGGCATCAAGCCCATTGTTGATGTGAGATCATACCTCGAGCAAAACCCGGATCTCTATTTCATTGTTTTCCGGGACTATGGCAGGAATAAGCCCGACGGAAGCCACTTTTCCACAGTAGGCGAACTGCATCCGCGTCCGTCCGAGGATGGTTATCCCTTGCCGTGTATGGAGTCGGCATTGCTTGTCCATCCAGTTCTCGTTGAGGTTATGAATCGCTTCTTGCAGGCACTTCCGCCAAACAATGGAATTTCGTTTAGTTTAGGGAAATCATGGCCTCGAGAGCTACAGGCACCATACCTGGAAATTTATCATCACTGGCAGAAGTTTTGTTCTACGGCAGAGTCGCTTCCTGAGCGCATAAGAGGTCCGTGGACGACATTTGTGGATTATGTGCGAGCGGCCTTCCACCCAGAATATGCGCAGGTACAGACCTAGATTGAGCAAGGCGTGGTGTGTCCCAGATTTCTCAAGTATCTTATCAAACCCGGAGACATCCTTCATTGCCCAGGTCACGAGATAGTCGAGGCCGTCCAAGCGCGAACGGCACTGTTTGAGTCAGAAGATCACCTATTTAAGAAAATTCTTTCTTTGCAGTATGATGAGACCGAGACCGAGAGTGGTGCATTGTATCCAAACCGGCGGCGACAGTGTCAACGACTATCGTGGTTCATTGAGATCTCGTACTGGTCACTTGGTACATCTTTCCATTGTAAGCACCAAGTTCAGCGACTAACCACTGGAGGCGATATTGAAGAAACGGTTCCCATTGTCTCCCTGGATTTTTACCCTCTGCGGTTCGCAGGCCCGAGTATCGAGAAGAGACTCCTTGACCGGGGAACTTCCTTCTGGAAATTTTGCCAGGATAAATACTATGTGGAGTATTCCGATGACTTCAAGGTCCACGCATGGAGCAACATCAGACCGAGATATATGATTGATCATTTCGCCTACCACCGAATGCATGAGAGTCAACCGGAAGATGATTCAATGGCGACCAGCAGCCTCACCTCCCATGACCTCTCTCAGGACCTCTCCCAGGACCAATGTCCCGACCATCCTTTTCCTCTACTACTACCCCGAACTGTGAAAGGGTACGGTTTCACTGAAAAGAGATGGGTTGACCTGGAGGTAGATCGAATTAGCGACACGCAGTGGAACACGCAGGTATTCGAGAGCCTAGTTTTAGAAGAGCCGACAAAAGACCTACTCGAGGCACTTCTGAAGAGTCCGCTCAGCCTTGAAGCCTCCACGGATTTAATCCCGGGAAAAGGCGACGGGCTCGTCATTCTACTCCATGGCGGGCCCGGCACAGGGAAGACCTTCACCGCGGAAGGGTTGGCTGACTATGCGCGCAGACCACTTTTACGGATTACATGCGGAGACATTGGCACCAAACCGGTCGATGTGGAGAGATACCTGGAGAAGATGCTGCGGCTGGGTCGTACCTGGGGCTGCGTGATCCTGCTAGACGAGGCAGACGTTTTCCTCAAGGAAAGGACACTTTCTGACCTTGAGCGCAACGCGCTAGTCTCTGTCTTTCTCCGCGTTCTCGAGCATTTTGACGGCATCTTGATTCTGGCCTCAACGCGTGTCGGCCACTTTGACGAAGCATTCCGCTCGCGCATCCGGCTCGCTCTCCACTACCAGAGCCCGGGCCCCGAACAACGCCATCAGATCTGGTCGAATCTCTTCAAGCATCTGCGCACGTTAGAGGACTGTAGTATGGACTTTGACGATCTTGTTCTTCACATCAACGACCTTAGCACGTACGAGATGAACGGACGACAGATCCGTAATGCGATCACGACCGCTCGGCAGCTCGCAGAGTTAAAGAAAAAGAGGCTGAATTACGGCTTCATCAAGAAAGTGATCGCGACGACTGGTCAATTTGATCGATACCTGCAAGGGGTGAAGCAACTGGAATCCCTGCAAGAAGGGACGGTGGACAATACAATTGCCGGAGAGGCAGGTACGAGGTGAATGGTAAGATGCATCAAGAAAGAACGGAGCTCCACTTATTAGCTTTCCGGAACCCTTTTCCGCATCCGCAAGACTAAGCCCATTAAACAAAAGCCGTCATCATCTTTTGTAAATCTATGGGGTATATCTGCTGTATCTTTTCTAGATCTTCTTCTCCCCTGACTATATCGTAGCACCCACCTGCGAAAAATGCGAATCCAGCTTCGTCTAGCCAAAGAGAAGCAAACATCCGTAGACACGAACAATTATCAACATGAAAGACATCGTAATGGAGCATATACACGAAATCAACCAAATACTCCCCTCCCCAAAAAGGCACGCTCATGCCCGACCCATAGCTCCCAGTTTTGTCTTTCCATAAGCTCCACCCTTCTCCTTCCTTAACTCCAAAGCCCGCCGATACGGAGGCGCCGTAGGCGGCTGCACCGGATCGAGGCTGACATGATCCGGAGGCAAAGCGTACGAGGCATCCGAGTCCCACGCGGAGAGATCACCGCAGGCGATAAACCGAGGGATCCAGCGGTTCTCGACGGCGAACTTCTCAGAAAGGGGTTTATAAGCCAACGGTTCCGGAACAGCAGAGGCCAATGACTCGGGGTGGAGCAGCCGCGCGGTGTCATTGAGCGTGGTGTTGGCAGGGGCCGGATGGTTCACCTGCACTGATGTCGCGTGTACACCTGGTGTCTCGTCCGAAACCTCGACGGCTACGTTACCGGCAGCCGTAGGAGCCGTAACCGCTACACCGCCGAAGACGGGGTTCTTGAGCGCCTCCATACCCTTTAGTCCGTCGTGGATGGACGGGGGGATGAAGCCCTCGCAAACCACAAAGGCTTCCAAACTGCTCGCGCGACTACTCCGTGGCTTGGCCACGCTGACCTTCTCGAACACGGTGCGGAGCTGGGCGTAGAGGAGATCGACGTCCCGGCCGCGAAAGATCTTGGCGACAAATTTGCCGCCGGGGCGGAGGACGCCGAGGGCGAGGTTGAGAGCGGAGTATAGGAGTTGTGATTGGATGTAGATGTCCAGGTCGTGGAGGCCGGTCACGTCGGGAGCGCCGTCGGAGATGACTAGGTCGACGGGATGAGGGGGTCGGAGAGCGGTCGGGGTGGGAGACGTAGAAGAGGAGGTTGTGTTCGAAGAGTCGGTGGTTGTGGATTCGTAGGCTTCGGGGTCCAGGGCCCGGAGGAGGAGAGGGATGGTGGAGGGGTGAGTGATGTCGGCTTTGAGGGTCGTGATGCCCTCCAAGGGAGCCATCGGCTGCAGATCGATAGAGACAATCTTGACGTTTTTGCGCGGCTTCAATTCTTCATTTGTTGTCGTTCCATCGTCATTCGCGGCTTGCGACTCGCTGCTGCTATCGTTCTGAATCCGCTCCAGGGCTTCCTTCTCCCGGCGCTTCTTCTCGACCCAAGCGCGGCGCCCGAAGCTCTCACCCTTGATCAACACCCGACTCAACACTTGACTCCAACTGCCGGGGGCGGCGCACAGATCGACGACGCGGGTCACTTTCTCCGGGTTCTCGTGCTCGAATAGGTCGAACTGCTCGTCGATCTGGATCAACTTGAAGGCGGAGCGGGCGCGCCAATTCTGCTCCTTGGCCAGGCGGTAGTAAGCATCGCGCTTATCCTTGGAAGATTTACCCATGCTGACAGATAAGGGAAGGCCGGGTAATGCAATTGAGGTGAGGTGGGAAGTGTCAAGCCAGCGCCGGCAATGGAGGGGAAATCGGCGGAATTTCTTTCGGTCGTCTCTCGCATGTGGGGCGGCGATAAGATTCCCAAGGCGGCCGTTTTCTGCCGCTTTTTTTTCTTTCCGCAGGTTTCGCAGGCCACGCTCCCTTTATCACTTTCTCCATTGTCGTGGCTTTCCGGTGTTCGCTGAGGTCACTTGTTGTCTGATAAATAGCGTCGCCGCGATTAATCATGGGTCAGAAACGGCAACGCGATGCCAAGGGCGCGGATGCCCAGGCGAAGAAGCAGAAGAAGAACGCCAATGCGGACGCCGACAGCGGTGTTGTCACCGTGAATGACCTCAACTGGAAGGAGGTCGCGCTACCCGACCGGATGGAGGATGCCGGAGGATTCTTCGGCTTGGAGGAAATCGACGGTGTGGAGGTCGTCAAGGGAAGCGGTGAGATCAGATTCAAGGTATATTCCCGAGCTGGCGTTCATAGCTCAGAAAGAAACTGACCTTGGCAGGCTGCGGCTGGCAAACCGGGCAAGTCGATTCTGAAGAAAAAGACCGCAGAGGAGCAAGAGGAAGAAGCCAAGTTCGACGACGAGTGGGCCGGGTTCAGCGATAACGAGACCACGGACAAGCCCGAGCCCCCAACTACGGACGAGCCGAACGGCGAACAAGACGAGACCGCGGCCCCAGCGAAGGACAAAAAGCAGGAAATCAAGGACAAGAGAAAAGAGAAGAGAGACAAGAAGCGTCAGGAGGCCAAAGAAGCAAGGAAGCAGAAGGCCGAGCCGAAACAAAAGGGTACCCCGAATCAAGAGGACAAAAGCATCAAGTCCGGTCTCTCCTTTGCAGCTCTCGAGGATGAGGAAGACGATAATGGTGTTGATATCTCTGAATGGGAGACTTTGGGGCTTTCTCCGGAGGTGCTCACCGGTCTTTCCAAGATGAATTTCTCTACGCCCACTCTGGTTCAGAAGTCCTGCATTCCTCCGATTCTGGACGGTCATGACGTGGTAGGAAAGGCATCGACGGGTTCCGGAAAGACCTTGGCTTTTGGTATCCCGATTCTTGAGCACTATCTAGAGAACAAGCGCACGCAACTACGCAATGGCAGCCAAAAGAAGAAGGAAGACACGGATCCTATCGCTCTTATCCTTTCGCCCACTCGCGAACTCGCCCATCAGTTGGCAAAGCATATTGGTGATTTGATTCAGCAAGCACCGGGTGCCAATGCGCGTATCGCCCTCCTTACCGGAGGTCTGTCTTTGCAGAAACAGCAGCGCGTATTGACCGGTGCAGATATCGTCATCGGTACGCCTGGTCGAGTATGGGAGGTTATGAGCACGGGCCAGGGCATGATCCGCAAGATGCAGCGTATCAAGTTCCTTGTGATTGACGAGGCTGACAGACTGCTCAGTGAAGGTCATTTCAAGGAAGCGAACGAGATTATCACTACTCTTGACCGCGTGGTGGATGGAGACTTCGACACCGAAGAGAAAGAAGAGAAGGGAGAAGACAAGATGGAGAGACAGACCCTGGTGTTCTCCGCAACTTTCCATCGGGATCTGCAACAGAAACTTGCTGGTAAAGGACGTTGGTCAGGAGGCGATATTATGGACAAGAAGGAGTCCATGGAATATCTTCTGCAGAAGCTGAACTTCCGGGAAGAGAAGCCCAAGTTCATTGATGTGAACCCTGTCTCGCAGATGGCAGAAGGCCTTAAGGAAGGAATTGTTGAATGCGCGGCGATGGAAAAGGTAAGAATGAATGACAATATCATGTATGAATTCCGCTAACTTGAGGATTCAGGACCTCTTCCTCTACACGCTACTTCTCTACCACCCCAAGCACCGCACCCTGGTCTTTACCAATTCCATCTCGGCTGTTCGTCGTCTCACACAGTTCCTTCAGAATCTCCAACTCCCCGCTCTGGCCCTTCACTCCTCGATGGCGCAAAAGGCACGTCTGCGTTCCGTGGAACGCTTCTCGTCTCCCACCTCCGACCCCAGCTCGATCCTAGTAGCCACCGACGTTGCCGCGCGTGGTCTCGATATCAAGGGAATCGACTTCGTCATCCACTACCATGCTCCCCGCGCCGCCGACACTTACGTACACCGTTCCGGACGTACGGCTCGTGCCGGTGCCTCTGGAAAGAGTGTTCTCATCTGTTCACCCGAGGAGATGCAGGGTGTCATCCGTCTGGCGGCCAAGGTGCACGCCAACATGGCAAATGGCAAGAAGGTGCCTCTCGAATCTCTAGAGCTAGATCGCCGGGTTGTCGGCCGTGTCAAGCCTCGAGTCAAGCTGGCAGCTAAAATCGCGGACTCCACCATTGCCAAAGAGAAGATCTCCGCCGAGGACAACTGGCTACGGAACGCCGCAGAAGACCTAGGCGTTGAATACGATAGTGAGGAATTCGACGAGTCTGCGGGTCGGGGTCGGGGCCGTGGTCGCGGCCGTCAGGAACGGCAGCGCAAGGCTGGAGAGGTCAGCAAGGGTGAGATGGCGAGCATGAGGGCGGAGCTGAGGGAGTTGCTGTCGCAGCGCGTGAACGTGGGAGTGAGTGAGCGGTATCTCACGTCGGGACGGGTCGATGTCGAGGCCTTGCTGCGTGGCGAGGGCAATAGTTCGTTCTTGGGGCAGGTGGATGCGCTGCAGTTCTGATCAAGGTCAAAATCATAATGTATATAGACATGTACAGTTTCGTCATATACAGGTGCTGGCTATGCTCTCGTTTATATTATCCCTTACACTGGTCTTTGAAACATCCTTGGATGTTCTTCTGCTTGAAATAGAGAGCCGTTCACCACGTAAGAGAATAGCTATGGAATGGAGAAGAAGACACGAATTCACTGGAATATGCCTCGCTTATTGAATAAAGAGTGTTTAATGTCAAAACATAGTCTATTAGATTTTGGGGACCTCAATTGTCTCCAACTCGTCTCCATCTCCACAGTTATCGATAATCACCATTCAATTTGATTGAAGGTTGATAAGACATAATGGCATGAATAGAAATGAAATATCAGCAGTTCAGCTGGATTGAGCTTGAAGTCGATAGTGGAGACCTGACTTGGTAGCTAGTAGTTGGATATCCTGTAAGCTGAACGGTCAGCCGTGGCCAAAGGGCGGGCCATTGTACAGTACATGCAGTACAGAATGGCTGCTTCCACTATCGACAAGCCAGGGTCTTCATCTCTTCTGGCACTTCATCTAACCACAAACTCATCTACCTTCATGAGAACTGGTTAAAGAAGCTGTCTTGCCGCGAGCTGAGTCCAGCCTCAGCGCAACGCCGTGGCGGACTGACTTGCAAAGTGTCACGTTTCTTAGCAAGTAGCTTCAGGGCGTTGCAGACTCGCACCAGAGGCAGCCGCTTTTCAGTTACGTGCGGAACGCGCGGCATTCGATGATGTGGAGGTTGGTTCATGCAGCGTTCGGCTGGATACAGATGCAGTTTCTGTCGCCTAAATACAGCCGTCGCACCGGCCACTATGGCCGCAGCATAGAGAATCGCTCCCATATCCTCTTTGAGGTCATCAATGGGATACGCGCCGCGTGCCGCAGCGACTTCCAGATCGGCCTGCGAGTCTCAATGGAGCGGTACGGATACGGCGTGTCCCTGGTGGAGATGCGCGAGGTTGTAGCTCGGGCGCTCCGCTCCGTGAGCAGTCCATTGACTATCTTGACCTCGCTGTCTGGGATTATCGGAAGCCGGCGGCGGAAGAGCCGTATTTCGGCCGTTCCCTGCTAAGCGTCTTCACAGAACTACCGCGTGGGGAAGTGCGTGTCGGTACGTCCGGACATATCATGGTTGCGCAGCAGGCAGCGGATGCGTTGGATGCCGGCTGTGACTTTGTGATGATTGGCAAGGCGGCTATTCTTGACCCAGACTTGCCTCGCCATGTTGAGATGAATCATTCGTATCGTGCGCCGGCGTTACCGGTGACGAGTCAAGACTTGAGGGGCTCTGGACTAAGTAGACGACTTATCGATTACATGAGAACTCGGGAAGGCTTCGTTTTGGTTGCTTGAAGAGATGGTGGCATGAAAGTCCGAGGTCATTATTGTCATTATGTACTTGGATGCCGCGTTCGTGGAGAGCGAGCATATAGATTATGTCTGTACCTCGAATTCTTGGGATGTTCATTCTTTTTCGTTGATTCGTTGGCGTGTTAAATTGGTGCATAAGACATGGGATAGAGCAGCTATGTGGGTGGATATCGCGGATTGATTGCATATATCATGAGAGATAATCCCAGATTTAGTTATGGTAGATCTTGAGGAGTAAGCAATCGATTAAGTCCTGAGTGAGCGTTGACGAACTTCGCCGATTCACCCTTTCGATAATGAATTGAGCATGTCTATGTACATCACTGTACTCCTCGCCTTTATCCTGTCAGGAATGGTCTTACTGATAGTGCTACAACACTTTGAAATGGTCTAGTCGTGTCCATGGTTCTTTCTCGACATAATCAAAGCTGAAGTAGGCTAAGCATCTCACAACAAAGGCAGCGCCAACAATCTTGATAAATAATCCTTCAAGATTGAACCTGGAGGAGATTCAGAAGGCCAAGGCCATGCTGGATGTGCATGGGCTTTGAGTCGGCCGGATCTGCTGCGGTGATACGCGGGAGAAGAAGCAGGTGCATGTTGAAAATGGGGAACGGCTGCGTTGTTGTAGTGTGTTTGAATTGTGATAGTATGAATAGTGAAGTTAGAGATGTATTCTCAAATCTCGAATGACACGGTCCTATTGTACTCCATCTTCATAAGCAGATTTGCTGATCAGTGATAGACACTTGTTAACTCAAATCTTACCATAATACGTCAGTCAGTCAGCCGCCGCTGAAGAACATTCATTCACCTCATCTACTTCTCCGCCCACTTGCGATGCCGAACCGAGACCCGCCTCACTCGGAATTCGGGCCAGATGTGGATCTCCCCTGCAAGGTTCATTGGCGGTTTCCACCCGCAGCATCGGGTCGATTCCACGTGGGCTTACCGAGATGGGAAGCAAGATCCACTCCGATGAACCGGTTGGGATGGAGGCTTTTTCTTCCTTTTTTCTTTCCGCAAGATAGATCTTCACAAGCTATACACCACGAGAAGACGGACGTGTCTGGAAGGTACGTACAGCCTAGCTCAGCCCAGCGCATCGCATCGCCATCGCACGATACAGATCAGCATATCCTCAACTCACTCCTTATCCCCCATTCTCGCAATCAGATAAGAAAGACCGAACAGCAAAACCAGAGTCATCGCAGTTAAACTGCTACCAGAGTCAACCCACGAATACACCTTACACTCGTCCCCAAAACACACATACGCCCGTCAAACCACTTCAAAAGCAAAGCACAGCGCACCACCACCGATCGATCAAAATGTCCCACCTCCCGCGCCTCAGACCCCTAACCCGGCTCCTATCCCAGCCCCGAGGCTACAACAACCTCCCATCCCTCCCAACCCTCGCAACCCAGACTCAGATCCAAAAACAAACACAAAGCCGGCCCCTCCGCACCGCACCCTCAACTTCGGCTTCCGCAACAGCAACAGCAACAGCAACAGCAACGACCCCGGAACATGCACCCGCATACCACCACCTCCCTCCAACCCACAACCACGGCCACAGCCACGGCCACAACCACCCCCAATCCCCAGACCAACAAGCAGAAGCAGAAGCAAAAATCGCAAAAGCCCTCGAAACCCACCCGCTAACACAACGCCTCCGCGCCTCAAAAACCTACACAGAGACCCGCCCCCACCTCTCGATGCACCAGACGCACCGCGCAAACCACTTCGTAGCGGGTACCCTGTCGGGCGCGAACAAGGTGACCGTGCCGCCGTACGTGTTCACGCGGATGAAGTGCGGTAGCAGCCCTACTTCCCAATTCTCATCCCAGACCACAACTCAGACCACCGGCGCAAGCCAAACCCAAGGCCAAGCGGAGACAATCTCCCTCTTCCACCTAGGCAGCACGCTCAACGGACACCCGGGGTACGTGCACGGCGGCCTACTGACTGTGATGTTCGATGAGACGTTCGCGCGGTGCGTGGCGGGCTCGTTTGGGAGCGGGGTGGGGATGACGGCGAATCTGAGTGTGGATTTCCGGGCACCGGCGCGGCCGGATTCCGTTTATGTGCTGCGGGCGGAGACGGTGCGGGTTGAGGGGCGGAAGGCTTGGGTGCAGGGGTCTTTGAGGGTTCTGTCTCCTTCACAGAAGAAGGAAGGGCAAGGGGAGATGGAGGAGGAGGAGGGCACCTTGGTGGCGGAGGCGAGGGCGTTGTTTGTTGAGCCTAAGTTTGCGCAGGTAAGCATTCCCCTTCGGAGTTGGTTTGTGTAGGCGTTGGAGGTTGGGACTGGGAGCTTGAAGAAAGATGGCTAACTTCTCACCTAGTCAATGGTGCCGTTGTATCGGAATTGAAGACCCCCTTCTGGGAGTGGTTGCTGAAGACCACTCATGGTTGATAGAGTTGGTGCAATACCCACCAACGAGTGCGATAATACCCGGCGTTATCTTATACTCAGAATAGATATAGACATAGACTACACAGATAGACATAGATCTCAACATATTGAACCCATTGTAGCAACTGACTACACACCTGCTTATCATCACAATCGGCATATTTGCATTTCTATCTAAATCGGACCAATACGGAGCATTACCTCCAGGCAACTCCTTTTCCCGTCAAAATACACATGCGAAGTCACTCGGACCCAGAAATGCTCACTGAGAAAAGAAAGAATAGAACACATGCAGTTGGTCCGGGTCATTTTCCATCAACAAACCAATCCCTGCTGTATCGAACAATACGCTAGCTTTTGAGCCTCACGTAACGCTAGCACCCGCCTATGAGAGGTGGAAAGCGCCCTGACCTTCCTTGATGGCAACAGACAGCCGCTCGCGAAGCCTGTCCAGACTGCTGTAGTCGGGAAGCTTCAGGTAGTTGACACAGGTCATGACGCTGGGCAGGTAGTCGTCGGGAGTGTACGGCGGTTCGCTGGGCCGGCAGACCACGGTAAAGATCGGTGTGAGACTCTTGAAGCCTATAAAGTACATACACGTTAGCAGTGGATCAGCATAACCAGTCAGTGAGATCTCTTACCACCAATCGGCAGTTTGGGGCTGCCCGTCACAAACTGCAAGAAGTCACGTCGTTGTTGCGGGTTCAGCTCGCTCATCGTCTGCAGCAGGTTTCGCACGCTCCGACTATCCATGTTGAAGCCATGGTCGGCTTTGATCGAGTCCATCAGAGCTAGAATCAGGGTTAGCAAGCCGCTTCGACAGTATGTTGGCGATAACCTACTCTCAATAGTCCAATCCTCCTCGGCGCGGCCGAATAGCATGACCAGTTCCTTGGGGGTGAATGTCCGCAGAGCCGAGTAAGGGAAGACCTGGGAGAAACCAGCTCGGAAGGCCTCGACTTGACGTTGAACACCACTGCCCAAGGTCATATCCACCACCCGGTCCACGTACTGATCCACATTGTCAATCAACACCGGGATGTTAGAGCCATCCTTAATCAGCTCAATGGCCGGATAGCCTGGCAGGGTGAAATCCAGGCTTAGATCTTCAACGTTGACCCCGCCAATCTCAACCGCTTGGAGAGCCTGGGATTTCTGAGCGGCCGACAATCCCCTGTCTTCCTCGATCGCCTTCTTCGCATTGGCAAAGCGCTTCAGAAACAACAGAGAATTGGCCAGATCCTGGTCGACGGCCTTCACAGTCCCAAGCGACGGCGCGACGGAAGACGAGCTATCGGCGATACGGAAGAAGGCAGGGTTGAACGAGATGTCGATGATTCGAGAGTCGAGCATTGAACGGGCAACAAACTTTCCGAGGATCTTGAACAGGTGCAGCTGTTTCTTGCCGGCTTCCGACGCGGCTTGGGCCTCACTCATGGGTGCGGGGAACAGGCCGCGCTGGCCAAAGGCGTACTCTTCGCCGCTAAGGCAGTCATTCTCCCTCCAGATCTTGAGCTTCTTCTTCGAGAATTCCTTCGACACCGTGGAGTAGAACTCGAGCGTAGGGCCCAAGCCGGTGCCGACTTCCTCGAAGTATTCGACCTCCAATACGCTAGGCGACGACCCGTAGAGCTCCATCACCTTCATGGCGGACTCCAGAATACGGGTTCTGGAGATTCTCACCTTTTGCCGCTGCAATCGTCCGAGGATGGGCCGATCATCGCGTCGGCTATCATTGCGGTTATCGTCTCCATTTTGTGAGTTGTGCCACCTCATCATCGCGCGCGAATAGCCAAATGCGGTGGATTGGAGGAACAAGTGCCGCGTCTCAAACGGAAACAGGAAAGGGAAGAGACGAGCAAGGTCTTCGCTCCAGGTCGGCAGGCAGCTGCTCGCCACGATGAGGGGCTCTTCCAATTGACGGTTGAGCTTAGCGGTCAGCTTAGTGTTAATGAATTGCGCCAGCGGCTCAGGCTTCAGCGCAACCAGCTCTTTAGTTTCTGCAACGATATCATCAAGAGTGGCATTCATCTCATGCAAGACACGCAGCAGCTGAAGGATTCTCGCTGTCGTGGGGCCTTGGCTGAGAGAGGCCGGCATCTCCTCACCCTCCGCTTGACCAGCGGCGCTAGACCCTCCCTGGGCAATGGTGGAGGGCTCTGGAGGTGGAGGACCTGGAACTCGTCGAAACTTGACTGTATGGATCGCTGACCAAACGTTCTTTACGCTCGGATCGACCTGTTGACGATTGTGATGCACTGCACGGTATATGGTAGTATCGCTAGACACAGGGTGATCATCAATGCTAAACTCGATGTGCCAGTCGGTAGGAGTCGAGGCCATGGCAGCTGCATATGAAGAAAATGGCCGGCCTGCTGTGGCCAAGGAGCTGCCAGACGAAGGATTCGGAGCGGGTCCTGGCGCCGACGTTGATGATTTGGAAGCTGGTGTTTGCGATGGTGTGGCCACGCGGGTGCCGTCTTCTTTGCGAGCCGTGACCTTGCCGGAAGATGCAACCTCCATGTTGACTGCAGTAGGGTCATGAGCATTGTCGTCAGAAAGGTCTTCATCAAGATCGTCCACGATGGCGTTCAACTCTTCGTCGTCACCATCATCTTCATGGTCTTCGTCGTCGCTCATTTGTCGTTCGTCTGCGCATTCGAGTGGCTCATTGTCATGCTCGCTTTCGGCAGCGGCCTCCGGACGTCCGAACCGTCTAGACCTCGACTCGGACTCAGTCGCACCCGTGAGGGTTTCTCGGGGGCGAGATGTGTTACTCGTACCAGTCGACGTTCGGGGCAGCTGGGGGCTATCGCTGCTGGCGTTATCTCCACTAGCCAGATGCTCACGAAGCCGGGCTGCATTCGCATTGGCAAGCTGCGCAAGGATCGATTCGTGGTTACGAGACAGTCTTGGTCGATCGGTCAAGCTGATTCTCGGATGCAAAAAGTCATCCAAGGCTTTGAAGGTTGCAATGGCATGGATCGACACCATGATGTTGCGGTAGGTTCGAGGTATGTCCGAGTCATCATCTGCTACAAGCTTCAATCGAAGCTGCTTCCCAAGCATGTACGCGGCGTTGCTACGCGTGTTCTCGAGTGAGTTGTGGCTGACGGTGGTGACCTCGAAGTGCTCAGTCCTGCTGAGCAAATCCTGCAATTTTTGAATGAGCACACTGAAGGGGGTGGTTGCGGTACTCTGGCTCTGAGCCTTCTCTGAAATGGTCGACCCCATGAAGGCTTGCAGAAAAGCGGCGCGGGCCTCGCGCATGGATGAGGCTGAATACAGTAAGCACAGATCAGCAGGCAAGGGGCAAGTCGCTTACATTGAAAATCCCCGAAAACACCTAGGAGCACCTGGATGATACCAGAGTTCAGCAATTCGGAACTGGTGATACTCTCCAATGCATCGCCGTCGAAGTACGTCGCCAGTTTTTTGAATAAGGAGAGGCCTTCATCATCACCGTCGCCCGAATAGCAGGCCTCGATATCCGAAGCGAGGCTCTGCAGTTCTTTGAGGATCTCTAGGGCTTTGTCTCGCATATCTTTGCCCTGGCTAGCTTCGTACTGGCTGACAAATCCCTGGGCGTTGTGGGTAACGAGATCTTTCAAGGCATTGGCGATCTTAGTAGCGACAAGTTGGCCAGAAGCAGAAGACGAGGTTTCAGACATGTCGTCATTATCATCCTCGTCATCCTGCTCATCATAGTCGTCTTCGCCTTCGTCGTCATCTTGTCCATCCTCATCATCTGAGCCTACAACAGAAGCATCCTTGGCGGGGACTGCCGCGGCGGGTTTCTCCTCCTTAGATGCGTCCTGCGTAGTTGAGGCGCCGCCACTTTGCTTCTCCTGCTTGTTCGTGGACAATGGCTCCTGGGCAAGCTTGAAAATTTCCGAGATAACGCCTTCGCGGTGGAATTGATGCCGATAGACGTGTTCCAGTCGTATGAAAAGAAGTTCTGCGCATCGAATGGCGTGCGACACCAGAGTGGGGTGATCGTTCTGGGAAAGAATAGCTGCCAAGAAAGACGCATACGGCACCGTCTTCAGAGCATCCTCGATGAGCCCGACATCCAGGTTGTGGAGCATCTTGAGTTGGGCTGTAAGAACCTTTTGGCGGACTTCCAGGTTGACAGTGCTAGAGTAAGCATCGGTCAGTGTTGGCAGGAGTATCATAGCGAAGCGCTTCAGTTCCGTCTTGCATCCCAACAACAACTCGCGCCGTTGCTCAGCAGACTCCTGCGCCTTAGGAAGCTTAGATGCGCCGCTGACGCCGATCAACCCTTCTAACTGGGGAACATGCCGACTGGGCACAGTGGGCAAGATTTCACAGATAACATTCAGAGTCTCGAGGACCTGTTCCTTGGGGCGATGGATCAATGCTTGCATGACCAGGACACTGTCCATTCTCACGGCCGTGTCACCCAAATTGGCTGGAGGAGATACACCGGTCAGGATTTGATATAAAGTGTCAACCACGTCCATTTTGAGCAACTCGACAGACAACTTCGGGCTGGCTCTCGACACGATTGCTAGAACACGCAGGAACTGAGTGTGGATATGCGGTCCGATGAGGTTGGTGGTTCCCGGCAAGAGCAGTCGAAGCACAGCTTTCAGCATGGCGGGTTCGATCAGCTCCTCCAGCTTCTCCGGCTTGTGTTTGTAGCTCTCGACAATTCGCGAGACGCATAGACAACCTTGCTCCACCACCTTCTGGTCATTGCTCGAAAGCACATTGAGAAGAATTGGCATTACATCTCGAACCACAGGAAAGGAGTCGTGGGGCAGGTTGCGGCAGCAATTGGCTGCTGTTGTCACAGCCGTACGTTGCGTGCTCGTAGGGAAGAAATCGAGGTAAGTCAAACAAGCTGTCAATCCGCCCTCGCGCACGATGGAAGCCGGGAAGTCGACCGAGATCTTCGCTAGAGTCTAAGGCAATACCTGGTTAGCGCACAATCATCAGAAGGGCGAAACACTACTTACGCTAAGAGCTTGCTCGGCCAGGTCGATGAACTGAATGTCGAGGAGTTTCTGGCACAAGACCGGAACAGCCCCGCCATATACAACATTAGCCACTGAGCCACGCAGGGCCTCCATCAGGTTAGCCAAGCAGCGACATGCAAGCAGCATAATCTCCGGGTTCTCCTCGCCGAAATCGTTCGGTTGCATCAGAGCGACCAACTCCTTCACGTATGGGTCCGGCGAGAACTGACCCGACAGGTTGTCCTCGTTTGAAACCAACAGAAGGTCCGACAGCTCCTGCAGGGCGATGAGCTGGATGGACGGGTCGTCCTTCATCCTCAAATTATTCAGGATGTCGCGCAAGCGCGAAGACATGCCGGACATCATACCGGTCAGGGCCCGCAGGGTGCTCTGAAGACCTAGATGACCTCGAGCCCCGAACAGACTGTTGTGGAAGAGGTCCGCATCGTCGTCATCGTCGTCATCGTCGTCGTCCTCGTCCAGGGCCGATGGAATGGTGCCTTCATGGTCATCACTAATCGGAGGGGATTCGTGTTCTTCTTCCATCTGCTCCTGCTCCTCCAGATCCTCTTCGGCCTCTCTCATGAGAACATCGGAGTCAGTTTTGGGAGAACGCTTCTTCTGCCGGGGGGCCGGAGACTGAGTGGTCGGGGTACGATCTGTGGTAGGGGCAGTGTCAGTCCTCGTTCTTCGCTCTTGCTCACTACCAGCTCCGCCCTTACCCTCTGATCTTCCGCTCTTATTAGACTTTCGTCGGGATGGAGGCGAGACGTGAGCCTTTGACGATTCCTCCGTGGGTCGCGAGGATGAACTACAAGGATATGCCGTCAGTATATTCTCTGTGATACAAACGCGATCCTAGGTCTGGCTCACCCCGGTTGGGACATAGTCGCTGGACGATGGCGTGTGCCGCGACGGTGGGCCGCAGTGGAAGCCGCTTGGGGTGCTGGCGGGGTAGAAGACGCCGCACGCCGCTGTCGTTTGCTCTTCCGAGGGGTGGAGGAGGGATTCGCTTGTTCGGAGGTTCCCACAGACTGATCAGGACGGGGGGCCTTGCGCTTCCGAATCGACGCCGGACCAGCGGCGGGATTTGTAGGAGAGGAACCGGCGCTGGTAGACGGGTGAGGTTCTGCAGCGTGTCTCGCAGCAGAACGAGTGACCCTGGAGGACATGAGAAGGGATTCACTTCCAGGAAATGATGAAAGGTGATGCGGGTTGTGGAGTGAACAGGAGAATAGGGCCGTAATGACGGTGCAGGAAGGAGGATTTTAAAACTATAGCGGCCGTCGGATCAAGCGAACCGACACGGGGTCGACGGACTCGGCCACATGCACAGCTCGTCGGCACCCCTCCGCGGATACCGCTATACTAGCTGTGAGGATGTATTGCAGCTTGCGGAAGTCACTAGTCGCGAGGAACAGGGGGGGAAATCCAGGACTGAGATCCAGACGCCAGAAACGATAGAGAAAAGTGACGGCGAGAGGGATCAAAAAGGGCAATAGAAGTGTGATATGTACCTGGCGGCAGAGGTGGAGAGTTCAGCGGAGGGAAGAGCGGAAGCGTCCTCTAGAGGGTCCTGGCGGTGAGAATTGGGCCTTTGTTTGGCCATATGTCGATTGCTAACCAGAGCTAGATACGGAGGGCTCGCTCGTCAATCGACGCCGTTCAACCCGCCATCCGTCACTGTCGGAACTGTTGACCGTGAGTGAATGAGAGGTCCGGGGTGGGTGGGCGATGGACTGGGTATCCGTGGACGATCCGGGGTGTGAGTTTCGGTGAGAGCCGATCGGGTGGATTGAAGTGATGGGGGGAAGACAAGGAGTTCAACAGGATGGGGAGAGAATAGAAGAAAAAAGACGTGTAGGTAGGAGACTGTAAGTGGAAGTCACACAGGGAAGAAGATGTTGGAGAGCAAGAGAGAAATGCAAGAGAGCGAGAGGGAGTTGATGGATGAAGTCGGGGGTGACGGCAAGGTGGAAATGGAATGGATGGGGGGAAGAGGGAAGATCGATTGACGTGGTGGTGCCGGGCGGTGATGGCAGTTCGGACACCCACAGACTACCAAAGTGCAACTATATCACCCTCGCCGCCTTGACCAGACATATTCATGCCGCTGCACAGCAGTCCAAGATCTAGGCCTGATGTTCATGGTGAGGTCAGTTCCAGTTGTTGCTGGTATTCATCGGTATCCATTGTTGCTGACTCGACACTCCAAGGGCAACCGAGACCGATCGCTACTAACATAACCATCTCTCACGAGATCAGTACTACATGACGATAATCATCGTGTCGATGGCCAGACTGCATGTAGAACTGAACGAAGAAGTACGCTTGGTTATTGCCCATCTGCAAGACATTTAATAGCTGTCCGTGTCAATCTAGGATGATATCGAGGTCAATAAGGCGGGTCTCGAGCTTATCGACACCTAAGCCTGTGCCCGATATACTTCCGATCATCTTCTGAGCTATGTATGGATCTAGAATCCCTCACAATCCTTTACGGTCGCTCAACCCCACGATTCTCTAATTGCCTCCTCGTCATCACTTCACCTACGAGCCACCGCCTACATTACGCAGACTCATAGCTCTACTGCCTCTGAAGCACGCAATCCGACCCCGAGCGCACCTGAGTTCATCGTACCGGAAGACGCAAGGGGCAGCCATGCGGATGACTGCATCAGCGCGCGGGGTCCTTATCGCCCGCATTGGCTGTGGAGATAGATGTAGCCTCATTCTTGGTGTCCCTACCGAAACTCAGTCTTGCATGGGATATCTCATTGCGACCGTCGCCATAGCTCTAATCGTGGCTGGTTGCTGATATCCCTTACAGGGAAGGTGACCGATGTGACCGATGCCGGAGATCTAAGCAGCAAGGGTAGTCAACTAGTACACTGGCTTTGGGTCCAAGAAGACGAGACATGACCAGGATCATCAAAGTAGGAAGATGCATCTGGCAAGATAATGACAAGAGGCGACCACCAGTCAGGATCTTGTGAAGAATAAGAATAAGACTGAGGGGCTGCAGAGTAATGCATGGGGTACGATGTAGGTACTGTACGACTACCTACAGAGAGGATGTGCAATTCGGAGAAACAAAGTGGGGGAAGTTCCCCTCAGTAAGTATTCAACTTAGTCCGCTCGGGGAATGAATGCCCTCCTCATTCAGTTCGAACTTCGGAGGAATCGCTGCCTAGAAACAGGCCGATGTCCGAGGATTGTACGCAGAAAGATACCTGTAGGCAGCAAACAGGCCCCAAGGGAGAACTACAGCCATAAGAAATCAAGTATTTAACTACAATCATTTATAAAGAGCACCCTCCAGCTCAATCGATCTCATAACAAACACCGAACTCTCGCGTGTGCCCTCCTTATCAAAACCAACTCCAAACCCCCCGCGGCGAAATCTCCCCAATTGGGAACCGAGGATCACATCATCACGAGTTGCTCACACCGAGCGACCGACTTGGTCTTTTTTTTTTTTTCGCAGTGCCATCGGTTTTCCCCGCCCCGCCGCCGGTTTTTGAACTCCTTTCCCCCACGCTGACTAAATCGCCTTTACTTTGCGCCGCCGCCCGCATTCATCCATCCATCATCCATCATCCATCCTCCATCCATCCATCCATCCATCCATCCACAGTATTCCAGTTTATCCTACCTCAATCAATCTCAGCACAACTCTTCTCCCGTCCCTTCCAGTCTATCCCACTATACCCCCAGTCCTCCACCAAAACCAAACGCATCCATCCAAGAAGACACCGCATCCATACAGACAGACGTACCCGCGCCATTCAACCAAATCCACCAACCAAACCCGCTCTCATCCGCGAGAGCACACACCCACAACATGACCGACACCAGCACGATGCCAGGCACAGGGGACGACGTACTGGGCACGCCCCCACCGCTACCCCCCGCCCCAATGCAAGACTACACGTTCCCGGAGCACCGCCTGAAGCGGCGAATGGACGACCCGGAGAAGACGCCGTTGCTGCTGGTAGCGTGCGGGTCGTTCTCGCCGATCACGTACCTGCACCTGCGGATGTTCGAGATGGCCGCCGACTACGTGAAGTTCAGCACCGAGTTTGAGATCGTCGGCGGGTATCTGTCGCCGGTGTCGGACGCCTACCGCAAAGCTGGGTTGGCGAATGCGGAGCATCGGTATGCGTTTCCAACTACACTCTCCTAAACCAAAAAGATAGAGAAGAGACGACGAAGCTAACACACATATCTAGAGTGGCGATGTGCCAGCTAGCTGTGGATCAAACCTCCGACTGGCTCATGGTGGATACCTGGGAGCCCACGCAAAAGGAATACCAGCCCACGGCCGTGGTGCTGGACCACTTCGACCACGAGATCAACACCGTTCGCCAGGGCATCGAGGCCGGTAGCGACGGTACACGCAAGCCCATCCAGATCGCCCTGCTGGCCGGCGCGGATCTGGTCCACACCATGTCTACGCCGGGTGTCTGGAGCGAGAAGGATCTCGATCACATTCTCGGGAAATACGGCGTATGTCCTCCGGCTCACCACCAACCGCTAAATCAAAACTAACTTTACATTAGACCTTCATCGTCGAACGCAGCGGAACAGACATCGATGAGGCCCTCGCCGCCCTCCAAACCTGGAAGAAGAATATCCATGTCATCCAGCAACTCATCCAGAATGACGTCAGCAGCACCAAGATTCGCCTTTTCCTGCGTCGCGACATGAGCGTCCGATACTTGATCCCCGTCCCCGTCATCCACTACATCGAGCAGCACAATCTTTACAAGGATGACGGGACTGCCGCGGCGGCGACGGCGTCTGACAAGGGGAACAGCCGGCAGGACCCGGGTTCCTCAGGATGAACATGAACTCCGGGGTCCCCCACCACCAAAACGTTTGAGTCATACACCCTGGCATCTTAACCGTTCTCCTCATCCAATTAGAAGACGGCAAGACCATAAAGATGGAGACGGGCGGGGAAATGAGAAAAGAAGAGACAGCTGCACGACGACTTCACCACCCAGCGGGCCGGCCTCGCCTTCCCGTCATCTTGCCCTTGCTCACGTCCTCGCATCTGCCCTTAGATCCGCTCAGTGGTGTACCTCTCCCGCCGCACCTATCGCTATCCCTCTTCATCCGTCTCCTGATCAAAAGCGCCCGGAGCACGGGCATAGTGTACGATGAACGATCCACAAAAGAGGGGAGCGAAGTGAGCAAAACTCCCGGGTAATGATTGCACGTGTACCGAACCTCCTCACGACGAGCGAGTCAAAGTGTTCTCAGATCCCTGTTGCCCCATGCCGTTTCTTCATTCATTTTTTTTTCCAACGCAATTGGGACTTGGCCTTTTGTTTTCATCCTCTATCAGAGGCGTTCTGATGCAACTGTCACGATTAATGCGTTGTGTTCTCTGTTCGTGTTTCGTTTGTCCTCAAAGATACCATTCATACATACCATAGAGTCATCTAATACCATCATCCTTCTCTTTTTCCTTTTCTGTTGTTCGTCACACTGATCAAGCAGTTTCGCGCTGTAGGCGACACGCAATAGAGAGTGTTGTCGTTGCCAGCATCATGACTCCCTTGAAAGCAGAATATAAATACCAGGCATAGACTGGTGTCGTTTCTCGCTTCATAAACCCATGAAAGCAGAGTATCAAGACCCGTGCTGGCAGCACAACCAACGGCTATGTCATGTATGTAATCTGTGTCCTGAGATTAAATATGTGCATAGATAAGAAACAATGATAGGGAACCGAGGTCCCCCAGGTTTAATCCTTCGGGTATAATAATAACGACGAAATCTAAAAGAACATGAGAGGTACCCCAATGACGAGGTTTAATATGTAAAGCATCCAAAGCAGGCTTCCTTTACACAGAGTTTGCAAGATTAGTGTCGCCCTTCCTCTCGAACGCGAAAAGCGAGTTGCATATAGACATCATGCATGCATGCAGAGAAACATATCGACAATAATATGCATCGCAAAGAAAAAATAGCTCAAAGAGGATATAGATCACAATTATGACAAAATATCACAGAGAAGAGAGGTCGAAGAAGGCAAGAAGCAGAAGGGGAAAAAAACCCAAGGTATTTATAATCCATGAATACCCAAACATCAGTCGTATACATCGTCGCCAGATTTTGATCTTGCCATGAGGACCTTGCGGACACAAAGGCAAGAAGGAAATAGCACAGCTAATCATCACAGTCATTCCAGAGATCCTCGGCCTCAATCACGCCCAGACACTCGTCATCATGCATCAGTGCGATAACAACCACCGGCGTACTGGCGGAGGCATTCGCCTCGGACGCCAGTCGGCGGGCGTCATCGATGGTGCTGGAGCTGGGGATTTGAAGCCAGTCCTTGCGAGACACGCTGAAGGGGAGGCCCAGGTCGACGAACGACGATACATGCATATCCACGTAGTTGCTCTGGGAAAGGAAGCGCAGGTGTCGGGGAGGAATAATCTCCGATGGGGACAAGAAGACCCATGATTTTGCGTGAGGGTGTTGGATGGCTGTAAGGAGAATGTCCAAGAGCCGGATCTTACCGGATGCAGAGACCTTGGGGATCTGATCAAGGGAAGTCAACATATCAGCAACGCGTGGTCGCTGGCTGCCCTTGCTGTCCGTCTGGGGGAACGAGGCGATGGACTGCTGGGTTGGCATGTAATCGGATGGAGTGGAGGTACTAGAAGCCGAGGACATGCTCATTGGCGTCAAAGCCATGGAAGCAGCCCCAATGGCACCGCCTGGGTGATAACTCTTGAAGATCTCGGCCGGACCCCGCCCGGGCGTGGTGTGCAGTCGTCGAGCCGTGGCGATAGCCAGTGCATCTCCCAGCGACAGAGCTACCGTGGTGGACGACGTAGGAGCACTCACGCCGATCGAGGACTCTTCATCCTCGTGAATTGGGGCGGGTAGAAGTATCCCCATATTTGAAGGGTGGAAGGACAAAAGAGGGCAGGTAGACGGGTGCATGTGGGAGGTGATGGCTATCACCGGAACAGTAGACGGGATATGGGGGAGCAGCAGTAGAAGTTCCGGGGTACGCCCGGAAAAGGAAATCAACAAAAGGGTATCATGCTGAAGGACGGCGCATGGTTAGCCAGACACTATTTTGGAAGAATTCGGATTATCTTACTGGTCGAATCATGCCAAGGTCGCCATGGAGGGCTTCTGTCGGATGCAAAAAAGCACTGTATATTCCGAGACTGTTCATGGTGGCCTCCAACTTCTGGGCGATTTTGCCACTCTTGCCCACACCGCAGCAGACTAGTTTTCCACCATGGTGAATGGTGCGCACGATCTGGCTCACGGCGCGCACGAGGTGTTCCTGGGCGAGAGCATCGGTCTGGTAGATCTGCTCCAGGTGCGCCAAGGCCGCCCGCTCGGTGGAAATGACCTGGATGGCGGTCGATACTGCGCCGGAGGTGACCTTAGCAGCCGAAAGGGCAAGATCCGAGGGGTCCGGAGGAGTCATGGAGAGGAGGAAATCATCGTGAGCGGCGGGAGATGCGTGGGAGAGCGGCGTGGCGGCGGGAGAGAGCGGGACGGGGAAATGCTGCTTGAGATGCCCCATCATTGCGGTAGCATTCTCTGACTGCTTGCTGAAAGAAAAGGCTGTGCAAAGACGAACAACCGCGTCTTCTCCCAGGAAGAAGCCTGGGAAAAGAGAACCCAGACAAAAGCCAGTAGAGAGAAAAGAGGGGAATCGGAATCGGAGGTGGGGGGAAGAAGAGGAGAAAGAGAGAGAGGGAGGGGAGGAAGAGAAAGAAAAATGCGGAGGGGCGAAAGAGGGACCGGAAGAGGCACAGCTTCAGATAACAGCCCGGCCCGGAAATGTTGTCGCGTCGGAGATTAGACTAGCCAGAACAGAAAATGATCCGGAGAGAAAATAGCGCCTAGATACGATAGACTAACCTGCAGGCAGAGAGAGAGATTGGAGATTCAGCAGAGTAACCCCGCCACGATGCAGTGAGCCAGTCAATTGTCCCGATGAGGGCATTCCTTCCATCGGCTGGTCGTCCGAATCAGCCGCTATCACACCATTGCCGCGGATGTTGAGTCTATCTCTAGGCAGTGCACGGATCCTACTACTTGAGGATTAATAATAATAATAATACATTGTCAGATATACCCAATGTTACAGTTACATGCCCCCCCACCCCCAAAACCCCTGCTCTGCCCAACTCTAATATTTATGTTCAATTCAACGGCTTGATCCCCTTGTGAATCGCCGCAATGCCGCCCGTGAGATTCTCGAACCCGCGGCCGGGGATCATAAACCCAGCCTTCTGGATCATCCCGCGGAACTCCTCCTGGCTGGGGAATTGCTCGATACTCTCGACGAGGTACTGGTAACTCTCACGGTCGCCGGCGACCAACTGGCCGATGAGGGGGATGGCGCTGAAGCTCCACTGCTTGTAGACGGCGTTGAAGAGGGCGTTATCGACCTTGCTGAACTCCATGCAGGCGAAGACACCGCCGGGCTTGAGCACGCGGAACGCCTCGTTCAGGGCGGCCTGCTTGTCGGTGAAGTTGCGGATGCCGAAGACCACGGTGTACAAATCCACCGAGTTGCTGGGGATGGAGGGCATGCTCTGGGCGTTGCCCTCCATGAAGTCCAGGCGATTTGTGTTGTAGTAGGGAGTCTGGATGCTGCGCTTCTTGCCCTCCGCCAGCATGTCCGGGTTGATGTCCGCGATCGTCACCCGCGTCGCCGTGTCGTGGTTGATGTTGGTCGCGTGGTCCAGCATGCGGAACGCGATGTCGCCCGTCCCGCCGGCGATATCGAGGATGTTCCAGCCGCGGCCGGCCGCGTCGTGGTCGCGCGAGGGCAGCGCCGACCCCGGGTTTAGCGTGCGCACAAAGTGGTCCTTCCACAGCCGATGAATGCCCAGCGACATCATGTCGTTCATCACATCGTAGGACGAGGCAACCGAGCTGAACACGGTTTTCACTAGAAAGTACGGAATGCAATCAGTAACTGTGGCAGCAAGCCCGTAAGCTGGGTAGAGAGTCGGCAATCTTACCCATGGACTCCTTCTGCGACTCCGGGACATTCTGGAAGCCGAAATGCGTGAAGCGCTCATCGTCGGCGTTCGGCTTGGGCGGTTGAGCCTGGGCTTGTCGTGTGCAGGAAAAGCAACGGTAGGGCGTCTCGGGCACGGCCAATCGCCGTCTTGTTTGAGTTTGCAAGCTCCTCCAGAGAGATCGAGACGACATGATGGTGGTAATGGAGTGTGGAATGTTGAGCTGGGCCGAAGGAAGGGAGAAGATTCGCGTGGAGATCGAGAGATCCGCCCGGGGCGGAATTCTGCGATAACGTGCTGCCTGAGGCACGCAGAAAGTGCTGCCTTCTTCCGTTCCGCCCGCCGCCGCTTCTTATCTTCGGCCGTCACCACAGGCTGGATCTTCGTTGGGCTCAATTCCAATCTTAGCAATTAATTAGACCAGTCTCTTGAGGCAGTCTTTTGAAAACTGCGCCCCTTATTCGTTCAAATCTCCTGTTCGAGCTCTGAAAAGAAACCGGTTATATCCTTTCCAACTTAGACAATTATTGCGATATGATATACTTTGACATATGCTCCTTCAACACATCACCGAACGATCAGGTTCCCTGATACCATCATATGTGAGCCTTAGGACAATTCCCCCTTAAAGAACCTCACAACTGCCCCCAACCACACATTTCACCTTCAAATCCCCCTCCGCCACACTTTCCCCGACCCAAAACACGACGCCATCCCCAGCAACCGGCACCCGCCAATCCTGCACCGCAACATCCCAAATACTCAAGTCCTTACGCGTCACGCTCAACTTGACTACTTCACTCGCCCCGGGTGCCAGGGTTCCAGTCTTCGCAAACGCCCGCAGCTGTCTCTGGGGTGTATCCACGCCCAGCACCGCCTCGCCAGGTAACTGCACGTACAACTGCACGACAGCCCTCCCACTCCGCCTACCGGCGTTGGTAACTGTGACCGCGACCTCAAACGCCGTGTCAAACAGCGCAGGGTTACCGCCCTGTCCGCCTCCGGCGCGCGGGGCGGGCTGCGGCGTGGTGGAGTAACCGGAAGGGTATGAGTAGGTAGTGGTGTTGGTGATCTTCTCGGGGTCATCGAGGTACGGGTACAGGTATCGCCAGATGCGATCCAGGGTGCTGGGCCATGCGACCTCATTCGGGTCGGGAATGGTTGTGGGGTAGGTTGGCACGGAGGCCTTGCTTGATCTTGCGGCGGGAAATCCGGTGCTTAGTTCGGTGACGGTGGTGAGAGCAGGGGAGGAATACTTGAAGGTCGTGTACGATAGGCCGTATCCGAAGGGGTAGCGGGGGGTGATGTTTGCTTTGAGGAAGTAGCGGTAGTCGATATACAGTCCTTCGTCGAACCAGTCTTGGATCTGGGAAAAGAGAGGTTGAGAGGTGATGATGTTCATGGAGGACGGGTAGTTGGATGCCGAGGTGGGGATGGTGTAGGGCAGGTGGCCGCTTGGGCTGGTGTCGCCGTAGAGGATGTCGGTGAGTGAATACCCGGCCGCTTGGCCGGGGAGGTGAGCGATGAGCACCGCTTTGACGCTGGGGAGGTCGATGAACGACTCGAGCAGGATCGGGCCGACGGTGTGGATGACCACGACCACCGTGGAGAACTTGGCTGCAGCGGCCTGCACGAGCGCATTGCCGTTGTGCCACGCATTAAAGCCTGCGTTGGTGCGGTCCCCTGGGTTGGACTCTACGGTGATGTAGTTCTCGCCGGAATCCGCATTGATGAAGACAACGGCGATGTCGGAGGGGGATGGCGTGGCCAAGTTGGCGGGGAAGCTGTCAGTCAGGTAGAAAGTCGTCGTGTTGGAGGTAGTGACGTTGGCGATGGCTTCCTGCGGCGTGACGAGGGATGGGAGGCGTGAAGTACCGCTTCCCCAACCCATGGTTAGGACGCCCTGGTCGCAGCCCATATCACTGCAGGAATTGAGGCCTGACTTGTTGGGACCAGCGTCGGTGCCGAAGACTTTGAGGGAGGCGCTACGTTTGAGGGGCAAGGTGCCGTTCTCGTTCTTGAGGAGAGTGATGGCGTCCCGAGCAATGGCGTGCGCCGTGATGTTATGGTTGCCTTGCACGTCGACAAATTGATTGACGACACCCGTGGGGGAGAAGAGGGCACCCGGATACAGAGGACCGGTCTTGTCGAGGGTGTTGGTAGAGAAATTGGGCAGAGGGTAATCCTTGTCCTGGCCCATCTGATACCAGGTAGCCACGATCCGAGTCACCTTGGAAGGGCTTAGCATAAAAGCAGCAACGAGAACGAAAGAATCATACCATATCATTGAGCCGATCCAATGGAACAGTTCCGTTGAGTATCGCTGTTGATAATTCCGATCCCCAGTACGCAGTCCCCAGCAAAGGGATGCGACCATCGCCCGGCATGGCCATATCAAGTCCGGCTAGGGCAGAAGAAACGCCTCCCTGCTGAGCGAGCCAGTCGGTCATGACAAAGCCTTGAAAGCCCAGCTCGTCCTTGAGGATGCCGTTAATAAGCATGCTGTTCTGGCTGCTTGCAGAGCGGTTCACCTGTGCTCGTCAGCCTAGTAAATTTCTGCGCTCATCCAGACAGACTCACATCATTGTACGCCGTCATTACAGAGCCCACTCCGGCCCTCACTCCCTCCGCGAATGGCCACAGATACAATTCATGCAGAGTACGATCGTCGATATTGGATGAATAACCTTGGGTCAGCGCCGTGGTCTCGCGATACATCTCCTGCTCATTGCCGATATAATGTTTCAAGCAGGCGATCGCACCAGTGCTTTGCATGCCCTGGATCGTCATTGCGCCACCGATCGCCTGCAGCGTGGGATCAGCCCCGAAGCCTTCCCAGCCGCGTCCACCCAGTGGCTTCCTAAACATCGGCCCGACCACGGGGCCTAGGAGGACATTCACACCCTTCCCGCGAGCTTCTTCGCCCAGCTCCACCCCACGCTGATACATCAGGTCCTTGTCCCAGGTGGCCCCGACCGTCACTCCAGGAGGGAATGCGGTGTTGTGGTCTGAGTTCCGGATACCCAGAGGGGAGTCCTGGAGACAGAGGTTTGGTATGCCGAAGCGGAGTGCGCTTCCTGTCTGACCGACACAGGGACCCATGTACATTCCGGTGCCGGTGGTGAGGTTGACCTTCTCAGCGAGGGTCATGTTGCTCACCACGGCTTGGGCTTTGGCGTATGCGGCGCTCCATTCGGAGATCCACCCCCCAGGCGGGGTCGGGTAGTAGGGGGGCGAGTAGGCTTCGGCATCATCACGGCGATGGTGGTCGGCTGCAAAGTATCCCGGAAGGAGAAGAGCTAGAAGAGAAAGATGTTGCCAGACAGGAATCATTGTCGATGTCTTAGAGCCAGAGTACGAGGGCATACAGAGAAGCCGCGCAGCAACCAACAAGAACCGACAGGGTTGCCAAAGATATAACTATCAATTCTTCGTAGGCTCAAATCTAGTCAGGGGCATTCGGTCACAAGGCCTTCCCCATGAAGAGTCTATGCGACCTATACATATCATGACATATGAAAACTGCGAGTCAACGCCAATCATATTGCAGAACATTGCTGTTGACATTTTGAATTCAGCGATCCTTTCTGAATGAACAAGTGATTCAAAGGCCTCTGAGCAGTAGTCTACAGGGATTCCGAGTATTAGACTGCATGAGTTGCATGAGCAGACCGAGGCAATGCGCGTTGCTTGCTGAAAATAGCAGCCGTCCGCGCCATTCCGCGCCCAACAAGGGATGAGGTCCGGTGGCTGATCCACGGTCTATTTGTGGTGGCCAGAGTGCGGGGGCGTCCAGCTGATGTAGGTGTTTTTATGAGGCGAAATAGATGAATTGACATTTAGGCTGTGTGGAGCTGTGCATGCATGACAACCCAGGAGAATGCGAGATTGCACTGCTTGTGATTTAAAGATACATTGGAGAGTGCTTTTGGCAGACGAGCTGTCGACAAGGTCAGAGATAGAGAAACCAGTCTGGAAACAGCCTAGCCAGAGGCCAGGTCAAGTTGACGGACCTGCAGACTGACCAAGGTAGCCGAACGCTTGACGATGATCCTTATCTCGACACTTGACGGACGGAGATGATTGATTGGCAAAGCGGAGGATCGACAGGGGAACGAAGCGTCCGAAGCGTGCGCGGATCAATAAGCGAGCCCGGCTATTCTTACTCCATCCATTGATTCAACGGTAATCCCCGTCAGTCCGCCAGATAATCTCCCAACCGCAAGCCCATCACGTCGGCATCAATCCTTTGCGCCAGCATCCTTGTCTCACGGATTGAGCAAACACTTTGCTCCTGAGCATCCAACCTTGTCATGAACCAATTCCTTGCACCGGGATTCTTTCATCTCATCGACTGTCTTCAACACATAGTCCAGACTTAATCCTTCATATGGTATCAGAGGCGGAGGATAGAGCCCGCGCGACTTCAGTTGATGCACCAGAGTCCCAATCATCAGGTGGTCACAGTCTGGACAGCACACCTGATGGTCGAGAAGGTATTCCATGCGTTCGTACAGAGCGATGAAAATCTCTTCAATGCGAAATTGACGAATCTTATTCATGAGGTCTAAAGAAATATATAAGGTTAGCCTGTTATTCTTACATAGACGAGCATAAATCAGGTAAGGGATTCACCTATCAGTCCCATGGGGATCCCTAGACCATTTGTGGTGATCGGGGCTGTCGACTCCCGCAGCGCGATCTTCGTAACCAGCCGAAACAAACCATGGTGATGAAAGACCCGTGAGACTAGCATCCATTGGGGTAGGTCATGCGAGTAAGTCTTGGGAAAGCAATGCTGGAGTTTTCCAAGCCAGGTCCTTGCAAACGCCTCCACGGCTTCGAGACAACCATAGTGCTGAGTCAACACTGCTACCGTGCAGAGGACCTGGAGGTTTAGAGTGCGGGGCACCTGACGAGTGCGGCAATGCATGATGTTGAGGAGGATGTAGAGGGCATCCAGGTTTGGGAGGTAGCAGGGGAGAATTTCGGTCGTTTGAGTCTCGCTGGTTTCGGTATGAACATTGGGCTGGGAGAGCCTTTCTTGGAATGCATGGGAGGCAAAGCAGAGGCGTTTAGACGAGACGAGAAACTTGATGCAATGGGTGAATTGAGCTGTGGGCTCAGTGGTTTGGAGCACAGGAACATTGTCGCCCGAATGTGTGTGGATGGGTTCGTTAGGTTCGTTAACGAGGGTTGATGTTGACGAGTGGGACGAAGAGGACGACGAGATGGGAGTCTGACGAAGCTCATCCGTATTCTGGATTGTTGTATACAGATGATCCAGAGGTTGTCCACCTGGAGGGCGTTGGCATTGATGGGCAAGAGGGAGGCAGAGGTCTCCACCATTCTTGATCAGGCTTGCATGGAGTCGACCTGCATGTTGTCGCAATACGCGTAGCGCATCCCCATTAGGATCAATGATTATGCAATTCGAATCCATGTTGAACATGTGTTTGCTCCCCATAGCTAGATGGAAGATCGATGGAGACGGGCGAGAAGGAAGGTGGTGGTAAACAAACTGTTGTCTGGGGTGTGGTCCCTTAGCTACATCCCTCGCAACCAGTGACTAGACTCTTCCCCAAGGCATACTCGTGACCTGCGAGCCATTCACAGTCATTACTGCACGCACCATAAAATCACATTCGTGTCTTAAGCTCTATCATCATAAGTTCATTCCTATAAACATCTATCTATCACTCATAAAAATCTAGTTGAAGTAGCCAGGGAAGAGCCAGTTCATGCGCTCACGAGCCTCGGGGCTCCAGTTGGGCTGAGCAGTGCTGAGTCCAAACTTGATGGAGCCCTCCACATGCTTGGCCTGCACCAGCTCGGTGTGCTCATCGGAAGCCAAGGCGTCCAACACCGCCGTGACAAAGCGCTTGGCGTTCTCAGCGTTGGCCTTCATGTGCCCCATCACCATCTCCACAGTCACATCCGCGGTCGACTCGTGCCAGCAGTCATAGTCGGTGGACATGCAAATCATCTGGTAGGCCATCTCCGCCTCACGGGCCAGCTTGGCCTCGGGCAGGCAGGACATGTTGATGACGCTGCCACCCCAAGAGCGGTACATGTTGCTCTCGGCACGGGTAGAAAATTGAGGTCCCTCTGCATGTCATTAGCTTTGCCATTAGACTTTGGCCTGATTACATACCCATGCAGATCAGAGTACCCCGGTCGTGCAGAACCACACCCTCGCCCTCCAAGCTGTGTCCGCAGGCTCTGACGACCTTGGCGACGCCCTCGTCGAAGGGGTCCCCGAAAGGCACGTGGGCAACGACACCACCCTCAAAGAAGGTGAAGGGACGGATACCCTTGGTGCGATCAATAACCTGGTCGGGAATGACGAAATCGCGGGGCTTGATGGCCTCTTGCAGACTGCCGACGGCGGAGAAGGCGATGATGGTGCGGACACCAATGGAACGCAGGGCGGCAATGTTGGCGCGGGCGGGCACCTCGTGGGGGGCGATCTGGTGGTGGGCGCCATGGCGACTGAGGAAGGCAATGGCGACGGTCTTGTTGTTGTGGGAGCACTTGTGGTGCAGGATGGTGATGGGAGAGGAGGGAGTGCCCCAGGGAGTGTTGACGGAGAGGGAGGCGACCTGGGTGAAGCCAGGGAGTTCGCGCAAGCCAGTGCCGCCGATGACGGCAATGCGGACGGGCTCTAAGTGAGGGTCTGAGTGAGTGACAATTCAGACAATTTGATGAGGGTTGGAGGAGTACCGTCGTAGGTGGTGGGAAGGGCGGCCATTCTGCGGGCTAGTTGTTTGGGGGATTCTATGCGAATGCGGGGTTTAGAGATGGAGGAGAAATGGCGCCAAAAAGCAGACAGCATACACCGAGGGGGAGAAGTGGTTGTACAGGAAAAACGAGGAGGGGAAGAGAGGAGACGGAGAAGGAGGAGAGGTGAACGAGAGGCCTGAAATTCTCGGCGGGGTACGCCCAATCAGGAAAATGCGATCTTATCGCTGGGTGCCTGGGGCAGAAACTATTGCTCGCGTCATCTTCCCTTACATTTTGTTTTACATGAAGAGAGTGGACGATTGTACATGATGGAATTGGAATTATACTCAGAATCTGTATGGAACGCTGCGTTATCATCTAGATCGTTAAGCTGCGCACTCAAGCAGGCCGCCACTCGTAGTGATGGGCGCCCTTAGACACAGGCCCTGGGTCCTCGCCCTTGACACCCGGCTTGTTGTACGCATGCGCACCAAAGAGGTCCATCTGGGCCTCCATGAACTTCGTCGGAAGCATGGTTCCGGCCTCGTACTTGAGGTATTCCAAGGTCGCCGAAATCGCCGGGGTGTAGTGGTCGGCTGCCGTCGCCGCGAGGACTGTGTCCTTCAAGGCGTCGAAATGCTTGTGCAACTCGCGCGCCACCTCGTCCACATATTTGACATTGGTCAGCGACTTGGTCATCACCGGCTGCAGCAAGTCTGCGATTGCTTCAGATTGGATGATGCAGCCGTTGCGCCAGATCTGGAGACACTTGCTCAGATCCACATTCCAGCCCTCGTCCTTGGAAGCGCGGGCGATCAGCTCCAGGCCCTGACAGAAGGAGGACAGGAAGGCGCAGTAGACTGCTCTGCGCAGCTTCTCGACAAACGCCTTCTTGTCCTTGACCCCCTCGACAGGTTTGGGTGTGGGGAGGTCAAGCTTCTTGGCAACTTCGAGTCGTTCTGCGCGGTTTCCGCTGGTCACTCGCAGGAAATGCGCCGTGGCCAGCGTTGGGGCGGAGACATGACGGGCGGCCGACTCCATGATGGACCAGTAGGGTGTGCCTTCGGTGTCATCGTCGTCCTGGACGACCTTGTCGAGGACATCGTCGAGGACAAACCCTCCGTCCTTGCTGGCGCCTTCGCCTTGCTTGTCGCCCTGGGGAGTCTTCTTCGTGCGGAGAATCTGCACGCCGATGTCCAGGAGGAAGTTGTTGCGTAGCTCGCCCTCCGAATTCCACTTCTCGAAGATGTCCGCGATCTCCTCGTAGCCCAGCTCAAGGCCGTAGTGCAGAAGCGACCACGCCTCGGCCACGGTGGACAGCATGCCGCCCTCGATGCCGTTGTGGACCATTTTGACGAAATGGCCCGACCCGGCTGGTCCCACGTTGGTGACACACGGCTTTTTGGTCTTCTCGTCTTTAGCGGCGTATTTCTCGAGCAGCGGCAGAACGAGGTTGATGGCGTCCGGGTCGCCGCCCGGGGACAGGCTCGGGCCATGGCGGGCAGATTGGTATCCCCCGGACACGCCCATACCGATCCAATGGATTCCGCGCTCAGCGCAGCGTTTCTGGCGCTTCTCCGTGCGGCGGTAGTGTTCATTGCCGCCGTCGAGGATGATGTCGCCTTTCTGCAGGCTGTCCTGAATCTTGTCGAGCACGGAGTCGGCGGGGTCTCCGTGGGTGATGGAGAAGATGAAGAGTTTCTGATCTTGGCCAAGACTTTGGGTGAATTGATCGACCTCGTTGAAGACTTGCACCTTGCCCTTTCCGGTGAACTTTTTTTGGCCGATCCACTGGCGGATGCCGTCGAGGTTCTTTGGGTTGACGTCCCAGATGGAGACGTCGAGCCCGAGCTCGTTAAAGGCGAAGGCCATCATGGAGCCCATGTTGCCGGCCCCGACAATACCAATTTTGCTAAACATGATGTCTGTTCTCTGTGGTTTGGTGTTGGTGTCTCCTCCATGGTGTGATGTTGTGTCGTTATATGTGGTCGGGGTGTCGACGCAGACCTGACATCATTCCGACATCCGGATCAGCCCTAATTATTTTGGTCTGACATCATCCTGTTGTATAAGATAAGAACCACTGCGACCATTCTGGTTTGAACTTAGTATTATTGAAGCATTCTGAAGTCAATATTACCACTAATAACACAATGACAGTTGATATTCCTCTCTCTTTTGCAACATGCTCGATCGGAAAGCCGACCGACAGTCTTCCGGCTAAGCTGCAGGCCCTGTCGGAAGCTGGCTTCCACGCCGTAGAGCTCGCCTTTCCGGATATTCTGACGTTCGCAAAGGAGACTCGCGGCGAGGTTGCCGAGGACGACTACGAGGCGCTGCGCGAGGTCGCCCGCGACATTAAGGGCGTGTGTGACCGCTACCAGATCAAGGTCATGATGCTGCAGCCGTTCGCCAACTTCGAGGGCTGGCCCCGGGATTCCAAAGAGAGAGAGGACGCCTTCAAGCGCGCGCGCGGCTGGATCAGTCTTATGGAGGCCCTCGACTGCGACATGCTCCAGGTATACATCCCCCACCCCTCGCTTACCCCCATACACATCATGCTGCAATCCAACCATCATCCCAAACCAGAGATAAGCGTCCCGGGGGAGAACCCCCGGACCCCCCTTCCCTTTCAGCTTCCTGGTATACCTCATTCTCAAACCAGAAATAAGGCACTTCCGGGGGAGAACCCCCGGACCCCCCTTTCCTTCAGCCCCCTGGCAGACCTCAACCTCTACCAGAGATATAAGATATAATTATACCGGGGGAGACCCCTGGACCCCCTCTCCCTTTACACAAGAATACTAATGAACGTAGGTCGGCTCAACCGACACCCCAACAGAATCCCTCTCGCCTAGCCTCCGAGAATCTATGATAGAAGACCTCCAATCCCTCGCCGACCTCCTCTCCGAGAAAAAAATGCGCCTCGCCTACGAAAACTGGTGCTGGTCCTCTCACGCCCCAGACTGGTCCGCCGTACACGACCTCATCACCGCCGTGAACCGCCCCAACATCGGCCTCTGCCTCGACACCTTCCAAGCCGCCGGCGCAGAATACGCCGACCCGACGCAGCCGGACGGGCTGATCGCGACCACAGACGCGAAGTCCAACCTCTCAGCCGCCGACAAGTTCCGCGCCAGCATGACGCGCCTCGCGAAGGCGGTGCCCGCCGACAAGATCTACCTTTTGCAGGTGTCGGACGCGTACCGCACGGACCCGCCCCTGGAGGACGTGGCGGTGGACGGCATGCGGCCGCGCGCGCGCTGGAGCCATGATTTCCGGCCGCTGCCGTATGGGGGTGGGTATTTGCCTATCGAGGAGGTGGGGCGGGCGGTGCTTGGGACGGGGTTCCGGGGGTGGTTCTCTGTGGAGGTTTTTGATGGGGAGCGCCGCGGGGTCCCTCTCGGTGAGTATGCGAAGCAGGGGATGGAGAGTGTCACTCGTTTTGTACAACGGTGTCAAGGGGATTCATAGGGGTTCTCTGTGAGGGGTTCATTGTATTTAGCTTGGTGTGCTTTGTTGATAATCCAATATTTATGTCTCTGGAAAAAAGAAGAGGTGTACCAGGGGGCTGAAAGGAAGGGGGGTCCGGGGGGTCTCCCCCGGATATCCTTTTATTTGGTCTTAGGGTTGAGGTGGGCTGGAAGTGTATCTTTGTAGAACTAGTTTAAGGACTGAGTTAGGCCAGGAAGCTGAAAGAAAGGGGGGTCCGGGGGTTCTCCCCCGGAACGCTTATTTCTGGTGATGAGGTTCATATCTCAGAAAGTGCGTGATGATTATTATTATACGGGGTTGGGGTAAGCGAGATGATAAGATGGACATGGATATATTGCCTAACGCCAGAACTATGCAACCTACTTGTGACAAATTAAAGAACGCAAATCATATACATCATCATCAAGCGTTGCTAGGGTAAGCAACCTTGTAGGTGGGGATGAACTCCTCCTTGATCGACCGCAGACTGACGAAGCGGGAGAGCAAGTTGCCGCTTCCGGCCTTGTCGTTGGTGCCCGAGGCACGGGCGCCACCGAAGGGCTGCTGGCCCACCACGGCACCCGTACTCTTGCAGTTGATGTAGAAGTTACCGGCCGTGTTGCGCAGGGCGTCGTCTGCGGTGCGGAGAACCTCGCGGTCCTGGGCGAAGATGGAACCCGTCAGGGCGTACTCGCCGGTCTGGTCGATCTTCTCGCACATGCGGGTGAAGTCGGCCTCGGTCTTGTCGGCGTAGGTGTGGATGACCAGCACGGGGCCGAACAGCTCGCGCGACAGCAGGGGGTGGTCAGGGTTGGAGGTGCGGTAGACGGTGGGCTGAATGTACCAGCCCTTGGAGGAGTCGTAGGTGCCACCGGCCAGGAGCTCCAGTTCGGAATCGTTCTTGGCCTCGTCGATCACCTGCGCCAACTTGTTGAACGACGCCTCGTGGATGACGGGGCCGCAGAAGTTGGTAAAGGTGGTGGGCTCGCCCATCGTCAGAGCCTTGGTCTCAGCAGCCACGATGGAGAGGAACTCCTCGGCGACGGACTCGGCGACGTAGGCGCGCGAAGTGGCACTGCACTTCTGGCCCTGGAACTCGAAGGCACCACGGACGGTCTGGACAGCGGCGTTGCGCACGTCGGCGGACTTGTGCACAAGGTGGAAGTTCT
This sequence comes from Aspergillus homomorphus CBS 101889, assembly GCF_003184865.1. Classification (NCBI taxonomy): domain Eukaryota; kingdom Fungi; phylum Ascomycota; class Eurotiomycetes; order Eurotiales; family Aspergillaceae; genus Aspergillus; species Aspergillus homomorphus. Next base: position 558,301 of record NW_020291887.1, on the reverse strand, counting down.
TGCCACCCGTCTCACCAACAATGCGAGGATAGCTGCGGTACTTGCCCTCGGCGACACCGTTGGCAATCTGGCCGTACAGGCTGCGGAAGACGGAGGTGCTACCAGTGAAGTGAAGAGCGGAGAAGTCGCGGTGGTTGAGGACGGTGTTGGTGACCTCGGCGGCGTCACCGGGCACGAACTGGATGACGTTCTTGGGCAAACCAGCCTCCAGAAGGATCTGGTGGACGAGCCAGTTGGAGGCGATGGCCGAAGGGGAAGGCTTCCAGACAACGACGTTACCCATTAGGGCGGGGGCACCCGCAAGGTTACCGCCGATGGCAGTGAAGTTGAAAGGACTGATGGCGTATACGAAACCCTCCAGAGGGCGATATTCAACGCGGCTGTACGCGGTTAGTGGGACCTTTGCAGCACCGGAAAGATAAAACTCACTTCCAGACACCAGGCGAGTGATGGACGGGCTGGGTGGCGTAGAGATCCTCGGCGTACTTCACACCAAACCGGAAGAAATCACACAGCTCGGCAGCGGCGTCAATCTCGGCCTGCCACGCGTTCTTGCCCTGGCCGTGCATGGTCAGAGCCATGATATCGTAGCGGTACTTGGTGGAGATCAGGTCAGCAGCCTTGAGGAAGATGCTGGCCCGGTCGGCGAAGGAGGTGGTGGCCCAGGTCTTGCGGGCCTCGAGGGCGGCGTCGATGGCGGCCCGGACGTCAGCCACGGAGGCATTGGAGTAGTTGGCTACGGGGGCGTGAGAGGCAGGGTTGCTCTGGGTCAATGTCTCGGAGCTCTTGATCTCCTGGCCGGCAATGACCAGGGGAACGTTGAGAGGGCCGTTCTGCTTGGTGCGGGCGAGAGCCTCCTCGAGGGCCTTGCGATCGGGGGAGCCGGGAGCATAGTGTTTCTGTCCGAGCACAGTCAGCAAAGGCGACACCGATCAATTCATCTCGTGACACTCACGTTAGGCTCGTTGTCAATGCGAGGGACCTTGAAGGTGGCGTAAGAGCCCATGGCACGGCTCTGGCGAGCCAGGCTGGCAGAGTGGGAGGCGCATTTGGGGAGACCCCGGGCGCGGAGGAGCAACGAAGACTGCATGATGACAAGCTCTTCGGCGTGAAACAAGGACGACAAAGGAAAAAAGAGAGAGAAGGAGAGGAGCAACGGGTGACGCGGGGAAACACGAAGCTTTAATTGCGACTGAGCAGGCGGAGAGCAGGCGAACACAAGCGGTTACTGCCGGTGAGCTGACTCAGCAGCAGCCAATGGGAAATGCAGCCGATGCAAGGGGTTGACCGGAAGGAGCCTGAATTCTAACCGGAGGTCAATCAGTATCAGTGTGAACTTGTAAGAGTAAGAGTTGTGAGGATAAGAGACTGACTGACCCGTTGGTATCAGTTGGAGTGGTCCAGTGCTATCTCAAGCAATCAGAAACGCCGGCACCTGCCGGGTGGGCCAAATTGACCGGCCCGGTCATTGAGAGGTCACCTTCCAGAATCGCTCCAAAGACTCCATCGCTCCACGACACATACCCCCTCGCATAGCAACGACGACTCTTTAGGTCCGAAGACCGGTCAATGGATAGAGTTCACTTTAGTACCTGAGAATCTGACATCACGGGCCTGGTTCTTTGATATGGTGCTTCGAAGAGCCTAAGTTCATTTCCCCAGATCCCTAGTGGGTCTTCCCCGCATAGAACGATAAGACAACCTGTTGGGCCGATAAGAACCACTGCACTACAGTAAGACCTGGGTACGAGATAGTAAACAAACAACAACACATCATAGCCATTTAGTCATCGTAATCTCGTCAAACGTGTCCACATAATCTTGCGGTAGACTACCAACTTCCTTGATCTTAAACGAAATGCCCGAACCCAGAAGACGGTCAAGGATCACGGCGGAGGCCATTCCTCGCCATCCGTCGAGCATCAGAATTCAGTCTTCGGGACACAAACCAGAAATCCACCGCCGTCCCCTCGTTTTCCAGCTCCGCGATCAAGTTTTTGATCTCCAGGTAGAACGCCCCATACGGGATAGGTCCTCCATGGGCACTCCGCCACCCGTTGGCTATCCAGTGAGGCATATGCTCCGTGACCCCGCTCACCACCCGCTCCGAGTCCGATTTCACCACCAGCCGCTGCAGCGGCATACAGTTTTCGCGTTGCTGCTGGATGCGGATGCCATCGCGTAGTGCCCGACAGCAGGCGCTGAGCTCCGACATGACTATGGTGCGTGGACCCGGATACGAGTCTAGCGCGCTCGAGACGTTGTTCGGATTGCCATATCCCCAGAAGACGCCTATCGCTGCGCGTCCGGTGCCATGGTTCCTCAAGCAGTCGCCGCCAATCGCGACCACCAGGCTGTTGCGGTTGGGCGCGCGCGGCGCGCGGGGGGGCCCAGGCAGAGCCATGTGCACCCAGCGTCCGCATTTGTATTCGATGCGGCCGACGCCGTTATTGTACAACGTTTGGTAGTCGAGACGCCGCGGTACAACGGGATCCTCGATTTCGACCATTTTGCTGGGCTCGAGCTTGGTTTGTGATCAGATCGCTGCAAGGTCAGGACATTCAACCTCGAGATGCTCACCTCAAGGGATGATAACGAGCGGGAATGTTGGATGTCGTTGGATTCGTTATCTGTAAGACTTGCAAAGCTGTTAGTGAATCTGAACGCTGAACTGGCTGGTAAGAGCGGCTATGAGACCGTGAACAGAGTCGGAAGTCCTAAGAGAAATACGCGTCAAGAAGGTTCGACAGCACGCGGATGATGGTGAAGTGGCTGGTGAACACAGCTTCAGTTGATGTAACTAATGAGAATATGACGGAGAAGATGTGTAGTTGAGAGGATATCACCAGAAGGGAAGCATTGGCAAACGAAACGGGAAAGAGGCAGACATACTGAGCCTGGAGCCCAGCCCAGTCCAGTGTTAATGTATGGCAGTGGGAGTCGCGTGAGTAATCACAACAGCGAATATTTCTACGCGGCCACTGGCGAGTTGAGACATGAAACGAGTGAATTGAAGGTCTTTTATGAATGGTTCGAAGTAATTTATTCCGCCTGCAGATAAACTACTCAGCATACTAATTATCAGTCTAGCCAGGCCCTCAGGCAATCCACCACCAGATCCGCTCCAGCCAGTTCCGGGGCTTGCGCTCAAGGTCGTTCTCACAAAGCTGATCAATCTCATCTTTACCCGTGAACACATCCACCTCTGATACCTTGGTCATCCATGGGGTCCGATACCACAGCTTATGGCTCACATAGAGGACCAGGAAGAAGACAATGCCAATATAAGACACTAAGAAATCGGCTGCGGTGAATTTGCCCGGGAAGAAAACAGCATAACCATTGGTGATGGTCAGCAAGGTCACAATGAAGATCACATAGTATGCGCCGTAAGGCTGAAGGACAGTCTTGAAAGGCAGCGAGTCGAGCATGCCGTGGAAGTCCATTGCCTTGCGAAAGCGCTGCATCCGCATTAGCAATATTCATCAAGGTATCACACGATTGGAGGGGACTTACCAAGTATGCAATACCGACGAGCACCCAGCTAATGAAGCCACCGACAGTCGTAAGGTTGGTGAACCAGTAGAAGACTGTTGCACCGGAGTTGGATAGGTTTAGGAACGATAACAGACCCACCGCCCAGGTAACCAGAACTGCTACCCACGGCACACCGTTCCGGTTGCAACGAGTGAAGACTTTGGGCGCCTGGCCACCGCAAGCGAGTGAGTACAGCGTACGAGAGCCGGCATAAAGCCAAGCATTGCCCGAGGACCATGCGGACGTCAAGATAGCTGCGTTGATGACGTGGTTCAAGCCAGAAATCCCTGCATTTTGGATCGCAATCACGAACGGACTGGCACTGGCGGTCGAGCTGCCGCTGGCCACAGCGGACATGAGGTGGGGGTCGTTATAGGCCACAGTGACACCAATAACCAAGGTTCCCAGCACATAAAAGGTGAAAATTCGATAGATGAAACGGGTAGTGGCTTTGGGGATATTGCGTCGAGGAGCTTCGACCTCTCCAGCAGCGGTGGTGATTAACTCAGGAGAGAAGATGAAGGAGAAACCAGATTTGATGAAGGCAGTCCAGAAACTCAAGAAGCGCCCGGTGTTTCCACCCACCAGGTACGGCTTGAATGCGCCGGGGTGCTGCCAGTAGCGGAATCCTAATCGATCATGGCTTGGACCCCCGCCAAAGAACAGAACAACACCCAAGATGATTAGACCGATGATGGCAAGGATCTTAAGAGTGGCAAACCAGAACTCGGCTTCTCCATACCAAGAGACAGCGATAATGTTCAAGGCTAAAATGACTGTAGCGCTTGTTAGACCAGAGGACAAGCACCAAGAGATGCAGATGGACATACCAAGGAGAACGATGGCGATCCAGACGCCAACATTGACTGAGGTGGTCCAGTATTCTATGATGATCCCCGCCGCCGTGACCTCACTGGCCAGTAACATAGCAAACGAATACCTGCAGCTGATTAGTCCCTAGTACGAAGAGACAACAAGAGACAAGCTCACCAATAATTGTATCCTGAGATCAGTTAGTTCATGTCAATAGTCAACTCATGGCTGGAAAATAGTAGGGCTTACCAGCTGCAAAGCCAATGCTAGGCTCCGTATAGCGGCCAATAATGTAGGGCACGGAAATACCCTTGATCGGGAGATAGGTCGTCATCTCGCCCAACATGTTCATCACGAACCAAACGACCGACGACATGGCCATGTACCCCATGAAGAGCGGTGCTGGGCCGACACTTGACAGGGTCGAACCTGACCCGACAAAGAGACCAGTTCCAATACAACCACCGATGGCAATAAGCTGTAGCTGTCGAGAGGAGAGGCCACGATGGGTCTCCGTGTTGGGTCCCAGCTGAACCTCCCCCTTGAGTGCCTCAGGATCTTCATAGCTATCGATGTTGGGAGATTTTTCTTCGAACTTAACCTCCTCAGAGAACTTGGAGGTAGGAGTGGCCATGTTGTGCAAACCAGAAGTGTTGGGACTGGTGCCCTGAGTACAATTCTCCTATTGCAGACCAGGACCGCTTTATAGGATGACTGCTGGGGGACAATGCTGTCGCGAGAGGGAAATTTTGGCCGCGCTTATCAGCAACAACCATCATCCAAGATAACTTTACTTCAAGGTTAAAGCAAGAGATAGCGTCGATGGCGTTCTAAAGAAGTTGGCGATTGGTCTAGATGTGTCTGGGGAGAGCGGTTTAAGTGGGGATGGGCACCTTATCTCTCTGGCTGGCTCTGGTATACGAATGGGAAGGCAAAAGAGTTTGGGAGGGAGTAAGCCCAGTCCTGCTTATCTCGGTGCGGAGACGGGCTGATGCAATCATGGCGCGATGGACGGTCATTGCGTTGATTTTTAGCAAGTCATGAAGCGATAGACGATGTATAGATATGTTGGAGCTGCTTCCAGACATAAATAGATGTGAGATCCTCTCATGGCATTTCAGCATGAAAATCCGGGGTTGACTCTCCGCATTGTTTCAATGATGAATCCACCTCAATTGTCGACAATAATGAGTTTATGTTACCTAATGGTTCGGAGACAGTCCCTGGCCTGCCAAAGCTTGACCCATTCTCTGTCTGTCTATTGGATGCCCACCTGCATGTTTTATTGTTCGATGCTCGCTAGACTTGATCCAGTTTAGTCCGTCTGCCTTCCGGGCCGATACTCAAACTTTCTGCTCTTGTTGCCTGAAAACTCAGGACAGCCGGCTGTGGCAAGCCGGCATTTACTCATTTACCCCAAGTACAAGTCAATCCGTCCTTAGGAACGACGTAATTGTGATCATGAAAGATTGAGCCGTAATGTTATCAAAATCCTCACATCTTATCTTAACATCTATACTTTCCTTGAACAAAGATGCTGGTGTTGTCCCTCGCTCGCTTGGCCGGGCCGGTCAACCTGTGCTGCGCCGGTGGGGCTTTCGACTACCGGCCCGTCCACCGGGCGGTCTTATCAGTTTATCGACGACTCTCAATTCTCCCGGACTGGGATTGAGCCTCCGCACAGCCTCACATCACAATATCAGGTGGTCATTACCTCGGACACCTTGAAGTTTATAGAATTGATAGCCTTGGTTGATACGTCATTGGTACAGCACTAACTCTGGAGGAATCCCAAACTCCTTACGGCTTTCGAACAGTCCTTCCTGCTTTTCCCCATCATTCGCCGCCAGTATATTTTCAGGGCATCTTGGGGTGGCAAGGGAATTTGTGTAACTTGGTCCAGCCCCAGAGTCCACACGTCAGATGTTGCGGGGAAAAATCGATCTAGGGGTGAGCAAGACGCCTACAGGCGATTAATGCGAAGAATATCACCGTATACATTAATTCAGCTCATGATACATGTGCTACCACCCTTGGTCACCATATCTGAATAGTACAGAGTGCTGTTGTGAAGTGGTGCATCTTCTTTAAATCAAGGTCAGACTTTTACACCATGCAACTTAGAACTCTTCTGCTTCTTTGTGCTATAAAATCGGTGGACTTTTGCTTTCGAAACAGTTTAGGCAATACTATAGATCTGGAGGATATATTGACTGCAGGCTCGGTTCCGGGCTCCATGCCGGACAGGCCGGGGGTGGGGTCATCTTGTCGATTCGACCGTGGATCGCCTGAAGAAACATTGAACCATTAGCACATTCAACACGATCTGGCAGGAAAAGACTAAAGATGAGTTTAAGTTATTCTAAGCTTTTAGCTTCTATCCCAGGATGCACTGTGCTGAAGGTTGTCAATGAAGTTGTCAAATAGATTCACGTTATCAATTTACCCCGCTTATCTAAAACTGAACAGACACCGGAGCACCCCTCCGATGCATCCACACCCCTCCATAGATCAATCGGTCAGCTCCTCCGACATCGTCTACGCAAGCTACTCTCGATCAATCTGATAGTCGGTGATTAGATAAAGCCCAAGTGCTTCATTACCAGCGGAAACGACACCGCTTGTCAAATCAGGCCTGGCCACTCTCCAACATACATCCGTGAATCCTCCCTCGGCACCTACAGACCAGCCATCATAATTCTAATCCACGATGCGTATCCTGGCCGAGCCCGACATTTCGCAGATCCTGCGCGAGTTGACCCAGTCACAATGCCACGACTTCCTCAAGGCTCTTTGCGACTCCCTCACATCAGTCTTTAATCAGTCGACCGTCCCCGAGGAGGAGCGCCTCATCCACCAACCCCTCCGTAGCACCATCCTCACCAAAGAGCAGAATCTCTCGCTCTTCATGCCGGTTTCCAACACTGCAAGCACAGGCATCAAGATCGTTACTGCCTCTCAGTCCCACGGCATTATTGGGGTTATCAACATCTTCTCCCCGGAAGGTAGTCTCCAAGGTCTCTTGAGCGCCGCCGAGATCACTGCCTTTCGCACAGCCCTGACAATCATGTCCCTCCTCGTTCGCTGCCAGTCTCTCCGCAAGGAGAACGTGATCATATTCGGCTCCGGCCGTCAGGCCGAATGGCACGCCCGCTTGGTCCTCCTCTTGTTCCCAGGGCAGGTGCGCTCGATCACCATCCTCAATCGCGGCCGCGCGCGACTCGTGGAGCTGGAGAAAGAGGTCCTTGGGGAATTACGGGCTGCGCATCCGCACGTTACAATTACGACTATCGCCAAGGACGATGCAGACCCCAATGTTTATGAGGAGAAGCTGCGGGCGGCGCTGCAGACGTGCGATGTCCTGTTCAGCTGCACACCGGCCACGCAGCCCAACTTCCCCGCTTCGTATCTACAGCCGTTCCGGCAGAGGTTCATCTCGCTGATCGGATCGTATAAGCCGCATATGCGGGAAATCGATACGGAGACGTTGCTCTCGGGGGGAGGGAAAGTCTACGTGGATTTGAAGGAGGCGTGTTTGGAGGAGTCTGGCGAGTTGATTCTGGCGGAGATGACGGAGGATCAGTTGGTAGAGGTTGGCGAATTGTACGGTGAGTTGGGGTCGGAGAGGCCGGTGGATGTAGCTGAAGGGTGCAACGTAGTGTTCAAGTGTGTGGGTATGGGGATTATGGATTTGGTTATTGGAAATAAGCTTTTAGATGTTGGACGAGAGAGAGGCATTGGCATGACAGTAGACGGTTTCTGAGGTGCTGGATTGTTGAGGATGGCAACGTGTGTGAATTGAAAGCTGGACTGAGAGTCAATGCAACAGTTGTTTATTTATATATTGGCGGCTGGCAGTGGTGATAATGCAGTTCCACTGTTTGCCGGACCCGCCAAAGTCAAACCCGCTCTTCTTCCTTCCTTATCAGTTCGCCTTCCTCGTTCCTTTTCCCCTGGAGAGGATTAAATTCCGGGCATTTTTTCCCTTGGCTAGTATCTTTCCGCGAAAACACCGCCTTTTCCTCTTTCTTCCCTGACTTATCCTCTTCTCTCTCTTCTCTCGCCTCCCCATAATCCTCATCGTTTCCGCTTCCCCGCATGGGCATGCTTTGAATTTTACCATGCGTTTGTCGCTACATCGCCCTCCTTGATCTCGAACAGCTATGGACGAGGGCCCAACCACCCCTGCTGGTCTGGGCCAGCAGAAACGACCCCGCGTTTCCGAGGAAAACCGCAAACGAGCCGTGCGAGCGTAGGGTAATCCCCTTCCGCGTTTCCGTCTTCTTGCTTACACAATCAATTCCAGCTGCGATGGCTGTCGCCGAGTGAAGGAGAAATGCGAAGGAGGCGTGCCGTGTCGCCGATGTCTGCGGTATCGGCGACAATGCGTCTTCACCCACCCCGACCATGCGGAGAAGATCGCTCGTTCCTCGCCCATTTCGTAAGGCCCTCTAATCGCCTTTCATATTCTTACATACATTCAACGTTTTATCCAGTTATGACACAGACTAATACAGCTACCGATCTAGTTTACTCGAACGAAGCGCGGCGCTCAGAGGACATGATATTGCCGAGTCGGAGCGGGTCCGATGCATGGAACGCATCCTCCAGCACTATGTTCCCAACATCTCATTTGACGTTCACACTCTGCGGAAGATGGCCGAAGATTTGAAACACAAACATCGAGGCTCTGCGACGGAGGCATCTTCAACGCAGCACGACGGAGAAGAGATGGAGGATCTGGCTATCGATGATGAGGATTTCACCATCAAAGCCTTACCGGATAATACTACTCGTGGGTGTTTCAAGTCCAAGGATAGAATCGCGTTCTGACTCGATTCACAGAGTACTCGGGAGAATTCTCCTATCTCAACTTCTCCATGAAGATTCGGCAGAAAATCGACGAATGGATGAAACATGCTGGACCAGAGGTATGCACATCATGCGCGCGGGATTGTAGATACTCTTTATTGACATTCTTTCAGGCATCCACGGAGACAGAGCCGTTCGAAGAGCGATGGCGGGCAACCCAACTGCAGTCCGGATCGACTCTAGTATCAACCTCAGTGACCTGTCTCCCGCCTCGATTTGTGGCGGACTTTCTGGTGCAGATCTTCTTCAAGTATGCGCAGACGAACAATTTTTATGTCGAAGAAGATTGGTTAAAGGATAAACTGAACATATGCTACACGGATCCGTCGAGCCTGTCTTCCAAGGATGCAGGCACTGTATGCGCTATCCTGATGGTACTAGCGGTCGGCACTCAGTTCGCACACATGGAATCGGCCACATCTGTCAACCGCCTGTCCTCGAATTCTGCTTTCGCTGATGACCACCACTTCTCCGAGGATGACGTTGGCCTCACCTTCTATCAGTTTGCGTCGAAGCTGCTTCCCGATATCATCGCCACGGCTTCTGTCCGAAGCGTGCAAGCGTGTCTTCTCATTGGAACCTACCTTTTACCGCTTGATACCTCGGGACTGTGCTACACGTACTTTGGATTGGCATTGAAAATGGCCATACAGAATGGCATGCACCGGAAGTATTCTGGGGAGGGAATGTCCCCTCGTATGGTGGAGATTCGGAATCGTGTCTTCTGGACGGCATACACGATAGAAAAGTAGGTGCCCAATCAACGTTTTGCATGACCACTGCTGACACTCTTCAAGGCGCGTCAGCATTCTTCACGGGCGGCCGGTATCACTCTCCGATGCAGACGTGGATGCACCGTTCCCAACGGACTTCCCTGGTCTGACACCGTCTGGACATGTCGCAAATGACACAAACATGGTGACGCTCATCAAGTTGACATTGAAACTCGGCCAAGTCGCGAATGAAATGTACGTTCTTCAACTTCAAGGCAGCTTACATTTGACTAACAGTGAACCAGATCCATCCTGCGTAAATCGCGAAAGAATCAACAATCGGATTGTCTAGAGCGACTACTGAACCTCCGCAAATGCTTGGTTGACTGGTGGGCCACCTTGCCAGAGGAAACGAATTGCCGAGATCTCAACCCTTCGGGTCCCCTTTTTCGCTCCAATGTCCATCTCAAGCTAGACTATTGCCTGACTCGGATCTTCCTTGGACGGCCATTTCTGTTTAGTAGCATGAGGGCCATCACAGTTCCCGGCGCCCCGCTCAAGACCCCATCGGGGCTGTCGAAGAGTCGCTCAACATTAGTCACTGATTGTGTGGAGGCCGCACTCGAGATCATCGATCTGTGCCGTTTACTGCGCGATGAACCCGGCCTTGCGCGCGCTTCCTTCACTGAGTTCAGTTCGTGCCGCGCTGCTCTTCTGGTCATTCTCGCCCAGAGCTTGACCAAACGCACGGAGCGGCTGCGGGAGGCGCTCGACAAAGGTATGGCTCTCATTAAAATCATGTCGATGGGTGTTGGCTCTGCGAGGTCTGCTGTGAGTGTCATCGAAACTCTTGAGCGGGCGATTCGTCGCTTCGAAGAGTACAGTCAGACGCAGCCCCAAGGCAGTGCTGGCATGATGGAGTCGGCCTATGACCGTTTCAAGAACTGGGAAATGCTATGGAAGACGGGCCCCATATCTCCCGACCCAATGTCGTTTCCCGATCAGTACCCCTCTAGTGGCGGTGTGATGCCACCTGTTATGACGCCTATGACTGGTCCACCGACGACGAACGAGCCAGCAGAAGGTGAGCTTGCCAATCCCAGTATCCCTGATTCGACCGAGTTCTCTGTGTCGCATCAGCTGTCAGAGATGCCTCACTTTGGACTGGATCATTTTGTTGCAAACTTGCCGCAAGAGCTGGGCGAGTTCACGGCAATCCCGTGCTTTGAGACAGATAACCAGTCCACCCTGAGCGGGGAGATAAAGCCCGGGGCTTCCGACACGCGGTGGATGAATTTTATGAATGAATAGTGTTTCCGACCTCGGCCGGGCTTTTGTGATTTTGACAGCGCTGCATCGTTTGGGTCCATGCATGGCGGTTGCATTGCCATGGATCAGTTTTGAGATACCTAGCTCGTGTATATTCAACGATTTGTCCAGACCATTAGTCTACATAACATATATCTGAATGTCCATATTAAACAATTGTAATTGGATATAGCTTGATGAAATGATGTACATGCTAAACTGGGATATCTACTCAAACACAACCTTCTTACCCGCGAACGCCGCAGTGGCCTTTTGCTCCTTAGCCTTCTTTGCCGCCTCCCAGGATGGATGCAGAGGCTTGTCATCCTGTGGCTTCTTCGGAGGCCCTCGTTGAGGCCGGCTATCATCGTACTGCGGCCGACCCCGTCCGGGGCCTGCACCATGACCGTATCTCCCTCTGGGACCCCCGCTGCCATCCGTCGCTCCCTTCCGTGCATCCCACCCGCCATCTCTCCCTTTTTTGCCCTTTTGTTGTTCTTGTTTGACATGATTCGCTCCCGCGCCGTACTTCTTCTCCCACAGCGCCCGACGCGCCTGTTGACCCATGCGGTTCTTGCGCCGCGGCGGCTCAGCGGTTTCTCGGTCAATGTCTTCGGCTTCAGACTCAGATCCGGACCAATACCCACCCATCATGAGAGAGGGCAAGAAAGTAGTGCTGGTCGCGGGCTTCGCGGATCCTTTCTGGACGGACTTAGACTTCTTCGAGGGAGGTGAGTCGGAATCTTCTTCCTCGTCTACTGCCTCCGGAGTGGGGGAGCGCGAGATGGAAATATCAGAGGGAGCTCTCCTCTGCACCATACGACCGTCAACGTCGTCACCGTCTTCATCGTCCTCATCGTCGCTGTCGCCGAGAATCTGCCGCCGGGTAACCATTTCGTCGTCTTCGTCATCATCAGAGCCCGACGCAAGCAACCCATCGTATTGCGCATAATCAACACTCTCCGCATCGTCCATACTGACATCTTCATCGCCCTCCCCGCTCGCAAGCCGGGATCGCGACAGGCCCTCCGACTCACTACCGGAGACTTCATCCGCCGCCGCATTCTTCTGTTCCGGCTTCTTGTCATCCTTCTTCTTCGTCTTCTTATCGGCCTTGTCATTAGCGCCCTGCTCCTTCTTCTGCTTTTCCGCCGCCGCCGCAGGCTTCTTGTCATCAACCTTCAACAACGCCCGAATCCCGTCCATAATCCCCGGAAACACATTCTGCACTGGCGTCGACTTGATCAAGCGAGCCGTCACATTCGCCTCGTAATTATTCTTGGGCCCCTCCGCCGACAATTTGCTGCCCATATGTTCCTGGAATTCCTTGAAGGTCGGCGACTCGGCGATCCGTTTCGTCTTGAGCAGTTGCTTGTACAGGTACTTCTGCGCTGCCTTGGATGGGTCCAATTCCTACCCCCCTCAAGTATATTAGCATTGCATTCTCTTCCCAATATAATAGCGTCATCAAGCGCGACCCTTTCCGTCGTCGCAAATCCAGACTCAAAGGGTAAGTCAATACGCACCTTCAAAATCCTCGCCTCCTCCGCCATCCGCTCCACCGCGTCCGCCTTCCCCTCATCCTTGACCCTATTCTCCCGACGCTTCCACTTCTGGCGCTCGAAGCCGCGCGCAAGCTTCAGGGCTTTGGTGAGCGATTCCACGCCCTGGCTGTATTTGGTTTTCAGGCGGTGCGTCTGGATATGTAACGAGCGGGGATCGGATTTGTCTGTCACTTCGGATAGTTTGCGTTTCGGCATTTTGGTGTGTTTTTCTTGTGAAGGAGGTTTTTCGAGGAGAGGTGTGGTTTCTTTTTCCTTGTGTTGTAGATCGGGGAAGTTTTTTGGGGCGTGGGTTTTTGCGGCCCGCGGGAATTGTCTGGCAGAATAATTGATAGATTCTGCCGAGGCGGCAAGACGGTAAGTAAAGGCGGAGGGGGGTTTTGGAGGGTGTCGATTGGGTGGTCGGGATGACTTTAGCGGGTTGGTTATTGGTGGGCTTTTTTGGGGGGTTATCTACTATCGTGGATGTAGGTATGGATTGCCAGGTGGTTTAGTGTAGATTCAGATGTATTGTTAATATATTGTGTAATTGGGTTGGTGTATGCAGGTGCTGCGTTTAGGGAATTATGAGTTTGTATAGGCTGTGACTAAGAGACAGGTTACAATTGTCGTGTGGGAAAAGGTTCAATCAGACTACGTCAACGATCGAACATCAACGTCACAAATAATTCAGACATAGACGCGGTATGTACATACAGAACAAATCAAAGAAAAATGAGTCATCTAAGCTAGCCCTCCTATTTCTTTTCCTCCTCCTTCGGCGGCTCTGGCTGGGGAGTAGGGAGTTTGAACTAGACAAGTTAGCGTTTGGGTTTCTCTTCCAAGGGATCAACAGAACAGAATCACATACCGACTCGGGAGTCCGGTCGGTACCCGCCCCAACAGGCTCCCAGGCAGTGGAACCACTCTCAAAGTTCCGGAAGGCCTGCGTCAACTCGAGAGGCTCGATGACGATGCGCTTCTTCTCCTCGTCGTACCGCAGCTCCGTGTATCCAGTCAAGGGGAAATCCTTGCGCAGCGGGTGGCCGTCGAAGCCGTAGTCGGTCATGATGCGGCGCAGATCCGGGTGGCCGGTGAAGAAGACGCCGAACATGTCGTAGACCTCACGCTCGTACCACAGGGCGCCCTCGAAGAGACCCGTCACGCTGGGCACGGGGCTGGCCTCGTCGGCGTAGGTCTTGACGCGGATGCGCGAGTTGTAGCGCACGCTCAGCATGTTATAGACGACCTCGAAGCGCTGATCGCGCGTCGGGAAGTCCACGCCCGTGATGTCCGAGATCTGCGTGTACTCCGCCGCCGTGTGGTACTTCAGGAAGGTCATCGTCGGAATCAGCCCCGAAGGCGGCACGTAGATGCACAGCTCGTCCTTCCACACTGAGAACTGCTGCACGTGCTTCGGCAGGCACGACATGATGTACTGCCCGTACTTGTGCAGCGCCTCAGCCTTGTCGCTGTGCTTGTCCGCTGGGTTGATCACGGGGGCGCGCAGGGGTCCCTCGGCTGCGGGGGGAAGATCAATGGGTTAGCTGAATGGTTTGATTGTTTTGAGGCGCAATTGCTTTGTGGATTGGGGATGAGCCACGAGGGCAATTCATCACATACGAGACCGCTGGGCGTGGCGCATGTTGGGGACATCCGGGATCGTCGAGGCCTTCAGGGCAGTCGTGCTGAAAGCACGGGCGGATGACCGAGTTGCGGATGACAGGGCACGGCCGGTGCCCAGCCGCATCAAGGAGCGAGTAGCAGCCATGGCGAGCAATGACAATGGCAGGAGGTGGATGCTTTGGAGACGTGAGAGGGGGGGAGGTCGAGCAGCAATAGCGGCGGAGATTCCCTTGCAACTGGAGCTTTTGCCCCAAGATGTGCACGGTCACGTGCATGAGCACTGACATAAGCGGATCACTCCGTGGATTTCTGCCTGGTGTCTGAGGCATGAAGGCTGTCCGACGGAGCGTGCAAACACAGCAAACCCGTGCAAACCCGATCCAGCAAAGCTTCACTTCTCGCTATTCTCTGTTCGCCTCCAACTCTCCCTCTTCCCTCTTGCGTCTTGCGTCCCTCTTGCTGCTGCTGCTGCTGCTCACTGCTTCTCTCCTCCTTCCCTCCCACCTCCCCCCAATTACCCCACGTTTCTATCTTCGCCCTACGGACTTGGTCCTGCTTCTTTATTCTATCCTCTTCTTTCCTCTTGGGCGCTCTTTTACTTGCCTCTTTTGCTCCCCTTTCTCTTTAACTTTCCGTCCACGCCCACACTCACACCACCCCCCCCCTCCTACCCTTCCGCACCGGTCCTGGTTGATGGGTGTTAGTCTTTACTGGTGATCGTCGTCCCCGTTTTCACTTGTACATCTCACAGCTTCTTCGACAATCATGTCAAGTCGTCAACAGATTGATTCCGTCATCGACGATGACGACGAGTTCTGGTACGTGTGGCCTTGCGCCGTCGGGTGCGTCCTTGGGCTGACAACCGCTGGCTTTCTTCAGCCCTCTCTGTATCGAAGAGTTCGATCTATCGGATAAGAATTTCAAACCTTGTCCCTGTGGGTACCAGGTACGTCTTTTCGCTCTTGTCTTGTCGGCCCCTGTCGAGCCGAATCGCTTCTGTCGCGTCTCGTGCCACCAGTCACTGGTTTTGTTGCTAACCTGCTGATCCTCGCAGATTTGTCAATTCTGCTACAACAATATCAAAACCCACAGTGAGGAAGGCCGGTGCCCCAACTGCAGACGTGTCTACGATGAAAGCACCATCCAGTACAAGGTCCCTGATGCCGACGAGTAAGTTAACTTCCCGCCGCAAAGTGGTTGGCACCCACACCCTCGGCCCGGTCTTGGCGCTAACGGTTTCTGTTCCGCAAATTTCTAGATTCAAGGCAGACCTCGCCCTCAAACATCGCAAAGCCGCCGCTGCGAAGAAGAAGGAGGCCGAGAAACGCGAGATCGAAGCCTCCAGTCGGAAGAACCTGGCCGGTGTTAGAGTCGTGCAGAAGAATCTCGTTTACGTGATTGGTCTCAACCCCACAATACGGGACGAGAGTCAGCTGCTGCAGACGCTCCGCGGCAGAGACTACTTCGGTCAGTACGGTGATATCGAGAAAATTGTCGTTAGCAAGGCAAAGCCCGGCGGCAACCCGAACCAGGGCATCGGCGTCTACGTGACATACGCGAGGAAGTCGGATGCCGCAACCTGTATAGCGGCGGTCGACGGGTCGGCGAATGGTGACCGGGTGTTACGGTAGGTGGATTCTCTGCTACTCTGATGGGTGGGATTTCGACACGGTGGTCCAGAAACTAACAGTCACAGGGCGCAATACGGCACCACGAAGTATTGCTCGTCATTCCTCCGCAATGAACAATGCCACAACCGGAACTGTACCTTCCTGCACGAAACCGGGGAAGATAGCGATAGCTATAGCCGCCAGGATCTTTCGTCCATGAATACCTTGTCCAGTCAACGGCCAAACGGAGCACCGACTCCACCCACCTACGCAATCCCGCCGCACGTTACCCGGACCTCTGCTCAACCTTTGTCGCAACCGATGCGCCGTCAACCCAGTCGGGACGATGCCGCTGGCAGTCGACTGCCCGATGGCCCCGCTCTCCCCTCGTCAGCTAGCTGGGCGAACAAGGATGCTGTTTTGAGTCGTGCTAGGCGGGCTAGTCTCACAGGCAGTCAAGCGTCACAGAGCCCTCGCCCTGCCAATGCTACGGTCGCGCCTGTCCTGGAAGAACCCAAACCGGTGGAGAAATCGCCGCCGTCTACGCAGCCGGAAGCGGTTCAACAGTCGCCCTCCCCTCCCGAGCGAAGATCCTCCACTCCCCGTTCCCCTGAGGTCGCCCAGACGCCTCCCCAACCTGAGACCCCTCTGCTGGACAATCTGGTCAAGGCTGTCAACTCGCCCGACTTCAAGTTCATCTTCTCGGCGGCTGGCCTGTCCGCGGAAGAAGTTACCCTGATCGAAAATCATCCCTCGTTCATCGACCCTTACGGTGGTGTCAAACGCCGCGCCATGCGCGAAAAGGCCGAGCAAGAGCGCGCCAGACGGGAACAGGAGTTGCTTCAGTCAGCCGCTGCCGAGGAAGAAAGTCGGGAGAGCGGAAGCTTGCAGCTAGGTGGTGAGCCTGATGATGTTATGCCTCCTCGGGGTCGCAGCGGTCGTGAGTCTCACGGTGCCATTCAACCCCCCTCCCAGCAAGGCACAACCGAGAATTCTGCCGTGGGCTCGCCTGTCTCTGCCACAAGCCACCAGTTCCAACAACTTCGTCAGCAACTCAACCTGGCTGGTCGCAGTCTGACTCCCCTGCAACAGCAGCAGCTACTGATCCTGAAGTCTGCCAATGACCGGGCTACCCTTGAACAGCTGCAGGCGGGGCTTGGCTCTGCTGCTCTGGATCAGGCTGCTCAGGTCCGTCAGGGTCTCCTCCAGAGTCAAATGGCGCAGTTCAATACGCTCCAGGCACAGAATCGTCAGAACTCGCGCTTCTCTTTCGCCAACGAAGCCAACTCAAAGAACTTGCCAAATGCCCGCATGCTGAGCCAGCAAGCATCGTTAATGCAGTCGGCTGGAACGCCCAACCCTCTCGCGGCGCCCAGTCCACAGCACGGACTTAGCGGCGGCTACTTCGCCAGTGGTGTTCAGGGACCACCTCCGGGCTTGAAGACGGCTGGTACGCCTCCGATCAGCGGCGGTGGCATGTTCGCACAAGGACACGGTTTTACCACCAACAACAGTCTCGGACTCGGAGGCAGCATCGGCAAGCAAGAAGCGAATCCCGACTTGATGCGTGAGTTGCTGCGTGGCCGTAACAGTGCCGGTGCCAGTGGTTTGCAGGGTCAAGAAGCCGCCAAGCGTGAGTTTATCCTTCCTTTCCTCCAGCAGCACCAAACCCCCCCTCCCCTGACTCCTGCCAATAATGGCCTTCTCAGCTCTTTCTATGGCTCTCAGACGGGGGCTTTCTCCGAATCTGGGCCACAGAAGCAGAAGAAGAAGGGGAAGAAGCACAGACACGCTAACACTTCCTCCGGTGGAGGTGGTGTAGTAGATCTTGCGGACCCGAGTATCCTACAGGCGAGGATGCATCAGAATGCTGCTGCTACTGCTGGGCAAGCACTGTACGGGAGTCAGGGCCAAGGAGGTGGGTACAATCAGACCATGATGTATGGCGGCGGATTCAACCGCTGGTGATTGTTTCCCTTCCCTTTCCATCTTATCCATACGTCTTCCTAATGCCCTAATTGCCTTGTCGTTTCCCCTTCTCGCCCTGTTCTTCATGATGACTACCCTTTCCCTCTGCATGTAATCCCATTACCTCTGCTATGCTTTTTGCGCTTTCATCTCCCATTTTTTCTTTGTTCTTGATGACATGATATCATACTTATCTAGATGGGTCCGGGATATGATCTCTTATCTTTCTCTTTGCGATGTTGCCCTTTCTCATTCGATGTTGAAAACTTTGCGACATATTCCACTCCGCAACGATGCATTAAGCAAACGGCTCTTGAAAAAACAAGGAATTCGGGCTGGGCGTGCCCTTGGCGTTATCTCTCATGGAACTGTTATTTTTGCGTTTCTGTTTCTCTGACCTGTCTTGATTCGTGTCTCCTTCTTCCTGCTTGTTGTCCTGCTGTTGTGTCCCGCGCGAAGATATGGCGTCCCTGCAGTCCGTGGGCTCCTGGTGTCTTCCAAGTCCACTGCAGCTGGGTGGCTGTCGTTTACTCCTGTTCTTGCATCCATGCTGCGTTGACCTATCAGCATCTTGGTGGCCCAATCGGTCTGGTCATGGTTTTCATGTACGTTAACCTCCCTGCCCTGGCTTTCGATAAACACAAGCAGGGCCCTCTATCCGAAACCAATTTCTCACAACCACTGTTCTTTTAGACACTATGCCTTGTGTGTCTTCCTGGCCACACCGGTTGGGGACCTTTATGTAATTAATTGTCTGCCTGCCCCTCTCGTATCTGCGCGTCGTCTCGTTCTGTCTCGGGAGAGTGTCGGCATGCCCTGCTTTTTTCTTCTTATTTCGATCGTTGGGGTTTCGTCATTTTTCACCTTTGTCACCTCTACATGATATCACACACACTCACGCATCTTTTCATATGAAGATGGCTAACCGAGTCGTTTCCCTAGTTGACGAGGAGTTCCCTCCTCTTGGAGCGCAGCCGAAGGACAAGCGTCCGGTCGACACCTTCGGATTTCTTGTTCGCTCACAATTTGCTAGCGATTCGCAAAGCTCTGCTCGAGCCGGAACGCCCACTTTACCTCCAGGCCTTCCCCTCCCTCACGCTCATCCCGCATCAGCTTTGTTTCAAAGTCCATTGAATCCATCCAGCCCGACTACCTCGGTGTCCGTGCCGCCAGGACTAAATCCACCGTTTTCTCGATCAGGAACTCCGTCTCAAGCATTCCAGGGGCTTATCTCTCGGCAACAGTCACCCGAGGTGAAAGATACGCCCGAAGAAGTCCCCGCGTCTAATCGGGTCAAGAACGTTTCTGAGATATCATTGGGCTCTCCTGTACCCAAATCCGCCAGCAAGGCTCGCTCGCAACCAAAGAGTGACCTAGCCGTTGCAACGGACAAGGAGAACGTCGGCGCGTCCAAGGCTGCCTATGCCAATGAGAAGACTGTGTCTACCCCGGTCAAGACCAAGCCTATTAAGCTGGAACTTTCTCTGAATACTCCTCAGGATGCCCTCAAAGCAGAGCAGGCGGCTCCTAGTACGCACGGACCAGCTCCAGTTTCCGCGATTGGCTCTCGTCCCAACACCCCATTGACAGGAGTTTCGCGGGCCTCTGACTCTTCAGCTCCACGCCAGCCACGGGTGCTTCGGGTGGTCGACACGCCTAAGACGGAGACTCCGCCTCCTCCTTCTGCCCCTCAATCTGTTTCGTCTTTGCCGGCCGCGAACAAAGTCCGGTCTCGGCGCCCCAGCATCTCTTCCATGAGCAGGCCAGATACCCCAGGCGACTTGGGATCCGAAGCGGATCTTTACACTTCGGCATCTGTGTCTCGTGCTAACTCCCCTCCCGCCTCCTCCCGGATCGGCTCTGCTCCCGTCCGGGCTATCACCAAGAGCCAAGCTAAGAAAGAGCGACGTCAGAAGGCCAAGGAGGCGGAAGCCAAGAAGCACGAGTCGTCTACCATAGCAGAAGAACCCGTTCAAGCTCCCATCATCGGGCGGAAGCGCAAAACCAAGAAGACTCCTGCGAGCACTAGCGAAACATCGACTGCAGGACCCGAAACGGCCACGGAAGCTGCAAAGCCTAGCACTCCTGGTAGCTTTGAGAGCGACGAGAAGGCACAACAGCGGCCTGAAGCTGTCAAGAAGATTAAGTCCAAGGAGAAGGTGTCTCAGGTGCCCAAGCCTGCCCCAGCCGAGGAGAAAGCCACCCCCGAGCCTAAAACTCCTGCTGAGGCCTGGCGTTCAAAGAACACTGTGGAACAGTTGATCAAGGATGCAGAAGCCAGCGGCGTTCCTGTCAAGGATCTATTCGCAGAACGGACATCTCCGCTGCAGGTTTTACTTGCGCAACTCCACAGATCAGGCCATTTAGATCTGAATCACCACCCCTTGTTCAACCCCACCAACCTCAACCAGCGGTTCGACATGAAGTGCACCTCGGACGATTATGAGATCCTGAAACAGCCAATTGAGCTTGCCGAGGAACACCGCAAGGCTCTGCTCCGCGGAGAGCCTATTCGGATTCACTCTGATCCTGGTTTGCTGAAGGACCGTTGTCTGATCACTCCTCGCGGTTGCGTTCTTCGCCACCTGTCGCAGGATGAGGAAGACCGGTATCTAGCGCTGGAGAAAAGCATCGCCTGGGCGATTGAGTCCTTCCAAGATTACTCTTCTGCTCCCATCACGGAACCGGATGTGACGAATCGCGGTGGTGGTCTTGATGCCCTCTTCGCCACGCCGGAGAACTTCAACATTTGCTGGGCCGACGATACCTCTGTTAGCCTTTCCTCAGTCTCGGCCTCGGCTTCGCTGGCTGGGCCTGAAGTTGGCAGCTCGTCTAGCGTCCCTGCTCCCCCCAATGTTCTCTCGGCCATGGAAGCGGACAGCACGCGTAGTCATAACTGGGCCATTGCCAATACTGCGGAACTGGTGAATGCAACTGCTACTTCGGTGCGCTCCTTTGCGGCTGCCACGGCTAAGCACATGCTGGGTGCGGCTGGGGTGGTTGTGGGCAGTATCCCGGACCTGGACGACGTAGTGGGTATGACGGGAGAAGAATTGCGCTCGTTTGCCGTCAAGTCGCAGAAAGATCTCGAGTCGTCGCGCAAGGAACTGGACTCGATCGACAAGAAACTCAATGCGTTGGTGAAGCGGAACCGGAAGCTTGCGCAACAGGCTCTAGCTACCACTGTTGATGGATGAAGGACTATTTGATTGTTTTCACATTATTCTGTATTGCCTTTGTTTGTTTCTTGTCATGAGCACCAGGCCTCTGTACGTCTCAGGGCTTGGCTGTATCTGTACGATTATTGCACTACACTACACTGGTAGATACGATTGCATGGTGTTTAGGAAGGAGTCATTGAGGATGGATTAGCGGGTAGAAGCATGATCATACTACAGACATTGGGATTACAGAAATAATTTAGTATTGAGCTGCCATGAGATTTGAGGTTACATGGTGTGTTCCTTCGTAGGTAAGATCTGCACTGCACCGCAGCCACTAGTCCCGCTAATGCTTGTTTGGTTTCTCTTGCTCAACCTTCCCATTCGGTGGTACAGACGACGGACTGACTGTCAATCCCCACCTGCGCAATGCTCGAATGGCCTGATGATGGTGATGGTGGTGGTGAAAGAGTGCAGAATAACAAGGCAGAGACCCGAGTAACCAAATATCTGGCTGCATACCAGGCCAATGTCGTCCGGGCATTCCGCGCAACCAACACCACCTCCCTAGCTCCGTCACCAAGAGTTACTGACTTATATTAGTTTGAACTTGGACCCTTGGTGCTGCAGCCTGGAGAGACGTCACGTCACTGCCACTTCACTTTCGGCTTAACTCCGATTCTGTGCGTTGTCGTGTGGAATGGAATAAGACCCCTCTCCTCCCTCTCCCTCGAATCTCTCCCTCTCCCTCGATCTCTCTCTCTCTTCCCTCTCCCCCTCTCGGAACTTCATCATCCCTGTGGAAAGCGCAATTCATACCCTGCACGTTGCAGGCAGACTAAAAAAATGCGTATCCCAATTGACTTTAAACCTACAACCCCTACAACAACAACATCAACCCTAATAAGCCTCCTCCTAATACCACTAGCAACCACCTCCGCCCAATATGTCCGAGACCTAAGCGCAGAGCACTGGACGCTGAGCAGTGCCACCGCGTTGCAGAATCGCACCGTGTCTGCGCGGTTTCCGTCCCAGGTGCATATGGATCTTTTGCGGGAGGGGATCATTGGTATGTCTCTTCTTTGGGTTCTTTTCTTGGAGGATGTGCCGGATTATGTGGGTTTGAGATTCTGATTGTGTTTGCGCATTGCAGATGAACCGTAAGACTTATCGAACCCAAATACTACTTGAATGGGTTGGGGAAGTTTATGAAGGTGGTTGACTGATGCGCGCAGGTATCGCGATTTGAATGATTTTGAGCTGCGGTGGATTGCGGATGCGAATTGGACGTATACTAGTGCTGGGATACAAGGGCTGTGAGTTTGACCTGATTCTCTTTCTTCTCTTTTTTCTATGGTTTGGGGGGAGGTGGGGTTTGAAGTTGGTTGGTTGACTGATTGTCCCAGTGGTGATGACTACGATTCGACGTGGCTGGTGTTCGACGGGCTCGACACCTTCACTTCGATCTCCTTCTGCGGACACTTCGTCGGGAGCACGGATAATCAGTTCCGGCAGTATATATTCGATGTTTCGTCCATTCTGAAGCAATGTGATGGGGACCCGGCTTTGAGTATTGAGTTTGGCAGTGCGCCGCGGATTGTGGATGCGATTGCGCAGGATCCCGCTTCGCCGAGTAAGTTGTCGCGTTGGGCTTCTACTTGAGGATTGACTTGTGGTGAGATGGTTTGGTTGATTCTCTGAAAATTCTAGCGTGGCCCGAGGGCGTTCAGATCACGTATGAGTATCCCAATCGCTGGTTCATGCGCAAGGAGCAATCCGATTTTGGCTGGGATTGGGGCCCGGCCTTTGCGCCTGCTGGACCCTGGAAGCCCGGTTATGTCGTGCAGTTGAAGAAGGCGGAGAAGGTCTATGTTCGCAACACTGATGTCGACATCTACCGGCGGGGCCAGATCAACTACCTCCCGCCCGATCAGAGTCAGCCGTGGGTAGTCAATGCCAGCATTGATTACCTGGGGACTCTGCCTGAGAGCCCGTCGATGGTGGTTCAGGTGAAAGACTTGCAGACAGGTAAGACTCTTGCTTCGCGCTCTTTGGCTAACATCACCGTGACGGAGGGCTCGGTCACGGGTGTGACGGTGTTGGATGGAGTCACGCCGGAGCTCTGGTGGCCGCAGGGTATGGGGGCACAGCACCTCTACAATGTGACCATTTCGGTCACTGATGGGGCGAACCACTCCATTGCAGAGGTCACTAAGCGGACGGGGTTCCGCACGATCTTTCTCAATCAGCGTAATATCACAGACGACCAATTGGCCCAGGGGATTGCGCCCGGTGCGAACTGGCACTTCGAGGTCAATGGGCAGGAGTTCTATGCCAAAGGGTCGAATCTGATTCCACCGGATTCCTTCTGGACTCGGGTCACGGAGGAGACGATGACTCGGCTGTTCGATGCGGTGGTGGCGGGCAATCAGAACATGCTCCGCGTCTGGTCTTCTGGCGCATACCTGCATGACTATATCTACGACCTGGCCGACGAGAAGGGGATCCTGCTGTGGAGTGAGTTCCAGTTCAGCGATGCCCTCTATCCTACCGACCAAGCATTCTTGGAAAATGTCGCTGCGGAGGTCGTCTACAACGTCCGCCGAGTCAACCACCACCCATCCCTTGCCCTGTGGGCGGGCGGCAACGAGATCGAAGCTTTGATGCTGGTGCTTGTCGAGCAGGCGGACCCTGATGCTTATCCATTCTACGTCGGCGAGTACGAGAAGATGTACATCAGCCTCTTCCTGCCGCTGGTCTACGAGAACACACGCTCCATCTCCTACTCGCCCAGCAGCACCACCGAGGGCTACCTGGACATCGACCTCTCCGCGCCCGTACCCATGGCGGAGCGGTACAGCAACACGACCGAGGGCGAATACTACGGCGATACGGACCACTACAACTACGACACCGCCATTGCCTTCGACTATGGCAGCTACCCGGTGGGCCGCTTCGCCAACGAGTTCGGCTTCCACAGCATGCCCAGCTTGCAAACCTGGCAACAAGCTATCTCCGATCCAGACGACCTGACCTTCAACAGCAGCGTCGTCATGCTCCGCAACCACCACTACCCAGCCGGCGGCCTCATGACAGACAACTTCCACAACACGTCCTTGGGCATGGGCGAGATGACGATGGGCGTGCTAAGCTACTACCCAGCACCCAACATCGTCTCAGACCCGCTCGCCAACTTCAGCGCCTGGTGCCACGCCACGCAGCTCTTCCAGGCCGACATGTACAAGTCGCAGATCCAGTTCTACCGGCGCGGCAGCGGGCGGCCCGAGCGCCAGCTAGGCTCACTATACTGGCAGCTGGAGGACATCTGGCAGGCGCCGTCCTGGGCAGGCATCGAATACGGCGGCCGCTGGAAGGTGCTGCACCACGTTGCCCGCGATATCTACAAGCCGATGATCGTCTCCCCGTTCTGGAACTACACCACCGGCGCCCTGGACATCTACGTCACCTCGGACCTGTGGACGCCCGCCTCCGGCTCTGTCTCCCTCACCTGGCGCGACCTCTCGGGCCGCCCCATCGCCGGCAACGGCGGCATCCCCCAATCCCTCCCGTTCCAGGTCGGCGCGCTCAACACCACCAGCCTCTACCGCATGAACATGAAGCAGCAGCCCATCCCGCGACACACGGATGCGGTTCTAACTCTGGAGTTGAGCGCGACGGGCCAGTTGCCGAATTCCGAGGAGAGCACTACCTTCGTCCATGAGCAGTGGTTCACGCCTGCCTTTCCGAAAGATCTTGACTTGGTGGACCCGCGGGTCAGCGTGGTGTATAATCCGGAGATCCAGAAGTTCGAGGTCGAGGCCAAGAGTGGCGTCGCGCTGTATACTTGGCTTGAGCATCCCGAGGGCGTGGTCGGGTATTTCGAAGAGAACGCATTTGGGTTGGTGCCCGGCCAGAAGAAGGTGGTCGGGTTTGTGGTGCAGAAGGATGAGACGGATGGGGCGTGGGTGCGTGATGTGACGGTGCGGAGTCTGTGGGATTTGAAGGGCGGTAGATAGGTGGGTTCGAATGGGATGGGAGTATAATAAAGTATAGCTTGGTGTGAGGTTTGTGTATAGATGAATGAGTTTGAAGGCAACATACTTTGGCTGATTATAGAGTTGAGTGCTATCACTTGAAGTAACCAAGCCCCAACAATAACGTAAATCACTGCACAGTAGTGTACCACTTTCTTACTCTTAAGAGAGAAAGAAAGAAAGAAAGAGAATAAGATCTCCGTCCATAGCATCAAACTCTCTCACCACATATCATTCATCCATCTAAATCATAAAAGCAATCCAACCCGGTGTCAAGCGTGTATATCTTCTTCCTGATGCGGGCCGGTATTTGCAACAGGATGATATTCAAATTAGGTTCAGGTGCATTGAACCTCCCCTTGCATAAGACATGTGGCTGCATATACATGAAAACTTCAATACCCGATTCGGATTAGATAACCCAGCTGAGTTTGCATACGTCAATGGACGTCAATAGGAAGATGCTGTTGCATGAAAGCTGGACCAAGAAAGAAAAAAGAAAAGTATACAACCACTCAGACATTTCCGATATACTTATAATCACCTTCGCAACCTTCAACCACTAGCCTAGCATAGTCACTATTTTCCAACACCCATTCATGGTATATCATCACAATTCTATACTACAGCCATGGCAGCCAACGAGCATCGATTCTGTCTCATCCTAGGAGCAGGATACGGAGGCATCGTCCAAGCCTGCACACTCCTACGGCGAGGAATCCTCTCCTCTCACGACCTCGAGATCATCGACCGCAATGGAGGATTCGGCGGGGTGTGGTGGAAAAACACGTATCCGGGAGCAGCTTGCGACATTGCCGCCGAGGTATACACGATCAGTTGGGCTCTCAATCCGTGTATGTACAGTACATTCCAACCAACCAAGGACCAACTGTTGTAACATCGATTGAGCCACCCAGCACTGACATAAGTGTATACTCTATATCTAGATTGGACTAGACGATTACCCTCCCAACCAGAGATCCAGCATTACCTCGAGAAAGTGGCGCTAGATCACCGTCTCGACGAATGCACCACCTTCAATACTGAGGTGGTGGATGCAGCATGGGACGAGCAGCAATTGCTCTGGACGGTCCGGACGAAGGATGTCCGCGGTACCAAAGCGTGGACTTGCAACCTCGTACGTTAAGTCGATCATCTAATTCCACGCGGAGTCAACTTATGCACATGCTTACGAGAATCCAGTTAATAAGCGCCACGGGCCAATACAGCACGCCCCGAAAACCCGATATCCCAGGGATCGATACCTTCAAAGGGCGACAGTGGCACACGAGCGACTGGCCCAAAGACAACGACGCGGATTTGAAAGGCAAGCGCGTGGGGATTATTGGTGCTGGTCCGTCCGCCGCGCAGCTGATTCCTCATATCGCGGACGATGTCGGCCGGTTATTCGTCTACAAGCGCGGATCGTCGTTCTGTGTGCCGCGGTGGGATCCTGAGACGAGTCGGCTTCGGCGGTGGCTTTTTGCGATGGTTCCTGCTCTTGCGAGGTGGTCGAGGTGTTGGGCTTCGAGGATTGTGTGTTTTCCTACCCTTCCTTTGGTTGTCTGCAGTAGAAGGCTAATGCTGTTCAAGACGAGATATATCCACTGGAACGTGACGCAGGAAGGAAGCTGGTGGCAGAAAGCCGTCGTCGCGATTGCGCACTTCCATCTCAATAGACAGGTTCGAGACGAGCAACTCAGGGAGAAACTCAGAGCGAAGGATAAGTTTGGCTGTAAGCATGTGCTTGTGCTCAGTGATTATTATCCCGTTCTTAATGAGGAACATGTCGAGCTGATCACCGATCCCGCTGTTGCGCTGGATGAGTACGGTATTGTTTCTCGGAATGAGGAGACTAGTCGAGAAGAACGCCGGGAGGTTGATGTGTTGATCTGGGCTACTGGTAGGTATAGTGTCTATGAGGTGCACTTGCACTGTAGGTATGTGGGATTAATGGTGAACCAGGATACAAAGCAGAAGAGTTCGGCGCTGCGGTGCCAACTCGTGGACGGGGAGGACGATTACTGTCTGAGAAATACGGATCTGATATGTGTTCACTCTATGGTGGGTTTGAGTTTGATAGCCACCCTTTCCAGTTTGAAAGTCATTTTTGTGTCTGTTGACTTGGATTATAGGTCTTGCGGTTGATGAATTCCCGAACTACTTCAACCTTCTGGGCCCTAACAGCATTGGGTTCGACATCCACATTGTCGAGCTGTTTGAGCTTCAAGCAGAGTACATTGCACAAATAGCGCAATACCTCCACAGGAGACAGACCGAGAAACAGGATCATGGACGTCGATACGCCGTGATGGCGAAAGGAGAGCGTCTGCGAGAGTGGAGTTTCTCTCTACGCGAGGGACAGGCCAAGCATCCCGCTGCTGATCCAGCTTGCCGCAGCCACTACAAGGTGTGTATCATTACTCAATTTCTGTCGATTGGAACTAGTGAGAACTAATTTCTTCGATAATACTTATAGTCTAAAGATGGGCAAGTCTTCTTTTATCCTTACGGTTATGCTCAGTACAAGAAGCTGGTGCGACAGGTCGACTTTGGCCGGGACTGGTTGCTTCTTTCGCGTATATCGGATAACCCTGTGACTGCTATTGCTGAGATTCCATTGTCGGATCGGTCTTAGTTTGTGGGGGAGAGAAACTTAATTGACTATGCCTCTTAGGTTACAACCACCTGTACTTGATGGATATGTCATATCTCTTGCTGTGTGCGTGACGCAGCCACACACCGCTGATCTGGGATTCCTACTTGGAAGTGAGCTATGTGAGATATCATGCTGTGAGCTTAATCCGGTTCCCAGTGCCTCCCCCGTATACAGATGCTACGGAGTCATATGACAAAAGGAAGCCCGACTTGTACCGCAGTTCGAACTGCTGTGATCGCAGACTCGCCGTATTGAATAAGTACTTTTTGGGCCACTGTTTCTCTCCTGAGGAGCCTTCATTTCTTGGTTGACCGAAAGTGAATCTTAGTATATATCCATGGTGATTAACTTGATATAGTTAAAAAATACCTAGTAACAAACTTCGACCTACCTATCTCTGTCACTTCCGAATATCCTGCGCTGGACTCTGCAAGGCAGCCGAAATATGACCGCAGAGCTCATCAAACAACGCCCCCGCCAACTCCGGACTGATCACCGAAGGATTGAATTTCAACTGGACATCAGCTGCGCCAGCATCCCCTGTCGCTGTGGATGAGCACACATAAATATCCGTAGCCCGACACCGACCATATTGCTTCCTAACCTCCAAGTACTTCCACTTCAGCATGCCTGGACCCCCAACCTCTCCGGATTCTATCCCTTCAAGAGGAGGAACATCAAAGCTAATATCGAGATGCTGAACAATTGACCCGAACGCGGCCATTGGGTCCCAGTCTGTGCAGCGCGAGAGGATATCCGGCATTGGCATGGCTTCGAACGGGACTGTCGCGATCAGCGCATCGCGGACAGCCTGCAAGACGTCCAGATACGTGATCACGCCTGCGACGTCGACCGTGAACGGGATCATGTTGATGCATGGTCCGACCACATCCAGGATGCCTTCCATGTCGATGTTCCTGCCGCTGACGGCGCCGCCGAATACTACCCTCTTGGTATTGGCGTGCTTGGATAGCACGAGGGCCCATGCGGCGTAGATCGTGGTGGCAAATGTGAATGGTGATGGGAGAAGCCTGATAGTTCTCTGGAAGTGGCCGTCTGGCTTGTCGGCGTCGCCACCATCATTCAACCCGTTGTTGCGCAGTGAAGTCATGGGAAGGTTTGCTAGTTGCGCTTTCCAGAATGCCTCAGCGGCTGCGTTGGATTCTAAGGGCAGTCGAGCCGCGTAGACCGAGAACGGAGGCCCCGAAGAGATCGGCAGACCGTGGTAGATGCGTTGCAACTGCGACAGAAGTAACGGCACCGTCCATGCGTCATATTGGCTGTGCTGCAGCCCTAGAGCAAAATGTGTCGAATTCGCGTTCATGACAACGTAGGAAAACTCCACCAACTGCCGATCCAGACAGCCGTCTGGCGAAACGGACTCCCAGTGTTTCACTGCCTGGGATCGAGAATCGAAGTGGACGACCGGCACATCCACCTCCGTCTTATCCAAAACAATGGCTTCGATCGTCCCGTTTCGCAGCCTGTATTGAGTACGTAGTATCTCGTTCTTCTCGACCAGAGACCGACTTGCCTCGCGGAGTCGAGCCAGATCCAGGCTTCCTCGGAGGTCAATGACAATCCGCGTATAGTTCCCTTCAGGGAATGCACCGACAGTGGTGACGGAGACCATCTGGATCCATGTAGGGATATATGCTGTCCGCGGCGTATCAATCTGCACTGGAGACTTCGGTATCGCCGCCGCCCTGACGATCTTCGATCTTGCTATCCGGGATATTTCCTCGACAGTGTGATTCTTAAGGACCTCGCCCACGGTCAATCGGATGCCACAGTCCCTGGCGGCGGAGACCAGTTTCATCGCGCGAATCGAGTTGCCTCCTAGATGCAGGAATCGATCGGTCGGCGAGATGGTAGAGGAGGGAATATCGAGTGCGTTTGCCCAGAGACTTTGCATGGTCTTGTAGCTGTCCGGTAACGCTTGGGCTTTTTCCTTGGCTGTTTCGTTGTCGCCCGAGGAATGTTTGCGACTGAGGAGGCGCGCCTGCGCGAGAATCTCAGCCAGACGGTGCTGATCGATCTTCCCGGACGGCATCAATGGGATGAAGTTCACGGGGATCATGTACTCGGGAATCATATAAGCCGGTAGCTGTTCTCGCAGACCATCCCGCAGATGAGCCCCCAAATCACCTTCAGAAAGGCGGAGAAGCTTGCAAATGTCGTCGTCGCCAGCCTGTTGTCTTCTTGTGCTGCCTTGTGGTACCAAGAACGCAGCGAGGACCGACGAACCCCCGACGCTCAGAAGCTGGACGCTGGCATGAGCGACGAGCGGAGACCGGCATATCGCAGCCTCGATCTCCTCCAATTCGACCCTATGACCGTTGAGCTTAACCTGCTTATCCTTGCGACCCAGAAACAGAAGCTCTCCGTTCGAGAGATACCTCACCAGATCGCCAGTTCGATAGGCTCGCGTCGAGGTTCCACATTCAGCGTTCGCCCATGGCAACGAAGACACAAAGCTCGCTTCGGTGGCCGCGGCATTATTCAGATATCCTCGCGCAACGGTGGGGCCTTCGATCCAGAGCTCTCCCACGGCGCCAATGGGCATCAGTTGACGTTCATTATGGGGGTTGACTACCCAAGCGCGACAGGCGATCGCAGTGTTCCCAATATTGGCCCCCAGACTTCTGACTGAAACGCGTAAGTTGGCAAGGGAGCAGACACATGTCTCCGTCGGCCCATAGGCATTGATGACCTGCTTCTTCTCTGCCCAGAGGTCGATGAGTGAGTGTGTTAACTTCTCGCCTCCGATGATCAATTTCGTCACCCCCGGGATCTGATCCGGGTGCAGTAGCTTCAAAACGCTGGGGACAAAGACGGCCGTGTTTACTCCCAGATTCTCGATCGCTTGGGGGATGTTGTTGAGCCGTGCGGTCTCCGTGGGGATACAGACCGACCCTCCGTGGATGAGTGTCCCGAAGATTTCGAGGATCGAGGGATCGAAGCTGCAGGACGTGTATTGCAACATTCTCGTCTCGCTGTCTAGATTGAAATGTCTCCCGAGTTCCGTCATGGAGGTGCAGATGTTTTGATGCTCGACTACGACACCCTTGGGAGTGCCGGTGCTGCCGGAGGTGAAGAGCACGTATGCGGGTGAGGTGGGATTGATGCCCTCTTGACTATGGATTGTCTGGCACGTTTGCCCCGTTGGGATAACTGATCGCTGGACCACCAGCGGTTTGATACCTAGATCCAGCCGAGAAAGGTCCGCTTGACCATCGTTTGAAACAAGGATGATCTTCGGTTGTACAGACACCAGAATCTGGTCTCGGCGAGCTCCTGCATGAATCGGGTCCATGGGAACAAAGGCCTTGCCTGCTTTCAGAACCGCGAGCATGGCTATGATCATCTCGGGAGACTTCTCGATACAGATGGGAATGTAACCTCCAAGGGAACTGGAACTATCAGCCTCCAGGATTTGACGAGCCAAGCCGCTCGACAAGATATCGAGGTCCCGGTAGGTGATCGTTTCGTCGCAGAAGCGCAATGCCGGCTTTTCTGGGTTCGCTTTTGCCGTCTCCTGGAAGAGTACATGGAGGAGGTTGTTCACAGGTGCTGTCGCAACGTTGTGAGCATTCCATTCATGCAACTCTGTCTTATCCTCCAAGGTAAGCAAGCTCAGGTCACCGATACCTACGGCTTGGAGCTCGTGGGAGATGACGTGTTGGAACGCCTGGCATTGCGTTAGTTAGTTCTTGGTAGGGTTACGTAGGTAGTCGAGAAAACTAACCTGCGAGAACTGCCGCAAGACACGCATTATCTCCGCTTGAGCAACAACATTGCTATCAAATTCGGCTTGTACAGAGATATATCCATCTTTCAGGGTAACTGAAAGGATCAGCGCGCATCCATTTGGCGGGGATAAACGGTGCTCCTCCCCGTTGGTTGCCTCCATGACGGCCTTAGGGTTGGGAAACGCCAGGCAGTTGCGCACGACACCTGCGCTCATGCAGGAAGCACTGATGATGTTGGACGCTGGTTGCAGCTGGCTTTTCACACGCATCACCAGATCGCTCACGGTGAGCGTCCTCTCACAGTCAATTGCGAGGACTTTTACAGCGCTATGGCTATGATTATGTCCCCGAGCTATCTTGCCAAAGCAAGTCTCCTCGCTTCCAGTGTGCTGAGCCAGGACCATAGCCCATGCGGCACAAGCCAGAGGTTGGACATTTTCTTCAGACAACGATACCAGAGAACTCGAAAGGGAGATCTCAGAGACCTCGGTTAGCCACTCCGCTGGATCACCTGTTGGTGCGTGACTGCTATGTTCAAGCCAGGGGTACTGTGGACGAGAATGGATATCATGCAGCAGGCCATGGAAAGGGTCGCTCTGTGTATCAGACTCCGTATGCATCATTGTGGGTTCGGCGTACAGACCAGACCACTTGGGTGTCTCTGTGGGTGATGACGGGATCAAGGTAGGTAGATGTATTTCACTGTGCGTAACGATATCAGAGATCTGCCGCACCCCGTCCTTCGGCTCTCTCCTCCTTTTTATACCTCTCATTCATGGTTACTGGGAGGTCAAGTAGCGGTGAGAAGATTGGAATGTTGCTGCGCGGTATGGCCGCTTGGAATCTTTGTGGTTATTTGCAAGTTACCAGTCTGAAAGATTGCCACTTTAGGTGGAGATTTTTGTTAGTTGTACAGTACAGAGTCACTGAAAATCGAGGATATCCGAATACAGCAAAATGAGGCAAATTCACAGCCCTAACTTATGCCACCATTTTACCTGGCGCTCGAGACCCACATATAGTAGAGTAAATCACTGGCCTAGCTACCTAGCTCCAAATCACTGGCAATGTGAGCCTCACGCGCTGCGAGCTAGCAAATCAATATCTCCAGCCAGCCAGGGCAATTCCGGCTCCAGAACAACCACTCTTTGCGACAACTAATCCCCATCTAACGCCTCTTCTCTACATACACAATAGCCTTAGGATAAGACCAAAGCATGCCCGACAGCGCGCGCTGCTCAAACTCAAAATTCGGATCCGCCAGTCGGAACGAATACTTATACGCCAGTCTGCCCAACACCAGCTGCGAGACACGATTGGCATAGTCCGCTCCAGGACACACATGCCTGCCGCTGGAGAAAGGCCGCCAGGCTTCATGATTGTCAGTGCTGGTCGGGTCGCACCATCGCTGAGGGTAGAAGGTGTCCGGGTTCTTCCAGTAGGCGGGATTGCGTTGCATTGAGTATGTGTCGACGGAGATTTTGACCTGGTTTAGAACTATTGTTAGGTTTTGTTGCAAGAGCATGTACGCTGGTTCTGCCAGAGGCTACGAGGAGGTTGGGAGGAGGTTAACTCACGCCGCTGGGAATGTATACGCCGTCGATTTCCGTGCCCGGGGAGGTGCGGGAGAGGAATCGGGTGTTGATTGTAGGGGCCATGCGGAGGGCTTCTTTGATGCAGGCGTTCAAGAATGGGAGTTGCTTGAGGGCATTCTCGGTCATGGATTCGGTGTCACTGAATGTGCTGTCGAGTTCCTGTTGGAGAAGCTCTTGCTGGCCTTTTTCACGCAGCATGAGACTGAAGCAGGAGGGAAGGAATTCCGAAAGCGTCAGGTAGTTTGCAAAACTGGTCAGGGTTTGTTGTTAGCTTTTCGGCATAATGGCAGAAGAAGACAGGGCATGTGTGCGCATACACCAGTGTCACCATATTGATCAGTAGTTCGTTCTTGCTGAGGTGCTGACAGGTGTTATTCCCAGGCATATCACCCGTGACGTAGTTTGCAACGGTCTCTTGGCTTTTGTCCTGCGTGATCACGAATCTGTATTGCATATACAGTCAGCTAGAACGACTACACAATATCTGAATGCGTCGTCACTAACCGGCGAATCGCCTCATCAGGATTCAAGCTATCTGCATTTAGCAGAAACGTCAACTTGGCAAAAGCTCTGATAACCATTATGATAACAGAACTCAAAATCGGCATGTTTAGTCCCATCAGCAGAATCTCGAGAGCAGGCCCCAACCAGGGACCAAAGACCTTATACTGATCAATTTTTTCTGTGCAGAATCAATCAGCACCCAGCTCGGAATTTGTAGGTTCTCATGGCGAGGCATAACTAACTCTTCGCATCAAACCCAATAGGCTCAAGAAAGTACCGTCCTCCGACAATCTCCCAGGTCATCTCACTAAGCATTGTCGTAAGGTCGATCGGCTCGCCACTCTCGCAAGCTGCATCAATCTTTGCCTCCAGTTGCTTGAGGAAACGCATGTTAATCCCGTCCTCCTGCGGGCGAACCTTCGCCAGCGCCGACTGGACATTCTTTCTCAGCTTGCGATGCGCGATCTCGTCGTTGACGGTGAAGATATTGGCTCGTCCCAGGAAGAGGTAGATTGCCTGCGCTCCGTAGGATCCGTTACTGGGGAATCGCTCCTCCGGCTGATCGTAGATCGCGTGGTATGCGGTGGACGTGGAGAAGGAGACTTCCTTTGGGCCAATTCGGACGATACTCCCTATGTGCTAGGTTGAGTATTTTCCTTTCATTTGACGCACTCCAGGGGACGTCGTATATACCTTTTTGGCGATGGAGTTGGTTAAGGCTCAGGTGCCACTGTCTGTTGGATAGAGCGGATAGTACCCATCCCTAGTACTGTGAGGGAAAGGCTACTGAAGAAGGGCATATGTGAACAAGACTCTTGACTTACAGGAAACACCGTGGATCCTGGGGCTGCTTCAATAGCTTTGAGGGGATCCGAGAACACCCTGGAGGCAACCCACCAGAGACATAAGACAGATGCCTAAGGAGCTTAGTAGCCTGGCTGGCAGGTGAAGCCAAAGAGAAGACTCACAATTAGGAAAAACATGTTGAAAGAATGACTAACGCTGTTCTTTAGACTGTCCACGTTACAGATGACAGACGCTCTCGGTGGCTTTACCTCAAGGGTATTTATACCGATTGACCTGGAGATCAAGACCAAGTATTCCGTGACATGGAACACTGGCTCTTTGACTACGTACACTATCGTCATATTTTGAGACGGGTTGCAGGTGATGTACATGATAGTCGGACAAAATTAAGTCGGCTTTCTTCAGGCGAGCGCACATATTGTAATCACCGACATCTGCGATGCGCATGATGCTGTGCTACAGCCCTTACAGATCTGATGAGTAAGATTTCCCCAACTAGTAAGATGCTCTATACATAAGAAGCGGTGAACATCATTGTATGCTAGGTCTTGACGGCGGATCTCGGGTTTGCCCCACTAAAGAATCATGCAAGGGATAAATCTACTGCCGACCATATCTATCTATGATTGACATCTCTCGAAATGAACAACCGGAAGCAATAGGCCCACTTTGGCAAAATATGCTTTGGCATCTTACATACAATATACTCTTTAGTCCTCTAGCAACATATACGGCATTGGGTTCGGACTACCAGCTTCAAGGTTCCGTTATCACCTGGTAGGGTAAAAGAAGAAGACTTCTCAATAAAACCTGTGTGGCGGTTGTAGTATATTCAAAATTGTAATGCAGTGGCTTTCGAAAACAGAACCAATAAATACCTCCTCGGTCGTATTAGATATGATCAGGAACCAGTTTCTTCTTGATCACCAAGGATAGACCAAAGTTCAGTCCATTATGTCGCCATCAACGCTGTCGACCAACTTGTTGGATACCAGCCAACCTCACCAGGCCTTCCGCGACTCTTTACGGGGCCAGCGAGTCACTATTCCCAGCTTGCATGAATTGTTCCCAGAGTGGATGCCGCGGTTTCATCCTGACTGGCAGAAGGCCCGGGACGAAGTCCTAAACCCATGGCTGGAACGGTAAGAACACTCTCCATATACACGCCCATCATCTGCATGGTCGTCAGATACTGAGCCACTATGATAGCTGGGTTGAAGAACCATACACCTGCGCCAAACTCCAGGCCGCAAACTTCACTATATTCGCCGCGATTGTTTGTGCCGATGCGTCATTTGACAAGTTGTGTACTGTGGCTAAGTACTTTGCTTGGGTAATTCCCTACGCACTCATATATCTTCTGGATACTGACCCGCCATTTCTCATTAATCAAAGTACTTTGTGTGGGACGATCGTAAGGCTTACCACTCAGAGATGCAACAGAGAGACTCAAGGAATCTGACACAAAAGACAATGGTTACAGAGTTCGACTGCGGTTCCCTGACCAACGATGCGCAGGGCAGAACAGCATATCAACAAAAGAGTAAAGAGTACTTCGAATACACCCTCTTACGAAGGGGGAGCCGGCCCGACCTGTCAAGTTTCACGAAGGGGCAGCAGATGGCCCTACTATGCTGGGACGAAGTAGGCGAGCATATCCGCAGGTGCTGTAGTGAAGGTGAGATTTCTCTGCTCCAACAATTGCCAGACTCTAGCTGAAGTGAGGACGTTCGCATGCCTAGAGGTTCGAGAAATCCTTCTAGAGACCATGTTGCCATTCGTCGAAAGTGTCGACACAGTTGACTCGATCTATCTCCACGACAATGTTCCCACAGTGGCAGAATACTGGCAGCGTCGGGATCTCACAGCTGCTGTCTATCCGGTGATAGCTACCCTCTTGTAGGCATCTACTCTCGGCACATCTATGAGTCCATCCTAACCTTCCAATCATAGCTTTATCCATGATGCCAGCACTCCGGTGACAAGCCTGAAGAATCCTCGTCTGGCAGACCTATGGAAGCATACCTCTTATATTGTTCATATGTGAGTTCCCTACCCCCCTCTCTCTCTCTCTCTCTTTCTCTTCACGAGTTGTTAATATAGGTATTATGTTCGGCAGCACCAACGACATGCTCTCCATGCCGAAAGAGGCTGTAAGTATACCGCGAGATCCCCTTCCCCTCTCTGTGGCCATTACCAGCTCATATTTAAACTTAGAAAGATAATCAAATCGAAGGACTGGTACCGGTCCTGATGATGAATTACGGAATAGATTGTAGCACGGCCATGCAATGGAGCTTTCGTCTTGTACAGGAAATAGTTAAGGCTATTCGAGATATCGAGCGTTATCTACTGGAAGATACGGAAAAGGGCGAAGTGAACGCGCTTCTGAAGAAGGTCTTTATTAGCGGTTGCAAGGATGTTGCTATGGGGTTAATCCATTGGAGGTCTGTGGATATGCTCCCTTCCATCCTGGGTTATGCAGGCACAGAGATTGTTGTTGCTGACAATCCAAATAGCTACCATGGCGAGAGGTACTTTCGAAAGAAGGAAGTTCGTGCTGACTACACGATTGAGTTTGTGCTTTAGCTGACTTCTACGTGGAATGGCCGGGGTTTCAACATGGCAACATTGGGAAGTTTGGAACAATTTGGATAGTGCCTGTTGATGACGGGTCAGCCGGCTACTAGTTACTCTAGAATATTTTTGTCACCTCGCCTGCAAATTCATTTAAGCTTCTACAATCCTCAACCAGCTGTTTCTGCGATGTATGGGCACCTAGCAATCACTGGAAGGCTAGTAAAATGCGAGAGGAGTCGAACTCGTGCATAAAGAGTTGTCGTCTCCCAGTACAGATCATTCTTTATAATGAAGGTATCAAGCCTCTCTCTCTTGACGACACCCACCCCCCTATGTACTCTTCCTCTTGGTCGGTGAGAACAGCAAAGAAAAACATACAGCAGAAGGGATTCGCTGGTGGTAACCCACCCAGCTACTAATCTCCCAGCGCATGGAAGTTATTAACTTATTGGGGTAAAGCATGTTAACGACAGAACAGCGAAACTGTGGCTATGACTATTGTGGTTAGGAGAGCCGGCCCGTCCTCACCACCGAAACAATCGGAGATGACTATCCGACGCACCCCGACTCCAAGGCCAACGACATTCACCTAACAGCAGACCTCGTACGTCTTTTCCCCTCTTCTAAACTTACCAAATCAAACAGTCGACATAGCAAAAAAAAAAAAAAAAAACAAGCAAAATGACCACTAACTTCTTTGCCAAGCCCGGGGTGAGCTTGGAGGCGCTAGCCGACCTTCTAGTCCCCCGGGATCTGTCCATCTCCCCCGATGGCACCAAGGTTGCCTATACACTCCAAGCGTTCAGCAAGAGCGGCGAACATGCCACCGCATCGATTTGGATCGCTAAAGTCGGCGAGGAGAACAGCAGTCGCCAGTTCACTTCGGGTCTGTTCAACGACGAACAGCCCCAGTGGTCTCCAACGGGGACCTCGATCGCGTTCAGATCCGATCGGCACCGGCCGGGGCAAAGCTCCGCCATCTATGTCTTGCCGGTCGATGAGGGTGGCGAAGCATACCCCTTGACGCCGGTGAACCGCGAGAAGCCCATTGTAGCCTTTGAATGGAATGCCGCCGGCACGAGCATCGCGTACACCAGTGCGGATGAGAAAACCGACGAACAAGTGGCGAAGGAGAAAGCGAGAGACGATCCGACGGTATGGGGAGAGGACAAGGAGGACCACGGGGAATCTCTTCGCCTGAGGATCGCTCACGTATCAACCAGGCACACCACAACGCTCGTCGCGGGCCATCGACATGTGCACGACTTCACGTGGAGCCCGGACGCCCGGCAGATCTGCTTCATTGCGCACCGGGGGCCCGATATCAACTCCCCTGGGTTCTATGGTGCAGAGATCTGGATTGCTTCGATCTCTGGATTGGAGTCGTCGTCAACGACAACGACGACGAAGCGGGTTGCCGAATTCCCCGGACCGATCAGCCAGATTGCATGGGCGAACTGTGGCGTCTACTTCATTGCCGGCCATGTCCCGACGCACTGCTTGACCTCCCTCTCGCTCTACGAACTGGATCTCGACCAGGGATCCTATGCAGAGCGCACCGACGGCGATGCAGAGCACTGTTGCATCGCGATTAGGAAGAACAGTCAATCACGCCTCTCCTACCGGGCCCAGCGGTACCTGGCCGACGAGTTCTACTCGATCGACGATGCCGACGGCACGCGCACCAAGGTCTACAGCGAAGAGTGCGAGATGACTTCGTTCGACATCCTCCAGACGCCGGACAACAGCGTCATCCTGGCGATCACGAAGGGCGACGGGTCCCACCCCGAGGAGGTGTTTTCCGTCTCGGCGTGGGCGGGCACCGTCCAGCTGTCCGCGCACAATTCCGCCCTCGCCGCGCTCCAGATCGCCCAGTCGTGGGCCATCGCCACGCAGGCCGCGGATGGATACTACCTCGACGGGATGATCTACGTCCCCTCCACTTACAGCCCCAAGGACGGGCCCCTGCCTACCATCCTCATGCCGCACGGAGGGCCCTACTGGCGGATCACCACCGGGTTTGCAGTCTGCCACTGTCTCGAGGCCCCGCTCCTGGTGTCCATGGGCTATGCGGTTCTGTGTCCCAACTACCGCGGTGGGAGCAGTCGCGGGGAGACCCATGCGGCGTATGCTCGCGGCGGGGCAGGCACGGTCGACTACACCGACTGCATTGACATCCTGCGGTCCGGTATCTCCAAGGGCTGGGTGGACCCTGGCCGGGTGATCATCGGCGGCTGGTCGCAGGGCGGATTTCTCTCCTACTTTGCGGTCACGCGCGAGGACTTTCGATTCCGGGGTGCCATCTGTGGGGCTGGGATATCCGAATGGGACTCGATGGCGATGACGAGCGATGCGTACTGGATGCAGGGGGAAGTGGCCGGCGGGGCGCCGTGGGATGTGAATGATGATGATGATGCCGTCGCCGCCACCACCGCTACGCCGGCTGCAGACTCGACGAGCGCTGCTAGGAAATGGATTACTGACACCCACGGTCGCCGGGGGAGCGCACTCTGGCACATGCGGAACGTGACGACGCCCGTCTTGATTCTGCATGGTGAGAACGACGTGCGTGTGCCGGTCTCCCAGGCCATCGCGTTCTATCGCGCTTGTGTCCGCAACAATGTGCCGGTGCGGATGGTGACGTATCCTCGCGAAGGACACTTCATCCTTGAACGCAAACATTTGCTGCACATGTGGGACCAGATTAGGAAGTTTTGCTCTCGGCATCTACAGTGACCCGGCGAATTACTCGAAGAGGGAAAACGGGGAATGATTTCTTTTTTTAAAGAGAAAGAGGACTAACCACTGAGATAGCGACATACCGCAATACTGTCTGCGGTGTGCTGTTTAGAATGTGAGCTTCTATTTATCTTATTCCGTGTCGAATTTGTACAGTACTGAATTGATCCCTCCCAAGACAGGCCCAGCTCAAGTGATAAGCAAAGTACCCGGAATGACAGCACCGTGAACCCCGGACGCGCAAACCCCGTTCGTGCACGTGGAAGACTCGGAGGATGTTCCGGCGAGGGCGAAGAGTCTACCCTTTCCTAGTCCTTTGGGCCCGACAGGGTCTCAGTATGTTTTTTTTTTAAGATGTTATTGGAGCTTTGGGTGGGCAGACCTTGAAACACACGGGAGGCAATTAACGAGGGATATAACTTTGCGACCGCAGCCCAATAGCATGAAACCAGGACCAGAAGCGTGATGAATAGGTACACTGGTCGTCTGCCAAAGCAATTGGCAACAGGTGAGCAGATATAAGCGCTGATACCCAGAGCCATGACGAGACTACCATTCAAGAGGGTGACACTGGTCAGGCTGACATCGAGATCTGCCGCTACCACCACAAAGCCCGGCACAAGCAGTGGCCCCAGGGACCCCGTGGCGCATGATCTTAGAATAATGGTGGCGAAGAGCAGTTCCCGGCAAGTTCGGGTCCAGTCTCTCGGAGCTAATGGGGATGGTGAAGGTCGGATACTCAGCATTTTGCTGCTTGTGGTATCCTAACTGGAGTTAGCTGTCTAGTCAGGCTTTCAGCGCGCCATTCCACTCCTCAGTCTATTGATGCGATGAATCACATGCGCACATGTACCTTGATGCCAGGATCGAGTTCGAGACTCATCTGGTTTATTGGGGCGGAAATTCATCTTCCGCCCTTCGAAGCAGTCTTCTTATTAGATCGATCAGGGCTTATCGCTAGGGGCTTACCACCGCAGCGGCGGTCTGCTGTCAGGCAATCGTTATATTTTACATCTCCTCAAGCGAAATATTGTACTTTAATTAGTACGTGTCATGATTACCGACTTCATCGTTACTTATGTGTATGAAATATTGTGATGAAGCAGAGTAAATCTGCATTCCATATAAGGCTTCCTTTTCATCCACGCACGTTGCCAGTAGCCACCACTTTTTCTATATCGTGAATGGGTAGAATGCTTACATGCTTCCCTAACCTAGTTTGACCTCGAGTGCCTGCGCCATTTACCTTATCTAACTTGAAGATCAAATGAGAACGGCCATCATCGTCTCTGCGCAGTCCCGAAGGCACGGCGCTTAGGGCTTAGGCAGAGGAGGGCGGATGCTGGGCCGCGTACGGGCACTTTTATTGGTTCGCTTGGTTTACCGGGTGCCGAAACCCAAGTAGGCACTAGGTCGGTAGCATTCATGATTCTTTACCGCTCACTGCTGATAGCAATTGCCTTTCCTCCACGAAGCCTAGCGTTCATAATTTTCTGAGCAGAAGTATGCATTGAGCGTCAGTTGTCCATATCCTAGCGAGGAGAGAAAGACAGGCTGCGTCGTACGGCTTCCCGTTCGGAACTGGTCGTACGAGTCCAATATTCGAGGTCTTCAGCAGCCCTGCCCAAGCCCAAACCCAGGCCCAAACCCATCTTAGATAAAGCTTAGCGCGTGTGAATCAGGAAGGCGGTTATCTTCTCAGCCGGTGGGTCTTAGGCATGTAGCCCAATTTGTCCACGTTTCAGCGTGTTAAATCCAATATCTATGTATCCAAAGTAAGCGCGAAACCACGGGTGAAGTTTCCATACGGTTGAATAGAAAGAGCAATCATATTATGCTAAGCGTTCCCAAAGCAATACGCCAGTATCAACACAAGAGTTATAACCAAAAAGGATGGCCGAGATAGGGCTGTCTCGGCGGCCGACCCAAGAACGTACTTCTTCTTTTCTTTTATTTTTTCTCTCATTTTCTCCACAAATTCATGGATAGCAAGCCTGAAGTAGGAACATGATCAATCATTCAACAGCACAACCACCTTCTGCGCAGACACTCCCAACTTGTGAAAATCCAGAGCCCCTTGAATCTCCGCCAGGCCCTTGCCATACACGAGCGGCTCAGGAGCTGCCCGAAATCGCCCTTCGGCCAAAGCCTGCGGCAAGTACTCTTGGAAAAGCATTGCCCCAACCCCGTTGTCATATAGCGTGCTGGCAAAGATATATTTGTACTTAATCCCTCGCATGCGGGACTTGTACCAGTACTTCACGTTTCCGGTCATGAATGCGAGCGCGGTACGAGGAACCGCGAGATGCGTCGGGGGTGGCTGTGGGACTGGATACGCAGCCATGGAGATAAATCGGGGCCCGGTGCATTGAGCGAGGATATCGAAGCAGCAATCCGCCGCATTGGCGCCCACAGTCAGGGCTCCAGCCACAGTCTCGCCCCGACAGGCGACGATCATGTCCGCAACGACTGTCTCACTGCGGTAATCAAAGACTCGACTGGCGCCTAATCGCGTCACCCGCTCGAAGTTCTTGGGTGAGGCGGTTGCGAACACTTGGTATCCCGCGGCTCGAGCGAGCTGGACTGCACAAGCGCCGACACTGCTGGCCCCGCCCCAAATGATGACGGTCTGCCCAGTGGGCTCAGGGCGAGCAGACGGTGGCCTGAGATTCAGCTGGTCGGGTTCAAACAGTCCACATGCGGCGGTGCAAACTCCCAGGGGCAGCACTGCAGCTTGCTCGTACGATAGTCGATCGGGAATGGGACAGGCCATGTGGGCAGCGAGGATGACATACAGTTGAAAGCCGCCTTGAGTGTGGGAATTGATCTTCTCGTCGGTGCCGCATGCTTTGCCGAGTACACGATCTCCGACGTGGAATGTGGTGACATTCTGTCCAACCTCGACCACTTCTCCGGCTACATCAGTGCCTAGGATGGTTGGGTAGGATAGCCACTGGTACATCAGGGTGGTACCCTGCCCTTGGACCGTCCAGTCAATGGGATTGATGGCCACGGCGTGAGTCCGTATAGCAATTTCTCCTTCCTGGGGGCGTGTGTAGGGAGCGGATCGAACTTCAAAAGGATGCCCCTTAGAGCGAACAAGCCAAGCTGCTTGGTTAGATGGCATGTTGAAGGTGGGGTGTGAAGCAGGGGGATAAATATCCTGACGGGGACACAATAGCAAGATAAAGGAAAAGGATGGTCACTGGCTTGTTGTCAAGGGTCAAAATTAAATTCACTATACAAGCAGAGTGCCAGTAAGACTACACAGGGGGTTTACACCTGTTTTTATACTCGATATACTCATCGACAATACTATCCACGTCATTAGATTTGCTCCAGGCCGACAATGAAGCTGTATTGTCCATCGAGCCAATCAAAGCGGTCTGTAACCGAAAAGAGGTCTAGCGCCATCCGCCATCCGCCATCCGCCAGCCTTGAAGCCGTTAAGTCCGGCATCCGTCACGCATACGGAGCGATGCCCCGCGAGGCTGAGAACAAGTCCCTCATCCACCACATCTTCTTCACTTCACCAAGACAGCGTCAAGGAAATTGGAGGCTGAGACAATGGGGACAACTCGTGTCAGACAGCGATCGAGATGGGGCTGTAAGAACTGCAAGCTGCGACGGGTGAAGGTGGGTACCTATCCCTTCTCCGCACGACTGCAGTGTCCAGTGGCTAAGTTGCCGCCGAATATGGCAGTGCGACGAAATCAAGCCCATGTGTCGACAATGCCAGGCTTATGGGGTCTCCTGTAGTTTTAGCTTTACTCAAACTAAGACGCAGCCACTTGAACCCGTTATCGAGCATGTCTTTGCTCCGCCTCGGCCCTCAGCTGGTTTAGCCTGCTGGAATTGCCCGACCGATCGGCTGATTACCCGATTCCAACTGCAAATCGCCCCGACTATGAGCTATGGTAAACGGTTGGATGTATATCAAAACCAGGTGGTGGAATTAGCACATAGGGTGGGCTTATCTTTCTTTTCTTCTCTTTCTAGCCGCCAGCGATACTGCATCAATCACTGACGAATGCACTCAGACGCCGTTCCTTAAGCATGCCATCACGACGGTAGCCTTGATGTACGAGCGCCACACAACAATCCCCATCCGATCGAGTCCCGACTGGGCGGAATTCTACTACTGGGATCGAGCCCTGGTTGGCTTCAGTCGGAAACTGTCGCAGAATCCTCAATCCGATGACAAGGCCGCCTTGCTGAGCACGTCCAATCTTTTATGGCTACTAGTCTTCTGCCACGTCGATGCATCGACTCCAGAAGAGGCTTGGCCGTTATCCTCCGCTGTGGCTAACGGTCCTACCTGGTTGAGGATTTCGCGGGGGAAAGACGAAGTCTGGCGCCAGATGCCGTCCCCGCCGCGAGACTGCATCTCAGCGGCTCTAGCCCCGGTGGAGAACAATCCGATCATGAATCGACC
The DNA here is from genome assembly GCF_003184865.1 of Aspergillus homomorphus CBS 101889. Classification (NCBI taxonomy): domain Eukaryota; kingdom Fungi; phylum Ascomycota; class Eurotiomycetes; order Eurotiales; family Aspergillaceae; genus Aspergillus; species Aspergillus homomorphus. Next base: position 514,047 of record NW_020291887.1, on the reverse strand, counting down.
CGCCCCACCCCCGGCGCCTCTTCAAGGGGTTCCAGCCTTTTTCCTGCGGTTCTTTGGTTTGGATACGGGGAAAGAGTCGTTGGCCTATGATTGGGTGTATGATAGCGTCGCTGTCGACGTTGCGTGGGCGCTGTTCGCTGATCGAGCGCTTCTGCCGACTATCTTAAGCTTCGTCACATTTCTCAGCACCATGTCTTCCAAGTTCAAGTCGCTATTGCTGGCGAAGGATCCTCGGGCGTTGCTGTTGCTGGCCTGCTGGTATGGGAAAATTCGCGGACTGGGAGTGTGGTGGATGACACGACGTACCGTGCTGGAAGGAGAGGCGATTTGTCGGTATCTAGAGCGAGGCTATCCCGACAACCCAGATCTACAGAAGATGATAGTCTTTCTGCGGGCGCTATGAGTCAAGTCAAGGAGAATGCTCACTGCCATGTCCTTTCCTAGGTACTCGATGTCAAAGGTCTTTTGTCCTGGAACTGTTTGGGGGATCTTTTTTTGACTGGGTGGGCGTTTGAGCTGGCGAGGGCTTTCAACGTGGCCTAGAGAACGGTTCGCAGTATGGCCGTGTCAAGATAAGATACGGGGTCAAAGGACAATCCGGAATAACAAACAGGGGAAAGAAAAACATACAACAGAATTTGGATATTAATGCTCACCAATTTCTTTACTAACCTGTTACTGTCCTATGCAGGCTAATTTATAATAGATTCTAACAGCTTCTAGTACTCTAGAAATTTATTAGTACTCAAAAACTATATACTAATAGTTTTCTAAGAATAAGTCTAAGTATATTAATGCTATATTACTTTTAGTCTTTTCTATAATATTTCTACTTCTATATTTTTTATATAGATATTATATCTCTGATACTTAAACCGGGATTATCTATATAAATATCAATGATAGTGCTTTTCCTTTCTGTGATCAATCATCCTTGCTAATCAGAGTATCAAGGGGAGAACCACAAGCCAAAGCTATCACTAAAGATTGAGGATGAAGACTCTGGGCATTTAATCCTTAGAGATGCGAGCATCTAGATATTTGGGATAAATCGGTGCCCCTGCGTTACCCCACAACCTAACAAAACATAGAGTGAATCCCTCACATACCCTTTTTGGCTTCTCCTTGCTCATGTTTGGTGCAGATCTCACTGAGAAGACACAGATTCCGACGATTTCAGCCGTGAGTGGATACGTCAGAGCACTTTTTAGCTCAGATGACCGCAAATAGGTATTGAGTGCCCCCCTAGACAAAGTCACCATTATATACCTGCCTGGCACATTCCTATGACCGACCTGAACGTTAAGGAATAGCTTTCTGTACAAGACAGACATGGCTGTTGCTACCGCACAATACATCCTGATGGAGGCATTGGCCATACAGCCCCAGGTAGCAGCCCTGCTATTTCGGAAATCCTTCCTATGGAGTCTTCTATTTTCACTGACCCTGACTTTCATTTGCTATGTCTTCTACTTTACCATAATCTATCCAGCCTGGTTCAGCCCGCTTCGACATCTGCCCAAACCTCGCGTAAGTGCCCTTTCGAAGCAGCCAATCTCCAATGCACATAGTTGAACCTCTTCCCTCAGGGCGCAACCCCGATCCTTGGCCACGCCCTGGCCGAGTTCAAGATGCCCCGAGGAAACGAATACCTCCGCTTCATGAACGAGACCACCAACGCCGGGATCATCCACCTGCACGGCGCTTTCGGCGCAGACCAACTACTGCTGACCAATCCAGCGGCTCTGAACGAAGTCCTGGTGAAACAACCATACGATTTCGAGTGGCCAGAAGGCGACCGCAATTTCCTCCGGAGGATCCTAGGTCGCGGGCTGATCACTGCAGTAGGGCATGCCCATAAGCACCAGCGGAAACAGATTGCGCAGAGTTTTGGAGTGAAGGATATTAAGAGCCTTTATCCCCTCTTCTGGGAAAGATCCAGGGATCTTGTGACGAAGATCGCTGAAGAACTCTCCCAGCAGAGATCAACAACGGGCGGATCTTCTGATGTCTGTGGAGAGGTCGATGTGGGTGGCTGGGCACAGAGGGTGACGTTGGATGTCGTGGGCGAGGCGCTGTTCGGGTGGAAATTCAACACGCTCGAGAACCCGGACCACGAGTTCGCCCACAGCTTCGAGCAGATCTTCGAGCCTACGATTGAGAATGCGTTGTTGTTCGCGGTCAGTGTTTATGCGCCCCCGTGGGCGCTGGATTATATCCCAGGGGGCGTTTCGGAAAGGTTCCTAGCTGCCACTGGCAAAGTCCGAGATGTGTGCAGGGCTTTTATTAGGGCCAAGTCGACAGATGATAACGCGCCGAAGGATCTTCTGTCGCAGCTCATGACACAAGAGGGCATGTGCGAGGACTTGCTTGTTGATCAGACTTTGACGTTACTTACAGCGGGGTGAGTGAGTAACTGGTACCCTGCGAATGATGCTTGGGGAGATGACAGGAGAAGGTGGTGTCGCTAAACTCTCTATGTATAGGCACGAGACAGTAGCCATTGCATTCACTTGGGCCATATATCTGCTGGCCAAACACCCGGACATACAAAGCCAGCTTCGACGAGAGCTCCGCAGCAACTTACCGCATCATACCACGGTGGTCGATGGAGATCATCTCCCATCTACCCTAGAATCGTTACCCATTCTGAATGGAGTCGTCAATGAAACTCTCCGCTTATACCCCTCCGCGCCGGTCGCTGTCCGTGTTTCTGTTCGCGATACGTGCATTCTGCGGAATTACGTTCCGGAGGGGACTCGCATTATCGTCTCGCCATGGGCTGTGAACAGGTCTGTGGATCTCTGGGGGCCACAGGCTGAGATGTTTATGCCAACTCGCTGGATCGACCCGCCTGAGAGCCGTAACGTCGCAGAGGGAGTGGAAGCGAAAGCAAGACCGCCTCTCCTGACTTTCTTGCATGGTCCTCGGAATTGTCTTGGACAGGGTTTTGCAAAGGCAGAGCTTCTGTCACTGCTGGCTGTTTTCACGCGGAGCTTTGAAGTATCTATGATAGATCCCGGTGATGCGAAAGTTCCTGGTGGTGCGCTGAGTGCGAAGCCGGCTGGTGGGATGAGATTGCGGCTAAAGGTTGTTGAAGAGACTATTTGCGTGGAGGATAAATGTCTGTAGTGCGCTAGCATGTCCATCTGGCCTGGGCGTTGGCGTCTGATTGCTAAGCACGACAGTAATACTGTACAATATCTAGGACTCATTTTGAAAGCTGGTACCAGGAACCCAGGGCGTCATGCCACCGGAATAATCATAAAGGAATAGTTGAGGGTGGAGGTGGAATCATAGCAGAAAATCTCGAAAGGCATAAAGTCCTTCCTCTTTTACCGTCTACATCTGTTCAAACCTCGAAGTCTCCAACACTCCGTTTCTTGCAGTGAGGGAAGTCCCCCTAACACTATAACACCTCTGCCACATTTTGACACACATAGAGACAAAACTCATAAGGGTAAGAACACAGTCATTCTGACTGGGGCTGGGCTCTCGCCATATCCATAGCCGGAGTGAAGACAAATCGGCAATTGTGATTAACAAAGAGTCAATTGGCGGATCGGCGACGAGCGCTGCAACCATCCAGATTGATGCATTAGTCTGATATGTGGCGTGCATATACGATCTATGAGTGGGTCTGGGACGGCATGGCCATGAAACATGTCACATTCCTACCCTTGTGCAGATCCAAAAAGCACCTGCTTAAGCTTATTAGCTTGGCAAAACTATTTCATGCTTTTGGCTGGGCGCAGGAAGTAAGGTGTGAATTGCTGTATGCAAGTGCAGTGGGGTTTATAGAGACTTTTGACGCCACCGAAGATTTATCCATTATTTGAGCCAAGTCTTGACAATGAATCAAGTTATTTAGTGAGGTTTTTGAGGTGATTGGGCCTTTACCTCACTAAACTTTCCGACAAGACAAAAGGTTACTTCTTTGTTGACTTATGCCGTCTCCGCAGTGAATGTATGTACTTGTCGGCTAAAATCTGTGATATCTCTTCATAGTCCATCTTTCCCTGTTGCTCTACCATCAACCTCCTAGAGAGGTTCCACGGCTTCACAATGAACAAACTCTTCCATGAAATCGTGGAACAACCACAAATCGCCGGCACAGGCTTTGCAATAGGCGTTCTCGCTACGTTGGGCTCCTCTCTCATCCCATCGATATGGCACTGCCCCACCAACCCCCTCCTAGGACCGATGGTCCAACTAAGAAAGAAACGATATCGTAGAGCCGACCAAAGTCGAGGACTCAGCCGGTTCGAGCTGAATGATCACTACGGACTCGAACAACAAGTATTGAACCTTGATTTCGAACCACAGACAATGTGGATGAATGTTGGATTCTGGAAGGTTTGTCACCGTCACCGTCACCGTCACCCAGATACGAACCCAACGGGCAGCAGTGATAATCACCGTTTGCTAAGCAAAGACTAGAACAACCCAAGATCCCTGCCTCAGGCTTGTCAAGCCCTGTTGGAAGAGGTGTTACGAGAAGCCGGCCTCGATGCTCGCAGCGATGATCAACACTTTTCTGTGCTGGAAGTCGGCTGCGGATGTGCAGAACCCGCGCGGTTTCTCAGACAGGAGTTTCCTGCCACCTTTGACGCGTATATTGGGATTACGCTGAATGCGTGTCAGGCCGACTATGCTGCAAAGCGTCTTGCGGCTGACAGCCAAAAGAGTCCGACTGACGGCCACGCACATCAAAACCACATATACTGTGCCGACGCGGCCAATCCGTCTTCATGGCCTGAAGGACTACGCAACGATCTCGATCAGATGCTGCTCTCTTCTCATCAGAAGTCAGGCTCCACATTATGGCTCCTCGCGTTGGATACACTGTACCACTTCGCGCCAGACCGGAAGCAGATCTTGACGTACGCGTGTCAGGACATGGGGGCGTCTCTCATGGCAACGGACATCATAGTGCCCGATGGCCTCTCGTGGCTGGAAAGCATGAAGCTTCGACTAGTTTTCTGGGGGCTGCAGGTACCTTGGAAGAACGTGATGACGTATGATGAGTACCTTCGTATGCTCGTTGAGTGCGGGTACAGGGAAGACAATATCACGATGACGGATATCACGGAATATTGTTTCGATGGGTTCGATAAGTTCACAGCAGAACACATGGAGCGGTGGGAGGCGATGGGAGGGTCGAGTGTGATCCCCCGCGCGGTGAGGATGATGGGCCGGTTGATGGGTTGGTGGGCAAGTTCGGGCGTTGTGAGAGAGTATATCATTGTTGCGAAAAATGTGTAGTGCCTCTGAGGTTGTGGTTTTGGATTCGTTGTAGGGGGTTATTCGGGTCCTAGCGAGTCGTTCGTTGGGTTATGGGAGGCTGATGAGTGTTTCGTCGGCGGATGGAAGGTCGGCCTGATGTATCTCTGGACAAGTGCAGCACCAATAGTCATAACGAGGAGGACAACTTGGGTTAAATTTCGCTCCATTAGATAAAAAGCTCAAGCAAAAATATTTTCATTGTATAACAGATCGGGAGAAAGATGATGAAGAACGTGCTGATATGATAGTCCAGCAGTTTCGACCTCTGAGACTGCCTGATACGCATTGGCTTCCCGCAAAAGAATAAGAACGACAACTTCAACCATCGATATAAGCGGGAAGAGAAAAGGGCATATACACTGCCTGTGCAGCTGTCAGTAGGCCCCTTGTCAGGTTTACCTGGAATGGCGTATATACACATGAAACAAGAGCCAGCTCAGCGGGAAGAAAGACTATCCGCAGGCTGGCTACCTCATCTTCCATGCATCATTATATGTGAGAAACATGCAAAATCAATAGAGCACAATTCGTGGAGGTAGAACATGTTGGTTCTGTCTCTAGCCCCAACGAGGAAAGGCAACGTTGGTAGATTGAACGTATTGGTCGAGCTTGCCGTGTGAATGGTGTATGATCTTGCCTTTAGATCTTTTGCGTGACTTGGTTTCGTAGACAGTCTGAAGCGTTTCAACGACCGTCGTCTTGTACGACTAGGTGGAAGTCAAAATTACCCGACAGTTCCGGTTCACTTGGAGGGTAGATCTATCCTGAATATTGGTGTCGGAGTGTTAAGACAGCCTGCCCCTTCCGACTCATCTGACGAGGAGGAAGCGATACTTTTAGAAAAGTCTTCGGATTCCAGAGATCTATCACCAGCCGAGCATCGAGTCAAGCTTTGTGAAGTTTATGATTAGGGATTCTGCAAGAGCTTTGAGCTCATCAGCAATGCCAGAAACTCCTCGCATTTGTCACAATAAAGTGCTTGACTGGAGGAGCAGTCGCAAGTACCACATGGTATCCTTCTCAGCAGACCTAAGGGAGCTTTCCCGAAATTTCAAAAGCACCAGTATCTCCGTTGTGCTGGCTCTGAGGAGACTTCCGCGCAAGTGGTCATGCTTTCAATTAGTGTGCGTGCTGAAACCCTCATCGCGCAGGATTCAGTTCCAAGTTCTCTCATGGTAAGGCCATCTGTCTGCTTGTCTTTGCCCAGCCACCTTTCAAGGTCCATGACTTTTTCGCTCTTGGCTCAAGTACAATCTCTGGCCTCCAATCACCCAAGTGTATCCAATCCATCTGTCTGTACATTAAACCAGCCCCAGACATATGAGATGGCGACTGATTCAATTGCCAGTCCGAATCTGTGTGGCAGGATGGAAGTACCTTTAGCTAGAAATTGAAGGACACAGATGCCAGGGCCACACGGAAACAGCAGGACGGCGTATCTACCAGTTAAAATAAGCCAGGACATAGCCAAAATTGTCGACCAAGTGTTTCCCGTAAAATCGGCTCAATTGCAAGGGCTGGAGCATAGAGCATTCTACGAATAAGAGTAAGCTCTCCCAGTCGCTAGCCAATACAGCCTAGACCTCTTTCAGGTCTTTTTTGGGAATCCCTCTTTCTAGCACTGAGAATTTCCTTGGTCCACGCCGCCTTAACGATACCGCGTCCCTGTACCGGATCAACTTTCCTAAGGCGATGGTTAAGAACGGCTGCAGGAATTACATCGACAGACTAATCGGCGTAATCGCTTCGTGCTGCCCAGGCTGTCCCGGCGAGGACCGCGGTGAGTAATTAGTCTCCTTGCAAAGTACATGATATTTACCTTGTTGTGAGCACCAAGGATATGAGAGATGGGTCGATATTGGGTGTAAAGGTCGACTTCACCGGCCTTTTTTCGCGCGGGTTCCAGCTGCTGCCGATGCTCCTTGTGCTCGCGCGCGCTCGAGGATGTGCCACTTGGAGAAGACGACTTGCACCGCCATGCCGCGTAAGCCACTGATTTTGGACTGGTCGATCTCTGTCCAAAATGTGTCGAACCTGCTTTCTGCTTCGGCCCTAATCTCCACGTTCTCTTTGATGTGCTGCTTTCCCCCGATAAATCTTTATCGTCCACTTCCACGCAAGAAGCATCCCAAGTCAGCATACTGACATCCGTAATCCGTCGTCCATATCTTGATGGTACCAGAGGACGCCAATGTTCAATATCAACGCAAGGAGACGATAGGGCTAGAACAGCCTCGCCCCGAAATCAGGGTACCGTGTTTCTTTTTTGGATAACCCAGCGCCTCCATCTCCTCGGACAGGATCACTCGTACCACGATGATCTGCGTCTCGTGATTCGGCCTCAGTCACGGCGCCTTGCTCATCACCAGGCGCTTCCCTTTCGTCACGTACTTTCCTGGCACTTCCCATCGTATGTACGAGAGCTCACTGTCCGAGGATAGTCTTGTGCGGCGAGATCGAGCAATCGCCTGTACGTGTAGAGTATCCAGTTCTAGTAGGTTTCATACACAAATATGCTCGACTTCGCGGCGTCTTGTGAACTGGTCGGCAGCGACATCATTGACCGCAATGGAAAATTCTTTTTGTGCCAATATTCCTAGATATTTTTGCTCCCCTTGATTGAATCCGTTGTCAAGAGTTACCCGCTAATGAAGTCAGGTTTTTCCAGCCCTGCAATAGCCGAGCCACGTCCTGTTTCCACAGTCAGCATGATGACTTTAAGGATCGTGGTCTATGATCATACACATACCTCCATGTGCCGTGTGCACTCTCTCACTATCATAATTCTGGTGACGAATGCGGTCATCTACATTCTGGCCTTGTTTGCCCTCGAGGCGAAAGAGTCGTTGGCACCTCTCAAAATTCGCTTCCGAGAATCGGTTCTCTGCTATGCTTGCGCCCATGGCCATGATCCTAACCGAGAGAGTCATTGGAATGCTTCATGAACATGGACGGGAGCCCACAGCTGTTCATTCTCAACATTTTCCGCCAGATACCACAATCTTTCGTCTTCGCTCATGTCCTCCAGTCTCTTCATATCGTCACTCGGATATGCAGTGGCTTCCTCTTCATCGTCAACCACAAGGCCAAAGCCATTATACCTTTCGCCGCTGCGTATCTTTTGAGCTAGGAGTACCGCGGTACTGGAGGGTTCATGGTTCCAATTTGACCTCTTGTATGCATTATTTGCTTAAGCCAGGTGCTTACAATCTGATCATCCCGTAATATGACAAAGTTGCAGTCTCGTCCAGCCGGCCGGGTCCCGCCAGATTTCGTGCTGCACCGAGGGCAGCAGGACGTCCTCGAGGCTTGTCGTCGCCATCCTTCAGCCGCAATAGGGCCTGCGGTAGCCGCTAGGGGCACATGCGGTGGAGCGTCCACGCCAGGTCAGGCAGGATGGACAGAATCGTTCCGAGCAATATGTCGTCTTCTGGCGACCTGGGGTGCCGCCCCTGATGCCACGGACCAAGTCGGTGGTCAGCTGCCGCAATCTCGCCCAGGTCTCGCTGCATGTAGTGGGCTAAGAGGACTCTATGGACAAAAGGGCTCGGTCGCAGGGGCCCTCGACGGCCGGTGGGTCTACTGACACTCGCCCAGGGACATCTGGGGCTTGGTCCGAGGAGGCTTCCGCACGGACCTCTGCTTCTTGGTCAGAGAGCACCCTTAGGATCAATGCCAGCTGCAGAGGGGCGAGTGGGAGGGTTTCTTTTCTGCGCCCGCCAGTTGGCTAAGGCTTTTCTCTTTCATGGCATCTTCAGGTTCCCACGTGGGCTGCGCGCAGCTGACCCATTTGACGAGGAACCACCTTCAGCGGGCGTATTTGTTCACCTTTACCACGCGGTTTTCGGGATTCTTCCAACTTTCCATTCCTTCTCGCCCTCGGTGAGGACTGCTTTCGGCTGCCAATCCTTGAGTCCCGGCGAAGGCAACGGGTCCGTGGCTGCTGATCTAAGCAGATTTGTATGAAAAACAGGGTGGATGCCCTCCGGGGTGTCCAGTTGATAGGCGTGCTAGCCAACTGGCTTAAATATCGTGAACTTGGCGTTCCGGTGGTCCAGCATCTTCGAGGGGCTCTCAGCTGGGATATTCCGCAGATCCAGCCATACCTTGTCCCCTGCTTTATACCGATACGCCGGTTGGCATACCGCTCCTCGGCTTCCTGGGCTGCGGGAGAGCACCCCGTCGACGACCGCATGGAAGCCATCGGGGCACTGTGGGGGGGCATTACACCGCCTCTGCAATCACCAGCGTGAGCGCAGCAGGCTGCTCGACCGGCTGCCTCGCCCAATCGGAGAGGCCTGGCGTGGTCTGCCGCTTGGGAAAGTAGTTTTAGACAGTAGGTGCGCTTTTACCTTTGCAAGGGAGGGCCATCGGGGGCCTGCGACGGGAAAAAGAGTCAGCTTAGCAGAAGACGGTGGATGGGGACGTGGATGTAGCGGATGCTGTAGGTGTACTGTGTATCTAAAGCCGAGGCCACGGAGACTGTAGTAAATCAATTTTGGTCCGAATAACCTTGATCATCAGAAAATGAGGCAGCAAGAAGTTGAAAGAATTGGGTTTTCAAAGTTTCAGAATAGGACTTCGAACTTGTAGCCTCGGGAATGAAGACTGAAGTTGATGTTTGGTCCTTGGTATGTTGTATACTGCGCATTGCTATTTGTCGGACAAGGACCATCTCGGTTCGGCAGGCTCCCAAATTTTGGCTACCAGAGGCTACTGCCTTGCTGTCCACGAAAGAAAGCAGAAAGTACGCGTAATCCTCGTCAGAGTCCGCCGCGTCGTCCAGGACGAGGCACAATCCGACGCCGGCAGTGTGTGGCCGTCGCCGCTGCCGTCGCGCCCGCTCGACGAGTCCGTGAACGGATCGGTGGGCGAACCGATAAGGCAGCACCGGGGCTGCGCATGCCTCGTCATCCAGCAACTCGCTGGGCCCCGGCGGATCTCGCGCCTTTGACTCCACCTTTCGTAAAAGAACAGAACCTATACTAGTCTGACACCAATCCAGACCGATATTCATCCTAGAATCACTCTAAATCAGGGTGAATAGATGTCGCTGACCGCTACGGTTCTTTCGAGTCTCGGAAGTTGGATCTCAGGAGGTGCATTGGGGTAAGGAGTGTTGGCGTTGGACGCCATACTACCTGGTATATTCCAACTCGTAATGAGCGTGGCTAGCAGTGCTTCTAAAGTCTCCTAGGCTGAGCGAAGCCCGTGCTGTCGTGATCCTGTTGATCATGTATACGAGTCTCTCCTCAGATATCCAGCTCATAGCCGTTCACGGCTCATCACCTGTCAAGGTGAAAGTGAGAGCTAAGTTCGATCATATATCGGGAAATATTGACTTTCAACGTTGTATAGAAACGAGCCGCTGAACACCGGCTTCCAAGCAGTTCCACTGAGATTCTCTGATGGGTAGTTTTGTAATATTGGTCAGGTGCGTTCAGCCCAGAGATGACTGGATATTTCTTCAATTGGCAGCCTATGGAGACCAGAAGAAGGCCGCGCCCCCGCTGATTTACTTGGAGGCAAGCATGCTTGCGACTTTATCCACATTGGGGTCACGCGGGGAGCATCAGTCTGTGAAGTCGGTCTTCAAGCCCACTTCTCCTTCCCCCATTATATGAGAAGTCCGGCGGTATTTGTAAGTATTTTCCCGGCTGCAGTAATCAGGATTATAGCCCGAATCACCTGATATAATAAGCAGTATAATGGCGATTATCAGTTGGAGCAGAACGGTCACGATTGTAGTTAAGTTCACCCGATCTTTGCTTGCTACTGTGATGGATTCGCCTCCCCTAGTTCTTAGGCTGTATACTGTGATGACGAGGCGTGCTCGTGGCGGCTGGTCCGCAAACTTATCGTCTCTTCGGAGTTTTTTTCAGCTGGAACTTACCACTTTGTCTGTCAATTCCTTGGTAGCGTTATTTACCCACGCCCCGGAATCTGCTATCAGCTGGCCCAACACCCAGCTGACATTGTCCCTGACGTATCCTGTCCGGCCGTGTATGACTTTGCAGCCAACTTTTTCTTGCACACCCCAAGTCTCTCTACTCTTTCTCGTGAGAGCGTGAGAGCGCCAGGGTGTTTCAGGTTTGTGGATGTGTGCAGAGGTTCTTGCCTATGGCCAAACCATCCAATGAAAGAAGCGGCCCTTGGCAGTAGGAGAGTGGTGCTTGATCTGGAATTCACCCGGCGAGCTCACCGTAGCTTTGCATAGCCTGTATGCAATGACTGCCTTGTCGTAATGAATCGTCTACCCCTGGAGCGTAGAGAGCAGGGAGGCTCCGCTTCGGTCATGCCAAATCGCTTATTGTCGACAGAACCTGCCGTAGCCATCGTTCCGGTGGCAACATAGAGGTCGTTCTTGCATCTGAGATCCTGAGGCGAAAAGGAATACCCTCTTGATAGGCCCTGAACCTTCTCAGTACGAAGTTCGGAATCTCTCATCATATGGAAGGGGGCTTTCGTTGCTTTCTTGAGCTCCATCAACCTTTTGTTGCGAATTTCTCTCAAAAGCGTTGCCTCCACGTCTCACTATAGAACAATTCACCCGGACAACGGTAGATTTGCAACCTCTCAAAACCATCAAGATTCAGATTGATTAGCAAGACCCATGGGCGTCCCAACACGCAATGGGTCGGTATGACAATCGTGGATCTGATTAAAATGCTGAGCTACGTTGACGCGTTTCCTCTGGCTGGGTAAGAATTTGTTGAAGTATACGGCTTTATCCATAGATATGGTAATGCATCGAGTTGGATGAGCTCAGCCTCACGCATGTGCGCTCTCGCCTAAAGTCGCGTCGTAGCTCCGGTGTCCAGCCTCGAGAGCAAACAGCAGACGTTTGTTTGTGAGTGTCACCTGGTCCTGGGCAGGCGATCAGATGCAGCAGATATCTGTAGCCGTCCTCGAATCGTCCGGCCGGCACTCCTTTGCCATCCAGGCCACAAGCTCCCCCTTCTCCTCCACAACCAGCATCTTAAGCAGCGGGTCGGTTGTCTACCGCGCCTTTCCATAAAACAACTTAATACGAAGATCCTCCCCAAAACGGTCCCGGAGCTCTACCACCCAGTTTGGGAGGACCGTCTTCGTGGCTAGGATCAACGTCGGTTTAAACTGCACGTCCGCACCCTCGTCACGCTGACGTTCCTGGGCTTGTGCCGTACACCACACGTGCAATCTCCCTATGCACGTCTTCCCCGTCCCGCAACCATCACCAATAATGCCACCACGGTCATCCACAGTCTCCACGCAGCGTAAACTCTGCACCTGTCGCCTGCGATGGCATCATCTGTGTAATGCGGGTCGGGTCAGTGCGCGGGGCGAACTGGAGCTCCAAGCCCAGTCCAAGGATCGCACCTGCCTCCAATGCAGGAAGTGTTTTCGCACTGATAAGATCTGGCGCCGACACGATTGTTTACACCTCCCGGTCACAGTCGGAGGTGAATGTAGACCGTACCCCCTTCGGGGTCGAGGGCTCATGCCCGCCGGCCTGACGGCTCCTCTCCTCCCGCTCCCCTTGGCGTTGTGTTCTGATCCCCACCATGATCGTGTACCCTCTTGGCATAATTCAATAGACGGTTCTTCCTTGAACAATGCGCGTGCCTTGGTAGATTGCCGTCAGCCAAAATAAGCGATTGCGAAGCCGGATAATCCTGATCTTCTTATCATCTTCCATCAGTTCACCTAAGTTAGCACGGGAAACTGCTTTACATGCAAGCCGAACTAGTTGAGCCTGCACTGGACCTGCTAATAAAGAACTTGGAAGACTTACAGATCCTATCGAATCTCATTCAACTCGGTCTACATCCACAACAGATTCTTGGTGTTCAACTTGACAAATCTCTCGTTCAGTGCCATGTGGTCTCGGAGGGTATCCGTCCGGTTATCCTCATCGGAGACTCGGTCGACGAAGCGCTCGAGCGTAGGTGAGAATGAGAGCAGGACCACGCGCCGGAGCACTCGCGGCTTGACGATGCCAGTCTCGTGCCCGTTATCGGTCGTGCTGCCGCTGTACAGCTGCTCTTTATGTTGGTGTTCGGCGTGTTCCAGTTTTTTTTTCAACCCCGCTTATCGACTCCATGATTCCACCACCACTGCCGAACCTGTCGTAATGGTTGTTGATCGTCTCAGCGGCACCTGACAGTCTAAACAGCCGGGACGGTTTGAAAATGCATCTGCAGAAGGTCGTGACTGGGAAGCGGTTTCGTTCTGAGATCGTTGTTCGTGAAGACGACGACTTCCCCGGTTCGAACATCACCTTGGCGTTTGAATCTCATGTAGCGCTTATCGTGTTCATCTTGGATGGATGGGGTGAAAGCAAGGTCGACAGTATCGATACGCATGGGCGGGATGTCGTGACCGACAACGTACGGAATATGATCGATCCATAGTCGGTAATTCTGATAGCTCAGCACCTGGTCCTACCCCAGCAGGAAAAGTATAACCATCACGTTGACCTTTAATGGCAGCTAGCTAGTTCTCTGAGCTGGAATGGTCAATACCAACGTGACGAGTAGCTGAAATCGAACGCAGTCTTTAAGCGCGATTCCGATTCCATCCAGTCAGGATCCACCCTTGTAGGTGGCTATTCGCTCTCCTTCTTGCCGTTCGAGACGACGATGACTTATTTGTTTTGTGCGTAGTGGTAGACCAAGAAATCCGGTATGGAGTCAACGGTGAGTGATGTTGCGCGAGCCAGGAGGATTATTTCAATGCTGAAAATATATGTGCGTCTGCTGTTTTACTCGTTGCTGTTCCCTTTCCCACGCAGCAAAGCGGGTGTTGAGTATTGAAGATAGATTCGGGCTCCATTCGTTCTTCTTGTTCAGCGAAACTTTCAAGGCAGTCTATATGGATGGAGACTTTGACCGGCCTAGTCTGGGTTTCGATCGTGTAAGTGCACGGAGATTTCAAGCACTCTTCACGATTCTTTGTCGCATTGGTGGTGACGAATGCGGGTAGAGTTTCGAGTTCCTTCTCTCAGGTCTTTTTCGGTCTTTTCAAGTCTTCGGGTTTCCCATAATTCGATGTGCTCACAGTAGCAGAGCTTTTTGTAGCTTCAAATTAGAATCAGTCAGCCTCAGGACGAGTAATTTGAACTCCCTTGAGGCCGAGCCTTTTCATGCTCATTGGAGCAGCCGCGGCTCCCCCTTTAGTTGTCGTTAGGTCGTGGGTATCAAGTGCGTAGGGTACGGTCTGACGTCTGCTTTTGAGCTTTGAGCCCGCGCCTTCATCATCGCTGTTCACTAGTCCGACTGTTTACCAAGTGTATATCACTGATAATCAGTGAGAATGAAATGGCGTCGTATATAGGGGGACTCTCTGGAGAAACTCATATGCCAAACGTGCAGTTGGTGGTTGCCAACAAAGCCTAGAAGACGACTCGTTGTTGCGCGTACTACACTGTCCCTCTCTTTCTGAGAGTCACAACACAATCAGTAGAGTTCTTATTAAATGCACAATGGTGTCGTAAAGGAGTGCACTCACTCTGCCTCTCCACTTCCTCCGAATTCTTTCCGTTAGACGCGTCGGTTCTGAATTCGACCCTCGGATCACCTCCGTAGAATAGGAGGATGGTGAGAATAAGAGAGGTCGCTGAAGCTGATTGCGAATCCAAAGAGTCCTGCATTTTCAGGTTATGTCTAACGACTCCGGATCAGCAGGCTTTATCTCCTTCTCCAAGCTCGTGGGAAGCTCTCGGACAGCTTGAGTGTCATGCTCATCATCATGGGATGAGGCAAGGTCTTTTGTGCGTTGCCGAATTCGAGCTATCAGGCTAGCAATTGGTTTTGAAAGTGGAGATTGATATGCAGTGATGTTCCTGATCGCTGAGAGAATGTTGCCTAGAACAGTCTCTATAGGCCTTCTGAGTCCCAAGAGGAAGGCTAGGTCAATTATATTAGTATACACGAAGGAATCTGGTGTCTTACCTCTAACCCCAATACTAGCATTCACTATAAGGCGGCGGCGGCGAACCATCACGTTCGACAATATCATCGACCTCGGGATCCGTCAACCTCAACCGCCAAGCAAGCCGCGTCAGCGTCCTCGCATCGCGAACCGCCCGCGCAAAGGCACCCGACTGCGTCGCGATATTGAGCAGCTCTCCACAAGCAGTTGCGCGAGAGAACACAGACCCGATGACCGCCCTCAGAACGAATGCACCTGCACCGTGACGTCAAACCGCTATCAGCCGTCAGACGGAGCAATGAGACTCGAATCATTGGGTTCGGCCATGGCCATCTGCCCTGCCTCGGCATCTTCGTGCTATCCATCATCTCAATGTCATCCCAGCCAATTGCCATGCCTGGGATCTCAAGATTCTCCTGGTTGAGTATGTCGACATAGGCACTGACAGAGTAGTCGCCGGTCTGGCTGAGTGATGCCACTCTCGTCACCCAGCTCTTCTTCTGCACATAAGTCAACAACCGTGCAAGAGTACAGGGGTCCTTGTTCTTACGCCGCTTCGCCAAGCCTTGTCGCATTGCACCGTCGCTGGCAAGAACGTACAGATTGACCTGCGCACGGCTCAAGGCGACACAAAGGCGGTTCGCGTTCTTGACAAAGCCGATGCGGTCCGTAACCACCATGTCGAAGAACATGATAGCTCGTTCGGTCCCCTGGTACCCGTCCACCGTACAGACCCGAACACCAGACAGATCCAGCCCACGGTGCTGCTGGCGGGCGGAAGCCAAGGCGGACTGGTAGAGACGGGCCTGGAAAGTTTAGGGGACCAGTATGACGATGTTAGATCTCGGCCGGCTGCTCGACGACCCAGAGGAGCACCATAAATTTTCAGCACTATCCCTGTCGATCCGGACCCTGATCTTGCGGCCAAGATTGGTGATCCGCATCCAAACGCAAAGGGTATAGATCCAAGTGTAGCAACTAAAATGCGTCCCTTCTCCACCAGACGGCTATACAACCGCGTACCCTTGTCCATGGCTGCCTGCAGCTGCTGCTTTTAGTGGCTGATTGAGAGGTGCTTCTGGTCCGTGATCCGGATGACTTGCACGGGGAGAGTGGGGTGAAGATATTTGGGGTTTATGGTGTAGTAGTTGCAGATCTGCTACTTGGTTATGGGCTAGATAATTCGGTGGTCGGTGTAGGAGTAGATTTAGTGAGTTTGGATAAATTTGTAAAATAAGTGAGCGGTCCAGGCAGCGACCTGTGCTATAGAGTAGTTCCAGATTGATTGGTAGTGCTGCTGTAGCAGGACAGTTCTTGGTAGTTCTGGGCAGAGATTGGGTTGGTGGCGATGGTGTTTTAGTTTTAGAGGTATTTGAAGTTGGGGTTTATATTCTGATGTTGTATGTGGGCGGGGTTGATGAAGCGTAGTGTCTTGTTTATGCTCCCATGGTCTGCGGCGAGGGTGTTGGCTAGATCTGGCCTGGTCTGCGCGTCAACATCACCGTGGTGCTGGTCATCGGGAAGAAGGGCGCGGGATCGTACACTAACGCCGCCTAGGGGGACTCCCAGGTTTCATCTTCAGGATCAAAGTTGATCTCGAGCCTGTCGCCGGTCTGGAGCACGTGCTGGGTGTGCGAGAACTCAATGAAGCCCAGGTAGCGACGGTCCCCAGCGCCCGGGATCTTCATCGTGCGGAGGTGGCTCCGGCCAGCCTCCATCGACTCGACCATTGCCTGGGAGTGCTCCTCCTCGTATGCGTCGGCGTAGGCCAGGATTGTGGCGTAGTCATTGCGGAACTCGAATGCCAGCGAGGCGAGCTCACTCACATTAGGCCTCTCCTCCGGCCGGCGCAGCTGTCCGAGCTGCAGCGGTGTAGTAAGCCATCACGCGGTGCCGCTTTGCCACGTCCTTATAGCGGAAACAGTCATAGCTTTCCCGAGGGAGGGATGAATAATCGTACTCAGATGGCTGGTTATGAGCGATAAACAGCTTGACGTCGAATTGATTGGGGCCCACTTGTTTCGTCCATTCCCGAGCCCAATTACTGACTAGTGAAGCCGGAGTGAAGATCAGCTGGACGCCGTTCTGCGGTGCCATATTCCTTGTTGGGCTGTTTCGCTCACAGGGGCAGCAGATACCGGGCTTATTCGTCGGACAAGGCTCCTCTCCGGTGTAGTCCTTGGGTGCTAGTGTACATACTTGTGTGACGGCTTGGGGTCTTGAAGATGACCTGGCGGAGTGACTGGAGGCAGAGGTTGACCGGTACACTGAGGATGTTGATAAGCTTGTGCCCGGTGCGGTCGGCGACCTGGGTAAGATTGTATAGACGGTGTAAGAGGTAGTGGGCGAGGAGTAGTTAGTTGCTGTTCTTTCGGTGGCGTGCTAACGGCGCCTTGTCTGTTGCAAGTTGCTCACGCGGTCGAAGCCTATGTGCGGAGCGCAGTTGTAGAGGAATATTATGGCAGTTCAGTCCACCTTGTCCGGCAGTATGGGTAGTGGTACTGCTCGAGGGCGTCCTGCAGGCCCATGCTCTGAGCGCGCGGCCGGCCGGAGGCGGTCTTAGCCACTTGCAGAAGCCGTCGCGGGTAAGACATAGTATTCAATGGCTCGTTCGCAGCGTCCCAGGTTTTCTCCGCATCCTGATGTTCAAACAGCTTGTCAGGGCAGCTTGATTCCCTAACAGCAGTATCAGAACCAGGCTTCTCTCAACTGTCTTTCCAGGATATATCAAGAATTTCAATGGCCTTACTTGATTCATCATGAAGGTTGCAGATAGAAATGAGACAATAGGGTACCGCAGCAGGATTAGACTTTCTCCTGGTGCGCTTGGTTCCTCATGTTTGGAGTGCCTGGCCTTCATCGCTTGGCCCATCCATATTGGTGTTCGAGAGCACCTGTTCCCAACCGAAATACTCGAAGGTACGACCCTCATCGCTTGGCCATGGCAGTGAAACTGACCCTGTCACTAGCATGTATATACCAGGATTATAGACGCGAATTATTCCTTCGGATGTTGACCGGAAGTGGCGAACGCGTAAATAAATAAAATCAATGTGCAATGAATCTCCGCCTGAAACGACATATCAACCCATGATATCCTGAACATGTGGGGTGACGATATTAATTCTCACCTAGAACCGCAAGACATGCTCTGTAGGCATTGCACTGTGGCATGTGGCTGGCCAGAAGCGGCGGCTCCGAAATCGGTCTCTAGACCATTTCGTCGCAATATGGCCCCAAGCTATTGCCGCTCAAGGTAAACCGACCCATTGCCGTCTTGACAGTCGCAGGATGGCCACATAAGTACGTGGGCGCGTGGGTTGTGTTCACAGTAGCTAAAGCAGGAAATCTTCGGACGCAGCGTATATAGCACGAGGTATGAGTAGGTCTTCGGTGTGTGCGTATCATGTACTGTACTATCGTCGAGCATGAGGAAGCGTTAGCGATGCAAAGTCTTCAGCCGGTGGTTGGGTGCAACTTACCTTGTTCTTCGTCTATAGAGACCATCTTCTGAGATAACGTATGCTTCTCAAGAAATGGACATGATGGCAGTCTCGTTGAGGAAATAGTCGTCGACTCATGAGTTGGGGTTACTGTGCAGGCTCTTACAGAACTCGGACGTGGCAAAATTGCAAGACCTATCTTGCCGCCTTGAAGATCTGAAGCGAGAAGCCGACAGGTGTATAAATCGATATCTCGGTGAGAAAGCAAACAGGACAGAGGTTATACAGCAGTATAGAAAAATAGGACATACAGTGACGAAAGAAACTATCGTATAGATTAATGAGAACGAGGAAGGAGAGACGAAAAGCAAAGAAGACGACAACAACTGAAATGACAAAAGAAAAGACAAAGGAAATGATAAGAATGTGGAGGCTGATTGTAAAGAAGAAAGCCTGGGAAGGTTACCTGGTGTGAGTTAACAGCTCTTATATCAAGTTCGGTGGCATTGGTCAGTGACGGAGAAGTAGTCGGCCCTTGTTTGTCGACCGGGGGGAAGCGAACATTAACTGGGCTGGATCGGAATGATTGACGGCAAACGAGGACATAATTGCCTGAACTGGGTCTCATGCGTTAACAAGTTACTCTCACTTTTGTTTAGAAGCCTGACTTTCGGAATCACCGCAATTCAACTTCTTGGATATAGCATTCTTCGGTAGGAAGATTCACTCTGTAGCGCTACGTTCATACATATGACTAGAAGAATAGTCGATCTGGCAGTACGTTTCATTTAGGCTCCGGAGTAACTCGATTCATTTGATCCGCATATCCGTAAATATGATACTATCACACCTTTGAATGGATGGCTGGGGCTGCCTGGCAATGAGCCGGAGACATGCAGGACGGAGATGTGGTCTTGCATCTATATAATTGTCTAGGGTGATTCGGATATCTCCTGAGAAACATTAGTAGGTCAAATCTGTGGGTTGAATGGCCACAGAGATAGTCTCGGCGTTATACGACACAACCTAAGCGGATAGCAAGTCTTCGATAGCAACGATCCTGGCAGAGTGTTAGATAGCGGGACATTGTGGGATGATCATCAAGACACTCAGCTGAATACTAGATAGGAAAGGTAACAATGCAGCTCATATTTCAGCTGAGTAAGCTATGCATCTGCATACCGATCCTCCCCGCGGCACATCCCGGACGGACGCAAAGTGCTCACTCAACTCTATACAACCTCACCATTAGACCCTCGCTAGCCTCGCCGCGCTGGCCCGCCAGGCCTGGGTAAAACCCAGAACCACCCCTTCTCAATCGATAATCTACCACCCCATAGGGGAATTCTCAACACATAATGCAGGGCTTCAGTAAGTCCCTCCTCTTTTCCCCCCACCGCGCGGCTCATCAGCGCCATGGCGTCCAGCACTGCTAACCTCATCTCTAGATATGGGACGGTTTGTGTTTCCCTTTGACGTATACCTGACCTCAATACCTAACATACATACAATAGATACGTCCCGCCGGACCAAGAAGGCACGACGTCCGGTAACGCCCTGCACAAAAAGCACCCTCTCGGCGCACGCGCCCGCCACCTCAAGACCACGGGCGCCCTGATCGTGCGCTTCGAGATGCCGTTTGCCGTCTGGTGCACCACATGCCAGCCACACGAGACGTTGATTGGCCAGGGGGTGCGCTTCAACGCCGAGAAGAAGAAGGTCGGCAGCTACTACTCGACCCCCATTTACAGTTTTCGCATGAAGCATACGCCCTGTGGCGGCTGGATCGAGATACGCACGGACCCGAGGAATACGGAGTATGTGGTTGTGGAAGGCGGGAGAAGGAGGGATACTGGGGATGCCGCTCGGGATTTGGGTGGAGAGATTGTGGTTGGAGGGGTGGGCCAGGGGAAGAGTAAAGAGGAGGATCCGTTTGCCAGACTGGAGGGGAAGGTGGAGGATAAGAAGAGAGGGGATGAGGAGAGAGATCGCATTCTGGAGCTGCAGACGCGGCAGGCGCGGGACTGGGTGGATCCGTACGAGAAATCTAGACGGTTGCGGAGGACGTTTCGGGAGGAACGGAAGGGGCTGGAGAGGAAGGAGGCTGACAAGGAGAAGCTGAAGGACAAGTTGAGTCTTGGTATCGAGGTTGTGGATGAGAATGAGGAGGATCGCGTCAGGGCGGGATTGGTCGAGTTTGGCGAAGCCGGGGACGAGAGGAAAACTACGAGGCTGAAGCCGTTGTTTGTAGGCAAGGTGTCTGGAATCAAGGCCGGAAGTGCATTGGAGCAGCGGAAGGCCCTTTTTCGCAGTGAGTTAAGGGGAAATACTCGTGCCGCCATGGACCCGTTTCTCAGCAGCGATGCCAGTCAGTGGCGTCCAGGGATTAAAAAACGGAAGGTTGCCGCAGAGACTCGGCCTATTGAGGAGTCCAGACAGAGCAGTGCAACGCCTGAGGACCAACCCGATAAGACGACGGAGACACTTCCGCTGGCCTCGGCCGGGCTGGTGGACTATGCATCGGATTCTGACTGATTTTACATGGCGGTGCCTGCACTTACGGCGTTATTTTGGTTGCTCATGATACCCTGGCTTCTTGGTCGATACGTTTGATTATTATATACAATCTTCTTACCGCATTGACTCTGATCACTGATATCGAAGTATAGTTCAGAGGACTGATGCTAAGGGTATATGGGTAGGCAGTAGAACTTTTGAGCATCCGCAGCTTACTTAGCCCAAGGGGCCTTGGTCAGCATCTCCTCCTGGGCTGTCGATCCACCAGTAGCCGAGTTTTGTTGAGCATTCGCCCAAGGCGCTCGGGTAGGCGCCATAGGTCCCTGAGGTAACCGTGAGGTATCAGGTAAAATCGGGGCTCTAGCTGCGCCTCCAGAAGCCCAGGGTGCAGCTGTGCCACTACCCGCGGTATTTGCCTGTGCTCCGGCGGCCCAAGGAGCTTTGGTGCCTGGCCCAGGATGCTGCGCAGGAGGTTCCTCTCGAGTTCTCGACTGAGGTCCTGATGCAGCATGGACAGTCGACGGCGGAGGCACCGCATTGGGCTCGCGATCCCAGCTGAACAAGGATCCAAAGGGGAAATGCTGCACAACGGGGAACTTGGACAGAACCTCCGCATTGTACATTTTGATCATACCCTAGTAACTGTCAGTTCCGTTCTTCCGCCTGGCCTGGCTCAATATACCTTGTTGATCTTGGCCCAACCAGTACGAATGCCCGAGATATCGTAAAGCATTGGGCTATGTTCCCAGAATGGTCCCTTCTTCACATCATAGATGAAGCCAATAGCCGAGAAATACATGTTTCCGCGTCTCTCTCGTTCCACGGCCGTCGCCTTTGCGACACTGTTGGGGTCAGGTGCATCAGGGAGTGAACCTTCCTCGGGTACTTGATCCGTTTGCGACAGAGCCGGGGCAAACTGCGCGGAGCCGAAGATGTATGGAATGAACGAATGATCGTCCAATCCCCATACGCCGTGAGACCCGGCCGGCTCAAGGGTGTAGGTCTTAATTATGGTGCGGACGAGTTCCAAATAACTCATTTGAATTCAGTAGGTAGTTATTTTCTGAATGGACGTCTGACTCACGGTTGGATCACGCCCAGAACGATGGCTCTTTCCTCCACCCCTGGGGTGTTTTGAGGGAAACCATTGAGCTTCCAAATGGCCCCCAAGAAGGCCAGAAAGCTCAACTCATGACCAGTGCCGTAGTCGAGCCGTTGAGGACTTCCCCAACTGCCAAGGAAGTAAGCTTTTAGCTCTACTTCTGCTGTCGGGCCGTCAGGGCCTGATGATTTAGTCTTCAGAATGCCTGGGGACAGGCATTCTTCCAGTAAGCTTGAGACGCGGCTTTCCACGATCTCATACCACCTGCGGAAACTAATATTCCCAAACCGGCGGGGACCCTGATCGGGTGGCGCTTCTTCCAGGATAGCTTCTAATCTGGACAGCAGCTGTTGCAGTTGCCGGACGGGGGCGGAGTACTCGACTGCATCGGAGCCCAGAGGCCAAGTCTGGACGCCTCCATCTGATAGCTTGGTGGGGAACATAGACCGATTGAGCTGCAACAGAAAAGTCATAATATTCACGTAGGCTTTGGAGCACAAGAATTCTGACACATCCTGGTGCTCGTGGATGCGTTTGATGGGCTCCTTGAAGCAGTGTCCCGCGGCGGGGTCAATGACAGGCAAGACACGGACCAGTCCGTTTGCAGCCATCTTAGAGCAGAATTAGTCAAAAAAATAGTTGACTTAGTTGATAGATCACTTTTTGGAGTCGGGCCAACAGGTTGCGTTGCCCTCGTGAAAGGCGTTGTTGTGGTGTGACGGCAGCGAGTTGCTGTTTGTTCAGCAGCAACTGCAGCAGCAGCAGCAAGCACTTATCGATAACGGAGGGAGGGGGGGGGGGGAACCCGTCCGTCGATCGATGACGCTTCCGTTAATGGATGGATTGTTTTGGTCCGTCCGACAAGCCGCAGCCGCAGCCGCAGCCGCAGCTTTCAGCTGTCAGTCCGATTCAGTCCCCGGATTTCTCGCGCGCCGTCCTTCTTTATCGTCAGCTGATGATGCTATGAAGGCGATGCAGCCGTTTTTCCAGTTGAGGTCCAAACCCTGTGGGCCTCTAAGATGCCAAGGTCTCCGCAGTCCGCCGCGTCGCGACGAAGAAAGCGCGACTCCACCATTCAGTCCGTAGATATTCTGAACACCGTGATGCACACATTTTCCCCCGCAAAATCACACGTTAAGGCTTCTCTTCCTCTTCCTCGTCGGACACGCAGTACTACTCTTGCGGAAAGCCGACTGCCTCGAGACGATTTCTGGGATGTTTCACGATCTCCCCCGGCTCCAGCATCTGAGCCTCGCCGCCGACTCTCAAAGAAACTTACCACCCCCCAATCGTCATGGAAATCCCGACTTCGAAGCTTTACGGAAGACACAACTTTTGGATCAGTGGTTATACAAAGCAATGATGAAGGATACGACCGAGCTATCGCTAAGGACAATGACGGGAGCATTGACGAGGAGGGCGAATATGACAATGCTGGGGAGGAAGAAGACGCAAGTGATATTGTCGACATCCTAGGCAAGGAAGCCTATGGCCACGACAATGACATTGAGATGCTTGATGTTCAAGATGACAAATCCTCAGAAGATGTTTCATCCCCTATAAATCTTTTCTCCGAAGAAAGCGATCAAGAGGTTACAGTTGCACAGCACAATTCGCGATCGCCTTCAATGGTAGATGACAATTTGCCCAGGCTGCAACCAGCGGAGCAACGGGAAAGACTGGGCATCGCCCACTCAAAATCAGCCAAAGACACTAGCCGCTCAGTGGATGAGCAAGGACATGCCTCAGAAACATCAGACAACAGCCAGTCACCGCCCAGGAGCCCACCTCATGATGGTAGCAAAACAAAAGGAGAATCGGCGAGCCCGTCGGGACAAGGAGCAGGAGGTAACCTTGTTGATTTTGTAAATCCGTCTCCAGAGCCCACAACACGTGCCAAGCAGCGCGGAAAGGCCTCTGAAGTAGCGGAAACGCTCAGCTTCCTCAGTTCCGTTGGTGGAGAAGGGCGACGAATAACGCGAGGAGCATTGGCAGCGGCAGCATTGGCGAGCAGCTCGCGGAGCCATTCTATTGAAGAACAAGCCCCAGGTACAAAGAAGCCACAGGCAGTACGATCAACAAAGATCCATGCCACTCGAAGCCGAGAGAAAATGCATGACCCAGGCGACCCACAATCTCCCAATGGACACCGAGAAACGCTAGGCATACCTGATGACCACCGTGAGTCCTCTGAAGACGATGAATGTAACCCCGTTGAGTCGGACAACGACTCTAATGGCTCCTGCGCTTCAGGCGTGCATTCTTCTGAATTCGCATCGTCTCCGATCACATCGCCAACAAAGCGAAGACGGACCGATGCCCCTTCTCAAACAACGCAAGCGATGCTGCCTCCCCACGAGCCAGTTGTTGCAGTACCCATTTCTGGAGCACCGGCTCATGGAACGGAAACTCATCAGCCTTCGCGAAGCAACTCGAATGATGATGAAAATTCGAGTCAGAGCTCCGACGACGAGTTGGACTTTCTAGCGGACAGTCCTTGGTTTCAGAAAGCGTTGAAGGCGGACAACCAAAAACAAAGCTGGAAGGCAATCATCAGGCAAGGTCGGAAATTTGCTCGCGTAAGTCAGTCAAGTTCGACTGCTGAACTTGACTTGATTCAGAAACCGCTCCGGTCATTCATTGCGCTCTACATAGGGCTCTTGGAAGGCCTGAAGGATGGCAGAGGACCTTCCGAATATGAAGCCTCTCGTTGCGACCGGCTGCTTCGGAAGGTGGTAAAAGAGAGATGCCGACTGCGTGACAAGGTATACCATCTGAGTAAGAGAGGCACTTCATTTAAGGAGCAAAGCATGGCCCTGGTGCGGGCATTCTACAAGGAGGTAATACCGCCTATGGCACGGCTTCTGCTCCTCTGTTATGAGGTCTATTACATGGACGAGAAACTCTTCTTAGAGTCCTATGAGCATTTGGGAAAGTCTCTGACTGTGCTTTCCGAGTCCTGCAAGTGGGTTGACAGTATCGCTCAATGCTTGGACTCCATCACCTGCCTTGAATCGGATCTCCGTCGCGCCTTGGAGAAGCTCGTCCAATCCTTAAACTATGGCCGATTGAAGAAGCCGGAACGCCCCAAGACCCCCGAGCAAGGCACCGAGGTGGTGGTGGCGCGGAAGGCTCGTATCACGTCCAAGGAATGGACGAAGGACGAGGAGATGGCTCTGATTAGGGGGTTGAAGATTCATCCGGGTAAGTGCCTACGGAACCTGATCCTCCAAATATCGAGACTAAAGAGATGCCTTTGTAGAAGCCGCGCAGAACCGATATCAATCGGTACGAAGCTTCTCATTGAAAGAGCTCAAAGACCGGCACATCCTTGATATCCGCTTGAAGAGTAGAGAAATGTATACGGCTATCCGCCCGCAGATTAGGGAGGAGCTGAAGACAGCAGAGGGCCAACAAAAATGGGCATGGTTGATGAGCATCCCCAATTCACGGTAGGTCCAGCTGTTTTGCTGCTTTTATCGCCACCCATCAATCCAGGGGTGGCTGAAGGGCTCCAGGCTGGAGGTGGGCTTGGGTGAAGGTGGGTATGGGGGAACCATGGATCACATTGTCTTGGATGGGGGAGGGTAAACACAACAACAAACAAGATGGTGAGGATGTACTGGAGATTCAATTCGATGTATGTGATTTCCGGGATGAAATTATATATCAGTCACAGTCATGTGGCGAATGAATTGTAGTAGAACGGTTTAAACCATCTATAATATAACCCACTCTGTTGGTGGAAGGGAGAAGAGAGTTCCGGTTGGAGGGGGAGGGGGGAAAGAGGGGGAGTGTTGTGTTGGTACAGTTGAGCACCTCCTGACTTTTTGTACTGTAGAAGGGAGCTCCTTCCCCCTCTCTCTTTCTCTCTCTTCTCCCTCTACTTCCCTCCTCCTTCTCTTCTTCCCCCATTCCTCTCTCTCTCTCTCTCTCTCTCTCCAATTTGACAACCCCCCTCATCACTCGCCTCCATCTCTCTCTGTCTATTCTTTCTCTTGTACTTACTTACCTTGTAATACTATAATTTCTTCTTTCTTATTTATCTCTTTCCTCCCTCCTATTGTGGTGTTTACCTCGTGGTTGTGGCTCTTGTTTCACCACTTAATCACCATCACCACCAGTTCTCGGTAAGTCCACACCTCAATCATTTCCCCCCTAGCTGTTCTCGATCTACATACATGTCCGGGGCGGCAGAACCACAAACCCCTTCTCCGTTACCCTCATTGCCTTTTCTCTTTCTTCCCCTCAATTATCATTTCATTTGTCTCTGGTCAATGGTAAAGATAAAACATCTTGCCATTGAGAATGCTCATCTCAAGTTGGGTGCGCGAATTGCCAATCTGTTCTCCGCTCTGGTCCCCGGAGTTTAGGAGGGCTAAAAAAAAAAAGGAGATCCGCCTCGGCTACCCGTTGTTGCTCCCTCCGCCGGTTGGGGGGAATCAAAAACATTCGACTTCAGTCACCTTCCTGGGTTCTTTCCCCTATTTTATTTCTGTGATCTGTGTTGTCTGGCGCCTTTGGCTACTCTTTCCACTTCGAGAAGCTGGAGCTGTCTCGTCTGCATTGTCCTGTTCCGCATTGTTTACTTGACTTTTCGTTTTCTCCCCTCAATTTATTTTGTCTTCGCTGTCCGAGCTAACGTGGACACTGTCAATTCGCTAGACTCCCCACTTGAGAACTTTCTCTCCCTCCCCTTTTAAGACGGCCGTTGTTCCACCCCCCTTTTGACCACAGACTCGCGATCTCCTACACTGCATCATGGCGTCCACTGAGGATCCCATCGCTCCTGTTGCTCCCGCTGAGGTTGCCGCCGACATCGCGCCCCCCGCTACTCCCGTCGAATCAACCGTTCTTTCCGGGAGCGAGGGACCCCTGACGAGCCCCGATGTCTCCAGGGACAAGGAGAACGTCAAGGCATCGCCAGTCAAGAAGAGCCCGACAAGCACGACCACCGCCACCAGACGTCCGCTCTCGGGCACTACTACCGCTACGAAACGTCCCAGCTCGGTGTCCGGACCTCCTAAGACTACCACCTCGACCTCGCGCACCTCCACCACCAATGGGACTACCCTGAACAAGCCACCCACTCGGCCTACCACCACGACTACCGTGCGCAAGCCCCTTGGGACAACCACCACCACTGCAAGTTTGCACCGGTCTCGCGCCTCGGTCAGCAGTTCAGCGGATGAGAAGACCCGGTCGGTGGCCAGCTCTGGAGATGAGAAGCGAGGGATCTCCAGCGCAGCCAAGCGCATGTCGCTGGCCGGTACACCCGCCACGAGGGCTCCCGTCAAGTCCAGCACATCCACCTTGGATCGACGCTCCAGCATTGCGGGTTCTACCACGGCCGACAAGAGATCCTCTACCTCGCGTCCCAGTACCGCATCCACTGTAAAGCCGCTCGCACGACCACCTACGGCTACGTCGACCTCTCGCCCGACCACGTCCTCCTCTGCCACGGCACGCCCAACCACCCGTCCCGCTTCCTTGGTCTCGAAATCCACCACATCCACCGCGTCAAAGCGTCTAAGCACTGCTCCGAAAAGCACCGGAGAGGATGCGGACAAGATTCAATCCCTTCAGAACCAGCTGTCCGAGAGTGAGGCCGCAGTTTCCAAGCTCAAGGCAGATTTGGACGCGGTGAACATCAAGTTGACCGAGTTGTCGTTGGCTCCCAATGAGACTGCTTCCCAGGATATCGATGAGGCCACCAGAGCGCTCCGAGAGCAACATACAGCGGAAATTGAGAAGCTAGCGGCTGCGCATGAGGAACAGCTGCAGGCGCTGCGCGCTCAGCTCGAAGAAGCTGAGATCAAGCACAAGGAGCTCGAGGAAAAGTCTCTGAAGGATCTAGAGGAGGCTTCTCAAACAGCTGCTGCCAAGGGAGACGATGAGACTGCCACCACCCTGGTAGAGTTGAAGCAGGCTCATCAGGCCCAATTGGAAGTGCTCGAGAAAGAGCTAGAGCTGCAGAAGGCTGCGGTTGCTGGATATGCCGAGCAACTCGATGCCTTGAGGGCTGAGTTGGAAGTGCAGAAGAGCCAATTCGAGGATGTTACTCAAGCCTTGGAAGCGAAGGCCACTAAACTTGACGACCTCCAGCGGGAACTGAACGGTCGGGACCAAGTGGTGGAAACCTTGCACATGGAAATGGACCGCCTCAACCATGCCAAGGAACAAGAGGCTCGAGCGGCCGAGGAAGCTGCTAAGCGAACTATTGCTGCCCTGGAGGACAAGGTTGCCTCGCTCGAGACGAAGCTGGCCGAAGCTGGATCTGTGACTGACCATAGTGGCGAGGACACTGCTGCCCGCCTGGCTGAGAAGGACCAGACAATTACTGAGCTGAAGGAAGCCCTCACGAAGGCTCAGGCCGAACTTGAACAGGCTCGCGAATCTGCGGAGAATGCTCTAGCCGAGAAGATCAAGGAGCTTGAAGCTGCCCACGAGGCCGCAGCTGCCAAACTTCAGTCCGAGCATCAAGATATTCTCGAAAAGGTACAGGTCGAGCTCCAGGAGGCACGCGACACTACTGAGACCGGTCTGGGAGAGAAGGCCAAGGAACTTGAAGCTGCCCACCAGGCTGCAATCACTCAGCTGCAGCTTGAGCATGAAGAGACTCTCAAGAAGGTGCAAGCCGAGCTCCAGAAGGCCCGCGAGGAGACCGAGACCGGCATGGGCGAAAAGTCCAAGGAGCTCGAGGCTGCCCACGGGGCTACGGTTGCCCAGCTTCAGCTCGAGCATCAAGAAACTCTTTCGAAGCTGCAGGCTGAACTTCAACAGGCACGCAATGACACTGAAACCGGCCTGGGAGAAAAGGTCAAGGAGCTCGAGGCCGCCCACGAGGCCGCGATCGCTAAGCTTCAGTCTGAGCATCAAGAGACCCTGGAAAAGGTACAGGCTGAACTTCAACAGGCACGCAGTGACACTGAGACCGGCCTGGGAGAAAAGGCCAAGGAGCTCGAGGCCGCCCACGAGGCCGCGATCGCTAAGCTTCAGTCTGAGCATCAAGAGACCCTGGCAAAGGCACAGGCTGAACTTCAACAGGCACGCAGTGACACTGAGACCAGCTTGGGTGAGAGAACTAAAGAACTCGAGGTTTCTCATGAGGCTACGGTTGCCAAGCTCCTGCTCGAGCATCAGGAAGCTCTCGAGAAACTGCAGGCCGAACTTCAAGAGGCGCGCAACACTACAGAGACAGATATGGGTGAGAAGGCCAAGGAGCTTGAAGCCATTCATGAGGCTGCGCTCGTTAAGCTCAATTCTGAACATGAAGAAACCATCGCCAGTCATAATGCCACAATCGCCGAGTTGAAGGCCAAACACGATGAAGCCCTTGCCTCTGCTGCTGCTGCCCACGCCCAAGAACTTGCGATTGCCAAGGAGGCGGTTGAGTCTGCTGGCACCACCCACTCTCAAGAACTTCAGGAACTTCGTGACAAACTGCAGGCATCCGAAGCCGCCTACGCAGCCTCCACCGCCGCGGCGCAGGAGGAACGCGAGGAACTGCTTGCCGAGCTTGATGCTGCGCATCAAGCTGAATTGAATGCTCTTCGGCAACGGTTGGAGGCGACGGAGCAGAACCTCACCGAGGTCCGACAGGCTATGGATGATGGTGCTAACTCGGCGCAGGATCTAGCCATTCAGGAGATCGAGTCGCTCAAGGAAAAGGTGGGCGCGCTCGAATCACAGCTGTCCACCGGCCAGGGTGAGATCAAGTCCCTCCAGGATGAGATCCAAACCAAGCAAGGACAGGCCGAGGCGCTCCAGCAGAGTCTGGATGCTTTCGAAAACAAGACCAAAGCTAAAGATGCCACGCAACAAAGCCAACTGAAGTCCCTGGAGGAGGCTGCTGCCGCGGCCGGAAAGGAGCTGAAAGATAAGGTCCAAGAGGCCGCCGCTGTTGCCGAACAGCACGCGCAGACGCTCGAATCGCTTCGGGCCGAACACGCTGTCGAGCTGGAGAAGGCTCGGACCGATGATTCTGGAAACAAAGAGGAGGCGCTCGGCGAGTTGCAGATCAAGTACGACGAATCCGTGGCTATGCTACGTGATCTGGAATCCAGGCACGCCCAGCAGATGGATTCTCTCCAAGCAGAGCTCAATGCGGCCCTTCAGCGTCACGCCAACGAGATCACGTCACAGGCTGAAGTTCGCGCCCAGGAGATCGCTGAGCTCCAGAAGCAGCATGAGGAGACCCGAGCGCAGCTCCAGGCTGAGCTGCAGACTAGCCAGGCCTCCAAGGCTGCCGAATCGGATGCAGAGCACAGCAAGGCGATCGAGCAGCTGCTGACCATTCAGGAGGAAAAGCTTGCCAACCTCCGTGCTGACCTCGAGTCAACGAACCGGGCTAAGATCGAAGAACTACAAAAGGCTCACGATGCGGCTCTGGCAGAGGCTCACGCTCAGCTGGAGGAGGCTCACGCTGCTGCTCAAGACGCTTCCATTCTGGAGAGCCTGAAGCTGACCATTGCAGACCTTCAGGGCAAGCTGACGGAAGCGGAGCGGTCTGCTGCGGTGAGTGGTGAGCTTGCTGGTAAGCATAGCGCCGACCTTTCCAAGGTCGAGGCTGAGAAGCACGAGCTGGAGGAGAAGCACCAAGCCGTGTTGGCGCGGGCCGAAGAACTCGAGAAGACTCTGGCCGCTTCGCAAGGCGCGAAATCGGAGTTGGAGGCAGTCTTGCAACAGCTTGCGGCATCCAACCACGAACTGTCGCAGCTCAAGAGCCAGCAGGAGTCTCTCACGGGCGAGCTCGAGCAATTCCGTTCGCAGAACCGGAGCATGGAGGAGCGTGTCCTCCAGGGCGAACGTGACCTGAACAGCCAGATTGACAAGAACATGTCTCTCCTCAACCAGCTCGGCGAGGTAGACTCGATGATCTCGGCTAGTCGCAAGCGCACACGGGAGTTGGAGGCGGAAGTAGCGGCGCTGAAGGCCGAGAGGGACCATGCCAAGGGCTCGTCGGCTGGCCTGGATGGCAGCCGGCGGGCTGGAGAGACCCTTGCCAGAGAAGACGGTGGTTCCACCGCAGTCGAAGGTGAGGACCTTGGTTCATCTATTCAGGGAACGGTGGGATCTCCCCGTTTATCGTCATCACCGTCTCCTACGGGACTGCCCCAATTCCACCCTTTCACCTGACCACGCCCGTTCCCATTGTGTGTGCCGAGATGGATTGACTGATTGGTTTCTTTGGGGATTCGATAGATGGCCAGCATCCAAGAGCAGCTTAAGCACATCCGTACCACCAATGACGACTGGTATGACGAGCACCGACGGTAAGAGTGTCTTTCCGATGTTGGGGTCGGGCCACCTGCTGACCGGATGTTGTCTTAGGATCCTTGGCGAATTGGCCGAGTTGTCCCGCCGGGCGACGCCTAACCCTCCGAGCCAGTCTACGACGCCGCAACCCGAGAGATCGAACGGCACCAGCAGCAGTCCGGACGAGCAGGGGATTGAGGAAGGATTCTCTTGAACGGGGAGCGAAGAGTCTGGTCTTGGGGGAGGATGACACTATTTCCTTTGTCGTATGATGTCCGAAAGAGGAATTTCCTTTATTGTTGTATTGGCCTAGGCTGTATGTAATAGAATACTCAGGATACCCCTGTTCTCCGCTTTCTTTCTTGTGCCTTGTGTTCTACAACGCCTACCTTCTTTCCCTCCAGTAGATCCCATTGGCCGTGTGAGTGTGGTTACACAGAAAAAAAAAAGAAAAGAAGAAAAGCCATATTGCCCCCGGCGATTGCATACCCGACTGGACTGGACATTCTTTCTGTTTGGCGTGCCGGTGACACACATTGGAGAGGTTGTAAGCCCAGATTGCCCCGTAGGTTTGTCTGGCCGCCCTCACCACCGACCATATCGGCATGCTGCTTTCTGTTGTTCGCCTGCTTCTTAGTTCTTAGACCTTTGCCTCCCGTCTCGCCGTCTCGCCTCGCGGACGCATTCGCGCCCAATAGCTCTGCACCGTCCCCCACCAGTGTTTTTTGGCTGGCTGCTGCTGCTGCAGACGTTGTTTTTGTGTTGCTTGCCGACGGGCTTGTTCGTATCGAGCGGGGGTGAGGACCCGAAGAGGAGGGGAGAGGCGCGGACGGAGGTGGTGGTTTGTTGCTGTTGCATTTGTGTTTGTGTCTGAGGCGGTATCTGAATCGGTTTCTTTCTGGACATTTGCATGCTCGCGCCGGTACTCGGGGTGATGAAATCCTTGGCGTTCGCCTGCGTCGTCGTCGAGGGAGTAGCGGTGACGTATCCAGTGGAGGATTTCTTGGGTTTGGGTTTGGGTTTGTGTCTGGGTTTGGATGTTTGGGGTTGGGATGATAGGTTCTTCTGGGGTTTTGGTCGCGTGGTGTTGTCCGGGGGTGGTTGTGGTTGTGGTTGTGGTTGTGGTTGTACCCTCTTCGCCTTCTAGATTAGGTTCTGTATCCTTTGTGTTGTTGTTGTTGTTGTTCGTAGTGTTTCTGTTTCTTTCCTTGGAGGTAGAGGTGCGGTCCTCTTTCTTCAGGTGTTCTATCCCTATCCCCATATCCATCTCTGAGTTTGTTGTCGTATCTCCACCCGTATCCTCTATTTCCCAATCTTCCTTCCTGCCGTAATACGGTCGGTTCTCATGGTCATGGTCATGGTGGTTCTCTCGATCCTCCTGATCATGATCAAGACGATCCTGTGTATCGGGGCCAGCATTCAACATCCAAATATCCTCCGGCCGATAAACCTCGCCTATCCGCCAGGGTTTTGTCCGTGGTTTCCTATGTTTGCTGCCTTGGGGGGGTGTTCCTCCTGTAGAATCCGGCCGCGTTTCCGATTTTTCGTTTTCTGCACCGTTTGCGTGCTGTGGGTGCTGCTCGTGGCATGATGCGGGTGGGTTGGTAATGATGACAGTTGCGTGGTCATTGGGATTGGGAATGGGACGGCTGGGATCTTGGGTTGCGTCTGCGTCTTTCTCCGGTTCTGATACGGGTTTTGCTTTTGCGTGGGGGCTAAAGTTTGTGTGTGTGAATAGTGCCTCTGCTTCTGTTGGGATTTGTACATTCGAGTGGGTGTTGTGCTTGTGCTGCTGTGGACAGTCCGCGTACCGGTAGCTTTCTGCCGTCAGGCCCGATGAAAATGCTCGGCAGTAGGCCGCGTATTCTGTATTCAGATTCTCCGTTGATGGGGTCGGGGAGCTGGATGAGCTGGAGGCCGAGATGGAGGTTGAGAAGCTGGATGGTGTTGTGGATTTGGGGCGGGGGCGGTGTTGTGTGGTTTTGGTTTTGGTTTTGGGGATCGGTGGTGGTGCTGCTGCTGCTGCATGCAAACGGTAGGTGGGTTGCTTGGTGGTGCGGAGGTTGGGTTTGGATTTGGATTTCGAAAGAAGTTTGGTGTTGGGAGATGTTGGTGTGGGTGAGGATGAGGGGGTGGGCAGGTGTTGTGAGAGCCAGTGGCGGAGGTGGTGGATGGTGGATTTGCGGCGGAGGAGAGTTGGGGTATTGTTATTATTATTATTTTGTTTATCGGGTGATTGGTGGTATTTGGTGGGAGAGGATGGAGGAGGCAGAGTTGAAGAAGTGGTGGATGTGGTGATAGGCATGGTGGAGGTTCATGGATGGTGTTGGTGTTGTATACAATAGTAAGTATAGTGTAGAGTGTAGAGTATAGAATACAGAAAAGTAGCAGGCGGAAAAGCAGGATCGGGATTGTATGACGGGTTATATAGTCAAGAGAAAGACAACGACAAAGATAAGCAAAGGCCAGAAGTGTTCTGCAGTGATAGCCAAAAGTACGTACCGACTGTAGTAGTCTTCTTTTGTCTGAGACATGCAGCTCGTCGCAGCAGGCAGAGAAAAATAGTAAGAATAAGATCAATAAATTCCCTGCTCAACCACCCTTACCTTACTTGCTACACTCCAGTTTGAGCTTCCCCCTACAGTAGCATCCGTGCTGAAATAGACCCAGCAACGGTTGTGCAGCCATTCATTCATTCATTCTCTTTCAACCTCCTCCTCTTCCTCCTCGTGGCGTTAATGCCGTGCTACCGTTACGCCGGCTGGGGGGTGGAAAGAAGAAAAAGGAGCCCTGTGAGACATCAATCATCCAACAGCAGTCGGTTGACCATCTCTATGTCTTTATGCAATCTCCGTTCAACGTCGTAGTATACAGGTATAGGTATATATATAGAGAGAGAGAGAGACATATACATCACCCCGACACTCCATCTCTTCCCAGCCCCCATCGGCCAACTTCGCGCATGGCCTCATCGCCGCCCTCCACCAACCGGCCATTTGCATTGGCCGCATTCTGGCTGCCCAAGACTCCAGCCACGCACTCCCACCCATCGCGTCCTCCTCCCCAGCGCAACACCTCCTTCTTGTACCGTTCGCCCGCCTCTCGGTCCAGCGCCGCTTGACCCCCGCGGAACACATCCTCCCAGATCTTGTTGGCGATCGCCCGATCGAAGATGTAGCTGTAGTAGGTCGCTCCGTAGCCATACAAGTGGCCGAAGAAGCCCTGCCACGAAGTGGGCGGCCGCGAGTCCGTGGGATCAGGCAGGCTGGAGTGCGTCGTCGAGACTTGATGGTAGAGCGCCGTGCTGTCGATCGGCCGATCCGCGGGCAGCGTGTGGTAAGTCTGGTCCACTAGTGCCATGAGGATCTGCGCTTCGTCCTCGACGGCCCCGTACACGGAGCCGTGCGCGGTTCGGTCCTTTTCCATGCGCTGCATCGTGCTCTCGGAAAGCGGGACATCCGTCTCCCAGTGCCGGGCGTACAGTGCCAGCACCTCCGGTGCCACCGCAAAATGTTCCATGAGCACCGAAGGCAACTCGGCGAAATCGGTCGCGCATCGCGTTCCCGAGATGGATTGCAACCGCGTCTGCCCGAGAATCGAGTGCAACGCATGGCCCATTTCGTGGAACAGCGTCCGCACACAGTGCTCAGTCAGCAGAGTCGGGCGTCCCGCTCCCGTCTCGGGGGGCTCGGGAAAGTCGCACACCAGAGCGATCGTGGGAAGCTGCCGGAGCGTCTTGCTCTCTGAGTCAATCGAAGTCGCCATGCCGTCGTTGGGATGCGCCGACGAGTCCAGCACCGTGGCGCACTCCGCCACCTCTTCGGCAGAGATCTCCCGCGCACACCGCAGCGTGAAATGGGCCGGGTTCGGGTGTTTGTTGGGTCGCGAAAATAAGTCGCAGTAAACAACCGCAAGGTGTCGGCCTGACTCGTCCACCACATCCAACCGCCGCACGTCCGACATCCACGTCTCACCGGGGGCGGTTTCCCGAGGCACTAGTCGCACCCCGTACAGTCGCTCGAACAGACGAGACAGGCCCTGCATGACCGTTCCCAGCGAAAAGAATTCGGGCACTGCATCCAGCTCCCGCGACCGACGCGCCATGGAATATTGCTGAATCCGCCCGTTGACATAATAGGCGTGATCCCATGGTTGCAGTGGGCCCGCAGGGCCTTTCATACGTTGCAATTCCGCGAGCTCTTCTTTGACAAGCGCCCGGTTGCTGCCCACCAAAGACGTCAGGAAATTAGACACCGCTTCGGGGCTCTTAGCCATTTTGTCGTGAAGGGTCATATGTGCGAAACTGTGGAATCCAGACAGCTGCGCGAGCTCAGCTCGTTTCGTGAGCAGCTGCTCCAGAAGCTGAATCTGGCGCGGATTCGACGTCCGCGTGGCCAAGTAGATCTGCCGTCGGGCGTCCTCGTCATGGACCGACCGCAGCGCCAACCGCGGGATGAGGCCCATTGTCGGGACCGAGGCGGTCCGATTCCATCGCTTAATCTTCTGTATCAGCATCGGGTCCAACCCCCGTAGGCTGTTGGCGTTAAGAGTCACATGGGCCTTGGCCGGCTCGGCCCCATTAACAAAGGTCGACCCCAGCTGGCTGACCTCCGTCGACAGGTTGACGAACCGTTGTCGCACGTCTGGGGGCATATGGATGGCGGAGTTAGAGAAATCCTTGATGAGGATCTGCGCCACAATTTTCTCCTCATCCGTCCAGTGCGCCGTCACCTCCGGGTTGGCGGCCGCCTTCTTCAGCTGATCGTTCAGACCCGTGGTCGTGTTCAAAACGTTCATGTACTCGAACATCAACGCATACGCCTGCGTGGCCGCCTCCTGCACCCGCGGGTCCGGGTGAATGACCCGGATAAAGTCCGACAGGTCGATCACCCGACACAGCAGGTCGCTCAGTCGGTCGAGATCACGGGTCATCGTTCGGTATTCCTCCAATGTCGACGCCGCGAGCACTTTGGCGACGATCGCCTGGCATTTCTGTAGGGTGGATGTGGCAAAGACGCGGAAGCCATCTGGACTAGTCAGGTATTGGTTCTGGACCAAGCCGGTAGGCTTCAGCTGGGCAGCGCTATTCTGGGAGAATTCCCGCCAGAACGGCTGCGAGTCGAACATGCGTCGGAGGGTCTCATCCTCCGTTTTCTTCTGGTGATTGTTGGTGGATGCGAAGTCTGTAGCCGGACGGTGTGCAGTGGCTGCAGCTGTTTCCAGCGATCGTCGAGCCTGCAACAAACAGGTGCGACAGGTCCACGGACGTCGCCGAAGCGACATGAGCATGTGAGGCGATCCCATGATGGATGATCGGGATCAGGGCGAGTGGGTGATTCGTAGACGGACGTCCGTCATTTGGGAGGAAATCTGCTTAGACCATGGGAATGAGCCAGAAGTAAGGAAATTTATGTGAGATAGTAGTAGGGGAGAGAGGAGGGAGGTGGTTAAGATAAGAGATGTGGAGAGAGCAAGAGAATCAAGAAAATGGAGGAGGGGAAGCGGAGAAAGAAAGGGAGCAAAGGAAGAGAACGCAAAGCACGGGCGATGACGGAGTGAGTGGCCGAGCCGCGACGGGCAAAGGAAAAAACCCGCTTGGCATTCAATCTGAACCTCCCGTCATTCCCGACTCTCTCGACTTCAACTTCATTGACTCTTCCCTCCATCCTCCCCCCTCACTCTCCCCCCATTGGCCTCTCTCTACCATGTCTTTCCGGCCAATGTTTCACCAGGTACGAGATGCAAGTCTCTTAACGCTCGACCCTTCTCACTAACCACCTCGAATCAGCGGGCTGTGGCCCCCATTGCGGCCACTCTTCTGGCTGGAGGAGTTGCTTTCTATCCCCGGCGGACGGCCTTTGCAGAGGAACCCCGGGACCCGGTACGACCATTGTTCCTCCTATGGACTTGACCTACGTACAGCAGTGATGGCTGACTGTCTGTCCGTCTGCACAGAGAAAACCCATCTACGATGACTACGAGGACGAGATCCCGACCACGACCAGCACCAGCAACATCCCGACTCCCACGATCACTCCATCCTCTTCCTCCATCATCCCGGCGACGCCGACCTCCTCCTCCGCCTCCTCCTCCCCGACCCCCACAGACATCCTGACCGCGCAAGTCCGTCAAGCCCGACTATTCCTGTACCAGAACTCCTTGGCGGTGGAGACCAGCTTCAACAACTTCCTGTCGCGGGCGCTGCACATCGAGAACGCCTTCACCAACACGGTCGCGTCGCTGGCCCCGTCGCCCGAGTCGGGCGAGCGCCTCCTCCCCGGCGGCGTCTACGTCGTCGTGGCCGCCATGGCCGGCTCGATCGTCTCGCGCAACCGCGGCGTGCTCCTCCGCACCGCCTCCCCGCTCGCCTTCGGCACCGTCGCCGCCTGGTCCCTGCTGCCCGTCACCATGCGCAACGTCTCCGACCTCGTCTGGGAGTACGAGAAGAAGGTCCCCGCCCTGGCCGACTCGCACCTGCGCTTCCGCGCCCAGGCCGAGCACATCTACCACACCGGCCTCGCTCACAGCGCCATGGGCCGCGCCATGTTGGAGGAGAAGATCGGTGACGCCCGCAAGAAGCTGGAGGAGGTCGTCAGCAAGGGTCATTAAATAAAACTGCTGCTTCCTGGTCGTCTGTCTTGTTTAGCCTTTCTGCCTGTGTCTGTGTGTGTTGTGTGTCGAAGCGGAACGTCATTGTGTCCTCCCCCTTTTCCTATGTGCTCTGCTTGAGCCCCCCTCCCCCTTTGTGGTTAGGTTATAGGATTTGGGATGATCTACTTCCTGGCATCATTCTATCATCGTCCGTTTCTTTTGTCCATCTGTCTGAGTGTGGCTGTGGGTGTGTATGTGTGTACTTTAAGAAGCTTAGAATTGAAGAGCGCACGATTCTAGACACTGTGGCTCATGGACACAATTGGTAGTCAACTACTAAACTCTACACAAGTAAAAGGGAATCTTGATTAGTGCATACCCGACCCATCAAACCAGCACCCTCAACCCGGCCACACAAAACACACACTTGCTTTACAGACAAGACATAATAATAGGTTTCTTTTCGCTCTGGTTATACAACTACTCCGCCACGGGACTCGTCGAGTCACTCGCAACAGGCGGAGGCGGAGGCGGACTCTGCAAGACCCCACCAGCACCACCTTTCTTCGGCGGCGGCGGCAGGGGCGTGCCCTTCCGACTCGAGGGAGCATAGTCCAGCTCTTGACTCTTCTGCAGCCCCTCCGCGAAATACTCATCGAATGTCGACGGACTGGGCGCCGCCCTCGCCTTCCGGTGCGATCGCCCATGGCTCGCTACCGCCCCAGCAGCTGGACTCCCCACGCGATTCGTCGACGTAATCGCCGGCATCGACCCTGCGGCCACCGGCGGAGGAGGCGGAGAGCTGAGATTCGCCGGCACGAGGAACTGATGATGCTGGCCTTGTTGATCTCCGTAGGCTTGGGGTGATGGTTGTTGTTGTTGTTGCGGATGCTGCTGGGCGTACCCGTAACCTCCATACTGGGGAGTAGCTTCCCCCCGTCCAGTCTCAAACACCACCTCCCCGGGCCCCTCGACCTCCTCCCCAAGCCCAATAGGTAACCGGTGCAGGGCGCCGAACCCCAGCTCCGCGCCCAGCGCGCCCTCGCCGCCCCAGCCGCGCGTCGGGATCAGCTCGACCTCGCGCACCACGTCAAACTCGCTGTTGTAGACCCACAGCACCAGCGTGCGGTCCAGGTGGTCTTCGACTAGCTCGCCCAGCGCTGACTCGCCCCGGAGCGTGCCGCTCGGCGTGCCGATAATGTAGTCGCTGTGCGGGAGAAGGCCGGCGCGGTAGGCGGGGCTAAGCGGCGAGGGGATCGAGAGGACGTGCCAGATGTTCTGCGTTGAGGAGAGGGGCGCCAGTTGCACGGCTAGACCGAGGGTAGGGTTGGCGGCTGGGACGGGGATGGATACGCTGTGGGATTTTTGACCCTGTGGTTTTGGTTGTTAGTCTGCTTGCCTGGGTTGTTGGAGGAGGTTCGGGTGTGAGGAAGGTGATATATGAAGAGATGGAGGGAGGGAAGTGGTTACTTTGGCGCTCCAGACTTCGAAGGTTACGCTGGAGCCGGCGCAATTGCGGACTTCGGTTGCGAACAGGGTCGGGTCTGGGTCTTCCTGTGTTTGGGTATTAGCTTCTCGATGCATAATTGACAGGTGATCATAGACAGTAGCGCGAACGTGTACAACATACAATCAAGCGTCCATTGATCCCGATGATGAAGTCAAACCACGGCTCGAGGGGCAGCTCGGCGTCCTTGTTGCGGAGTACCTGGAAGCCGAACGAGTTGTCCGCCGTCGATGATCGGGGTTGCTGAGCTGGCTCAGCGTCCAGTCCGATGAAGCGGTTGAAAGCGCCGAACATGACGACGACAGGTGGTCTTAGCAAAGACGAAACGGAGAGAGGGGACTCGGAGGGTATTGTCTCAGCGAGTAAGTGAAGCCCGTGGATGGGCGCAACGTGGAGGGAATCCCAAGCTGGCCATATCAAACA
The DNA here is from genome assembly GCF_003184865.1 of Aspergillus homomorphus CBS 101889. Lineage (NCBI taxonomy): Eukaryota > Fungi > Ascomycota > Eurotiomycetes > Eurotiales > Aspergillaceae > Aspergillus > Aspergillus homomorphus. The sequence goes on along the minus strand of NW_020291887.1, from coordinate 474,008 downwards.
AACAACGCAAACACTGCGCTGGTTTATCGCTTATCGCGATTTCCCTCCCGGTTATCGCCTTCCTTTCCCGCCCGCGCTCTCGATAATGCGCCGCGGCCATCGGTCGAGCTGCGGAAACCTTCGAGAGTCGAACGAAGTCCCTACTCCTGATTCATGGCGCGCGATCCGAATGTCGATGTGCCTCCGCCAGAGGTGCATCACTACAACGAGCTCGACGAAGTGCCGTGGGATATTCAGAAGTCAGTCCACGATCATCCTTGCTCGCATGCATCTCAGACTAACTATTGCGCTCACCCACAGCTACTGGCGCCAACGATACAGGATCTTCTCGAAGTATGACGAGGGAGTCTGGCTGACCGATGACGCTTGGTTCGGAGTCACTCCAGAGCCTGTGGCCAAGTATGTTCGGAAATCTCCTGCCTCAGATACGCGCTTCGGAACTAATAATGCTCTAGTAAAATCGCAGAGCACATTGCAACATCCGCTCCAGCGGACCGCATGATCCTGGTCGATGCATTCGCCGGTGCTGGCGGAAACTCCATTGCCTTTGCACTGTCCGGCAGGTGGAAGCGTGTCTATGCCATCGAGAAGAACCCGGCCGTCCTGCAGTGCGCAAAACACAACGCTAAGATCTACGGCGTGGCCGACAAAATCACCTGGTTCGAGGGTGACTGCTTTGATATTATCAAGAAGCAGTTGATGGATCTGGCCCCGTACAGTGTCTTGTTTGCCAGTCCACCTTGGGGAGGTAGGTTAAAAGCTTGGGCTTGAGCGAGACTTGTCACTGACTGATGCTGCATAGGACCTGGTTATCGATCCGATAAAGTCTTCAACCTGGAGACTATGGAACCTTACTCACTGTCGAAATTATATAGTGAATACTCCTTGTTCACTGAACACATAGTCCTCTATCTTCCACGAACATCTGACGTGAGGCAAATGGCCAAGATAGTCAAGGACGGTCAGAATGCACCTGTGATGCATTACTGTATGGACGCGTCAAGCAAAGCACTTTGTGTATATTATGGTGATTTTAACCTGCAATAACGATGGTTTGTGCTTGAATCCTTATTATATTCCTTGCCCATTCTTTGATTGTCTATTATCTCTTGTGTCATTTGTCTGGGCCAGATTTGTTGAGTGATGCGAGAGTGAGCTCACCTAGCTGAATGGTTTTCTTAGGCTTTTACTATGGCCGTACTGTACAATACTCTTTGACTAGAAGTAATCAAATACCCCTATATTTATTTCACTGAGATTCGCATGTGTTGTAATCCAGACTGGATGGAGTGACTTTCAAGCTGCTTTCCTGATTGGGATTAGGGCGGTGTATCTCCGTTGGACTCTCTTCTCCGTCTCTCTCTTCCTCCCGCCGCTTCAACTTCCCGCAATCGGCTTCAAACACACTCCCCTCACTCTTCCCTTCACTCGCAACATAGATTTTTACGCGTACAGCTCGGTCACCATCTCTGGTAGACAGAGACGGTCCCGATGCACCCGAACACGTAACACCATCAAGTCCTCACGCTCCTAATCCGAACCTCCAGCCGAACTCTCCGTACGACACCAAGGACCACGACCACACTTCGACTTGCGTCCCATCCCCTCTAAACCGCCAGAATGCCTCACGCGACCGAACTCCCGGTCCCCGAGACCGAAGATTCAGCGTTCGACAATGTGATGCGACAGATGAACGGTCCCTTCGGGGAGGGCGGCATGTCCTTTGAATTCCTGACGCGCGACCTGGAACCCGGCGAGAAGGCCGACGACGCCGTCGACTACGAAGATTTCGACGACGATGAGCTTCCTGAGGAGGAAGAGCGCGCGGCGCCGCGGCCCGCTGCCGACAGCGGGATGATGGATCTCGCCGAGGACGACGCCTACAAGGATCTGTTCGGAGCAGAAGACGAGGATCTTTTCGGCGGTGGTGGTGGCGGCGATGATGATCAGGATATGGGCGATGCCGGCAGGGAGGATGGGAACGATGCAACACAGCAAGCGCCCGGCGATGAGCTGGATGATCTCTTCGGCGAGGGCCCGTCCTCCCCAGGCGCGGACCACGCGGATCCGACCCGCGACCTGTTCTTCGATGAGGAAGAGGAGACGGCGGGTGAACCACGGCCTGTGAAGGAGGCGGCAGCTATCGCGGAGCCGGCAATGGAGGAACCGGCTCCCTTGTCGCAGGAGCCGGCGCCGATGGATGAGGATGACGTGGATCTGCTGCAGGAGGATGAGCCGTTGAGTCCCACGGCGGAGGATATGGATCCCGCGTCCCTGCGCGCCTGGAAGCTCCAGCAGCAGCTGTTTGCGATGTCAGCTTACGGCCCGGATAACCCGCCTGCGCCGCCCGAGAACGTCGAGGAGCTGCTGCACTCGCTGTTCCCTACTTTCGATCGCAATGCTCTTCCCCGGTTCCTGGAGCTCATCCCGCATAAGAAGGCTTTCTTCGTGGGCAAGCAGCCTCTCAAGCCTCCCAAACCTGTGATCCCGAGTAAGGTGAATATTGAACTGGCACAGGACCAGGAACGAGTTTTCAAGGCCGCGGGTCAGGTGTTTAAGCGCGCACATGAAGCAGAACACTCGGGCTTGGTGACCATCACGGAGGCCGCTCAAGAGGACGAAGAAGAGAGCAGGGAAGATTCCGAGCACGATACCGACACGGACGATGCTTTGCCCGGGGGTATCTCTCTGCATGATCTGCAAATCGTTTGTGCGGACTGGGACGTCAAGGACGATATTTCCATCATGGAGGTTGATGAGCCTGAAGACCAAGAGCTGGACCCGATGGAGGATGATTGGCTTCTCGACACGAATCGTCCTGCGAAGAAACGCAAACTGGGCCGAGATCCCTTGGAGGTGGTTGCACTTGCTCACATCGATGTGCCGATTGTCGATGATCCGGAGCAAGCGACCTCGCGGATCGCCCAGAAAGTGGTTGTCGACATGAATGACCCTCACATCCTTCTCGATGAGCGAGGACCAGATACCGTCACGCAGAAACCGAAGGCGCTGGGAGCTATCAACCGCGATGAACTCGACGCGAGCGTCACCAAGCGTCTCACGTCGCGCTACAATGTCTCCAACGATCAGGCTTATGACATGCTCAAGCAGAACCACCAGAATAAGGTCCGAAGCACTCTCGGTAATGTCACTCTGGAGCATAGTATGCCTGCTCTACGTCTGCAGTGGCCCTACTATAAGACGGAGCTGGCCAAGGCCGAGGCTCGCTCGTTTCATCGCCCAGCACTGGCTTTTAGACCTGGTCAAACATGTTGGTTCAAAAACACCGCTCACATCAAGCGCAAGCACCAAAGGGGCAAAGACGCCAAGACCCTTTTCGATTCCACGAAGTCGCTATCTCTGGCTGATAACTCGAACATCCTGCTGGTCGAATACTCCGAAGAAGTGCCTATCATGCTGTCCAACTTCGGTATGTCCAACCGTTTCATCAATTACTACCGCAGGAAGAGTTTGGAAGACCCTACGCGCCCGAAGGCGGAGATCGGCGAGACGGTTGTCCTCCTCCCTCAAGACAAGAGTCCGTTCTCGATTTTCGGTCACGTCGACCCGGGCGAGATAACACCTGCAATCTCCAACTCCATGTATCGAGCACCGCTGTTCCAGCACCAGGCCAAGTCGACCGACTTCCTGATTGTGCGCAGCACCACGGGCTCGGGCGGTAGCGACTACTATATTCGGAACATCGAGAATTTGTATGTGGCTGGTCAGCAGTTCCCTTCGGTGGACGTCCCGGGCCCCCACTCACGGAAGGTCACAACGGTGGCGAAGAACCGCATGAAGATGCTCGTGTATCGTCTGTTGAAGAAGAGTCCCGACCTTCGCCTCTCTATCAGTGACGTTACTGCACACATTCCGGGCACCAGTGATATGCAGAACCGCCAGAAGGTGAAGGACTTCCTTCAGCACGACAAGGACTCAAAGTACTGGGTGCCCATGGAGCCTGTGCCCGAGCAGGATGTCATCCGATCTTGGGTGCAACCGGAGGATGTATGTCTCTTGGAGTCCATGCAAGTCGGCCAACAGCATCTGCACGACACAGGTTTCGGCAACGATGCCGAGACCGGCGGTGATGATGATGACGACGGAGAAGGCGAGAGCTTCGAACAGCAAATGGCACCTTGGAAAGCCACACGCAACTTCCTCCTGGCTTCTCAGGGCAAAGCGATGCTCAAATTGCACGGTGAAGGTGATCCCACTGGTCGTGGAGAGGGTTTCAGTTTTATCAAGACATCCATGAAGGGTGGATTCAAGGCTGTCGGCGAGAGTGTTGAGGACAAGCTCGATGCGCAAAGACTCAAAGAACTGGGCGGTCACAGCTACAACGTTGCTCGGCAGCAGAAGTCTTATGAAACCTCTATTCGCCGCATCTGGGATGCGCAGAAGGCCAGTCTGTCGTCGACTGTCGAACATTCCGACGATGAGAGCGACATCGACCGCGATGACGAACAGGAGTTCAGCAAGCCGACGCCTAGGTCTGAGGCGCCTACACCGGCACCATACCGGCGTGACGATGAGACGACCAGTCAATTTAGTCGGATGAGCTTACCAGACCAGAAAGGAAAAGTTCTGCGTATCATCCGGACACACCGGGACGAGAAAGGTGAAATTTATGAGAAGGAGACTATGGTGTTTGACCCCAAGGTCATTCGGCACTATATTCAACACCGTCACCGTGTTGAAGCTCTGAGCACCAAGTAAGCTTACCTTTTCCAAGGCTCTGCGCGGCGAAACTAACAGTTCCAGACTTGATTCCCTTCAGCCCACGGGCGATCCGGAAATAGACGCCCGCAACAAGAAACTGTATGTCCTCTCTGTCTCTATCTTATATTCTACGCTTTGCGAGGTTTAGAAATACTAATCGCCCCAATTTCAACCCAGTCTCGAAGCCGAACTGAGCCGCCTCAACCGCAACAAGGAACGTCGCTTCGCCCGCGAGAAGCAAAAGGGAGCTGCCCGAGCGTCCGCCGGAGACTCACCAGCCGACGGTGGCGGTGGATCCAGCAAGTCCGCGGGCACACAACGGAAATGCGCCAACTGTGGCCAGGTCGGTCATATCAAGACCAACAAAAAGTGCGTTCTTAATCAGGGTCACTCCCTTCTCCCCCCGATCAATTTCCAGTCTTCTTTCTTTACTGCCTCTTCCACAACCCTCTTTGCTCCCTGGTCGGCTTCTCCTTCGCCTCGTTCGTCCATGTCCCCTCAGGCTCCCACAGCCGCAACAACTGTAGGAGGCGATGGACGACGACGCATGGCAACCCCCTTGAAAGGCATCCTAAAGAAACCCACCACCCCTGGGCTAGACTTTGGGCTTGGATTTGGCTCTGGCTCTGACGCTCGACCCTCCCCTTCCCGGACACCCCATTAGTGAGAGTTGGCAAGCACACAGCAAGCAAACCATTGCTGCTGCTGCTGCCACTTGCATAGGACTCATTTCCCTCTTCATACACCAAGACGTGCACGGCAGAACAGGCCCCATGACAACAGACCCAACTCAACAAGGAACCCAAGCTAACTCAGAAACCCACATAACCAAACAGGCTCTGTCCCCTTCTCAACGGAACCATGAAACCCGAAGACCGAGTCAGCGATTCCGCCTTTGCAATGGGCGCGCCTCCCGCTCTGTGAATTGGCGCCCAGTCCGCCTAGTTCTCCATCCATCCGCACGGCCTCCCACTTCCTACGTTCGACTCCTTCTCCAGCAAGAACAACAACTCTTATTCTACTCTACGCCTACACTTTTCTCAATATGATACCCCCGATCTTCAATCCCCCTCTCTTCTTGTCTATTCACCCCTCTAACTCCTCTTATATCTTATCCTCACTTCCTCAAGCCCAAATTCAACGCAGCCATGGATTCATATCCCCTACCTTCCATTAACGAGCCCCATTTTGTCTCCCCATCAGACGGCCGTTCCATATATTATTCATGTCACAATTCCAGATGGTTTTCTATAAGATCAAGTTGTTGATCGGACCGAATGAAATTTCACAAGCAGAAACTGAGCATCATTGCATACATATGACATTCTTCGCACCTCAGTTCCACTTTTTTTTCATGTTGGCGGACAGGCAGATCTCACGATGTTCTCGCCACCACAGCTCTCTTCTTTGGCTGTCTTTCTGTAACCGATACCTTTAAAGTTAAGGCTAGATAAAATTCACCTTAAGTTGGACAATTGATATTTCTTCTGTATTATGAATGCATCGGTGGTACGAAAGTCCATGTACGTGGCACTTTACTCTATTGAACGAGCATGAACTCTAAAAACTGGGAGAGAGCCAGTTGGTCAAAAAGAGAGATGGTAATTTCTTCTTTCGTCATATCAATATTCAACAATGATTGACAAGCGGTACCGAGAGCCAGGTATCTCACTTCTAAGAATGTGTGATGTCTGCCACATAACAATGTCCGAGAAGGATACATCATGAGTCGTAGTATACATTCATCGTGCTTGAACTCCAGGATTGTGAGAATGCCTGGCAGACAACGCTACGAGCCATACAGCTCCGACAATTGACCTCGCCCCAGACAATGTCGACCTCGATCAGGAGTCAGAGCCACGGTCACAGACTTGGGTCGTCGATAGGTGTAGCCCAGGAACGCCCCTTTCTTGCGCATCTCGAGCACCGTCCGCCGCATTTGCCGGTCACGCAGAAGCTTATCCCGAGGGCGCTTACGCTCCTTCTTCTTGCGATCTTTGTGTAGAGAGGCTTTACCTCCGGGACCGGGACCTGGTGCGGGATGTCGAGCGACTTGCTGAGGCACGGGAGATTCGACTTTGACTGGGACTGGCTCTTCGACCTCGCTATCCTCTTCGAGGTGGTCAGGGTCTGACATGACAGAGATATCATCGTGGTCACCGTCGTATCCTGCGTCGTCAAAGTACCTAGTATCCTCCCAGCCTTTGACCTTGGGGATGAACGGAGGAACAGATTGGTGGATTTCGTCCCACTTGATGTTACGGAAGAAACAATGGTTTTTGATATCCGTTGCATCATTGGGGAAGACGTAGAAACCCTTATGGTTCCGATTGCGAGTGTCCATATTGTAGAAGAAATGCCGGGATGGTAATCGGGAACTCAGAGAGTCATTGATCTTGTATTTGCTTGAAGACAGTCGATGCTCTTTCTCCTGAAGCAGAAAATTGATAAGATCGATTGCGTCGGCCGAAACCCGCTTGTCCGAGGTTCGACTTGCGGGAAAGCAGAGTGTCTCGTGGTGATGCTTTTTCTTGATCAGTTTCATGGGATGTGTGGTGTGATGCACGCACATACATGGATTTTCATCTTGGTCTTCTGTCGATCGTGCGAAGCGAAGGGAGTGAAGCCGTAGAGACACTGTCAAACTCGAGTTAGCATTGTTCCTTCATCACACAAATCATCGTACCTCGTATAATATGATACCAATACTCCACCAGTCGCAGCGACCGTCGTATAGCTCACCCCGGACCACTTCTGGTGCCATATATTGATTTGTTCCGACGACACTGGCAGCCAGCCGTCGTTTTTGGGTGCGGTCACGCCATCCCAGTAAATCCATTGAGGGTGGTGTGCTTTCGGAGTCGGCTCCAGCACCATATTCATGTGAAGATAATTTTGCCGGCTTGCGTGCTTCTCTTCGATCCTGGGAATCCCCCGCCACCTGGATCCCCAATTTCTTGAGCAATGAATACCGCTGTTCATTATAGTACACTTGGTCGTGAGCCCAGTGCCCGTCAAAAGCTAGGCCGAAGTCGGATATCTTCAAGTGTCCAGACGCCGATATAAGGAAATTGTCAGGCTTGACATCTCGATGAATCCAGCATAGCCGATGGGCCTCCTCAATGCATAGAATCATCTCTGCGATATACCACCGAGCGATTTCTTCTGGTAGGATGCACTGACGCATCAACAGTCCTAGGAAGTCCCCACCTACCATGTAGTCCATAATAAGATACAAATGATCACGATCCTGAAAGCTTGCAATCAGGGGCACAATCCAGCGGGATTTGGCTGATGCAACGAGAAAGTCACGCTCAGCTCGGAGATGGCCTTCTTGGCTGTTGCGGATCATTGCAGATTTTCGAATCACTTTCATCGCAAAGACATCCTTCTTCACTCCTATCATCATTCTTCGACGTGTGCTTGCGGTCCCATCCATGACCGAGATTGACCGGCTCTTGAGCTTTGCCAGCTCCCCTTTGCAAAAGAAATGCTTCTCATGCGCACTACCACTATCGCTGCCACCCACTTTCTTCTCCTTGACGAGCCGTACAACGCCAAAGCTTCCCCTTCCTAACACTTTTATTGCTTCAAATCCGGCAAGTGAAACCGTTTCATCTTGTCGGCCACTATGGCAGTGGCTTTTGAGAATGCGACACTGACGCAGATACTGACGTTCCTGGGTAACCCAGTTCTCCCAGATCCTTGCCCTTTCTTCAGGAGCCAAGGGAAGGCCATATATGTACTGTTCAAGCTCATGCTGGCGCTGCGAACGAAGGTCCGCTCCAGCAAAGACTGAGTTGAAGTATGTTTCAAAAAATACCTTTGCGTTGGCAGCGGCCTCCACGGTAATAATAGATGGTGAGCGACTGGATAAGCCTTCTACCGCTTGAATTCGAGTACCTTCGTCGCTGCTAGAAGGTGAAATTCTTAGGTTCACTTGATCAGAATCTATATGATCTTGCTTCGAGCTTCCTGACGGCTCTCCTGATGTAGGAGGAGTTGTGGGGGGAGTGGTCGGAGGGGTGGAGCGTGTGCTGATCGGAGAGGCACTGTCTCCCGGTGACGTAGGGGGATCGGAGCTATCCTGAGCACTGTCGCCTTGTTTGTTTAGTGGTGAAGCAAGTGAATGGCCTGGGAATTGGGGAATCCGGAATTTGGGTCGCGAGCGAAGATGTGAGCGACGGATGACCGTAGGGTTTCCAAAAGTGGTCGATATTTTGGTTGAGACGATGTGTGTGAGTGCTGTGGGTGTCGAGTGACTTCGTTTCAGAACTTCAGATAACCGCTTATGGCTCGGTCGTGCAATTGGCGAGCGGGCATGCAAGGGTGTCCCTGGAGATTGAGGGGGTTCCTGTGGGTGTGCTTGGACATTCTGGGATGATTCCTCAAGTGGGTTTGAATTAGAGTCCATGACGATGTTCGTCGTACTAGATCCTCCAGACGCAACCGGAGACTCATCAAGGATTGCACTTGGAACAGTCTCATCTCCGCTCCTTGCGGTCTCGACGGGAGTAGGAAAATAGTGAAAGGACTGTAATGGGACGCGGTCATGCTCGATTATTCGAGGGTCATCGGGTTCGTGAATCGTAACTGCTTTCAGCACTATGGTCATTCATCAGCTCCGGTAATCTCGGAAGTTTCAAGGAGCAGTAACGGACATTGAGTCGGGTTTCGGAGGCCCAGAAGTGACAGTATTCTGGAACTACGTTGCCGGATACGCTCTCGGATGCTGTCTTTGCTCTTGAGCTGGCTTGCGTGGCGATCAGGGCTACGAGCACCTGATAGCGTGGTCTCCAGCGTCGAGCCTTCGCTGCTCGCGAGACTGACAGGGACGATGCTCTCATCGGTCGTCGCAATGGTTTCAGGCGAAGTTTGCGAACCGTCGTCGTCCATGCTGAGTCGTTCAAGTCGGCCTGGTATCAATATTATGGGTATGGGTTATAAGAGCTCGTTATGCACTTTTGATGGCAGAAATGCGTGCTGCGCTGTGCTATTGAATGAAAGAATAAGCAGAATCATGGGTGCCTCTTTACAGCACTGCCGTGGTGCATGCTTTATGACTCTGTGAGGACTTGGTGCCCTCTACAAGAGAAGAGAACTTGAAGGAGAGTGAGTGAGCTGAGCTGTCGCCCGCAGTCTCGATTAGGCAACCCCGACAAAGGCCCGCCACGGAGAACGGGGAAGGAAAGAGCGGTGCTTGCCCTACAAGTACAGAGTATACAGAGGCAGATGTAAAAATAGGTAGAGGGTTGCAAGATGGTGATGATTTGAAAATCACTAAATCACTTCTGTCATTGTGGACACAGATATTCCGTTACTATCCTCCTCCCTGCCAAATGCAGCGGACGGCTGTGCAAAGAAACAAGTCGGATATCACAGAAAATCAAAGTCATATATTGAAAAACCCCTTAACACCGGTTCTTTTGACAAATCCAACAGATACAATAGCAATAGAAAGATTAAAATGCAATAGGTAGAGACCGAACCGCTTATTTGATCTCAAGCAGCTTGACGTCGAAGATCAACTTCGAGTTGGCGGGGATGCCGGGGAGAGCACGCTTGCCATAAGCAAGGTGGGCAGGGATGGTGATGCGACGCTCACCACCGACGGTCATGCCGGCAATACCGATGTCCCAGCCCTTGATGACCTCACCCTTTCCGAGCTTGAAGGTGAAGGGCTTGCCCTTCTTGTTGGCTGCAGTCACACATGTTAGTCAAGTCATTACTTGGGATGTAGGAGCTAGCGCTTACCATCAAAGACCTTGCCATCCTCAAGCTTGCCGATGTAGCGCATGGCGACGGTGTTGCCGGCCTTGGCGGCAGTACCCTTGCCAAGCTTCTTGTCATCGATCTTGACGCCCTTGACCTCCTTGACACCGAGAGTGCCAGTGGTCTTCTCGGCAGGCTTCTCGGCAGGCTTCTGAGCGGAGGGAGTGGGGCCCTGCTCGAGGTTCTTGGCGAACTGAACCTTCTTGCCCTCCTTGGCGTCCTTCTTCTCCTCAACGGGGGCAGCCTCGCCGTTGTTCTTCTTGAGCTTCTTCTGCTGCTTCTTGCTCAGAGCGGGCTCGGTAGCAGCGGGCTTGGCCTCCTCGGCAGCACGCTTGTTCTTGCCCTTGGTCTCAACCAACTTGGGGGCCTCCTCGTCGCTCTCAACCTCGGTGACTCTGGGGTCCTCGAGCTCATCGAGGTCATCGCTCTCGTCCTCCTCGCCCAACAGGGCCTCGAGGTCCAACTCCTCCTCACCGGGAGGGAGGTCGTAGTCGTCCTCGTCGTAGTCATCCTCATCGTCGGAGCCACAAGGACCGTGCTCATCAGCGGGAACGACGTAGTTACCGGTGAGGTAGATGGTGTGAGTACCGGTAACCTTGAAGAAAACGCGCTCCTCCTCGCCAACGGTGATGTCCAGAGGCTGCTGGCAGTTCTGTGATGCAATTGAGTCAGACGATTTGCATTGATAAAGGGGTGCTCGCGCTTACCTTCTCGGGGTCCAAGGTACAGAGGACCAGCTCATCAAGCTCGAGACCCTCATCGGACTCATCATCAGAGTCGTCGTCGGTGGCGGGGCCCTTGCCCTTAACCAGCTTGGAGATAGCAGCCTTCAGGTCGAACTCATCATCCTCGTCATCGTCCTCGGAGTCCTCATCCATGGCATCCTCGAGCTCCTTGCGAGCAGCGGCAAGCTTGAGCTTGCGGGCCTTCTCCTTGTCGCTGGGGCCGCCGTTGACCTCCTCGTCGTCCTCGGAGTCCTCCTCAGAGTCGTCCTCGTAATCCTCATCATCGGACTCGTCCTCCAGGTCCAAGCCAGGAGGGGGGCGCACGAGCTTCAAGGTAGCGCGGGGGCGCTTGTTGGAGTCGAAGCCATCCTCGTACTCGGGAGCCTCATCGGGGTCGATAGCAGCCATGGTCACACGGAACTATAACACAATTAGCTTGATGATCGACATGTTTATAGAGCAATTGGTACTCACCATAGCAGCAGCCTCAGGAACAACGGCGGGGATCAGAGCTCCGCCAGCGGGAACTCTGAGCGCATAGACGGCAACAGGCTGGATTCCAGACATTGTGAATGTGATATGGATGAGATGGGAGGGAGAGAAAAGGTTTATTAAGAGAAGGACACAAACAGAGCCCGACGGAAGATAAAGAGAGAAGAGGCAGAGAAGAGATCGTCTACCAGAAAGCACAGGAGAACGAAAGGGAAAGAAAGAGGAGGAAGAGTAGGAAGAGGAAAAGTTTTGAGGCCGCCGCAGCACGCCCGGAATTGCTGTGGCTGCACCGAGTTCGCCTTCACCGCCTTTGAGCTTTTTTTTTTTTTCTTCAGAAATTTCCCGGGCAACCAATCACCGGGGAAGACCCACAATGTCACCGCCTTCCCGGTCCAACAAGCTCTTATCAGATCACGTGCAGCCCCGTTCTCCGCCCGCGCATGCCTGCTTGTCTTTGCCGCTCCAGACCACGCGCTTTCATTGAGAGATTAATCACTTTACTTCCCTCCTCGCCTGATCATGCTGCTTCTCCTGGCCCAGCATGGGCTCTGTGTTGCATCAGAATTCCAGCGCTGTGCGCAAGCGTATCCAGAACCGTACGTGCGGACTCTCCTCTCACATCGTCCTTCAGATACACACCGTTCTGCTTGCTAATCGCTTATCGCGTCAATCTATAGATCAGTTCGAAGATGAGGGTGGCGAAGAATACGAGGCCTCCACCTTCGGTGGCTTCAGCGATTATATGCGCAGGAAGAAGCTCAAACTACAGAATCTGGACGCTGAAATACGCTCTGCTTCTGAGAACCCCCCCATCTTCCGAGGCGTGGTTGCGCACGTGAATGGCTATACGCAACCGTCGCTCCAGGACCTCCACAAATTGATCGTCAGCCATGGCGGTGGTTTTCTTCAGTACCTGAGCGGCAAGACCGATGCTACGCACATCATCGCCAGCTCACTTACCCCCAAGAAACGGGAGGAGTTTCGAAGGTACCGCATTGTGAAACCGGCTTGGGTAGTGGAAAGTGTCCAGGCGGGCCGCTTGCTTCCTTGGGATCAGTTTCGGGTGGTGGATGAGGGACATGCACAGAAAGTCCTGAAGTTCGATAATGGCCGTATGCTCAGCCAGATCAACAGCCCGCAGTCGGGCTATCGGGAGCAGAGTATGACCAGTTGGTACACCTCTCAGCTTCAGGCAGCAGATAGGACTAGTCCTGTGGGATCTCCTTCAAGACACCCTGCGGGTACCGTGGTGCCCGAGAACCAACCCAACACGGCCTCGCAGTCGGACTATGGCGACTTCCCTAGTTTCTCCATGGACGACGCAGGTAGCCTTCCTCCCGTGTCGCAACAAACCAATGTACTATCTTCTCCCCGGGACCGTGAATCCAGACAGGATGAACCTCGTAATGATATCGCTTCTCCACGGCCAGAAGTTTCGAAGACCAGGTCGCCAACGGCTCAACAAGCTAGTCCCTCGAAACCAGGAATGACGTCCGAAGAGTACAATGCTCAGTTATTGACGGATTCCCGCATGCGCAATTCCAGTGCAGCCAACCCCGAGTTCATCCAACAATACTACAAAGAATCCCGACTGCATCATCTGTCGACGTGGAAGGCCAATCTCAAAGCCCAGCTCCAATTGGCAGCCACGGAGAAATCGCAATCCCAGGCCAAGCGCGCAAAAGCTGCACCTGGCGCCAGACGATATATCATGCATGTGGACTTCGATTGCTTCTTTGCCGCTGTGTCGACATTAAAACACCCTCACTTGGAAGGAAAGCCAGTGGCGGTGGCACATGGTACTGGGTCAGGCTCTGAGATTGCGAGCTGCAACTATGCGGCACGCGCTCATGGGATTAAGAACGGGATGTGGATGAAAGGCGCTCTACAAGCGTGTCCTAGCTTGCAGGTCGTGCCTTATGACTTTCCAGCCTACGAGGAAGCAAGTCGGAGGTTCTACGGTGCCATCCTCGCCATAGACGGGAATGTGCAAAGTGTGAGCATCGATGAAGCGCTTGTGGATATCACAACGCAGTGCTTAGAGGCTGGAGGCTCAGACGGGCGAGGCGTATCCGAGGGTTCTATCTACCGGGAACAAGCCAAAGCCGATGAAATCGCGGAAGCGTTGCGGGCGACCGTGAAGGAGCAGACGGGCTGCGCAGTATCCGTGGGCATTGGAGGCAATATCCTACTGGCCAAAGTCGCTTTGCGAAAAGCTAAACCGGCGGGTCAGTTCCAGTTGAAACCCGACGAAGTCCTCGAGTTAATAGGCGGGCTCACGGTGCAAGGTCTCCCGGGTGTCGGCCACAGCATGGGCGCCAAACTCGAAGAGCTGGGCGTCAAATACGTGAAGGATGTTCGCGAGCTGACTCGGGAAAGACTGACCTCCAGCCTGGGTCCCAAGACGGGCGTCAAACTCTGGGAGTACGCCCGAGGAATCGATCGGACGGAGGTTGGCAACGAGACGATACGTAAATCCGTCTCCGCCGAAGTCAACTGGGGGATCCGCTTTACCAATCAAACGCAGGCCGAAGACTTCATCCGGTCACTGTGCGACGAATTGCACAAACGACTAGTCGAGAATCTCGTCAAGGGCAAACAACTGACGCTGAAGGTGATGCGGAGAGCGGCCGACGCGCCATTGGAAGCAGTCAAGCACCTGGGGCACGGGAAGTGCGACATCCTCAACAAAAGCGCCATGCTGGGCGTAGCCACCAATGCATCCGAGATTCTAGGCAAAGAGACGGTGGCGATGCTCCGCAGCTTCGGGATCTCACCTGGCGACCTGCGAGGGCTGGGCGTTCAAATGACCAAACTCGAGCCTCTCAAGCCAGGGGGTTCTCCACGCAAGCCGGACGGCAGCCAGCGCCAGCTGAACTTCAAGCCATCACCCATCCGCAAGAGCATCGAGCGTGCCGCCGACGACCCAGACGAGGACGACGTAGACAGTCCGCGTCGAGGCGAGAGCGAGACGGTGCGATCGGTCCCCTCGATACACGAGAGCGGACACAAGCCGCTGAACATGAGCGGCACGCAATTCATCCTCCCGTCACAGATCGACCCGCAAGTCGTGGCCGAGCTCCCCAACGACATCCGCGCAAAACTAGTAGCGCAGGGGCGGTCCCGATCCCGACGGGAGTCCCTCTCCCCATGCCCACCCTCACGCCCGCGCACAAGACCACCAGACGTACGCGCAGCGGAGCTCCCCCCGCAATCGCAACTGGACCCAGAAGCCCTAATGGCATTACCAGAGGACGTCCGCGCCGAAGTACTAGGATACTACACACGCGACGCAAGCACAGGGGCCTCCGCCTCACCAGAACCATGGACGACCGCCGCGCGCCCAACCACCTCCAGCTCATCGAGCTCGCTCAAACTCCGCAAGCCGACCACGCCGACAAAACGACGACGCGGCCGGCCTCCGATCATCAAATCCAGCCTACCGACAACACTAACACAAGCCAAATTCGTCCTCCCACCAGCACCACCAGCACCCACCACAACAGAAACCCCCCAACCGGGAGTATCAGTCTCAGACGGGATATCCGCAGACTTCCTCGCCGCCCTCCCAGAAGACATCCGCCAAGAGATCCTAAACGAACAGCGCCGAACGCGCCTCCTCCAACGCCCAGCCCTCCACCCATCCGCGCACGCAAAACCACCCACATCCACATCACCGAGAAACACCAACACAAACCCAAACCCAAACCCCCCACCCAGAGAAAAAACCCTCCGTCTCCCACCCCTCCCGCCACGCCCTACCTTCACCTCCAACCGCCTCACCTCCCTCCCTGACCTCCGTAACGCAATCAAAACGTGGTATACGGCTTTCAGTCCCGCCCAAACCTCCCCCTCTATCACCCGCTCAGAAGAAGAAGGTGAAGAAGAAGAAGAAGGTCCACTGGAAGAAGACACCACCTCCCTCGCTCGATACCTAAGGCGGGTAGTGCTCGAGGAGAGGGATCTCGATAAGGCGGTTTCGGTGGTGCGGTGGTTTGCTTGGTTGGTTGAGAGTGATTATCCCTTCGCTCTTCAAGGTCACGGGGAGGGGGAAGGGGAAGGGGAAGGAGAGTCTGGTTCTGGGTCTAGATCTGGGGTAGATTCTCAGGATGATGCGTTCAAAACGCCGAGTCCGAGTGGGAAGGTTAGTCGGCGTGATGGAAATCCTGCTAGTTCGCAGGGCTTGGGGCGGAGGTGGGGCGCTGCGGTGCGGGTGGTTAGGGAGAGTGTGCTTCTGGCGGTGCGGGAGAGGGGGTTGGGGGATGTTGAGTTTTGAAAGTGGTTATGGATGTTACAGGGTTGGGTTGGGGTTTGTTGTTTGGGGGCAGGGGTGTTTAGTTGTGTTGCTTTGTGCTTTGTGGAAGGGATGAAAGTAATTCAAAGGTGGGAGACTGGTTGCGGCGCATTGCACAGATAGGATACCCCTTGACGAATTGGCATCTGCATAACATATGAAATGATGTATCACGGATCTACCAGTACGAGGTATATACATCGTTCCACGACAACATCCCTCCACTTATCAACAAGAAAGTAAGAAAGAAAGGTGATCATCTCAGCCCTAAAACATCCCGAACCCAAGCACAACCCCCTCAACCCCGAGTTGACTATATACAAACACAATCAAACCCACCCAACACCCAAAAACCACCCCACCATCTTCCTCACCAACTCCCCCTCCCTATCAACCACGGACCCGACAGCCTCCAACGCCTCACTCGCAGCCTTCGCCCTCTCAGTCCGGAACCTCAGTTTCCGCCGGGCCGCCAACACCGTCTCCTCAAAATCATACTTCCCAGCAAAGAAGTCCATTAACTTGGCCGGCGGATTACGGACGGGGTCTGGATGCTCGCGGAGTCGCTGCACCCAGTCCTTAGGCGGGAGCTCCTCGAAAGTAAGACCTGCGCTCCGGAGTAACGGGAGGAGGTCCCTTGTCCAGTGGAAAGGAGTTGGGTTGACGATGTTGTAGATTATTCCTTCCTTATCAGACTTGCTTGTTTCTGCGGGTGGGGATGGGGATGGTAATGGGGCTGGGGCTGAGGAGAGCGAGATATCGCGGATGGTTTGGGCGACGACGTCGACGGGGAGCCAGAGGGGTTCTTCGTCTAGGGCTGGAAGGGCACCGACGGTGTGCGCGGACTGTAGGATCAGCGGGATGGCCTCGGTGGTGTTCCAAATGCCGTGTTGCGTGTCGCCGATGATTTGGCCAATGCGGAGGATGCGGATCTCCATATGGGGTGCGGCGCGGGTGCAGATGTGTTCGGCGACGAGCTTGGACTGGGCGTAGCCCATGCCTTGTGCGGCGGACAGCGAGGATGGGAGGGTCTCCGGGACGGGGTTAGTGTCCGAGTTGACGACGGAGCTGACGGAGGAGCAGAAGTTAAAGGTGGCCGGGCGGGGCCGCTGGGTCTTGAGGCAGAGCGAGAGCAGATGGCGTAGGCCGCCGATGTTGTCGCGCTCCAGGCTGCGGAGGGTCAGGTTGAAGTTGACCGACCAGGCGCAGTGGATGACGGTTGTCAGCTCGGTGGTTAGGCTGGTGTAGACGGATGGTGACAGGCCGAGGTGGGGGTCGCTGAGGTCGGAGGGGAGTGCGATGAGTTTGCTGCGTGCTTCTGCGGAGAGAGAGTCGTAGATGCGGCGCGACTGTAGCGATCTGTGAAGGCGCGTGTATGCGTCGATGGTAGAGGGAGCCCGAATGAGGCAGTAAATTTTCTTGACGTCCTCGTCCGCGGCGAGCTGGGCCACAACATGGCTTCCTAGGGAGCCTGTCGCGCCGGTGACAAGCTGGGGGTAAGTTTAGTTTAGTATGGAATTAATCATCAGTCTTCAAACGGCAGCTTACAATATACCCCCCTTCCAACCCATTCGCGCACGGCACATGCTCCTCAAACTGGCTATACTTGTCGATCATTGCCTGCATCTGACCAACAATCGACTCACCACTGTCGGTAGCACCGGACATGAGATTATCGAGATAACGAGCCAAAAAGCGGATCGTCGGCTGCTCGAACGCGATATTCAGTCCCAGCTTCTGCCCGTCCGTGTCTATATTCCGCAATATCACAGAGCGCAGCTGCGTGGCCTGCAATGAGTCCATCCCCAGGGCGAAAAAGTCCGCATCGTCAGTCAACTGACCCTGATTCTTGAGCGGGAGGATCTCCAGGAGCTTCTCCCTGAGGAACGACCTGAGCCCCGCCTCCGGCAGCACCAAAGTACCGGTCATGGCGTCTTCGGCTTCGTAGGCCTCTTCAATCAGGCGCTCGTATTCCCGGTAGAAGCCCTGTCGGATGACGGTGCCTTTGTCCGTGCGAGGGTATCTTGTGTCCGCCGGCAAGACACGCACCATGTTCTTCGAGAGTTGGCCGAATGCAGGCATAGACTCGTGCGCTGTCTCGACGGCAGGCCAAATCGCGTCCACGACCTCCTCATCAGACATGGACTGAGAGTCAGGGGCGCGAATGATAGCCAGACCAATGCAGGCCTTGCCGGCGCCGAAGACAACGGCTTCACTAACTGCGCTGCTTTGCCGAACGCGCCCCTCAAGGTCGAGCGGGTTCACCTTCTCGCCATTGACGAGGACAAGCGTATCATCTAAACGCGCATAATACTTGTATGCTGTCATGGTAGGATGCTTGACAAACAAATCCTTAGTAGCATACGAGCCATCGGGTCGGTTGGACGTGACTTTGGAAGGCCAGCCGTCCAGGCAGATAAGCTCGAACACTCCAGGGAATCGCTCCTCAAATTGCAGGTACTTCTGCACCAACTCCGATGGACGCAGCCAGTCCCACCCTCTATCCTCTCGAGGTCTTGTAGACATCATCAACTGTCCGGTCTCTGTCCTAAAATATGGCATCAGCAAGAACCCAGCCTCGATTCCCCAGGAGAACTCACGATCCATAGTGACTAATAAGGTGCACCCCATTCTCAACCAGCAAATTACCCAGCGAGTCCGGACAAGCCGACCCGCCAAACATGACTGCCTTGAACTTGGAAAGTGCAGCGATTCCCTCGGACGTCTCCGCAAGCAGCTTAAGAGCATACGGGACGCCATAGAAGATCTCGAAGTTGTTGGACTCCATGATATCAAGAAGATATTGCCTTGTCAGCGGCAGGTTGGCGGTGTAGAGATGCAGCTGTTTGCCAGCATGAATCGTACGGAAGAGACAGCTGATCCCGTGATTATGGTACAGCGGCAGCGTCACAAACCCGGACATGTTCATGTGTCCTGCATAGTTCTTCAGCGCTGCTTGTTGAGTATGGAAAATGGGCTTCGGGAGCCCCGTCGAGCCGCTGGAGTGGATGATCCATGCGATATGTTTGGACTCTACGGCGGGGTCCAGATATGGTGTCAGGTTGGTGTCAATCTCTTCATCCGGGACCGGGAAGTCGTAACACTCCTGGGTAGGGATCTCGTCGATAAGCAAGTCGGGAAGACGCTTTTTGATCTCTTCGGCTGTAACCCTGAAGGAAGGGTGGATGAAGATGTGCCTTGACTGGGTTCTTTCCAGTAGTGACACATAGGCGTCGATCGATATCCGCGTGGAAAGCAGCAGGCCGGAATGACCGAGCTTGGCCAACGACAGGAGCATAACTAGGTAGTTGAGATCGGAAGGTCCAAGTAGCGACACGACAGCTGGAGTCTCTGCGGAAGAGTTCCGAGGTGGAATGCGTTTGGCCAATACTTGGGAGACACGGAAGGCGTACACATCAAGTTGGCGCAGGGGATAATCAACATACTTGGTGCCATTGTGCGGATATGAAATGATGGGCTGAGATTTACTGAGTGAAGCGCGCTGGCGGACAAGCTCGTCAATAGTCAATGGCTCCCACTGTGATGTCTGGGGAGAAGCATTGTCGTCCTTGGCGAGAGGTGCCCGCAAAGTGGGCGGTTGTGGAAGTATTGTAGATAGCATGATGGTTGAAGACACCACCGAAAATCACACTCAGTCACTTGAGACTTGTCTCTTGCCAGGCAGACGTCATCCAGGTTCTTATAACATCCTTTGCGCAGTTTATCCGAACTCGTTTTCCCTCATCCACGCTGGTATTGCTGGGAGGCATGGATATCCGGCAGACCCGGATACTTTTCCGAACTGAACTGCATGATCGTATGGCATCATCAAAATGTCGATCCATGTCAATTCCGATGGCATTTCCGACTTCAGTCATACAGTATCAGCAGTGAGCTGCTCTGTATGCCACATAGGAGTTGGCAGTATAACTAGCCAAGGCGACGTACGAAAGCCACAGTCTGAGAGCAAATACAAGTAGACGACTGCCAGGCTTTTCCCAAGAACTCATACATGATAGAGGGGGAATCTCAACTCAAAGCAAGATACGAAGGAGAATAGTCCAAAAAAGTACAAACGCCTTTTCTCGGGGAAAAAAACCCATACTGCTAAGTTCACCAAAAGAGACCTAGGCCAGTCAAGAAACAATCCCAAGAAACATCAACTGGTATACTACATATGAAACGTGGACGGATTATTACTCAGATTAGTAAATGCCTAAGCGAAGAACAAACAGTCAGTGACAGTACGATGGAACAACCAATCAAAAGTGACTTACCCAGGAGTCAATCTGAGTCCAAAGGAGGGACCCTTCCAGGCTATCCAGAAAGCTCAAGTCCATCTCGGAGTCCAACGGCGACGGTGTGAAATTAGTCGGCTGTAACCCACCTTGATAGTTGAAGGAACCAGCCTCCAGCTGTCTAGAAGGATAGAAACTAGCCGTATACATCTGCCCGTGCTCCGCACCTGAGCCGTGAGCTTGGAAGAAGACAGCCCGGAATTCTTCAGAGGTATCGTTGGATGAGCCGATCCGTCTACGAACCTCACGCCGCAGCTCTTCCAGGATGATGCTGTAGCGACGACTGGGGGAGTTCCTCCGCGTTACCTCTGCCAGATGCTGTTGGCAGGCTTCCGCAAGGCTGAACAGTGAATAGAGGCGGTGGATATCCTCGATCCCGTGGGAGGACATTCCAAAGGTAGAAGATAATCGATGTTGTTGGATTGTATATATGTACACCACAATGATGGCGCAGAAGCACACGTAGTGGGTAAACCAGAACGACTGGATCAGGACTCGCTGTTTGGCTAAGCTATCCACTAACCTCATGACTTGCTCGGCAGCCTCGATACACTTGAGCACATGGTGCGTAACCGTAGGATGTGGGCTCTGCGGCGTGCGGTTCAGATCCGTGAAGTCATTGAGCAAAAAGGAGCGGGTGGTATGAATGACTGCGTGCGAGTAGGCCAATTGCAGAACTTGACTCTGGCGACACAGCGGAGGGATCAGGCTCGTTGCACATACACCATTGAAAAGTGGAGGAGTGGCCGCTTTCCACGCTTCCAGCTTCGTCATGAGACGTGCAGCCGTCTCGAATGACGCATCTCGAGACAAAGGGCTGACAGTATACAACTGCCGCGAGACATCACCAAGTATACGACCGAGTCTATGTAGTCAATCGCTGCATCAAGGAGCGGGGAAATGACTGATACATACCTAAAATGGAGAATGGAGGCGGTCATCATGCAATCACCCAAGCCTGGTCTCGCCGATGGACACCCGTGCAGGATGTCTTCATCATGAACTTCATCGGGGAGTTCCTGGTCAATGTCTTCATCATGGAGCAACCGAGGCCTTCCAAACATGACACTGAGATACTTATCCAAAGTATAAGTACTCCAGAAAAGGCGTTTCCGAAGCTCTCGATCCAAATAGGAGTTGCCATCGTGGGAAAGCTTGCCTCGGTGTCTTCGGTGCAAACCCAGCGCTGTCACCAGCTGGAGGGTTGTACCGAAGGAGTACCAGCATTCATTGGCTCTGGAGGAAGACAGTAGATAGAAACATTGGCCCAGTCTCGCCTGGACAGTTTCTAAACGCGGAGCTCCTGACTCGAGTGAGGTCATAGACTTGGAGGCCGCATACCATTGCTCACTGCGGATGCGTCAGTCTGCGCCAACGACCGACGATCGTCACAAGAAGGCTTACTTACCTCCCATAACGCCTATCTATTTGCTTATCCGGGTCTTGCTCTTCGTACAGAGTGCCCACGGCGAAAATCATAAAGATTATGGCCGTCCGCGCTACCATGTCCCCCGAGGGAGGATTCGATACGGAAACATTACATTCATACACCTGGCGAAGCCAATCATCCACACTGCCACGATGTAAGAAGCGATAGGTAACCATGGACAAGTCAAAGTAAGTGGTGGCCAGCTCGCGCGCCTTCTCGTACGAGGGGAGCGTGAACCCCGCGCCGGGATGGGCCGAGTAAGGTTTATCCCCAAACATGAACACCGAGGTATTCTGAGAGGGCCATTCATCCCCATTCTGCAGCGTATCAGGAACCGTCCGTTTCTCATCGTGGTGGAGGCGACGCCAGACGCGATTGAGGAAGGACAAGCCGGACGCCGGGCCCAGGTAGTTGCCTTCCAAATCGGTCACGGCGGGGTCCGGTGAGTTGCGTTGGGAGATGAGGTTATTGTTGCGACCATCGAGGTCGTGGTGTAAGCTTGATCCAATCCGTGGCGAGGATCGAGCCACCGGATGTAAGCGGCGCGTTCTCGGCCCTTCGACAGCACGGGTGGGACCGAGCTGGTGGTCGTCGGCCGAAGCGGGCAAGGGTTCGGGAGGCAGGCCGCGTGAGTAGGCGGCATTATATTCACATGCAAGCGACAGCCGGGTACATCTTACACAAGGGATGGTCCCTGTACAGCGAGTCTTCTTCTCCTTGCAGTGATCGCACGCCCGAGTGATCTTTTGACGGGGGGTGTGGGAACTGTGGACCAGCGACGACTCGGAAGACCTCCTTTGTCGCTTTGCTGAGCCTGTGTCACGGCCATTGGTACTGGATCGACGGCGATTGTCATTGACGAGTCCCAATGCAACTGGGTCTTCAGGTGACGATAGACTGTCAACAGCAGCTACCACCGTTGCAGCCATATGGAGGGTAGAAGAGGCGGGGGGGGGGGGGGGGGAAGATTTACCCCGATTTCCGGGGCGCTTCCTGTTTCACCGGCGGTTCGCTTCGACCACGAAACACAAAGCGACCAGTGCCGGGCTATTTTTATTTTCCGGTGAACAAGAGAGGTCCCACCTGAGGAGGAGGGGGGAGAATTGAATCGGACGAGGTCTTACCAGGGAAGTAGATGGGGGACGCTTCTCAGATGGAGGGAGAAAGAGAGCATTCAGTAGTGAAGGGAGAAATTTCCGGGGAAGGAACTCGACTTCAATCGAGAGATGGTGTGATGGCTGGAATTGATTGTTTGAAGTTCAGCCGGATTTCCAAATGGCGGGGAAGGAAACTAAGTTGCGGGGGTTCCCAAATGCCCCAAACTTCCCAAACTTCTCAAACTTCTCAAACTTCCAGTTTGCGGAGACGCAGTCATACTGAAATGTTGCAAGGAGGAAGACGTCTAGACTCACAGATAAGATACTTCCAGACCTACACTCTACACACTATGCCAGAAGATACCGTACTGCTCACATGACACAGGTGATGTACATCAAAGACAACTCAATAAAGAACCAGGAAGGATTGGTATGTAGATCATGGTCTCATCTCTTTCCTGGATCTTTGAATCGATACCTTAACTAAATGAGTAGTTATAGTATAGTACCTAGTACAATACTTGAAGAAACGGTACATACAATCAGCACAATCAGAAATGCGTAGTCACTCGACAGTATGACAACCCTGACTCAGCAAGCACAATGAGTCAGCGACATAGCATAGGACAGCGAAACCTGCATTCATCCATGAACGTCGTCAAAAGCATTCTGAGGCACAAGCAGCACTACAGACCTGCCGTGGCACACTGCACAAACCGAGGGGCTAAAAGACCCCGCCACCGTGCGAAGAGAAGCGATGCCATGAAGCGTGTACATGAGTACTACTCTACACACGCTTCATGTCCCACCGCTCTCGGCCCCGGATAGTTGTTCTCACAACCGAGCCCTCGACTTCTCCACGCAAATCGAAGACAACTAAGCGATAGCTACAACTCATCAGACGCTGAGAACGTAGTAGCATGGAGAAGGAAAAAAGAAAGGAAAATCCACCTTCATGTTGTAACTAGAGCAGAGTGGCAACAAACATGTTCATCACTGGAGAGAGGGGCGGAGGGGGGGAGGAGGGCGCTAACCCCGAGGCGAAAGATATCCTATCAGGATTGGGGCTCGAAACGCACGGTTGCAGGTCTGTGGCAACACCAAGGACAATGAAAAACAACCTGCTCAGAAATGTGATTGCGCAGGCTATTCATAAGGGGGGTCAGGGCGTCTCTTTCGCCCGCCGCAGGTCTTGGACCAACCCATGCTTGCTCATCTTGTTTGTGTTCATTTGTCTTTGTTCCACTTTGCCCCCGCACCTCCGATCAGACAAGGCACACCGAGTGTACGGTAGATGTTTTCGCCAGGCCCTTCTACCTCTTCATCTTTCGCCGGTTGGATGCGTGCCGTGTCGTGGTGGGTCTCTTCCGGACAATGCGCGCCATATGTGCAAGCCATGTGGCGATAGGGCTTGGAGTCGGTTGAGAAGGCTTAATTGAAGGAAGCCGCCGCGGTAATCAGTAACACCCATCATCGCAAAAATCAGAGTGACCGTCCATGAACCCAGACCAACACTGCGAGGGGAGGAGGGGGTGCGATTATTTGGCCGAGGGGTTATATCTGTTGCCAACAAGCCCATGCCATCCCATATATTGGCCAGCATAGACCCCTGGCTGCAACTGCCCCTGAACTATCCCCTGCCCCTCCTCATCATCATCCTCGTCCTCATCCTCATCCTCATCCTCGCTCCCATCCTCGCTGGCATCCTCCTCCTTGTTCTCAATCCCAATCTCACTTTCACTTTTACCTTCCTCCTCCTCCTCCTCCTCCTCCTCCTCCTCCTCCTCATCCTCATCCTCATCCTCCACAATCACCATCGCCTCATCGCGGCTAGGAACATCCACGTACTCGAGAAGATGCTTGAGAAGACGCGGGAGGGGAAGCTTCGTCCTGACATGGGCCAAAACCTCTTGGGTGATCTTGGGGTCCTCGATTCGCAAGGACCCCAGCATTGCTTCCACCAGACCCCTATATAATTTCAGGAGTTCCTCAGTCTGCCTGGCGGCGGCCTTGCGGCGTTTGTCGGTGCTTAAATTGACTACGCACTCACGACCATGTATCCGGCATTCGGTACAGGGGTTTCCAGTACCTTCGGGGATGCACTGTGCAGGCAGGGAAGGGTTCATGTCAGAAAGTCGTGAAGACGAGGTTGAGTGGAGGTGGGGAAACCGATTGACTTCATCAAGTCCCGTGAGAGAAAGAGAGAGAAAAGGAAGGAAGGCAAAAGATAGAGAGGGAAAGATGAGATGAAATCACGGAGACCTGAATCCAGCACAAAGCAAAAAAGGGGAAGAGGGGGGGGAGGTTAACTCACTCTCGTTCGCCTCCGTTGACACTCGCCGCACGCGGCCGACGCTCTCCGGTTTCTCGAATCGTCGACAAGAAGAGCACCAGCAGCAGTATTCGGCGGAGTCGACTCTCGGCCGTCTTCTTTGGGGGCAATATGACGATACGCTTTGGAAGCTTGCTGGGACATGCTTCAATTCAGGGTATGTATGGGGTATATGGCAGAAACGAGGTGGGGGTGGTTTCCGGACTAGATGTTGAAGAAGTGTTGGAAGAAAGCGGGAGGGAATCAGAACACCAGGGCGACTTTTTGAGGAAGAAAGAGGCCAACTGATCATATGCTCTTCCCTGAGAGACACATCTATGACCGAAGACAGAGAAGGATCATGCTCGATGGAGTTAACCTAAACTCTCGGTGCAGCAACCTGCTGCAGGTGATCAAGAAGCCAGGAGAAAGAATGGGCATGGATGTGTGGGTGAATCCAAGTCAGCCAAGCCAGCATTCGAGAGAAAAGGGAAAAAGGCAGAAAGAAATGCAGCGTCAGACGCAGGCGCGAAAAAAAGCCCCTCCCGGAGGCTAACGGGCACAACTTGAAGAACACCAAAAGTCAAAAGCTCCGTCCAAGACGGGAGAGTGAACTAAACTCGAAATCCTCAGAAGGGATGGAGTGTTTTCTAACTAGTATTTACGCGTCCACTACTCGATCGAGCGCTCTTTTCGAGTACGATACTTAGACCTTTCTTCACCACTCCCCCAAGAGAAGCATTGATAGCCACGAAAGTGATCACGACTGAGACATGTCGCAGCTTCAGTCCTCAAGCCGAGCCTCGCTAGTGAGCAGAAAGGAAAGAAGGTAAGAAGGTAGGGGGTGGGGGGGGGAGGGAAGGGCGGAGGACTGAGGAGGGGCCGCTCTCGACCGCTTGTTGACGGACCGGTGAGCCATGAGCCAGCCAGCCACCCTCTCCGGTACATCCCAGGTACCAAGAGACATTGTCAAGAGTACCACTGCCGACTGGGGGGGATCCTTAGGTTGGACTTAAAAAGATAAGACGTGGCGGACCACCGGTTCAGTAGCTGGGTTTTGACGTGCAGATGACGAAGGAACAACACGGTGAGGGTAAACAAGGTTCTGTCAACCCGGGTATTGACCGGCAGTCGCCTCGCCGGGCGACGCGCAAATGCGTGAGACATCTCAGAGACCCAGCCAAGGTGCTCGATGGAGCCCTCCGATCTGCTCAATTGTGAGAATATTGCGGCCACTCTCAGGTAGCATTGCGATTGGGCCAGTGACAGTAGAGGTCCACCGCGCTGACACCCAAAATTCCGGGCCGCCGGAGGGCAGTCACGTCTCTCTGGGTTCTGTTGCCAGTCGAGGGAGGACCGACTCCCTTGCTGCAGAACAGAAGGACACAGAGTTAAGTATTGTACCAGACCAGACTTGCAGTGTAGCCGTAAACGAGGACAATGACATCGTTCAGCAACATGCATCGCGTCCTGGTTTATGATTAGACGGAAAAAGGCTCCGTGCCGTAAGAGTGGTGGCTTAAATGAGGAAAGACGCTATGCACAAATTGGGATCAAGCACGGTACGGATATAGGATCCCGAGTGTTTCTTTGGGTCGATGGAAAGCTGGAGCGGGCGGAGCCTCTCTGCCCTAAAATCCGCATGGTTAGTGGCTAAGTTAAGGCAGGTCTTCGTAATAGTGACTTCGGTAAGGAACGCACGGTTGGTCACAACGCCTTCGTCTCATCGCCCAGCAGATCTGGCCTGTTGCCTGTACCCACCAGCTCAGAGACACACGTCTTCGGCCCGCATCGTATAAGATCCAAGAACCACTATCTGGGTACTTTACAGTCTGACCGGGGAGTATGAGAACTAGTACTACTAAGATATCAAATCAGAGGACGGAAAGAGTCTTCCTAGACTTTCTGGTTTTGCAGACTGGTGGGCAAAGATCGGAGCAGGAGATTCGAATCCCAAGGGAAGGGAGCTCGGAGAAAGCGGAGGCGAATTTCTCCGGCCTGGTTCCCACCAGACCCGTCACGGCATAGCTCCAGGCATACTTACCTACCTTATCTACACTGTCAATACTCTGTTGGACTACCACTTAACTGTTCTTTACTCGGTACATCTTTACAATTGACAAGAAGATGAAGGAGACGAAACCTGATGGAATACAAAAACAATTTCTGTTTGATACAATCGAAGATCTGGGGTATTCACGGGAATGTTTGCAAGATAGCCTGGTAATGATAAAAGCCGAAATATGCCGGAAAAGACTCGCGCAGCTCAAAAATGGTGAAGAAGAAATCCAGGGCGTTTCCAACTTTCTCGGAGTCTCACGTAGAGGACCTCTCAGTAAATAGGGCGGCCTTCATCCCATTTTCGCGGCACAGGCGTAGCATCCTGGCTGGCCAGGAGACGACCGTCCTCAGGTGATGAAGGCGAGAAATGCACTTTGTGCACATCTCGACCAGTGCTGGTGCTGGTGCTGCTGTTCTCAATCTCGTTGCGGACGCTGGCGATCCCCCCAATCCATTCCCACACGCGAGCAACGTCTCCTCCGCGACCTTCACGCACCGCAGCCCGAACATTGGCATTGCCCTCGACGATACTGCGCACACGCTTCCAAAGCCCCTCGCGCCGACTTCCTCGCAGTTCAGACCGGAGGACATCATCACGGAGCTGTCCAATGGGAATGTACGGCTCTCGGGCCGCCCCGCGAGCATGTAAAGCCGCCTGGGTTGCGAGACGGTCGAGCGTTGTGGCCACGAGTTCGGGGACTCGAGCCATATCCGAGCGCCGAGCCCGAATCTTCGAGCGAACATAAAGAATCAGACATCCGGCCAGAGTCAGAATTGAAATAGGGAGTCGATACGCGAGGAGAGAGAGTCGGACGTAGCGGCGGAACGCGCAGGTGAGAGGGATCCGGCTGACGGAGGTGGACGTGAGGGTGAGGACAGAAGATGGTCTGTAATTGTGTGGGCGTCACTGTTAGTTCCATGATACAAGTCAGAATCCGAATCCTTGGGTGGTGCCGCGGGGAAGGCCAGGGTGCCGTGAACATGGTGAGATCAGAAAGAGAAACATCGGGAATAACTCACTGTTGGACTCGAGTGACAACTTCCTCTCTGCCAACGACCTCGCCCAACGCTCCCTTCCACAGGTCATCGAACTCAGCGTCACTCATCCCCTTACGGCGTTTGTTGCCAACTTCCTGCTTCAGCTCGGATTCACTGATCTCGGGACCCTTTTCAGCCTGGTCGCCGTGCGCAGTTTCACCGCACTCCCACTTGGCCCGGCGGTCCCGGAGAGTCTCAAGGGCTCTATCGGCAACAGCTTTGACTCGGCGTGCCTTTTCACTGTCGGCTTCACACGTTGGTGCAAGAGGCACCAATCCACCCAGGGAGAGAGGGTGTGCCTTGAGGATGAAGTCATGCTCACAGCGAGCCTCAAAGTTGGGGTAGCAGAAAGCATGAGGAGGGCATGGTTCGCACTGCGGTTCGAGGACGTTGGCCCATTCAGGTACCCGGGTTTCCGCCAATGACCAGGTAGGCTTTCCAATACCGCAGAATCCAATCTCTATCTTTTCTTTGCGCCACCAAGCACCAAAACTAGCGAAAAGAGCGATTATAATTATCCAAGGCGCAGCACGACTCGCTGTCCGCGGTTTCTGCGGCCGAGTGCTGGGGATGCTGGGCGGGTACATGAGGTGAGCCCGGTCTTCCTCGAGCGCCAACTGCTCCTCAGGCGTGAACTCTTCACCGGCACTGATCTCACTATCGCTATCCTCGTATTTGTCCACCTCCATGGACTGCTGGGGGGACCTGGGCTTGGGGATGGGAAATTCGAAGGAGGATCGCTTTGACGGAGTAAACCCATGGTCGGCATGCATCTCCATTGGTGTTACCGATCTCCTGGGACGTAGGCCGTTGCTTGCAGCAGGGGACTCCAAAGAAAATCGCGAGACGCTCTTGCGGCCAATACTAGAAGTCCTTGGGCTTCGGTGCTCCCAACGGGCTGGCGATCCACTTTGGAAGGGATTGTCATCCGTAAAAACACTCTCTTCCTTGGGTTCCAGCTTGATTGCTGAAAAGGGTGTCTTCGGTTCAGCATCTGGTTCAGGGTGCGGTTCAGGTTCATGGTGCGGTTCGGCAGCAGGGGTCATTTCACTTTTGCGTGGTTTGCGGGAAGATTTTCGGGGCGTAGCCGTGTTGTACGGGACCGGAGTGGCCAACAGGTCATCATGCAATTCCGTGTCAGACGCGCGATAGCGTTTGCTAGTTGACTTGGGGGCAGCTCTTCTAGAGCTCGTAGAAGGCGTGGCCGACACATGTGCATCCTCCGTGTCCACCGTTGATGCTCTGGTGCTCAACTTGGAGCGTGCGCGCCGGCCGCCAGTAGCTGTCGAAACAGTGGAGGGTGTAGGCGGGGGAGGCATCGACTCTCTGCCAGATTCATGATTTTGGTCGTTATAATCGCTCACCACGGATGACGCGCGACTGCCCATATCCGTGATTCCCTCACTCGTCCGCCTCACCCGTTCCCGCTCGCGCAATAACTTCTTGGCCTGAGGCAAGACCTCTGTCTCGAGAAGGCTGATGAGTTGCGCCTTCTTGGCTGAGGCTGGATAGGGAACATCGTGGTTAACAAGGATGGACCGAAGACGCGGTACGGTAAGCGAATTCAGATCGAAGTCGGGAGCCAGATAATCCAACCCGTCCGCCATGATGAAAAGTGCTCCTGATGATGATCAACGCCACCAAACGGGAGGAAAGAGGGGTAATGGTGTGTGGGAGGGAATGAAGATGAAGATGGATGGAGGGTGTTGCGGCAGAAAAAAATCCGGGGGAGAAAGAGAAGCCACTGCAGTCGATTGGCGGTCGACAGTGGACACTGAACTGGCACTTCAGAGTTGAAGCGAGAATCCGGATTTTGCTGATTCCCACTGACTTTCGTCAGAGACGGAAGCAACCGTTCAAATCTGATCGTCTCCAGGGCAACGCCAAGTCCCACGGTGCCAGCGAAAACAAAGAAGCCAACTGGCCAGTTTAGGAATCGAGCATCAACCCCCCAATAGTGCGATCTAGATACCTAAGACACGCACGCTCAATGACGGATTCGTAGTATTAGTCTCCGAAGGTGTAAATGAAAGAACCGTGATCTGTCGCGGCCAGCGCTAGTGCTGGAATGCAGGAATGGTTGTTTGATTGATGATCGTCGATCGATGATCACTGATGACGCTGGGAAGGAAAGAAACCAAGCCCCATTTAGTTTTAGTTGTGAGTCACGTGATACGATTACACAGCTGAGTCATGCAGGCATTGCATAATTAACCAATTACCGAATCCAAAGAAGTACGATGGACTTGTTCTACACGATCACCCCGCTACAATCCACAATCAAATATTGGAGTCCATTGAGTACGCATACGCAATTACCAGGAATCCAAATAATAGTATGAGAGCGACGCTGCCACCTCTGGCTCCTGACCCATGCTTCGGAATTCCTTTCACACCCCGCCCTCCCTCGAGACGCCCGCGCAAGTGTAGCAAAAGGTCAATGGGAAAATAAGCAACGAGAATGATAAGTGGCAATAAATACAGGTATGGTTGATTAGAGAGACCCCGTCGTAGCTATATTCATCGGGGTTTGGGGACAGGGGCGAGATCCGCCAGGGTTCATCTCGCCGGACAAACTCCCTTCGTGAAGAGAACGGTCACATAAGATCAGATTGGTATTCACCGCAACTCCCATGCAGTTAACTTCATCTGTAGCTTGTTGTAGTGCCAGCACTGACAGCTAATTGTTCCTTGAGAGTACGGTACTCGGCAAGCTGGTTTTGCAATTCTTGCATCACTTCCGAGATAGGTGCGGCGTGGTCGTTAAGTTGATCGCCTGGTTTGAATGGTCGTAGCATGTGGCGGACGGAAAGGGTATTGATGCAAACCTAGGGGGCTAGTATTAGCTTATATCCTGACATTGGAAGAACGAGTGTCAGAGCTGAACAAGATTTTGACTTACCTCGATACGCGTTACCTGTTGTTCCACTAGGCTGACTACGGTCGAATCCGCAAGTTCGCCGCCATGGTTCTTGACAACATTAAACAGGGACACATTTGGTTCCTTGAGTCGGGCTTCGCCAGGATATTCCAAGGCGCCGCAGAGCCTCTCTAGCCGAAGAGTAAGTTCCCACAGGCGCCAGATTAGGTCGGTCTGAATTTCAAGCTGCGAGTGCTTGCTGATAGTGGTTGGCGCATGCTCATTGGCCGCATCCTTGTCTAGGGTCGTCAATCGCCCAGACAAAGCATGGGGATAGATCAAATAGAGCGGTTCTGGATTTTCGAGTCCCTTGAGCTTCCGCTCGCCCTGATCCTTGATCACAAAGCCTTGGCTATTGAGTTGCTGAAGCTCGCGTCGGATATTATAGCCAAGGTTGTCAAGTGCATAACTCTCTTCAGAGCCAGTCGAGGCCGCACGTTCGCTATCAGCAAATACCTCCAAGTTACGTTGGATATCACTCATGAAGTCCGAAGACACAAAGATCTGACCACCATCTGCGACGGCGGATATACGCGAAGCACGGTTGACCATCGGTCCGAAATAATCCATACGATTGGTCACTGGGTCCTTCTCGCAAACAGGTTCACCCCAATGTATACCCATTCGGACTGACAATCCGCGGAAGATGATGTTGTTCTCCATGTCGTACTGCACCTGGCACTGTGGCTGCTCGAGAATCTCCGTTGGCCACTCCGCCTCCAGAAGCTGCGTCTGGCAGTTGAAGCACCAAAGCAAAGCGGCCGTCGTTGTGGAGAACGCGACCATGAAAGCGTCACCTTCCGTTTTGACCTCGTAGCCACCGATAATACCCAGCTGTCGACGAAGTATGTCGTTGTGAATCTGGATAGCCGAGCGCATTGCCTCAGGGCATGTTTCCCAGAGACTTGTGGACTTCTTGATATCGGTGAAGATGATAGCGAGCTCCCCGACGGGGGCGTCCACATAATCGAAGCGGGCGAGTCTGGAGTCGCCTGGTGCATCACGCGGCTTTTTGGTACGCTTCGTGCTCGGAATGATCTGATCCTCCGGGGGTCCGACCATGGAAAGACTGGGCCTTAATCGTATCTTCTCCCGCTTCTTCAAGTCACCCACACCCAAGATCATGACCATGAGTTTGTTATTGGCTCCAAATGAAATGGCCAGGTCTCGGATCTTCTGGGCAGCAATCATGAGGTCTCTGCGTTCAGCTCTGGCGACGTCAACAACAAGGTCAGGCGTCACATAATCCCACAGCTCTCTTGACGCCAAGATGATCATCTCATCCTGCTCCGTGAGATTGAGATGCATCGTGTGAGGTGCCGCGATAACTGCAGGCATCATCTGGAAATGTCCAAACGACCTGGAGACTGTAAGGGCGTCATTCAATTTGCCATTGCGGGAGACAAAGCCGCCTGCAGCGCGGATCCTTGCTCTTTCGTGGGATTCTGCAGGATCATGGTTTCGGGTCAAATGCTTTAGCGAGCCATCGGACTTGACAAGGATCGCCTGCGCATCACCAACGTTGGCAACAAACAGATCCATGTTATTCAGGTAGATCACAGTGGCAACTCCACCCGAATGGACATCCTCTTTGTTCAACCGCACTTTTTTCTGATCCGCAGGATCTTCCTGGTAATGACGCACATCTTGGTCAATCGATTTGTAACACGCAAATGCCATGTTCTTATTCAAAGTCAGGAATGCTCGTCTGAGTGCATCCAGTGGAGTCTCCAGTTCTTCGGTTCTAATCCGCTTGAGCTCGGATGAAAATGTGTGTATAAAGTTTTCGTGTAAAAATTTGGCAATTCTAGACCCTCCAGTTGACTGGGATTGACCATCGAACATGCCCACCACTGTCTCCACCTTATCAGGTTTGAGTCGAGGAACGATCATATCGAAGATAGAGAGATGTTCACTCTTGCCAAGAAAGTCGGCCATACCATATGCAAGGGACCCAGCTAGGGAAGCGGAAGTTCGGACACGACGATCTTCTGTCTCTTCGGGTATCGTAGAGATCGTGAGAGTGACGTCCATCAAGCCAAGAACGCGGAGATGCGTCAAGGAGTTGAAATCGGTCAAATCGGTCCCGGGTGTGGTCGGCGTTCCTAATGATGACGCATGCGGTTTGATTTCCAGCCGTTTGTTGCCCGAAAAGTTGAGGTACTTTAGATTGCGGTTCCAGTTCCAATTCCAGTCATACGGCCAGTTAGAGACATTGTACTTGAGAGCATTGCTTCCAACATCCAGAATTGCGAGCTTGCTGACTTTGCAGAGTTCGGCTGGAAGGACTTGAAATCTGTTTGCATTGATATGCAGAACCTTGAGGTTGCTGCCTTCTTCAAGATCATCGGACGGAAGAGACGTGAGTTCGTTACCTGAAAGGTATAACTCGGTCAATAATGGCCAACGTCTCAACAGCCCTTGGGGAAGCTCCGTTAGCTCGTTGTATGAGAGATTTACAACACGTAACTCCGGTATCAGCGCCAGTTCTCGAAATATATCGTCTTCCAACCGGTTATCCGCCAAGTGCAGGTTCCTTAGTGATCCTCCGAACGTTGTTGCAACATGTTGCGAAAAATTCGAGTCTTTGCGGGACGAAGGACTTCCATCAGTGAGGGAGCGAGACGCCGCGGAAACTTTTCGCCCACCTTGCCCTAACGATGAGGCGATAGAGGGTTTCCGGTAAGCTGTTCCATTGGGCGAACCTCCGGTGTTCAGTACACCAGCTCCTGATGCTTGACTGGGTCGGCGTGCTTCCTGTTCCTCAACTGCACCTAGCTCTTCGTAATTGGGATTGTTCGACAAACCCGGAGTTGCTGCAGGAGTCGCAGATGCGTCAATTGGGAGCTGGGGTTGAGGACTGCCATGCTTTGGGAATCCATCCAGCACGTTTGATGAAACGTTCAGAGTTTCCAACCTCAGACAGTGCCAGATCTCTGGTGGTAGTCGCCTAAGATTGCA
The DNA here is from genome assembly GCF_003184865.1 of Aspergillus homomorphus CBS 101889. NCBI lineage: Eukaryota > Fungi > Ascomycota > Eurotiomycetes > Eurotiales > Aspergillaceae > Aspergillus > Aspergillus homomorphus. Next base: position 439,888 of record NW_020291887.1, on the reverse strand, counting down.
CTCCCTCAGGTTAAGGTATTTGAGCTCAGTCAGGCAGCCAATAGTGGCGGGTAGCGAGGCCAGAGGGTTCTTGATCATACTGAAATGCTCAAGCCTGCGCAATTTGCCAATGTGCGGAGACATTGATACCAGATGATTCTTATCAAGGATCAGCTTCTGCAAATTCGGAAGATTCTCAAAGAGCGAGTCGCGAAACTGGACCAGCTTTGCAGAAGCTATGTTCAGGGATGTTAATGTTGGGACAGGTCCATCAATGTCGAACTGTGTCATAGGGCAGTGGTCGAGGATCAAAGTCCGCAATTTGGGGAATGATCCTTTAAATTTCGAAATGGCATTGTGACCAATGACAAGCTGCTCCAAGCGCGGAAGGAGAGACAGGCTGTCTATGTTAGTGATTTCATTGAACCTCCCGTCAATTTCCTTCAGATTTTCGAGGCCTCTGAATACCTCGTCAAGGGAACCTCGGACGATGTTATTCGTCATCCAGATCCGCTCGAGTGTAGTTAAGCGCCCAAGGTTAGGTAACTGAGAAATGTTGTTGAAACTGATGTCCAAATCGACGAGACTCTTGAGATCACAGAGCAGCTCCGGGAACACCTGGAAGTTGTTGGAGGATATGTTCAAACTCCGCAAATATTGGAAGTTGCCAAAGTAGGCAGGAAGCTCCGTGAGCCTGTTGTTGGCCATCTTGATACTGACAAGGCCGTGCAGTCTATCCAGATTGGCATGACTCAGATCCTCTATCCGATTGTTCGATATATCAAGATATGTCAGTCTACTTGCCAGGCCGAAACTGGCCGGCAACCGAAGAGCGTCGTTTCCAATAAATTTAATCTCCCGCAGGTTGATACACCCCTGAATGAAATCCTTGGGCACGTCCAGGGACAGGTTCTTTGACAAATTCAGAGAGATGATTTCAGGTGCCTTCTTGTAAAGAGTAATCGGAATGGTGACCAAGCTTCGGTTGGAGAGATCCACATGGCTGAATTTCTGGTTTTTGTTGAGGACGGGCTCGCTCTCGAGGCTGCTGTAGCCACTGATGCGGGCTGGGAGGAAGGTGAAGCGAAGAATATAACTATGGTCTTCGCGGCCGATTTCCTCAATCTTGTCCTTTTCGGTATAGCCTACTTGTTCGAGCATGCGCTTCTGCATGAGAATGGGCATCTCACTCGGACCAAGCTGTCTGGAGAGGTCATTCTTCCGCATCACTAACTCGTAGTTGTTCAAATGGTCGGTAAGAAAGGATTTGCGACCGAGTAGAAGGAGCACATCAGCGACAGTCGCATAAAGTCCAGCTGAGAGAGTGGCGAAGGTCGAATCGGCGCGGAACACCCGGATAAAGTAGCCCACGCCGTCGGGTTCAGAGATGGTGGGCCCAGGTTGCTCGACGCCGTCATCTGGTAGTAAGGACGATATATCATCTTTTTGCTTTTTGACATGCCAACTCTCCGGCGCATCCCAGTTTCCGGCTGGCAGATTATCCCGGTTTGCCCGATCCTCAGCCTGCGCATGAGCCCCATCTGGCATTCGACCCCGTTCACTTGGGGATGGCGGGTTCACAATGCCCTCCATATGGGAAAGGTCTGTATCAAGAGCCCACATGTTGGAATCGTCTGAAAACCTGGGGTCTTTGCCCACCGGATACTCATTGCCCACACCTCGCCGGCCGCGCAGCTTGGAGGGGCAGATGGCCAACCCTTTCCCGTCCCTTTTACGATCGCTTTCTCCATCGTTGTACCGAGAAGATGTCGCGCTTTCGATGCTGCCCTGTCTCCCTCGTCTGGCGGGTGAAGCTTCTCGTCGCGCCAATTTCGACGCAGCGGCCTTCGTGGTGTCTTGCACGCCTTTTACGGTCGCAATGTTCTTTATATGGCCGTGCTTCGGGCGGCGTATCTTGTCGAGAAAAGAACGCTTACCCGGCTGGGCACCCGGGGAGTTCTGTCCGTGTCCTTTTACGTGGGCGCTCTGGACGCTAGGTGTGGGGCTAGTGGCACGTCCAAGTGTGGTGGTCGATGTCATCGGGGTTGGGTAATTGAGGCTTCCTTCCCTGGACGGATGGAGTCGAAGAGATAAATCATCTCGCCCGGTCGCCGGGTGGGCTGGGTAACCAGCAAGATCGCCGGCAGCAGTCGGCTTTTCTTCTTTACTCCGGGAGTGGCGGTGTCCACTAAAATGCCTCCGAGTTGGATCTCTTTGGGACGCCGCGGCACGTTGCCCTTCGGTTGTGGGGGCTTGACGCACGGGAGCCTCCCCAAATTGAGGTATATCCTGCAAAGTGTCTGCATCAGCACGAGCCAGGTGGTTCATTGTAACAAGATGCAGCGACAATATTCGACGCTATCGGACATATAGACTCACGTTGAAACTTTGGTACAGCCATGGAGTGATTTCACTTGAAGGAAGAGGAGTTCGTGGTCTGGCGTGGTTTTGATGATTTCTATCATGTGAGGTGTCGGCAGTGTTGCGTGATCCGTCTGAGTTGGCTCGTTCTCGGGCTCGGAAATAGTCGATCGAGGACGGCTTCGAGATCGAAGCCTGGGTATTGTTGTCGGAATCATGCTTCGGATCTCCGTTGCCTTGGTATTCATCGCCGAAAAACCCCTGCAGCTTCTTTCTGAAAAGCGCACCAGTACTTGATTTAGACCCTTGGCTACTGGCTGTCATAGCACTGGCCACCGATGGTCTTCGATGGTCAACATTGAAATCCAAGTCAAGCGGTTCACTTGTGTATGTTTGAGCAGTTCCGGGGCGGAAGGTGGCGGCGGCTGGGGAAGCCTCTTGTTCCGAGTAGTCATGAAAGAAGGTGCTAGGGGCATCAGCCGCCAACATCTTGGGTGAAGACGATAACGAAGGAGAGAACCCTGGTTGAGAGGTGTCTGTAGGACCAATGCTCGAATTTGAAGGCTGCACGTGGGAATTAGACGCGGGGGAGCGATTTCGTTGGTCGGTACCTAGCATATTCATTGCTTTTCTGTGACTGCCGAATTGCGGCGGCTTGCGCTGATCAGTCGAAGGCACATCCGGGGCAGCCCAAGAGAATATGGAATTGTATAGGTCGGCCGGGGCGCCCAACGGGGGCGAATTGCGGCTCTGCGAATTTGATCTGGTTGATGTCAGTATAGTAGAACAATTGCGCAGTGTGTCGATCTCATAGACTTGAATCCCCCACGAAGGATGCAGTCACATAGAAGGCTAACGATACCCACCCAAGTGAGTGACTGTGGTATAGAAAGCATACTGGCACACTGGGTCGCAATGGAGCAATACATGATTTAAGCGAACATGAACGACTGACACACTCTTTTCGGGGATGTTTCGCGCAGCGTTGATTCACACCAATCAAGACATGATTTTATCAAGCTCACCACTCGGGTCAATCGGTACCTTCAGAGAAGCCGACGTTGGGCGGCCATGCCATATCTCCGAAATATTGTGCTATAAGGAGGGGGATGAGAGGGAGATGGCTTGGTTTTATCAAGATCAAAGGACAGGGGAAGGTAGGGACGCAGGAGTTCCTACCTCGTCAATTCCCGGCCTCCGGAGAGCGGGGAAACACTGCGCCCATGGGAGTGGGCATGGTTGTGCTGCTGGCGCGGGTTTCGACCTTCTCTGACGGTCTCCTGCGACAGCCAGCTATGTGCACCCGAGCTTTCTGAGCTGCGTCGGCCTTCCGACCGATCGCCAGCCCGATATTCCATGCTTCCCAGTTTCTTTTCGATGGTATCCGGGTGGAGAGTGCGGCGAATGGGTGGTCGGGCTGGCAGGAATGGCGTTCACGGGGTTGAAGGGGAGGATTAAGGGGGAGGCAGCAGTAGCATTAATGGTGTTGAATTTAGCCCCGAGGCACGGGGAGGGAGGCGATGAGTTCGTGCAAAACGCCGTGGGATTATCCGCCGCTTGATCCGGGTATGAGGGTGCAGGCGGGAGAAAGCCGCTGGAAGAACGAGGTCCGGTGGGCGGGGGCGAGGTATGTGTATAAAGGTTTGGGTGTAGGGAGTCTAGGAAGAAGCCTCAGCCGCCATCTGCGACTGTTGGTATATGCTGTTGAGGATAGAGATCACGGTGGAAAAGATGTTCGGTGGTAGCACGAGGGTTTAGCGTCGGGCGCGACGGTGACAAGGCATGCTTCATGTTCTAGAGAGTGAGCGGCAGTGGTGAGGAAACGTCATCACACAATCTAGGCGAGGACACTCTGGTCCATGAAGGGGAAGAGTTGACAGATAGACGCAGGCAAACTGGGTGGAGGTAAGAAGAGCAGGAGGAGGAGAGAAGAGGGTCCAGAAATCAAATAGACTCAGACGTAGTGGGGAGGGGGGGGGGATTAGGAGTTGAGGGAGGGAGAAAAGAAGTGGTACAAGAGTGGTTGTGTGGGTGAAGGGGAGAGTAGTCGGTCGGCGGGTTGTGAGGGAACCTGCGCAGAGTTAGTTAGCACAGCAGTGTTGAGGCTCCGACTACGGACAGCCCGCTAAACCAGACCGAGAAGCTCTTTAAGGGCGGGCTCCAGCTCCCTCCCGAGTCTCTCTGGCTTAAGGGAGGTTAGTTAGTGAGGAGAGAGAGAGGGGGAGGAGGGAACTTGGGAAGAGGGGGCAAAGGTGGGACCCTCCCGTCTACAAAAAATGTACGAACTTTACCCTACTCTTCCCAGACTCCCAAAGACCTGGAAGAAACATCAATCGTTGGAAATGATGTCAAGATCCGACTGGCTTTCCGAGTTCTCGACCATTTCATCCCCCAAATGAGACTACAGGAAGAACTAAAGTGTATTAATAACCCAACCAGATCTCAACCGGGTCGCAACCGTACACAGCTCACACCCGATGGATGTCGCCTGGAAAAGGGAGAGATTTCCGGGGAATGCATGGTCCGTGGGTATGTCTGTGCTTTTTTTTCTCTTTGGACGGGAATCCTACTGCCTGGCACCTTTTCAAACATATGCGTTGGACATGCTCGATCCTGTATTCTGTTATACCAGCATGGCGGGAATAGTATCTGTGCTCATAATCATTGTCTCACCCGTGTTACTAATTGCTACTGAACAGTCTGCAAGCCAGATGTTTCATCTTTCGAAGGCATGGGCGAGTGTTTGAGCTTCGAAGTATAAAGTGGTGGAAGTAGCTATATATAGTCTAGTCGCTATAGTTGCTTACTATTTTAGAGGTAATCTGGCTAAACTAGCTGCTCCGACTTTGATCAACGTCTCTATATTCGGATCATGGCGTCCGAATCCAATCGCGGGGAAACGTCGGAGCCTGTTCGTTTTCAGGTATATCCCACGTGTGTAATGCCGATCGATGTTGGATACCATGATCTGAACAGAGTGATTTGCTGGCTGTAGGGGACCTCTCTTGGTGGTGCATTATACTATGATCCGCGTGGCTCTTCTGGCGCATATCCTGCATGATCATGTCTACAATATTTTAGGTATATAACGGTAAGTATTGTGTAGATATTCACCAATCACAGCATGTTAGCTCAGGGGAAGAGCGCCGGGCTCATAACCCGGAGGACCCTGGATCGAAACCAGGACATGCTAAGATATTCCTTTTTTCCATTTTTGTCGTTTGCACCTTTGCACTAACGCAAACAGAGTCCCTGCGTGAATCTCGTACAGAGTAAGGGATATTCGAGATCTACTGCTGCACTGGTCTTGCTCATAATCCGGCCATGAAAAAAAAAAAAAAAAAAAGCCATCTACTGTATATTCACCGAGGTGCCGCGAGTTATCTGCTATCCGCCGGTGTGACTGGATGCTACATGGCTTCTATATCAAAAGCATGCCGAGGTTGTGATCGATGGAGGGTGGTTTGAAGCTGTCATGGGGTATGGCACAAGGTGTTGCGTACTGTGACGTACTGTGAAGTGGAAGCGAGGCTCTATTGGCGTATGTACGTGGCTAACTGGGTGCTGATGATTGCAGGGACAATTGGCTGCTGCTGTCGAGCTCATTTCTAATGCTTTATGGTGGACTTGGCTCGTCGTTGCGAGGATAGGGAACTACTTGATTGTCAGTGGCGGCTTGATCAATTGGTAACTGGTGCCAACCTTCCTCCTGTACGGAGAATCTCCTATCGGTGTCGGGTTGGTTGTGTACTCGGTGGTGGCCAGTGGATGGTTGCTTGTTTATCCAGGTCGCGGGCTGGATGCTCACCCAGAAGCAAAGATATATTCCCGGTCGGGGGACCTAAGTTGGACGTTGTAGCAAGAGACCGCACAGGGGATGCAAGAAGGAAGAGATGCAACAATAAAGACAGACAACAGAGATACGAAGAGATACTAGGAATAATTTGCCACATAAGCAACCACTTGAAAAAGCACATATACATGGTTGCAAGTATATATACCACGCGATTCACAGGTACTAAGAGTAGTTGAGAACATCAGGATCATGACATAGATTCTTTATTGAAATGGGTTATAATACACTAATGTGATCATAATTACATCCACCAAGCATGTTAGCTCAGGGGAAGAGCGCCGGGCTCATAACCCGGAGGACCCTGGATCGAAACCAGGACATGCTAAAAATCATCTTTATTTTTTTATTTTTACTATTTGGTTCTGCGGCTTCAATCACAATGTTATCGGCGTCTATAACACCCAGCAACCCTCCCATATCACGCACGGCTGCGCTCCTCATCTCGGAGGATCACTTTCTTTACCCTCTGATCATCCCCTCCGCCATCTCCTCACCCATTCCCGCATGCGAGGCTATTCGCTGTTGTTCAACCCAGCCCTGTGCGTCTCCCGGTGGAAGTACATTCGAAGCAAATGAGCAGGACCCTCACTTACACTCGAAATCCTGCAGCCAGCATTCAGGTCTTATTACAACGAAAGATAGGCGTAACAATTAGGTGTTGTTGTCGTACTACCTTACGGCCATCCGAGCCCATAGCCTCCCCTACATCTTCCAAACCGTCCCCAATAGTGTATCACATGGCTCTAAGAGAGAGGCCGGTGAACACGAGGACGCCGAATCATAGCAGAGCATGTGCCTGCCCATACGAGAGGGACACCTCTATCACGAAACGCCCCATCGCCCCCTGTATCCCAGCATGGTAGCTGCAAGCACGACGGTGGGGCTTGAGAGATTCATCATTTAAGCTTAATTTCCGGGGCCTACATGTCGTATTTGCTATCCTCGCAGACTCGCAGCAGTGATGGGCATTTGAGCACGAATGAATCCCTACTGCGTTGTCATGCTCTCCGTGTCTCATGCCTATGGAAGTCCACGTACTGCACAAAGTCCTCGTATTGGGCTGCTTCCTCCCATGACTCGGATGGCTATCCGGCGGGCAGAGAGCCCCGCGCAGGGCGAACCACGTATCTGAGTTGGAAGCGTGAAGTCCACAGCAGTGGCACTACTGCTCAACATGCTCAAAGCTTAGATCCAGACGCCATCTCAGCCTGAGATAAACCCTACCTACTTGAATGGACACCCTAATCAGGCCCATATGACCTCAGGCCCGAGGTCGCACAGACAATGCCACAACAAGGCAGGGATGAGTGGCAAGAACGCTCCTGTAAAGGCCATTATGAAGGACAGCGGTCTCGAGGCATACCCCGTGTGCCAGCGTGCAACTGCAGCAGCCATGCAGTCCATCAAGAGAAACGAGGGTGAGCGTCACTCTGGCCGCCTGCATGCATGACGGTTTGCCAGGCACCTTGCCCCACCCGCTAAGCTTGCAGGTAAACATCGAACATGTCATTGATTGAGTCGACCAGTAGAACTCTTTTGCCTTGAGGTGTAGGCCAGAAAATAAGGAGGCTGGGGATGGGGCGGACAGACGGGGCTAAAATAGTTAATCAAGCGGGAAGGCCAACGAAGCCCGTCGGGTGGCGGTTGATGCTATTGTTAGAAAAGCAGTTGCATATGACACAAGATGTGAGTATCTGTCGGTGTAGATGAAGTCAGAGTGCAGTCCACTCAGTGAGTCAGACCATTGACCAGGTATACCAGGACTGCAATGTACTGTAGATACGACGATCTGAGTAGTTACCTGGTACTTCATTGTATAGAAAGACTTGGGTAGCAAGCCGCCAGTCATTCGTTTCTGGGCATAGGATACCTTACGTAAGGCACAGTTACGCACTAGACCGCTGCACCAAGGTAACCAATGAGAACCCAGAGACGGGGAAGGTCCGAGGCTTCCTGCCCGATCGGGTAAAATGGGAGGATGCAAAGCGAGGAGGCTGGACGATTCCAAGTTAGAGATTCAACTTCAAGCCTGCTCCCTCTCTCCACTCTCCACCCGTCCTTAAATACATTGATTGTTATTCGGTTCCTGCGTCTGAGCCTTGGCTACATCAAATGCTTTAATCCCTCTTTCCCCCTCTTCTCCTGCTGCATCCCCCCCGTATAACTCCTCAACACGTGGTGGGCTGCCCGTGAGTAATTGTATACTACCTCACCTCCTGTCCTCCCATTTCCTCAGTCACAAAGTCCTTCTTGACTACACGGGCGCTTTCGAACTCTGCCTCACTCCAACACCGGCCACTCACCGAAAATTCATCTACTCCCCGGTCTTTGCCTGTCGTCTGATTGTCTAATCCACTGCGCATACTCCTACCATGCGGCTTTCTCTATTCGGGGCCGCCTTGGGCCTCCTCTCCTACCCGAGCCTAGTCACGGCTCAGACATACACCAGCTGCAATCCTCGACAGAACAGTACGTCATTACACTCAAATACCACGAAGGGATCAGACTGACCAAGCCTCTGCAGCATGTCCTGCGGATACCGCCCTGGGAAAGTCGGCTTCCTACGATTTCACCTCAGGTAGCTCTTCCGCATTCGAGTCCACTGGCAGCCCAGCATACAGTGACGATGGGGTTGCTTTCACGGTGGCTAAAAAAGGGGATGCTCCTCTGATCCAGTCGAAATGGTATATTATGTTCGGACGAGTTGAATATGTGATCAAGGCAGCACCCGGAACCGGCATTGTCAGCAGTGCCGTCTTGCAATCCGACGACTTGGACGAGATTGATTGGGAGTGGCTTGGTGGAAACAACAATCTGGTACAAAGCAACTACTTCGGAAAAGGGGAAACGTCCCCAAACAATCGCGGAGCAACCCACGACGTTGCCAACAACCACGACGAGTTCCACACATATACCGTCGACTGGACTAGCGAGCAGATCGTGTGGCAGATTGATGGAAAAACCGTCCGTGTGCTCACCCCGGAGACTGCCAACGCCAATCAATACCCACAGACGCCAATGGTGGTGAAAGTTGGAATCTGGGCGGGAGGCGACCCCAACAACGCACAGGGCACGATCGGTAAGGCATCCTGGTAACGCGCTCTAGATATTTTCAACATGTGTGCTAACATCTATCGTAGACTGGGCTGGTGGCGAGACTGATTACAGCGCTGGACCATACACCATGTACATGAAGTCCCTCAAAGTGACGGACTACTCAACTGGGTCTTCGTACTCGTATAGTGACAAGAGTGGATTGTGGACGTCGATCACCTCGGACGGAGGCAAGATCAATGGCAACGTTAATGCCGACACGATCTCTTCTGTTCAATCTGCTCCTACGATAACCGCCACCGTTAGCATTCCAATTCCCTGGGAAGGCACCCATCGCGAAACTTCAAGTTTTGTGACCCCTGACATTTGGCCGTGGGTTACTGGTACAGGAGCTGCCACTGCTTACTCCGGTGATTGGTCCTATTCAGGTTCTGGGCAAGTTCAGCCGCCGAGTGCGGCTTCCGTGCGTGAGCATCTCCAGTACGAAAATATTGACTTGTTAGGCATCAGCTGACGCATCCCAATGAGCAGTCTACCTTCCCGTTTACGTCAGCCTGCTCGCCATCTGTGCCGGCTTCATCATCCCTCTTCGTCTCTAAAACAGACTCGATAGCCAGCTCGATAACCCGCGTCATGACCAGCGCAATGGCTAGTCCGACTCCTAGCTCGACGAAGATCAGCCCAACGAAGATCAGCCAAAGTATGACGAGTGCGATAAGGACTAGCTCTTCATTGACTAGCCCGCCGTCAACACGTCCAACACCAGCCAGTTCGATGGTGACCAGCTTTTGGATGACGAGTTCGAAGTTAACAAGCTCAATGATGACCAGCTCATTCACCGACTGGACGAAAACCAGCTCAATCTTAACCGGCTCAAAGACGGCCAGTTCTATAATTATCAGCTCTAGGATACCCAGCTCAACAGTTTCTTCTACCCTTCGCCCAAGCCAAACTAGTCACCACACAAAATCTTCGTCCATCATGACTACAAAAGCTGTTGAGACCAGAGCTACCGCTTCAACTGGGTCTTCAACCCAAGCCACAACCGTATCGCCAACGGAGACGCTCCATATAGCACCAGATGTCGGTGCAGCAAGCAGTCTCTACCACGTTCCGCTCTCCATGGCTGCTTTATGTGGGCTCATTTCTCTCATACTGGCCATGGCCTAGAATCTGCCTACTCACTGCGCCTGAGTCACTTCACGAGTTATATTATATGTATACGATCATTGCTGAACGACATGTTACGACACTACGACCGCTAATAGTGCACGACTTTTCATGAACATTTTCCCTCTCATGTAAATGCATGACGGCCTCTTTCCATACACCAATCTTGTGGATAGTTTCTGTTGAATATGTCTATTGCTGGAGGCATACGGTGCCGCTCATATGCTGGTTAGTCTGTTTATATTGAGTTGTGTTTCTTGGAGCTCGTGGCCTAGACTATATTAGCTAGCAGTAAATACCCTAATAAGAATCTACACCGTATATACGCTACCAGTTACAGTCACAGAAGCCGGGAGTTCTTGATTTTCCCGCATCAATGTCTCGGAGTGAGCCAAAGATGCAGGGCAGGTCCTCTTGCCATTGGACTCGAAGAACATAACACATATATTTTTTGTTCAACTGACCCGTAGAACCTCCACCCAACCAACCAATCAAACCAATTAATCAATCAACCAACTATCTCAACCCAATACAACAGAACTACATTGACATCGTCCTCGTCACACAAGACCCATTCATTTGGTGGTAACAACATGCAACCCCAAAAGCACAACCCACCCTGCTATAGAAACTCTACCCCAGGCGAGACACTACAATTTTCTCTCCCATCTTGTTTTAATTTTGATTTCGAGGTTCAAACAGGACTCTGGAGCTCCACATCAACCTGACGCTGCCGACGGGTGCGGTTAAAGTTGATGCGTGTGAGACTGCGTCCCCGCAAAGGCTGGATAAGTCGCCCGAGGCCCAGGAAGGGGGAATGGTTGACCACGCTGTCGGAGCCTGTGTAAATGAATACATCGTAGAACCAGCCGCCGAAGGCGCAGCCGAGGAAGGGGGAGATCATCGGGATCTAATTTTTGTGTTGGTTGTTTGGCTGGTTAGTGAATATAGTTTGTGTTTTGGGTCTTCGTACTGGGGTTCATGGTCGGTTGGGTGGGATGGATGTATGCATGTATATAGGTTTGAATGAATAGGTGGGTACAAGGATGGTTGGATGAAACTCACCCAGAAGTAATACTCCCCAGCCTTCCAGACTTCGGTCCCGTACCCGATCATGTATGTCACTAGGCGCGGCCCAAAGTCCCTCGCTAGGTTGATCGCATATCCTGTTTCCCAGCCGAAGCAGGCCCCTATACCGAAGATGAGGAAAAACATGGCCAGGGGCATCATGAAGGGTAGATGGGGGCCCGTTGGCGGTGCTGGGGCCGGGGTCGTGGTTATGGGTGCGGTCGAGGGACTGTTCTTTATGGTGGTGGTCGTGGTGGTGCTGGTATTGTTGTTCTGCTTGTGCTCGGTGTTGTCCTTCACGGCGAAGATCCCAAACATCAAGATGGCGCTGGCCAGGAACTCGGAGAAGAACTCGCCCGTTCGTGTCATGAAGGGAGCCGGATAAGTGCTGAAGATGCCTGCGGTGGCGGTCGAGGAGTAGCCGGGCACGGTGCGGATCGTGGACCCTCCCTCGTAGGCGTCGATGGCGGATCGATAGTTGGCGTAAACTATGGCCGCGCCGCACATGGCGCCTAGGAGCTGGGAGAGGATGTAGATGGGGAGTTGACGCCAGGGAAAGCGGCGGAGGAGGCAGCTGGCGAGGGTGACGGCGGGGTTGAGGTGCGAGCCTGAGGGGCTGGAGACGTAGACTCCGAGCATAACGCCTAGTCTGAATTTGTAGGAGGTTAGAAATGAAAAGATAATGGGGAAGAGCCAGAGAACCTAAGGAACGACAGGCTTACCCCCAGCCCCAAGTGATCGATTGGTACTCGCCCTTCTGTCTCTGGCTGAGCAGCACTTGCGCTACTACCCCATCCCCAAAGAGCATCATGATCATGGTCCCGAAGAATTCAGAGAAAGCATTGCGGAAGAGATGTCGTATCCTGCTCCATCGGAGCGGACTGGCCTTCGACATGGACTCGCTCTCGGTGAGATTAAGGCTATCGACAGAGGCCTCGAGGTTCTTGCTAGTGCTGGTTAGGGTTACGCTGCTCTGGACGAGAAGATCCGCCATGGGTGAGTGGTACAAAATGTCCATCTGGACAGACTGGTGATGAAACGAAGATGGAGAAGTCTTTATGTTGAACTAAGTGGCTCAGAAGAACTCGCCGAGGTGTGAAGGAGAATGACCAAGACACATGGTGATACGTGTTGCTGCTAGTATGATTGTTTACCTCCTTCATGGTGTGACCTTCACATTCACTGCTCCTCATATTGGTGGTTGAGTGTGCCTTGCTCTGATGGCCTCCGGAAGATAATCTCCTCCAATTTGATTTTTGATGTGCAGGCATGACACGGAATAGAAGATCGATAAGCCTAGCATGGACACACAGCTTTGCACATCTTAGTGGATTGGGTCGTAGAACAGAGTAGCAAATCTGCACTCACACCGCAGACCCAAATTCGCTTGCTCGGCGATATGAGCATATAGCGTTAGAGCTGTCAGACAGCGGCCTGCTCATACCAATATGTTTACTTAAGCTTGGCCTACTTTGTCTGACTGAAGCGTTGGCCGATTTCACAGCCGTTGCCTTAGCTGGTAGATTTAATCAACCGCACCGAGTAAGAGGATTAGACCTGTACATCCACTGGGGTAGAAGACGTTGCTCTTGTCCTACAGCCTCCATGCTCATTGAGCGGCTTGGCATTCGTTGTGCGACTGCAGGCGTACTGAGGAATGATCATGACGAATAACCTTGAAAAGACACGATCCGCAAGGAACGCATGAGGCCGCATGATGCGAGGTTGTTCGAACGAGAGTGACCCTATCCCCAGCGGTAAACTCAGTGTAAGATAATTCGCAGCATTTGTGACCTACACTCTTGTTATTGCTGCATACTCCACAGTCAGAGTAAGGCTAAGTGTATGAATTACTTGATCTGAAATGCAATATCTAGAATCAATCTGTGCATGAGAAGTGGAAACTGTCATGGATGTTGGAATGAATCTCTTGCAGGGTCCCTAGCATCTTCCTTTTGCGGGGAACAGAGTCTTTGGCCTCCAGGGCTCGAGTGACTGGGCGACCTCAACCAGCCAGCTAGCGAGGACTATGGCCATGTGGTGATAGAGGGGTTGATAGTGCGTGGCATGAGGTTGAATCGAGTCTGATGTTGCGGCACGGCAACTCTCTTGGGCCGACGGAGCAATTCTCTCCGCATTTCTTTCATACTTACTCTTTCTTCCTTCCCTCCTTCAGCAAAACTTCATTTCAACAGACAACAGCCTCCTTAGCCAATATACCACGAGACCGGCTCTAAGCAGGGGCCACAAAGCTAACCACTCTTAGCTGGCGTCAGTGATCAGCTGAAGCAGACCAACAAACGTGTCTGGCTCTCGTGTTCGGATCGCTGTCAACCCTCCCGGTCGACTAGAGCCCACGCCTATAATGAAACTTTCGGTGGACAAGCATGGGGTGCAGGAGTGAAAGAGCGGTTGAACAGGCCTGTGAAATGTCAGTTTCCCCGCATACGAGGGTGAAGAGGATTTTGTCACGGGTGTTCGGTTGCACAGGCATGGTGCATTTTCTCCCCTTCCTTGAGGATGACCCCGGTGGGTCTGTTCGCCATGAGGCTTTATTCGACTAACACAGCACAGAGTAATCTCAAATCCAGCCTTCAGCTTCCAAGCTACCTTTTTACTTCGTGTCCCCAGTGCAAAGAGGTTAGTATTTGATCTGCAGGAAGACATACATCCCCATGAAAAATGGACAATCCAGACATCTTCATCGGCTCAATCGATCAAGGGACTACCAGCACCAGGTTCCTCATTTTCAACCAAGCTGGTGAGCTAATTGCCTCTCACCAAGTCGAGTTCACTCAGATCTATCCAAGCCCAGGGTGAAACAAGTCTATCCTTGTAAGGCTGCTTGTTACTGACAAAACCAGATGGCATGAGCATGATCCCCTCGAGATAGTCTCTTCTGTGGAGACTTGTATTGAAGAAGCAGTCGGAAAACTCGAGGCGCAATGGCTCTCTCGCTCAGATATCAAAGCAGTCGGCATCACTAACCAGCGTGAGACCACCGTGGTATGGGACTCGGAAACCGGCGAACCACTCTACAACGCGATAGTCTGGACGGACACCAGATCACAGAATATTGTGGACAGACTGAAGAAGGACCCGGGAGCATCTCAGCTGCAACAGATCTGTGGTCTTCCGCTATCTACCTACTCTTCCTCATCCAAGCTTCTGTGGATGCTTGTGAACGTCCCCAAGGTTAAAGATGCCTACGAAAGAGGCACTCTGGCTTTCGGTACGGTTGACGCATGGCTGGTTTACAGACTTAATGGAGGCCCTAGAGCGAATGTCTTCGTGTCCGATCCGACAAACGCATCACGAACTATGTTCATGAATCTGAAGACTCTCGCATACGACGACTATCTTCTCGGCTTCTTTGGAATCAAAGGCAGAATTCATCTGCCCCGAATTGTCCCGTCCTCGGACGCCACTGCCTATGGTACGCTCTCCTACGGCGCACTGGCAGGTACCCCTATCATGGGCTGCCTTGGAGACCAATCAGCAGCGCTAGTCGGCCAGAAGGGTTTTTCGCCTGGAATGGCCAAGAATACCTACGGCACCGGTTGCTTTCTTCTATACAATGTCGGCGACACACCAGTCATTTCTTCGCACGGCTTACTAGCCACCGTAGCTTATCAATTCAACGGGAAGCCCGTATACGCCCTTGAAGGAAGCATTGCTGTGGGTGGGTCCGGTGTCAAGTTCCTCCAGAATAACCTCGAGTTCTTCAAGGAGCCCAAGGAGGTGAACGATCTGGCGCTGACTGTCAGCGACAACGGCGGCTGTGTCTTTGTCACCGCATTCAGCGGCCTCTTCGCTCCTTACTGGATCGACGATGCCAAGGGAACCATCTGTGAGATACCTCTCTGCCCTTCAAATTAACCTGATCGCAGCTCTACTCCCCGTCAGTATCGCAGGCACTAATCGCCCCACAGTTGGAGTAACCCAATACACCCAGAAAGGCCACCTCGCCCGCGCCATCCTCGAAGCCACCTGCTATCAGACCAAAGCTATTCTCGACGCCATGGAGAAGGACAGTGGCCATGCCTTGTCCGAGTTAGCCGTAGACGGAGGAATGAGTAACTCAGATCTAGCCATGCAGGTAAGTCAGTTCGGCCACATCGCACCCCTGACATACCATCTCTCTCTATCTCCCTCCCTACGTCCCAATACCAATTCCCATCTCACTAACAGGCGAATCTAGATCCAAGCCGACCTAATCTCCATCCCCGTCTACCGTCCCCAGATGCGCGAGACCACAGCCCTTGGCGCTGCCATCGCCGCCGGTCTGGCGGCAGGGGTATGGCGCAACATCACCGAGCTGCGCGACCTCAACCGCGGAAGTGGCAGCGGGGGCACGGTCTTCGAGCCTCGGCCGGGTAGCCGCGAGAAGGGAGCCCAGGCGTTCGCCATGTGGGAGAAAGCGGTGGAAATGAGTCGGGGGTGGACGGGAGATCGCCATCCGGGCTCGAAGGAAGAGCGTACGACTGGAAGCCTCGAGCTGCCCTCCGTATCAAATGGAGGTTCTGAGTCGGATCGGCATAGGCGAGTGGCTTTTGCTCATCCTGCTAAGACGACCACTACTATTGCAAAACCGGTAGGGGAGGATCTTACCAGCACGTTGGCTGACCTGGAGGATGCGGATGAGGAAGATCTAATCCTCGAGCTACGTAGGGTGGAGATCCTACAGAGGATACGGAAGTTGAGAAGGGCAAAGACTGCAATTTCTCAACAATGGTGATGGATATTTCTCGCATACGATGATTCAAGATATATGAGTTCCAGGAAATAAGCTTAATCAACGAATAATGAAGGTTATTTCAATGTATAACTATAACTCAAGAAGAAAGACCCCATAGCATATTTAGAATCATAAAAACACATAACTATCGCGATTTCGTCTCTCGGTCCCGCGAGCCCTGTCGTCACATGATGGTCATACCCTATGTCATACTGGCTGAAGCAAAGAGTATCACTCCAGCTCAGATCAAACCCCTGCTAATTCCATGGCTATGCCTCTTTGCTGGCAACAGCGTCATCAGCATGGCGCTCAAACACGCAGTTCAGCTCCGCCGCCGGCGTCAGCGTCACCTCGAACTTCAGCGGCGGATCCACGACCTTGTCCATGCCGTGAGCGGGGAGGGCCTGAATGGCGCGGTAGGCCTGCAGGATGCGCACGACCGTGTACCCCATCTCGATGGTCGCGAACTGCTGGCCGAGACAGATCCGCGGGCCGCCGTTGAAGGGGATGAAGTGCCAGGGCTTGGGCTGCCAGCCCGACAGCCACCGCTCGGGGACCCACCGCGCGGGGTCGAAGTACCCTTTGCTTCCGGGAGGCGGGTAGTTCTCCGGGGCGCGCTGCATGAGGATGGTGGAGTAAATCACGCGGGTGTTGGCGCGGATGCCGACGGGAGAGAGGCCGTCCGGTCCGCCGCCGCGCGGCAGCGAGGTGTTCTTTAGAGACGAGCGGACGTTGAAGGGCACCACCGGGTACAGGCGCATGGTCTCATTGAGCACGGCGTTGAGGTACTTCATCTCCTTGAGGTCGACGTAGGTGGGTTTACGGCCCGTGGAGCCCAGGCCGAGGCGCGCGTCGATCTCGGCGTGCAGACTGGCGACCGCGTCTGGGTGGCGGGCGAGCTCGAAGAGGCAGAAGGATAGCGTCGCCGCTGTGGTGTCGCGGCCCGCGAGGAGGATGGCTACTAGTTGGTCGCGGAGGACCTTTGGATCGCGCGTAAAGCGGGCGAGCGCGTCCAGAAATGTGTCCTTGCTGGAGAGCTTTTGGTCGAGTTCTTCGGGAGAAAGGGACAGAACTCGCTCGATGTAGGGTTGCATGAACTCGTCCATGATGCGAAGGTTCTTGCGGAATTCCTTGCGGGGGATGAGGAAGTTGAAAGGGCTAGAATTCGGGGAGAGGTCAGCTCATGTTTCTGTTCAGTGATGACGAGCAACCGGCCATACCCCGTTCGGAAGATATCAGCCTGGCAGCGCTGCACGTAGCGAAAAGCTTCGGCGAAAATAGCGGTGGGGTTATGAAGGCTGTTTGTGCCTTGACCCAGAAGGTAATCTGTCGCAGCGTCCAGCGTGTACCTGAAGAACAGCGGGGTGACATCGACGACCTTGCTCTCACTGGCAGAGGGCCCTCCCGCCAGAAGAGGGATCAACTTTTGAACATGTTTCTCAAAGAGTTCGGTGTCCACGATGCGATCGCGCACAAACATGGGTCGAATGAGATGTCTCGAGCGAGACCACAGCTCACCATCGGTCGCGAAAATACTGTCTCCTAAGAACTCCTTCCAATCACGATGGAAGTGCTCCCCCTTACCATAGTCGGCGAACTGACCGGTGAGCAGGGCTTTAATATTTTCAGGGTCGGTTGTGAAGATGATCCGGTTGGAAATGCCCGAGTCGATCTCAGCAGTCTGGGGAAATGCCATCTCTGATGCTCCCTTGGCATTTTTGACGGTGTTACTCCAGAATGACAGGTCTTGAAATCTTTTACTAGCAGCCAAGGCTCTGTAGATGTGATCAATAGCTATATTTCGATCCTGTCAGTCTCGTCTCGCTAAGGGCATGTTGCATCATTAGACGCACCGTAAGGCAACATGAGCCGCACACGAGGGGCCCTGCAGCCAAGGCGAGAGATCTCAAGGGAGACCTGAATTCTGCGAAGCAGACCCGCGATAAAGAGAGTCCCAATGACACAAGCGACTGCCTTCCCCGGGGTCATCTGGGTCAGGGTTTCGTCAATCATGTTTGCTGTGTTGGCGTCAACAATTCCGTTGCTGGGTTATGTTAAGGCGAGACAGGCTAAGTTGGCAGTGACAGAAGGGCAATATAAAGAGTAATTGCCATTAGGACGGGCTGCGGAGCCATGGAATCATTACAATCGCAATCATTGGCTTCTTGCATGCAATTGTTTAGACATGGACCTGAGACGACGATCACTAGTTAGTGGAAGACTTCGCGCGTTTCCTGTTTGAGAAATGCTTGCGAACCCCGCGTGTTGAAGCCGACGGGCTCAGGGCCTTCTGGCCGTGGCCGAGGCATAGTTGATCACAAGTCTTTCATACTGATTGTGGGGAAATCGCTATGGTTGTCTCCAAGACACGCGAGTCCTCAATCTGTGAGCGAGGAAAAAGCATACTAGAAAAACGTCAGCATGGTGTGACATCCAAAACTCGTATTGTTGCCTGAACCGATCAGCTGAAATGGTTTTCCTTAGAGATAAATACTGACATGACAAAGAGGACAGTCATTTTAAAGCGAGACATTCAATACAGAGAAGGCTTGAATTGACTGCCCCGGATCTTGATGGAGGGAAATGAGTTCTGGATTTGTTAATTGTATTTATAGTATGGAGCTTTATTCACTTGGAACCTGAATGGAACCTCAGGTTAGCAATTCACCAGTTGGTGCAGTTTCAACCAGACTGCGCCACATCCAAGATCACGTGTGGGACATGTGGCTAGGGCCAGTGATTCTCGGCGGCGTCTTTCATCATCGCCCGCAGCGAAAGTTCCTGCGGTCAATCACCCTACTCCAAACTTATCGTGATCACCTCCTATTCTTCCTTTATCCTTATTCCTTTCACCACTCTTTCGGCTGAACATACCCTCCAAGTTCTCCAAAGATTTATTTAGCTAGATCTTCGAACGCAGTTAGTGTGGCCAGGTGCGCCCTGTCAACCAACCAGTGCGGCATCTAGCACTTATCAAATCTCTCTTTACTTCCTCCCTTCCTGTCACTTCCTGACCCACAGCCGATTCGCAGTCACTACGCACTCCACCATGACGACTATGGTTGCAGCAGGTACTCCGCTCGCGGAAGCCCTGAGCAGTGTCATATCTCCCAAGTTGAGCGAGATGGGGTGGAGTTCCGACGGCGACGATTCAGCCTTGATCGAATACGTGATTCTGATGCTGGTAAACGGCAAAACACAAGAACAGATCGCCGGCGAGCTCTCCAATGATCTCCTTGGTCTGGGCGAAGAAGGTGATACTCAGGCTCTTGAGTTCTCAAGGTGGTTGTTCGAACAGGTCGAGATTCTCAACCAACAGATCAATGGTGGTGGCGCCCCAGCTTTGAACGACCATACCTCGGCGCAGGCGATCCCTTCCTTCGCAGATCAAGAGGCTGCTGTTACTCAACCGGCCGGCCTTGACGGCCATACCCAAGATGCAGACATGGCCATGGGTGACGATGCGAATGCGACAGATGACTCTATGTAGGTGTCTCGTTATTCTCGCTAAGAATCTGAATTATAGGCTGACTGAAGCTCCCCAGACCGACGGGTCCGAAGGCAATGCGCAATGGGCGCCCCGGTGGAAGAGGCCGGATGCTCAACCAAATAAACAGGGCGATGGACCGAGGCGATCGTGGCGACTCGACTCTCCATCGCGTTCGTGGGCCCGGTGGCGGACGGATTAACACACATGGTCAGAACAACGGAAAGGGTCGCTTCAACCAGAATGGTGGCGGTCGGATGCAGGGTGGTCGTCAAATGAACATGGGTCCGATGATGAACATGAACCAGAACGATCAAATGCAGTTGATGTCTCTCCTCGAGGAGCAAGCACGGATGATGGCGCAACTCATGCCTGGATTCGTCCCTCCCGCTATCAACCCGGCGTTTCAACAGAATGGTCCCCAACAGGGTCGGTCATTGTTCGATCGCGTCGAACGCCAGCATGGCCCCCGGCATCATCGCAATCAGCGCAACAACCGCACGACGGAACAAGACAACGACACCGACATGGAGATGAAACCTCAAGGAGAGCAGGACGAGACCAACACCGATACCGTGTGCCGCTTCAACCTTCGATGCAGCCGGAAGGACTGTCCTTTCGCCCACCAGTCCCCGGCAGCCCCCGAAGGCAGCCCGGTCGACGTTGCGGACCCCTGTCCTTATGGAGCAGCATGCAAGAATCGCAAGTGCACCGGGCGCCATCCTTCGCCGGCTGTCAAGTCCGCTCACCAGGCCGAGGAGATGTGCAGATTCTTCCCCAACTGTGCCAACCCTCACTGTCACTTCAAGCATCCTTCCATGCCGTTATGTCGTAACGGGGCCGACTGCACCACCGAGGGCTGTAAATTTACACATCTCCAGACAGCTTGCAAGTTCAACCCCTGTCTTAACCCGAGTTGCCCCTATAAGCATGCTGAGGGCCAAAAAGGTGCCTTCCCCGACAAAGTCTGGACACCAAATTCGGGGAAGCCCCACGTGAGCGAGAGAAAATTCGTGACGGATGAAGATGGGGCAGAGGAGTTCATCAAGCCGGGCGCTACGGATGGCTCTCAAAGCCAGGAGATCGTGACATGATTTTGGCCTGTGCGCCTTTGATGACTGCTTGCATTGCACGTGTTCTCTCTCCGATACTCAATTCGACATGTACTACGTCCGTGTGAAGAATGGTCGACGGAGGGAAGGGCGTTCAGTTTGATTTCAATATTATGGCAAAATCTCATGGTGGTTTGTAAATAGAATGGGGATATCATGGACCTTCTTCACGTGGCGTTTCTCATAAAGGATAATTTGACACTTCTTGTAGTAACACTATGTTTGTCCGAGACCTCCTACTCCACTGTAATAGTCATGCGTAGAAAATCCTCGCAATGAAGAGTAAGAGAAATGATATATTCAACTTAACCGCAACTCGACAGAGTCAAGATTAAAAAGGTGCGTGCATATAAATAAGCCACATCGAGGCAACTGGCTCACCGCCCTGTTCTGGAGGCATACACCGCCCACCATCGTGGAAATACTGCCCGCTATAATCCTAATCTTCGCGCAGTCTCACAGCTCCGATAAACCCATTGTTGTCCCTAATTCCATCATATACCCTTTTCCTCTACCCTAGCTGAGATGCGGCTCGTATGCTCCTCCAAAGGCGCACTTGGAGTCGTAAGGGTGCCATTGGGGCGCTCCCACCTTGGGAACTGTCGCTTGCATTCCACCAAACCGTATGATGTTGCCGTCATTGGCGGAGGCATCACGGGGCTCACAGCAGCCTATCGTTTGTCGCGAGACCCAAGATGCAAGAAAGTCACGCTTTACGAGTCAAAGGATCGCCTAGGAGGGTGGATGCAGTCTGATACAGTGACAGTCGAGAACGAACTATCCCAAGGGAAACTGGTTCTCGAACGCGGCCCGCGGACTCTGAGAGCTGCCTTCCCCACAGCTCTCCCTCTCCTTGACCTGGTATACTAGAAGCTGCAACCCCCTCCGACGAGCTCAAACCTAGCTAATCCGGTACAGTTGCTTGAGTTAGACTTACAGGACGATGTTGTTATCACGAGGAAAGACTCGCCGGCCACCACCAATCGATACATCTACTATCCTGATCACTTGGTGCGCATGCCGGCACCTCGCCCCAACGAGAGTCTCATCAAATATATCCGGAGTTTGATCAAAACTGTGAAAGAGGAGCCACTTTTCGAAGGGATGATTAATGCGCTCTGGCGCGAATTTCGGCACCCACCGGCGGCGTCCGGTAAACCCGACGAGTCGATTGCGGATTTCATTTCGCGCCGCTTCAGTCCCAAGATGGCGGATAACCTGGTCTCTGCGGTCATGGCTGGCATATTCGCCGGTGACATCAACCGCCTCAGTGCACAAACACTAATGGGCACGTTCCGGAACCTTGAAATGAACGGGGGCTCCGTCTTGAGAAACATTGTGAAAGATATGCTGCAGAAGCGGAAATATTGGTATATGGATGATACCTTTGCTTACCAGTGTCTTCTGGGAGGCTCGGGCGATCAGGATTATGCCCAAAAGCTCCAAGCGTTGTACAAAGATGCTAGCGTTTTTACCTTCAAAGAGGGCCTTGAACAGCTGCCCCGTGCCATCACCGAACAACTGAAGAAGTCCAAGAACGTTGATATCGTTACGTCAGCCGATATACGCGCATTAATCCAGGACCCCATGACGCATGACTTGACTGTAAGGAGCTGGCGCAGTTTTGTGTTGCGTCTGTTCGAATAGGCTGACACGGTTCTAGGTTGACCTCGGAGGAACGAGCCTTCGCACGCACAACCGAGTGATCGCTACCGTGAAACCGCTTCATCTGGCCAACATGATCCCCCAGCGGATGGCTAAGAGCCGCTACTACCCTGCTCAGTCGGTCAAGAACCTGCGGGCTGACAATAACAACTATGCCGTAACGGTCATGGTGATCAACCTATATTACAAGGAAGAAGACCATCTGGACATACCCAGGGGTTTCGGGTACCTGATCCCACGCTCGGTACCATTCGAACAGAACCCCGAGAGGGCCCTGGGTGTCATCTTCGGAAACGAGACTTCCGTGGGCCAGGACACTGTCGACAACAAGAAACTGACCGTGATGCTAGGTGGGCACTGGTGGGATGGTCTGTCGGAATCGGAATACCCGGATCATGAGAAGGCATACAACTTGGCACGTTCTGTGCTTCGAAGACACCTCAACATCACTGCGGAGCCACTCAATACCCAGATCTGCCTCCACGTAGATGCCATTCCCCAATATACCGTCGGGCATCTTGACCGCATGAACGAGCTCTCCCAAACGGTTCGCACGGAGTACCACAAACGGCTGACGCTCGCTGGCTCATGGTACGGCACCAATGGTATCGGTGTGCTCGACTGTGTCCGTCAGGGCTACTTGGCCGGGACGTTCGGGGTGGGTGCTAGGAAACTCAAGCCCACTACGGGATCTGGGTATTGGAGTCGCTATGACTGGCAAAACTGGGATTTGGAAGGTGGCATTGTGACCTCACCTGTGAGATACGCCGAGGTCAATGCTTCGGACGCCAACGGACTGTAAGGCGCTGTCGTGCGCTGCTGTAGGCTACCATGCTGATCATGACAGCTTACTTATCTCAAGGTAAACCAGGTAAGTTGATAGTGGCAAACATTCAGAGTGTTCGTGTGGAGGTACGTAAATGCTCGGTGGATAAGCTAGCAACACAATCTAAAGCTTTGAAAAGCCTATTGAAGAATATGTACAGTAAGCATTGTATAGTACTGCCAGCCCGACAAGCCAATTCAGTTTAATTCAATATAATTCAATTCAACTCACTTCCTATTAACCTAATTGAGCCCGCCTACGTGTAGCTAGCTATGTAGGTGCTTTCGTTGCAGCCAGAACTCACCCGGAACGCCCAGAAACCCTCGAAATCGCGATAAAAAAGCCATAAAAACGATCAAACCAAATCAACCGCGCGCATGTAAGACTACTAATCTGTATGCCTGGCTAGCGGCCACGCATGCAGAGATACTTATACATGGTAAGCAGTTGCAAGTCACGACGCTTCTTTGGAAGGAATCTATACAACCTTGATTACGAAGCGCGTAAGCGCGGAGCCCTATGCTAGGCCTTGTTTTTTCGGGAGGACTCCTGAACTGCGTCTGATTGGCTATCTTCTAGCTCAATAATTGGCTACAGAAAAGCTTGGCAACTATATAACACGTGACTGTTTCTGCCATTACTTCCAACCGCGTCAGCCAGCTCGAGTGGGGGGAGAGGCCTTGCTTGCTTGCTTGCTTGGTGGGAGGTGCTTGGCGAGAGGTGCTTGGAAAGATTATCAAAGACTACTCTTATAGTTCGCGCGTTGCATGCCTTTGTTGCACTCGGTCCTTCAATTTGAAGGAGTCAATCGAGTGTAAACAGGACCTAGTAAAATAAGATACAGGATATCATCATCCGAATATGATGAAACTGGTGGAACACCCCTGAGAGACGTGGAAACGGTGATTCTTACTATGGAATGACTCGGGAAATGAGGCTATCTATACACGGCAACGAGGACGGTGAGCAGACCTTCTAGGAGCCTCAGGCTTGTCAGAATAAGAACAAACACAACGCCAACGCCTAATCTGATGCATGTATGCGACCTTCACTGCGAGCAAAGTGAAATACTGCCCAATGCCTTGTAAGTCATACCTCCCTCTCATACTTCGTGACACTCTAAAGAATCTTCTCGTGAGTCATGATCCATTCGCGCAACTCTCCGAGATTCGAGATGCAGTCACGGAGCACTGCGAATGTATTTGGGGGATTCCTCGTGGAACAATGTCATTTTCGAGAGTCTCTAGGGATTCCCGAATACTCTTGAAATAGAGTCTTTCGGCTATGCCCCGAGCAATATGTTCGCTAGTAGCACTACTCAGGAGTCAGGACTGGCCTATGTTCAACAATCCAGGCTTCGAACCGACTTAGGGTCTCTCCGATACCCAGACGTACGGTCTACATGCCTGATGGAGAACGCGATGCGACTGAAGTGTCTCTTGAAAGTGTGATAATATTGATTAATCATGGAGAGAGGGAAGGAAGGAAGAAGGAAGAATCCGAGGAAAGACTGAGCAAGGAGCGGGTGAGAGAACAAGAGACTATCGAAGGAGTCAACCGAGGGTAAACAAGCCCTAGTGATATCTATGAATAATTATGTACCCCCCGGACCGTAGCCCGCACAACCCTATCAAATTATGTGTCATGTCGGGAATACCGAGGTCTAGACTCATATCATTTGTACTGGGATATGATGCTTTATAAGGAACCAAACCAGAAACACATGTAATGACTACGCTCAAACTCGCTGCATGATGGTATCACCGAGTATCCCTTGAGAGCTACCTGGATAGTAGAGCATTATTTTCCCCAGTTCAGCCACAGCCCACAGGTTTCCAAGTCAGCAAGTCCCTTTTCCCAGCTGAGGGCAGTCAGATTTCAAGCCACCACGAAAGAAATACAAGACAAGGCAGTGAAAGTTCTTCCCACTCGAACCATACGAACCCTTGCCGCAGCTTTTCTGCCTCGAACCCCGATGCTCAAATTCAACTCCGTCACCGCGGTCCCACGCTGCAAATTAATGCTGGAGATCTCTAAGAGAATGACAAGCAAACGTATCGTCCTTCCAAAACTCATGATACCAGGCCAGGTCCCGAGACCGACATTGCACCCGCCATGCCTCGTCCGGAGGCCAGCTTGTGCCCCCCAAGTCCCTCGTCACTGTGAAATACCCCTCACGCTTCCACTGATGGCCAACATCCCGAGTAAACTGCGCGCCACACTCCAAGCACTCATCCATGTGCCAAGACCCAGCATGCGCGAAGTAAAGCAAGCTCCGATGCGGGCATGCAAAGAACGGTTGCATGGAGGGTGGGAGCTGCGCCCCGCAGCGCAAGCGAACGTGATATTGCGTGCGGACAAGTAACCGATTCCGGCCCGCGTTCAGGTTCAATATGGTCGTGAGCGCGATGTCAGCATCTGGGTGGTTCAACACCTCGCATTTGTGCACTAGGGTCCGACTCCAGTCCTTATGTATTAGCAGAATGAAGCCGGGGTCCTGTTTGATGGGGTAGTGGAGACGGTCTTTTTCCTTGCGCACGATCAGCCAAGATGCGGGCGATGCGGAACTTGTGTCGTGCTGTCAGGCTTATGCAGGGGCAGAGATCGATAATCCCGGCTCGTGCGGTGCAGACATCGCTGCTCGGCGCATCCGCGAGGAAGTCCTGGAAGTTGAAATACCCATCGAACTCGAACCGCGGATGTAGCTTGAGGCACGTTGAGCAGTAGGCCTAGTAGCTATCTTGGAGCCGGCCGAGAAATATACTGCGGAGTACATTTGATTGATGTAGGCTGATCATGGAGTTGCGGTTCGCTAATAGTCGAGGAAATCCTAGTTGGGGATCTCGGAGACTGGATTGGAATGCTCGGAAATAAGTATGACATGTTAAGGCCAAGCAGGCCTGAGATGCGAGGGGTAGAAACGTCAAGATATTCTCCAGAATCTCGCTTGGGAGACCCAGTAGGCTGGCGACTGTATTGCCATGAGTACCTAGTTGTGGGCTTGGTGGTTCTATGCGTATGCCCGAGAATTTCCGAAGAAGTTCGATGAGCTGGATGATCATGATTTCTGGATACGAGTTACGGATGGGAAAAAGATGATTAAGATAATGAGATGAAAGGTAAAGTTCTGATTCACTCGAGACATCCGTGTGATGTTGGTGTAAGCAACAAAAGAGGTAATCGTGGTACTGTACATACATCATGGCGTGGAAGAATGATCCGAAGAAAGACCTTCACCTGGCCTTCGAACAATGTTTGTCTCATCCACCTCCGGAATCCTCACTCATGACAGTCCCCATTATTCCTCCCTTCTATTCAAAGAAAGCCGATTCAGTTCTCGAGGACATCACGGATCGATGTCAAGGGCGGAAAAGGTGGTTGAGCTCGTCTTAGCTTCACCCGAAGGCTGCACGTCTCTTCGTTCCAGCCGGCTACTTAAATCCGACCTTTGTCGCAGGAGTAACTGTTCAGGCTGATAAGCCTAGGGAGTCCTTCGAACATCGCATAGTTTCAGGCAAGAGAGCCGCCAGTGCTCGTAAGCCCTCGCCATCCGAATCAATCAAGAACACGCATTGATGCAAGGCACACTTATGAAGCGCCGACCCACAAGGCTACCTGCATGCATCCACAATACCTTGATGATGCCGTCGACGTCATTTTGTCATAAATGTGAGGATAAGCTAGAGCATTGTGCAGTGGCACATGTGCGGGTCATGTTCTTGAGTAGGCAATTTTGATGCCGGGCTGACCCTCACGGGTCGGAGCGACCCGAAAGATTAACCTTTCTTTTCTCTACTGCCAACCTCTACTACCGTCTGGTTTCACTCACAAGATGTGGGCGCTGATCAGGCAGGCCACATGCCTGCCAGGACTTGGAGTGTGGTAGCAATCAAGAGAGTGGATAGTGGGATTACGCATTATGTTCACGTTGGAGGACAAGAGCTCTGCACCAGAACTCAAGCGACTCAGAAATCTCGAGGCTCCCTCAACCGGGCTTGCAGCGATCTCTTGAGGTGCTGTATCCGAAGATGAGGCCGCTACAGCAACATCAGTTTGAGGCAGGTTGGCAGAAACTGCGTCTGCAGGTCAGGGAAACGCGTCTGCCAAGTGTGCTTGCTGCGGGACATCGACTGGCTTGACGAGCTCGCGGCGAGCGAGGGTAAGCTGTGGTTAAGCCAGCTGACTGACTACGACACGCTCGTCTCCCACCCGCAGACGAGCCGCTACGTCGCCGATTTCATGATTCAAACAGGCTTGCTCGTGCAATCTCACCACATCGGTGTGGCTGAGAATACGAGGGGCGAAGGCGAGGAACACATAGGCCTAAGGGCCATGGGTATTGGCGTGGAAGACAGGGAGTAATCTGACCAAGCAGCCTGCTCGCTACGGGGAGGATCAAACACGAGGAACTGAGTAAGAGGAGGAGCAACCCCGGCTAAGGCTTTCGCGCCTGGTTGAGTATACATTTTGGCCTCTTGATATATGAGCATGTATCCTGGTAATCGTTCCTTCTCGATTCGTGACTTGCATATACTGTCTAATTCTACCAATTTCATCATATTCAGATAATGATGATGTCCTGTATCAGACTTATTAAAATTGTGGAGATTCCAAAGAAGCATTGTGACTTGTAACTGTTCACCATATATGTATATATTTTGACCTCATGGTTACAACGCGCGTAAGCGCGGAGCCCTCTACTAGGTCCTGTTTATCTCAGCCTGGAGCCAGCTCAGCCCCTTTGGACATAGAAGCGCCGCCTCAGGGTATAAGGACTAAGGGTTGAAATAGCGTGGTGAACGAACATCTCTCGCGAGAGTCAAAGGTGGTGTTGTATTGCCTCAAGGTTTTATCGCTAATCTCCTTTTCTCGCGGGTAGCTGTCAGTTTATGTAATGGTCGCGGCTACTCACTTGATTCTCTCACGGGATTAATTCTCCTTGATCTCGCAGGGGTGGTCAGTATTCCTTCACGATAAGCTTATCGCGAAGGTTGGAAGGATATCAGTCCTTACATACCGTAGAAAGCTAAAAACTACTAACAATAATAATCTACTACTATTCAAAAAAGTACAGAAGTTACTATACTTTTAGAACCGTATTGAAGAAAATCTTGTAGCGAATTATGATTAGTGTGAGACTTGATTATCATTATAATACTAATCCTTTCTAACTTTAATTAATTTTCAATGAAAAAACCTTAATCTTCTTTACTTATATTAGGATTCTTTAGGGTTATTAGGCTTATTAAGATATATTTATTAACTAAAGGATAATTATAGAAAATATCTTTTATTATCTTTCTATATTAAGGCAGTATATCAGGGTATATAAAGTAAGAAGAGAGATTTAGGTATAGTTTATAGTTCTTTATCTGATTAGCTGGTATATTTTACTGTTAAATCTAAGAAGAAATGATGTTGTAGTATGAGCTATACGCCTTGTACCAATAACAATTCTCATTTTATAAATATACCCCGGGACTGGATTACCCATATTCCATGAAGACCCTGAAGAGGATGCGGTGATATCCGGCCATTACTTTCCACCCAAGGCCCAAGGTAGGCCCAGCTGCCTCCCTCCTCCCTCCCCCATCGAGTACCCCCTATCGTCAATGTTTGTACGTGCTAATGGCTTCTGCTCGTCTCCTCTAGGCAAGTGTCGGTCAATCTAGGGATAAGATGTGAAGGGAGACAGTGGGGATTAAATATGCTTTGTAGATAATACATTGTGCAGGCTCTGATTGCTCAGACCGACATGGGAAGTGATTAGTTTTAAACCGCATGCCCGTTTTCGACAGCCACGAGGAACAACTTTTGCAACTCGGTAGGTCCCGAGGACATCCCGAGGACATCCAGATGGTATGATTCTCACGCCCCAGCCGCGGAGTGGGAAGAGCGGACAACGGTCACGCCGAAATTGGTTCAACTGCAGTGTGATGCCACATCTGCAATGCGTGGAAGGCGGCCATAGACTAGTGATATGGATCCCTCATTGGAGGTATGCACCGCGATCGCAGCGCTCGGTGACAAGTCGCTCAACGCTTTCGGGGCGTTCTAATAAGTCCGATGATCTCTCGATTGCCCAAGATAAAGACCTTCAAACCTTCGCACTTTCTGTGTCCTTTTCTTCTTCTGCCGAGGCGTCCTTCTTGTCCCCATTGGCATCGAACCCCAGTGCGTCGAGCTGGCGAACGAGTTCCTGAATCTTGATGACCTTCTCGAGCTGTTCGGGCAGCAGCGCCTCGCCCTGATTCTTCTTGTCGCGCAGATCGCGCGCCTGTCTCAGTTTCTTCTTCAGGTTGCGGGCCTTCTTCTCATTCTCCGCCTCGGGGTCCAGCGCCTCTTCGGTTGGCTGCTTCGCCGCGCCGCTACTATCCGCTTCCTTTTTTGCTGCGCCGTTGGGTGCTGCCGCCGCGGCGCGCCAGTTCTCGATCTGTGTCACGTCCTTGGTTGCGCCCGCAGAATCCTGAGTCGCCTTGGCCTTCTTCCGGGCCTCCCGACGTTTGGCGTTCTTGTTGCTGGCTGCGCTGCCAGAGTCTTCGGCGCTGGGTTTGAGGCCCTCAGCCCCCGGAACCCCACCGCCGGTCTTGCCGCGGTTCTTCCAGGCTTCGGCCGCGCGATTCTTGTAGAGTTCGACGTCCTCCGGGGGACGGTAGCCCGGGCGGACACGGATTTCGCGACGCTTGGAACCGTCGGCGCGCGTCGAGGACGGGATGTAGCGTTCTCCGGTGGATTCATTGGTAGCGATGCCGGACGAGGTGACTCCTCCGGTTTTGTTGGAGGCCATTGTTTGGTATTGGTGGGAGGGGGGGGGGGGGGGCGGTTGAAGGGGATGGGAGATGGGTGAAAGGTGTTGCGAAGTTTGTCTGGAGAAACGACGGTGGTACAAGGAATGAGACGATGGCTCTCTTCTGAAATAGTGTTAGACTGTAGCCTCCCAAGCGAAATCTCGCTCCAGCGACCGCGGCAATGTCAAGTTGAAGATGGCTGAAGCGAAACACAATAGAATGGAATGCATTGAAATGATTGAAATCAAACGGGAGGCTCTGGGCAAGGCGGATGACCCGACTGGCCAATCAGCGGGCCGGTGATTCCCGCCGCTGCTTTTCGTCTGGCCCCAAACTGAACTTATCCGAACGGCGATTCTTCAACCTCATTCCCGATTCCTCCCTCCAATCACTCCAATTTCGTCCCTAGTTCGCTTCTTTCCCACTCCCACCTCCTCTTCTTTCACATATCAGCACAATGGCCGGCGCTGTAAGTTCTTTCCGCGACAATTCCCGCCCCTGCTGGTGGTGCTGGTCGTCCAATGGCTAACTGCAGGGTGTCTCCGGATCCAGTTCGCTACCACTCTCTACCGGTATGTCTACTTCCCTTTGGGCCTCTAATTGAACTTGCTAACCACAGTCAATGCTCTAGGAGCCTGTTCCAGCGCAATGCTGCCTACCTGACTGGCATCTTCGCCAGTGCCTTCGCTTTCGAGCTGTACGTCTAGCCTCCCATCCCCCCGGAAGACAGACCACTATCGCACGACCAGACCACGGGCTAATCACGATTCCGGAATAGGGCCTTCGACACCGCATCCAACCGCGTCTGGGACTCCTTCAACCGCGGCGTACGTTCTCCCATGCAGACCCCTTCCGGATGCGAGGTTGTTTACTGACAAGGGCTTTCTTCGACTCGTCTTTAGCGTCAATGGAAGGACATCAAGCACCGCTACATCAACCAGGCCGAGGCCGACGAGGATGACGAGTAAATATGATGCCATCGAGTGTTTGGGGTCGCAGGTGGTGGGATAGACCAAGTGCTGGAGGGTAGAGATATCCATTCCCATGTTATTTTACCAAGCTCGGGAGGAGAGAAAGGGGAGGGAAATGGGGAGGATGATCGGCGGTGTTCTTGTACGAAATAGTATTTCTGGACAATAAGCTGTACTCTTGAGAGTGCATTTCTTCCTATGATTTTCCAGCTATCGGAAGACTGTTGTAGAGACCGCTCTGTAGAGTATTGGGATTGGAAGGGAAACTGCGGGCAAGTTGGTGCCAAGCCGCGGTGTTCTGCAGTGTTCAAAGATGTCATTCTTTCCTTTTCCACCCCCCCTCCCAATACAATCAATTAACCTCCCCGTTCTCTTGAATTCCTTTGTCCAGCCTCCACTTCCTGGCTGTATTGAACCTAGACTGGGAAGATATAGATACCTCAGCAGTATCAATACTCACAAATTGAGAAGACATTGTGCCTGATCCGATCCCAGCGGAGCCACCAGCAATTCCCCACCGGCTGCTGTGACATCGCATATCTACTAACTGACTGACTTGAAACTAAACCACCACCCAACCAGCTTGCTATCTCAACTGATCGCCCCAAATATTCTTCCCCTCGGTGCCATCATTGTAAAAAGGTTTGTTGCGTTCTGTCATTCATCGTTCTCTTCTTCTCTTGGCCGGTCTCGAGATCCTCTCTCTTGCACAGTCCTATTCTTATCTACGGAACCCTTCTATCGGCGCCCGACTGAGTTGAATTCGCAGGCCGAATCGAAGATTTATAAGCCCGCCACCAAAACGAACAGCCCACCCCTCCGAGCTCTTGTTTCAACACACTCTCTCCCCGCGTTTCCGACCTTTTCTCTTTCTTAAGAATAGACAGCCGGATGGGTGTCGCGCTCCACGTGCAACAGGGATAAATGATGCTCACGGAATGTGAGAGGTTTCTCAGCGAACGCCTTCTGCGGCTTCCCTCCGAACACAACTACCGCTATGGCCCCCAGGCCGAGAAAGAGCTGCTCGAGCTCCTCTTCCGCTCGCTGACCGGCCAAAACGACGAATATCTGCGACAGTTATTTCCGAACGGGCTGCCGACCGGACCCTGGAAGCTGGCGCAGGCCCAGGGCGCCGAGGAAGGTGCGGAGTATACCGAGGCGGCGCGGGGCAAGCGCTGCGGCCACATCTTCAGGGCTGGCGAGGCCACCTACCGTTGCGTCACCTGCGCCGCGGACGACACCTGCGTGCTGTGCAGCCGGTGCTTCGATGCCTCCGACCACACCGGCCACCAGTACCAGATTTCGCTTTCGTCCGGGAACTGCGGCTGCTGCGACTGTGGAGATGAGGAGGCCTGGCGCCTGCCATTGTTCTGTGCGATCCATACCGACAGTGGAGACAAGAAGGGGAAGCAGCGGGCGCAGTCCCAGCTGCCGAAGGACTGGGTGAAGAATATTCGGCTCACGATTGCCCGGGCCTTGGATTACTTCTGCGACGTCATCTCTTGCTCACCTGAGCAGCTGCGACTGCCTAAGACCGAGGAAGGGATCAAGAAGGACGAGGAGGCGTCGCGGCTGCGGCCGGGCTGGTATGCGACCGGCGACGAGGCGGAGGAGGAACCCGAGTATGCGCTCGCCCTCTGGAACGATGAGAAGCACACCATCAAGGATGTCGCCAGTCAAGTCACTCGCGCCTGTCGAGAGACAAATCGCTTCGGCATGGACCGTGCCCATGAGACCAATGATATCGGACGAAGTGTGGTCAAGTATTCCAAAGATCTGCCCCGGCTGTTGAACGTGTCCAAGACCATCGAGCAGATCAAGGTCACCGTCACGATCCGATCCGCTCGCGACACGTTTCGTGAACAGATGTGCGCCACGATTGTGGAATGGTTGCTGGATATCTCTGGATGCAGTGTTGGGGACGATAACGAGATCTTGCGCCACATCGTCTGTGAAGAGCTGTTGACCCCCTGGAGGCGTGGTAGTGGTGCTTGTAATGCCGACATCGGGTTGCAAGGCATTGATGATCACCAACGGAACGATGATGCCCCCTTCCGCACGGTCATGCTCACGGTATCCCCCCAGGGCCAGGTTGTACTGGCCGCAGATGGCGACGATGATGAGGAGGACGAGGATATCAATTCGGGCAATGAACAGGGTGTTAATGACGAGGAAGAGGCGGAAGAATTCGAAGAGTATCTGCGAGCAGCGCGCGAGGAGGCGAACGACGAAGAGGATGATGGAATGGAGCTAGAAATGAATCGACTCCGTGGAGAGGTGGACGACGACGATGATATGGTCATGGGCGACGCCGATGATGCCCTCGATATCGCTCAGACCATCCTCGGACTTGCTCAGCGAGAACAGCAGCGGCAACAGCAGCAGCAACAGCAGGAGCGGCGGCGACAACAGGAGCAAGAAGCGGAGCAGAATGAGCTGAACCATGATGACCCGCAATCCACTGCTGACGAGCAGACCTCCAATGGTCAGCGACGGCCGATGAGCTATGTCCCTATTCCCAAGACTCCGTCAGGAGTGGTTCGCCCTTCCCCGGCGAAAACACCCACTCATTGGCAGTATCTTTCTTACAACGCAGCGGAGGGGCCGGTTGTGCCCGCTTACGAGGACCTGGGCCAGCGGACTCGTCTCGATTGGATGATCCTTTTCGACCTCAGGCTCTGGAAGAAGACACGTACCGAACTCCGCGACCTGTATATCGGCACCGTCGTCAACGTTCCCCAATTCAAGCGGATCATGGGCCTGCGCCTTTCAGCTCTCTACACGGCGCTCGCGCAGTTGTACCTCATTGCGGACAGAGAGCCTGACCACTCCATTGTCAATCTCTCTTTGCAACTTTTGACCACTCCGTCTATCACGGAAGAGACTGTCTTGCGCGGAAACTTCTTGACCAAGGTCATGGCTATCTTGTACACGTTCCTCACCACGAGACAGGTCGGCGAGCCTCATGAAGTCAATCCTAACGCGACTCTGGCATTCGACGCTGGGTCTGTGACCAATCGGCGTCTATATCACTTCTTCCTGGACCTACGATATCTCCTGCAGTCGGAGTATGTCCAGAACCGTGTTCGCACGGAAGAGCAGTACCTGTGTCAGTTCCTGGATCTGGTCAAGCTCTCGCAAGGCATATGTCCCAATGTGCGTGCTGTAGGGGAGCATGTTGAGTACGAAACAGACGCTTGGATCAGTGCGTCTATTCTCATGCGAGAAATCAACCGACTGTGTCGCCAATTCTGCGAGGCTTTCCGTAACCCTGAGGTTGACGGCGGCGACAAGTTGCTGCGAGCGATTCGTTTAGCCACCATTCCTGCTGTGATTCACTCGACCGGATCCGAGCGCAAGCGCTTCATCCAAGCCGAGATCAAGGAATATGTGTCTTTCAAAACGCTTCCCCCCTTCGATTTCGAGGTCGACCAGGAAAACGTCCCCCGCTATCGTGTCGTGGATTTTATTGTCGAACGTGGTTGGATGAGTTTCCACCATGCTCTGCATTACACGCTCTCATGGTTGCTGGAATGCGGTCGTAATGTGAGCGGCGCCATTATGCGCGATGTGCTCATGGACGCTGCGCAGGCTGCAAACGATCAATTCATCCATGATTCTCAGCTCAGCCCTGAAGATTTGCTCCTTTCAATGTTCGACTATCCCCTCAGGGTTTGTGCCTGGCTGGCGCAGATGAAGGCTGGGATGTGGGTTCGCAACGGTCTGAGCCTTCGGCATCAGATGTCCCAATACAGAGGAGTCTCGTCGCGCGACTTCGCGTATTATCGCGATATCTTCCTGCTTCAGACGGCCTTGGTCACCTGCGATCCTAGTCGGGTCCTTGCGTCCATCGCGGATCGCTTTGGCATGGTGGATTGGATGGTCAGGGATTACACGCCCCGTGCAGGCTACGAGGACGCCCAGATTATCGACGTCGCCGAAGAGTTTGTTCATCTGTTGGTCATCCTACTGACAGACCGGAACTCTCTTACCGCCATCGATGACGGCGAGAGTGCGACTCGCGAGAGCATCAGTCGTGATATCGCGCACGTCCTTTGCTTCAAGCCGCTATCTTTCTCTGACCTGTCGACTCGCCTCAGCGACAAGCTGCTGGACTCGGATCTGTTCCAGGATGTGCTCGATGAAGTTGCCGGATTCCGTGCACCGGAAGGATTGAATGACACCGGTACCTTTGAGCTGAAACCGGAGTACCTTGACCTCATCGATCCGTATAGCGCCCATTATACGAAGAACCAGCGGGATGAAGCGGAGAACATTTACAAAGAATGGGTGGCCAAGAAGACGGGTAAGAAGGCAGCGGACGTGGTGTATGAGCCCAAGTTGCGACCCATCACCGCTGGAGCTTTCGCCTCGCTTCCTCGCTTCACACGGACGTTGGTATTTGCCCAGATCGTGCATCATTGTCTGGACTACGTGGTATCGTCCAAAGAGCGCACTCCGGCAATCCCGCCTACTCGGATCGAGACTTTCTTGCAGGTAGTCCTGCATCTCATCCTGGCCGCCTCGCTTGAGGATAACAGCGACGAGGATGAGATGTCCGACGGCTCTCCGGCGTCCTTCGTTTCACACGCGCTGAACAAAGTCCGAGACACTACGCAGGCTGGCCCGTTGACCATTGTGGGTCTCCTTGAGAAGATATCCGTTATGAACGAGTTCTCTGCATGCGGAGCCAAGATCCGTCACATTCTCAAACAACTCTGGCAGAAGCGCCCTGAGGCATATGCCTCCGCCACTGCTTCGCTCAAGTTCCCCTTCGACAGGGTTGACACCAATTCGCCTGCCATCGACAATGACAACGAGAAGGAGCTGAAAAAGAAGCAGGCCTTGGAAAGACAGGCTAAAGTTATGGCTCAGTTCCAACAGCAACAGCAGAACTTCCTCAACAGCCAAGGCGAAATCGACTGGGGCGAAGAAGAATTCAGTGATCTTGAGTCCGAACCGGAGACAGCACCCGAAAGCAAGCTGTGGAAGTACCCCAGTGGCACCTGTATCCTCTGTCAGGAGGAAACGAATGACTCGCGACTGTACGGCACGTTTGCAATGATCCAGGACAGCAGTATATTACGTCTTACTGATGTCTCGGACCCGGACTGGGTGCGTGAGGTGATCAAGACACCAGAGAGCCTGGATAAGTCGGCAGATCATATTCGTCCTTTCGGAGTCGCCGGCGAGAATCGCACGACTGTCCGCCGACTGGACTCGACAGGGAACGAGGTCACCAGCGAGAAAGTTGGCCTGAGCAAAGGTTTTAAGGCTCACAACACCTATCCTGGGCCTGTGACCACTGGCTGCGGACATATCATGCACTATTCGTGCTTTGAGGTATATTTCACTGCTACGGATCGTCGTCACCACCAGCAAGTAGCCCGTGCCCACCCTGAGTCTTTGGTTCGAAAGGAGTTTGTCTGCCCTCTCTGCAAGGCGCTTGGGAACGCCTTCCTTCCCATTGTTTGGAAAGGCAAAGAAGAGTCGTACCCGGGCGCTTTGGGTACTGCAGTCTCTTTTGATGAGTTCATTAATGTAGAAGTCAAATCGATCCTTTCTCAACCCCGCAACTACGCGCTACTCGCGGAGAACAACAGCAACCCGCAGACCCAGGCATACCAGGAAACTTTCGTGAAATATCTGTCTAAGACGTTGGTGCCTCCGCTGGCTTCGAAATTGGACCACATCGCATCGTTCCCCTCCCTCCCGTCAGCTCCACTTACTCTGCCCACCGCCCGGATACCCATGCCTGGTCTCTTCCCTCAGGAGGACAATGCTGTTACTAGCCCGCTCCAAGCGACCTTCAACGTGAACGAGAATCCTCTTTCGGAGCTGCTGCAGATCTACAAGAGGCTGAAGCAGACTCTGAGGGTCAACCACATCCGGTCTACGTTCAACCATGCTCCGGATACGCTGGAAAGCAGTGATCTGTTGCATACTGACTCGCTCTTCCAAAGCTTTGGCTTCAGCATTGCCGCAGTGGAGATTTCCCAGCGGGGTGTCACATCGGAACCCGGCTCGACCCTGTTGGACAAGATCCCTCAACTGACGCTGACGCATCTCCGCATCCTCGCCGAGACAGCCTTCTCGTATGCTGCGGTCGGTTCCTTGCAGAACGGTACTAGCCCACACAACCTCAGCGCGGACGAGGTGCACGAGACGCACCGGCAGAAGATATGTCAGCTGCTCATTGGTCATCCCTACTTGAGTGGTACAGCTCTATTGAGGGAGCGGCGCGAGATTGAGCCGCTCTTGGCCAAGGATACGTTTGTGTTCTTGGCCGAGTGTTCGGTTTCTCTTTTACCCACGGTCCCAATTGATATGCGGCATTTGATACAGATGTGCTATGTGGCCGAAATCGTCAAGGTGGCCATCACTTACATCCTCTGGCCCTCCGGGCTGCAGGAAGAAGTGGCTCAGCATGGAGATGCGAAGTACATGCCAATGATGGATGAGTCAGATTCCCGCTACAAGCTCAGTCGGCATTTCTTCAAGTCCATCGTGACCGAGTTACGGACGAACATGGGCCAGGACGAAATCATCTCGTTCCCGACCGAGGGTAACTACGTGGAGGATGGGAAGAATGCGTCTCCGCAAGTGGTAATTACACTGCGCCGGCTGATTTCGAGCTACGCATTGGCCTTCCTTCGCAAGGTGGTCATTCTCCTTCACGTGCAGCACGGAGTCGAGTTCCCCAACACGGGCTTCAACGATGTCGACGCATCGGAATTGGACCGTCTGACCAAGGTCTTGCAGCTGCCCTCCCTCGACGAGATCTTTGGGTCTGTCAACGCTACCTGCAATAGAGGCAGTGTCTTCGACTCGGTCATCTCAGGTTGGATTCACCACTGGAACGTGTCGCGGCCCGGCATGCCCTTCGGCTACCACACGCTCTGGCCTAGTCTCCCTCACCCGGCGATCTTCGAGCTGGTCGGCCTGCCCAAGTACTACGACAGCTTGATCGAGGAGGCCAACCGACGGCGGTGCCCGAACTCGAAGAAGGAGCTGACCGATCCCAGCATCTGTCTGTTCTGCGGCGACATCTTCTGCTCGCAGGCGGTGTGTTGCACGGACAAGGGGCAGAATCTGGGCGGATGCAACCAACACGTTTACAAGTAGGTTTCTTGTTCTTTCAAGGTATATTTATCTCAGACTGACCGTTTATCTTTTCTCAGATGTGGCAAAAACATTGGGCTGTTTATCAACATCCGCAAGTGCACGGTTCTGTATCTGCACAACCGCAACGGATCCTGGCACTATGCGCCGTACCTGGACCGGCACGGCGAGGTCGACCCGGGACTGCGGCGCAACCGGCAGCTGATCTTGAATCAGAAACGGTACGACCGGTTGCTTCGTGATGTGTGGCTGTCGCATGGGATTCCGACGACGATTAGCCGGAAGCTGGAGGCGGATATCAACAATGGGGGATGGGAGACGATTTAGGGAGGAGAAAGGTTTCTGGTTGGGGTTATGATAGGGAACTGTGACTTATGGTGTTCGATCGAGTGCGTGTGATGAGATGACTATTTTTACTGTCTACATCGTAGTACACGAGAACCTTAGCTGTGTTGTTTGTTCGGCGTGGAAAAGTTGTGGTAGTGCAGAAGAAATATATTGATAGCGCTTGCTTGGTATATATTGATGAGGATGATCAGTGCTTGGGATAGTTTGTTATCTCTTGTGATAATGTTCGAGTGATTCCTAACGAATCCGACAATTGTTAAGAGCATTGCTCGTAGATAATCAAAGATGAACAAGCACTCCTGATGGGGCCACCCCTGATCCGATTCTCCCAATTCAACCGTAGTAGTCTCTCCAACCCGAGAAAACCAACCACAACCAAACCCTTACTCAAAGAGACAGGTTCGACAGACCATTTCACTACACCACACAGTAACACGCATCATCCACCTTCCCGCTGAGGAGAAGGAACAAACAATCCCCCCTCACTCCCCCTCCTTTCTACCCCGGTCAAGACCGAGGTAAAAAGAAGCCACCACGACCCCTCCCATGATCGTCTATCTCCTCTCTCCTCCGTGCCGATTCAATCAAGGGGACAAACACTACCCGTGACTGCTTTCAAATCCGGTGAAAGTAATGGAATACTGTAACTGGTCGACCAGTTATGGGAAGCAAAAAAGCAACAGGAAACCCCACACAACGCACGCCGACGCGGACCCCCGTTCCGCTTCCTTCCGGCAAGCGGGATGATTGAACTTCAACGGCGGATTGAATCAGAAATATTCTACGCGCGTACCTATCTATGCATGGGGGCTGGATTGTCACCACTCTTTTCTCCACTTTCCGCTATGCTCTAGAAGCTAGAGTATTACTGTAGGGGATGTACAGTACAGTCCATGTGCGCTGCCAGCCTGCGATGCCTCGCTCGGAAGGACGTCGACGGGCTGCGTGTGGGTGGGTTCCAGGATGGACTTTGACTACTCATAGATAGTTTTTTTTTTTTTTTTTTTTTTACCGAGGATGGATGTTGATTATGGGTTGTTTGTTTTGATCCCCGGTACAGTAACATCCACCAATGATAAGATATAGAGAGGAATCAACCAAGGTAGGTAGGGATTATCTGAATGGTAGGTTTTGTTTTTCATCCGGGTTTTACCCAGCCAGTTAGATTTAGTGCGTACTGTACAGTACATGAGTGAGTGAGTGAGTCAGTCAGTTAGTCAACTAGTTGATAGTCGGTGAATAATCATCCTCGTAGAATGGACGAACGTAGTTCGAACGGAACTTGCAGACAAACCGGTGGTTCGTGTTGTTGGCGCCCCGCGAGTGGGATGTAAAAGTGAAACGCGAACGCGACAAAAGTTCTGGGCCCGGTTGACTGTTGTTGGTCATTGCGTTTTTTTTGTGTGGTGGGTTTTTCTTGTTTTGATCCACTGCGCTTTTACTCAGAGATACTAGCGGTGATTGTGGGTTATCTAGTGGGGGGTTTTTTGTGGTGTGAAGGTGACGGCGGGGAGGATTGCATTCGCGTGTTGGTGGGGATGAATTGCAATTGAGATTGGGATTGTGCTTGTATTCTGGTGGAGTTGTTTCTCGGGTTGTTACTTTGAAAGAATTGTCTTCTGTTGTGTGGATTGGATTGTAGTGTTGACTTGGATTGTAGCGATTGAAGGTCTGGAAATTGTAGGGGAAGGATTAGTTAACTAAGTGTGAGTATTGTTGGTCAGCAGCAAAGAGGAAGGTTACATTTCCATAGCAGAATCCACCACCGAATGAATCACTTTCGCCACACAACCACCACCGAAATGTATCAATCAAGCAGCTGTCACTGTCAATCAGACACACCGGAAAATCCCTTCCTGAACCTGCGTCCTGCACCCTGCAACCACCGCATCTCTGTCACTCCTCAGTCCAGTCCAGTCCCTGTCAGCCTACTACCAGTCCTTCGATGCATACATGCGTGCACCCAATTCTCCCTCTAATTCTCGCACGCAATTGAATCATCCCAGTTGAGAGTCGGAGCAAGTAGGCTCCATCCAGCATTTGTTTTGTTTTGGTGATGGTCTGATTCGGGCCACGCAACGGGAGACGTCAGTTCCCTCGACACCTTTCGACCAGAAACCCCGAGCGAAGGGAGAAGGTTAGTTAAAAATAAAACTACTACAGTACATGGAAGTACGAGGGTGCTCGGCGGGCGACGGAAATAGAGTCGAGCTTTGAAAGCTGCTTTCCCACCCCCCCTGGCCCCCATTCAGGATGTGTTCTTGGCTTTGTTGGGATCGTTTCCCCGATCACTACTATTATAGATAGATACTATTGAGGGTTGAGGGGGAAATGGTGGTGGTGAGAGATTTAAATCAAGCGTGCAGTGCTGTGATCGGAGCAGGTCGACTCGTATGCAGACGTGGCTGTGGTCTTGGGATGGCCCAGGGACGGGGAGTAGCGCTAGGGCTGGTCTGCCCTGTGGAAATACAGCAGAAGAGTCTGGACTGGCAGACGAAGACAAGACAAGACACAGACGGGGTGGAAGTGGAGCAGAGCAGCAAAGCCAGAGAGAGAAAGCAACGCGAAGAGAAAGAGAAAAGAGAAAAGAGGCGTTCGTAGTAGGGCCGCCACTAAAGAACTAGCGTGTTTAGTGCGATGGAGTTGGCCACGCCTTGACTGTTGGCAGTGGGCACTCGAGTTCTGGACTGTTCACTCGGTCGGCGGTTGACTTCTGTGTAGACTGTAGACTGTAGACTGTATACCTCCATGGAATCCCCAAGTCAGTCATGTTGGGTACAGATCCCCGATAGACTTTTTACCTGTCAGACGGGGAAATCATCAGGACCAGCAGGAATATTCAGATGGTTCAGGGCAGCATCAGCAAAACAAAAAACCACTGCACCACCACTGCAGGAACCGCCAACACAGACACACCCCCAGTTGGCAGTGACAGAAAATGCACAGGCCCATCTCCCCCGATGACGTTCCACGGATCTTCCCCCGTTGGGCCCGGTGAAGATGCAGGGGGAAGAGAAGAGAAGCAGAAGAAGAGGAGAAGAGAGGGGAGAGGATTCAGGTACCACCCGCCAGATGAGGGGGCAGAGGGGCCTAAACAGACAAATCAAAGACTTTCAAACGGAGAATATCGCCAAGATGAAACACTTTTTGCTTTTCTTTTCTTTTCTTTTCTTTTTTTGCCTAGTGTCGTCCTTTGACTGGTGCCATCCTGGGCGTTTCGCCCGATTGATTGTCGAGTCCGCAAAGAAAGTCAGCGGCCAACCCTAATTGTTGGTTCTTCTTGTCTCCCCCATTCCCCTCGGGCTTATATAGTCCCTCTTCTCTCGCTCTTTTTCTGGTGTTTCTTGTCTTCTGACTATCCTCAGTACTGATTTCAATCAGTAGTTCATTCCTTTTTCATTTTTGCGTGCCCGTGTCGTCTTGAACTCAGCCTGTGCCGTGCACGGTTTCCAGTTCATCCATTCCTTTTCTCTTTACTAGCTCCTACTCCAACTACAGTAGAAGCATCAGCACTCCTTGTCTTGTCTATTATCGACGACACAAACGAGCACACACAACCAAAAGTTTCGAGAACCGGTCTTCTCGCTCAAAAGCCAAACACCAAAAAAAACCCCCCCATCAACCAAAATGGTCTCTTTCACCAAAGCCCTCCTGGTGGCCAGCACCATCGCCAGCACGGCGCTCGCGATGCCGCAACACGTGCACTACAACCGACACTCGAACACGGTCTCGCACCCTCACCTCGAGGAGCGCAGCAGCAGCTCTGCCAGCGGCAAGCGCGGCGCAGCATACAACTCGGCCAGCACCGTGACGACGCTGAGCTCCAGCGGCAGCGTGACCTGGGGGTACGACTGGAACATGTACGCGGACGGGACGCTGCCGTCGCACGTGGAGTACGTGCCGATGCTGTGGGGCAGCAAGATGTTCACGGGGTGGTTTGCCGCGATCGAGACGGCCCTCAATTCGGGGTCCAAGTACATCATGGGCTTCAACGAGCCCGACAACAGCGGGCAGGCGGCCATGTCGTCGGCCGAGGCCGTCACCTACTACCAGAAGTACATCACCCCCTACAAGGGCAAGGCCAAGCTGGTCACGCCCGCCGTCACCAACGGCGTCGGCTCCGACATGGGCCTCACCTGGCTCGAGAACTTCCTGAACGGCTGTGGCGGCAGCTGTGGCGTCAGCGTGCTGGCCGTCCACTGGTACGGTGACTCCGCCAGCGACTTCAAGTCCTTCGTCAACAAGGCCGTCGCCCTCGCCGAGAAGTACGAGCTCGAGTCCACCTGGGTCACGGAGTTCGCCCTCAACAGCGCTATGTCCGCCGGCCAGGGTACCCAGGAGGCCGCCTCCTTCCTCGAGGAGGTCGTCCCCTGGTTGGATGAGCAGAGTGGCGTCGCTCGCTATGCGTATTTCATGTGCGCCGATGGTTATCTGCTGAGTGGGGAGACGCTGAGTGCCAGTGGGAAGGCTTATATTGCTTAGTTAGCTTTGAGGCTTTGCCTTCTTGGGGAGAGGGCAGGGGAAGTCAATCCGGCTTTTCTTGTGCAATCATGCTATTGGATTATTTCATGCTTACGTTTTTTGCTTGTGATCTTGTTGGCTATTGAGACCTGTCTCCGTCCATTCGACAAGACTTGTCAGATGGATGTGCTGTACCTTTGATACCAGTTTGAATTTCCAGTCCCGTTGTTCTTACATCCTTGTGCTAGACTATACAATCCACAAAAAAATTCAATCAAAGAAAGAGTGCCGATCAATCTCATTTTATCACATCGATTATCCACCCATTCAATAATCATTACATTGTAACAAGCGCCAACAAATCAATCAAACCTGAAACACAACAACAAAAATAGATAGACCCCCCCAAAAACAAGTCTACTCACCAATGAAGTAAAAGCCTGGACTACGACTTGTTCTGCCCCATCCATGGGAATCATGAGATTAACATCCATCCAGCCAAAAGCATTGGCCCCAAAAGCCCGCTCCCTCGCCGAACCATGGATCATCCGCTGTCTGGACTTTTGGCCGTGGAGATCTAATCGGGTTGGCCATGGTTCGAAGGTTCAGTTTACTTGTCAGATGCGTGGAGGAACCTGGAAGCCAGTCTGTTACTAAAGATATCAACTATGAAAGTAAA
Source organism: Aspergillus homomorphus CBS 101889 (assembly GCF_003184865.1). Taxonomy (NCBI): domain Eukaryota; kingdom Fungi; phylum Ascomycota; class Eurotiomycetes; order Eurotiales; family Aspergillaceae; genus Aspergillus; species Aspergillus homomorphus. The sequence goes on along the minus strand of NW_020291887.1, from coordinate 396,203 downwards.
AGGGCTTGGCTTGGCTAGGTTTTCTTCTTACTCTGTTCGTCTGTAGATAGATAGGCTAGCCGGTGTGGTTCTGTTCCTACGGAGGGTAATAGCAGAGGTTATTACTTACTAGGGCTCTTGGCTGCCTTTCTTCCTTCTGCTCTTTCTTTTTGAACAAAAAGTCACTACGTAACGGTTTGGCTGTGGGCCGCGTGTCTCTCCATATTTTCCTTGCTGGACATTAGAAAGAAAAATATTATACATCCACCTGATTCAAGATTATATTCCGCGTGTAGCTTTTTTCTTCTCTCTCTGGGATTTCCCTCCCATGGTTCCTTCGGTGGAACTCCAAAAGTGTTTGCTGCTGCTGCTGCTGCTGCTGCTATTGTTCGTCCCTCATGTCTAGTATACAACCCAATTCAACCCTCAACCTGAAAACGCCAGTGTCTCCGTCCCATGGTTTGCATCGCTGTACATTTGCGTCCTTTTCATTGGTATTGTAATGGTGGGTATTCTCGTTGTAGCTGATCACGCCCCAGGGGTGGAGGTCGTCGTGAGGAGGGCCTCGCCCATTTCGGTGTCCTCTGGATCGGGGATACCATTGCCGTGCCCGTTAGGCTCCCCGAAGATGGCCATTGGGGTGGGTTCCTGCGTGGCTGGTTCGGCGGGCGTGGTGGGATCGGAGGCCATCAGCTCCCTGCTGCCGTTCATCGCCGTGCCGTTCGTCTGCTCGCCATTTGTAGTCGGGTGTCCGTCTTCCTTTGCAGTACTCGCCTCCTCCCAGACGCGAACGGTGCCATCCAGCCCGCAACTGACCATCAAGCGCGCGCCGCCCAGGGAGCATGTATCCACCCCCAACACCACCCCGGTGTGACCCTCGATGCGCTGCAGGATCTGCTTGCTCACGACGTCCCAGCATAGCACGGCGCCGTCCTCGCTGCCGCTGACCGCAAAGGCATACACTGGCATCCCGCTGCTGCTGCTGCTGCTGTTGGCAGTCCCGCCTCCGTACGTGCCAAACCCGCCCTGCAGGCTGTACTTCCGGTTGCTGTGGCCCTGGTAGGTCTTGATGCACCGGCCGGCCACGTAGTCCCACAGTCGCACGCAGTCGTCCAGCGTCCACGCCAACACGTACTTGCCGTTCGGGGAGAACTTGACCGCCGTGACGGGCGGGTTATCCTCGTGCACCAGCGTGCGCAGACACTGGCCCGACGCCGTGTCCCAGATGCGGATGAGTCCGTCCGTCGCGCACGAGGCGATCAGCGTCCCGTCCCAGACCACGTCGATGCCGCCCACCGGGTCCGAATGCGCCGGCAGCGACCGCATCACTTGCGCCGACCGCACATCCCACAGGAACACCGCTTCGTCGTAGGACCCGCTCACGAGCATGTTGCCTTTCGGGGAAAACGCGATTTGGTAGACGTAGTTGTGGTGGCCGACGAACGGGATGGGATGAGCCTTGCCCTGTGGAAGTAGAAGAATGCGTTAGCCTCAACAACTCGATCTCTCCCCGCCTTTCCTTCACGTGGAATATGCTCCGATAGTAGGCTTGCACTTACTGTCAAGACATTCCACAATCGAATCGTCTTGTCGTCCGACCCAGATGCAATCGTCGCGCCGTCCGGGCTCCACGAGATGGTCGATATACCCGCTAGGTGGCCCTCGAACGAATGGATCAACTTCCCCGTCACCGTATCCCACACTTTAACAGCCCCGTCCGCGCCTACATTACACGCGCCGTTAGCCCTGGGTCTCGTCCCCTCCCATGTAGATGCTCATAATCAAAAACTCACCTCCACTCGCAATCATCGACGCATCCGGCGAGAACCGCACAGCCGACACTCCCCGCAGATGGCCCTTCAGCAAGAACTTGGGGCGATAATCCACCTTATCTGGTTTCGGCGGTGGCGGTGAGGGTTGCGGGAGCGGCGTAGGCGACCGGTCGGGATACGAGTCTGGGGTATCTTCCACCAGCTCGCCATTCGTAGTGGGTTCGGGGTCGTGCAGGTCAATATCGACGTCGGCGTCGGCGTCGGCAATTTCCTCGTCTTCAACGTCACCATTGTTGCTGTTGCTGTTGTTGCGTTGTTCCTCGTCCTGAATCTCCCGCACGTCTTCTTCTTGATCTTCTTCTCCTCCATGATCATGCGGAGGGCCATCGGCGGCGGCGGATGCAGCGGCGGAGGCGAGAGCAGCGACATTAACAGTTTGATCCCCATCATCGATGCTCATTCCGCCCTGCTCCTCCTCCTCTTCTTCTTCCTCTTCCTCTTTCTCCTCCTCCGCATCATCATCATCATCATCATCATCATCACCATCCCCGACATCCTCCTCCTCCTCATCACCCTCAGCCTCAGCCTCAACCTCATCCCCCCGACCAACCAACCCACCATCCCGCTCATCCTCACCCTCACTGAGTTTTTCCTCCGACCCACCCCCACCCCCAACCACCTCCTCCACCCTCCCATTCCCCTTGCCCCTCCCCCGCGCCTTAACAGCAACAGCAACAGCCACGGCGCCCGTCGGACCCGGCCCAGCCGCGCGCCCCAGCCCCAACTGCCCACCACCAGCAGCAGCAGCAACACGCGACCCCTCACGACGCGTCCTCCCGGTCGAGCGCCAATACTCATCAGCATCGATAGTCAACTCATCAGGACTCTCAGAGCCGCTCAGACTGCGCGCCGACTGCGGAAAAGGCCGTTGCGGCGGATAAACGCCCTGTTTCTGGATGGACCAGCTAGCGCGACGACGGCGCTCGGCGGCCTCATCGTGGTCCTCTGCGGGCGTGGTGGCGGCCAGTTCGTCGGAGGAGTCGGAATCGCCCTCTTCCTGTTGCTGCTGCTGCTGGTGGTGCGGCGGTGTGGAGTGGTGGTGGTGATGAGGATGATGATGGTTGAAGTTGTCGCTGTAGCCATTGTTTTTCGGAGTGTGGTGGGATTGTCTTTTGGTTTGGTGGGTGGGTTTTGATTGCGAATGATTGTAGTGGTTGTGGTGTTGCTGGTATTGGGGTTTGTTAGCTGGCGGCGTGTCCAGGCGACGGCGCTTGGGACGGTGGGTGGGACCGTCCATGAAGATTAATTGTTAGGTAGAAAGAGGAGAAGGAAATGGGAGGAAAGGGATATTTAAGAAAATGCGACTAAGGAGGAAGGAAAAAAGGAAAAGAAGCTAACGAAAGCAAGATACAGAACAAGTTGTCGTTTTGGTCTTGCTCTCTTTCGCCGTCTTCCCTTTTGCGATTTGGATTTCTTTCAATTTCCCATCCCTCGTGACGATCGGCCGCGTTTGGGAAGGCGGTGGGGGAGGGCGGTGAGGAGCGGGAAGGAAGGCAAGGATGATGAAATCATTGCGGAGGTAGATAGCATGGAATGGGCAATAACTCCTGATAATACTGACTGTTGCTGATGTGGTCTGTTCGTTGCCAGCTTACACACGCACATACTCTCTCGTATATTCTTCGGATTTTGGCACCATAACGGCACGAAAGAGCAATCGATGCAACTCTAATATGATACATACCTCCATCTGATCGCGATCCCATCCACCATGTCCGTCACCGCCCAAACCTCTCCTCCCTCCACGGCGACAACCACCACCACGACCACTACCCCCCCAACGCAAATCCGCATCCTCACCCTCAACTGCTGGGGTCTAAAATACATTTCCAAACTGCGCCATGAGCGCCTCACCGAGATCGGCCGGCGGCTCGCGATCGCCTCCCCACCGCCAGAGATCGTGGGACTCCAAGAATGCTGGACGCAGGCCGACTACGAGAGCATCCGAGAGCAGACGCGACACATCCTGCCATACGGGAAGTTTTACTTCGGAGGCATCTGGGGGGCGGGACTAGCGATCCTATCGCGGTGGCCGATCGAGGAGAGCAGCATGGTGGGGTATCCGCTGAACGGGCGGCCGACGGCATTCTTCCGGGGGGACTGGTACGTGGGGAAGGGGGTAGCGAGCGCGCGGGTGCGGCTGGGGGCGGGGGCGCACGACGTGGCGGAGGTGTTCTGCACGCATTTGCACGCGCCGTACGAGCGCGAGCCCAACGACTCGTACATCTGCCACCGCACGGCGCAGGCGTGGGAGATCGCCAAGCTGATGCGCGGCGCCGCGGAGCGCGGGCATCTCGTCATCGGGCTCGGCGACTTCAACATGCTGCCGGCCTCGTTCGCGCACCAGCTCATCCAGGCCCATAGCCCCGTCCGCGACGCCTGGCAGGTCATCCATCCGGACTCCTCCGTCGGCGCCGCCATCGACCCCGTCGAGCAGCGCCGCGGGAAACCCGTCCCCTCTGCTGAGTTCAACCTCCGCGTCAACGGCGCCACCTGCGACGGCCGCTTCAATACCTGGCGCTGGAGCAAAGAGGACCAGAAGCGTCTCCTCCGCCGCGGCAAGGATATCGCCGTCGATGGCGATGCCCCCTGTCCCCGGGGCAAGCGCCTGGATTATATCTTCGTCGGCGACGGCGGCTACCGTGCCCCCCACAAGTGGTCCGTTCAGTCTGTCCAGCTCAGCATGACTGAGCGCCATCCCACGCTGCGCTGCTCGCTGAGTGACCATTTCGCTGTAGAGGCGGTCATCACGCGGTCGTTGGTGGAGCATGTGTCCAAGATTGAGACGGAGGGGGATCATGCAAGCACCGCTGCGGGGGCTGCGGGTGGGGATAATGAAAATGATGATCGTGCTACCCTCGCTCCCAATACCGCCTTGACACCAGAGACCTACGATAAGATCATCGAGATGATTCACAAGTATGTACGACGGGAACGTTCGCAGCGCCGCTGGCGGCTTGCGCATTTCATCGCGTCCGTGTTTGTGTCGATTGGCTGTATGGTGGGCGTCTGGTGGACGGGCGACCATCTGCCCTATGTGGCCTTCATCTTGCTCTTCGTGAGCACGCTGAACTTTGGCGCGGGGATCCTGGATGGCTTGATCGGGGGTCTGTTTATGTCCAGCGAGCTGCGAGCGCTGAAGGAATTTGAGTGGGAGGTTCGCAATGCGAGGCAGATTGCGGAGGCGGCTGGCGGGGGTGGGGGGCAGTCGAAGATGGTAGAATGATCCTCTCTTGTGTCTGTGTATGGCTTTATCTGTATAATATGTCTGATTAGTATATAATGTTTACAGTGAGATTGACGAGCCGGTCTTCTTTGCCCCATTACATGGCATGTGGATGGCGAGTACTAGCTGATAGTAGAGAACAGCAAGACTGCTTGGCTTCTCGCATTACAGGGGAAGCTTCTATGTGATGAAGAAGCTTGATGTGAAAACTGATGCTATATTGGTATGCTATCTTCCTCCCATGACTCCCCATCCCCCCATGCCCCCACCCTCCCACTTTCATCCCCATCCCCGCCCACATTGCCCCCGTTGTCCTCACCCATGCCGGGATATCGCCATGTCGAGAATCGCCTTGCAATGCATCGAAACCTAAATGAATAAGAAACTACGTCAGCGACAGGGCCGCTGAGTAAGGTCTTCCACCTGCAAGGGCTCAACCCCAGAGGGCAAACCACAGCCACTGAAAGCGGCATCCCCCGTCATCCCTTTGTTCCACGGAGGCCCAACTTTACAACCCCTACTACTTCCGCTGAGGGACCGGCTGTCCTGGGAGCCTACGTTGCAAGTGGTTGATCTTGTCTTTCGACAGAGATATCCTCCTGAATCGTCCAGGATGGCCCCAAACCGACCACTTAAGAAAGTGCGAGAGATACCGTTTGCTCTGGTGGCCCTCCAGAAGCTCATCCCGGGTATTTTGATCTATATCCCCTTCTCCCGTGGTTGCCTGTCCTCATCGAAAGGTTCACTCACCCAAGCTTGTGGTCATAGGGGCAGAAGTAAAACAGCCAAGAGACGTCAGTCTGGGAGAAGCAATATCGAAAAAAGAAGGATGAAGGAAGACAGGATCAAGTACACCGGAAAAGTCTGAGCCAGGTTCTCTGATGTAGCGTTCCTTTTCTTCCAAACACCCCTGTACCTCTTTTCTCTCTCACCCACCTTTTCAACCGTCTCCTAGATTATCTGTTTCGCTAGAGCGACATGACCACAAGTTCGAATGAATGAGAAAGGGTGTAGGAACGTTGAAGAAGGAGTAGGGAGATCAACGCAAGGATGGCTTCCAAAGGAACACTTTTATCGCCACAGAGAAGGTCCGAGGGAAAGCTGAGGGGAGGGATGGCGGAGTGAAGGTTGGGTTTGTCGTGATGATTGCTGAGGTTCTTACCTGCTGTTTTTGTGTTGTTGCGCCCTCTTTCTCGAGGATGTGGTGGTGTTGAAGAGTGGAAGAAGGGGGAGATGGAGGGAGGAGAAACGAAGAGAAGAAGACAGGCGTTCGGAGGAAGAAACCGAAACGAAGAGACAGACGAGCTCATAATGAGTTCATCCTGATAGCTTATTCATACAGACCCCTGGTCAATAGTGATGATAGGGAAGTGGTCAAGGGAACTTAGGGAGAAGGATGATGAGGATGGATGGAGATGAGCAAGAGAATAGAACAGAAGAGATGGGAAACAGGAAAGTCAAGAGAGAAGAGGATGAAGAGGATGAGGAAGAGGAAGGAGAAAGAGGGAAGAGGGAGGAAGGAAGGAAGGTCTTATATAGCCAGAGCTTTCCTGGCAGGTGCTCTAATTTTATGGTAATCAATCAATTCACTGGTATCATGACACAATCAACGCAACATTCATACAATCATTCACTGATCCTGCTTCCGGCCTTCCATCACACGTAGCACATCTGACGCGCTGTTTTTGTCACCTTTCTTCTTCTTAGGCCCTCGCTTCCTCTTCTTCCCACCGCGGCCCTCGCCCTCTAGCACAACCTCCTCGTCATCCTCCTCATCTCCCACGCGACTACCTCCAAAGCCCATGTCCATATCCATTGCATCCAATGCCTCCCGCCGTCGAGCCTCGTCGAGGAACTTCTTCCGTCGCAAGGCTGTTTCCGAATCGACGTCCTCCTCTCCCTCTCCCGCAGCCTCTTCAGACTGCCGCAAGGCCGCTGCCCTTTTAAGAGCAGCCATTAGCGTAGCATCCTTGGCCAAAGGATTCGACCGGTCGATCTCAGGGACCTCTTCCGTAGTCGATGTAGAGAAGTAGTTGCGTGGGCGGGCTGCCGTCTCCTCGGCTGGTTTCTTCGTCGCGTCCGCAGTAGCATGGGCTGTAGGATCCGTTTTCTGGACGGGTTTCTTCTGGTGAACCTCGCCATCCTCACTCTCATCGGACGATGACGAGTCGTCCTCGTCTCCCAGCTCCGCAAGAGGGTTGTAATCTGCACCCACTCCAGCAAAGATATCATCGTCTTCCTCCTCCGCCGGAGGCGCAGCTTTGGCCGCCAACTCGGCAGGAACCTCCATGCCCAACGGCTTAGCAGCAGCAGCAGCAGGAGCAGGAGCCTCACCAGGCTTATCCAACCATCGGACCTTGCGTTTGATCTTGCCCTGCGCATCCGTGATCTGCAGAATCTCCTTCCGCCGGCCTGTCTCATCCTGCTCAATCCAGCGCTTCTTCTCAGCCTTCGACTCGCCCCCAATCCTCTTGAACCGATCCCCAAGCGCGGGCTCAGCCGGCCTCTGCTCCTCCGCTTCAGCTTCAGCAGCCGCCGCCGCCGCCGCGGCAGCAGCACGACTAGCCTTCAACTGTCTGAGGATCTCATCCCTCGACCTCGGCACCCCCGACGACAAAGCAGCAGAAGGCGGCGGAGGCGGCGCCATAACACCCTTCTTCTTCACCTTCTGCTCCCTAGGCGCAGAAGGCAAGGCCCCCTCGTCACCAAGCACCTTATCCAACTCCTCATCCACATCCCCCGCCTTCTCCTCAGTGCCCTCCTTCCCCTCCGCCCTCGAAACATCCTCCCCGCGCCTCACCCTCTTCAACAACTCCCAATCCAGCCCCTTCACCATATGCGTACTCCCAAGATCACCACCAACGCCCATCTCCCGAATCAGCTTCTCAAAGGTCCCCTGATCGATCTGGCCGAGCTTGACCATCTCCTCCAGCGCCTTAACCCGCTGCTCCAGCTGCTGGTCCTCTCCACTTTCTCCTTCCGGTCGCCCCTCCTTACCATCTTCCCCTTCCTCAGCAGTACCCGACGATCCTCTTAACAAAGCCGCGCGATCCTGATACCCAGAAGGTAACCTCGTCCCTTTAGGCGCAGCCGTCGACTTGAACCGCTTAGCAGGCGGGTGAAGGCTATTCTCACGACGGTGATCGGCAAGCTGGCGCGCGAACTCGTGGTGGGGGTTTGCGTGGTTTAGGGCGCGTCTGCATCCATCCCAACAAGTCTCAGTTAGCGCTGCTTCTATCAAGAACGTCCCGGCAGAGTGTGAAGGCAAACGCACGGCGTCATGGGAATACTCGAGCGGAGGCGCGAGCCCAGAGCTGAAGGCGTCGCGCCTGGGGCATTATTTTGATTGTTGCTGCTGCGCGCATCGGTGCTTTCTTTCCTTGTGCTGCTGGTGGTTCTGCTGGTCGGGGTGTCAAGGACCAGGCGTCGGAATTGGTCGTTGTTCATTTTGAGGTTCTCTCTCCTTCGGGAGTGGGAGGTGTGTAGGTTGGTTGGTTCTTGATGGTTTGGATTTGTATTCAGGGGAGAGTTTAAGAGGGTTGCATTTTACTAGGTCTGGTTTTGATACGGGAAGTGGAAGGTTGGTGAGGGGATAATAAATGTTTATTGAAGTTGGGATGTTCTGCGGCCGGCGGAGAAAAGCGCGGCGGGATGCGGTAGTTCTCCGGCGACGTCAGTGCTCCCACTTTCTTGGCGAGCGGTAACTGTAGTGAACGTACTTAAGAAGTTCAAGGGGTTTTTGGGCTCGTTGACTTGAAAAAGGAATTTGGGAAGTTGATTCCGGGGAATGCATTGGAGCGAGGCTACGCGAGTGAGAGTTACTGGGTGTCTTGATTGTTGCGCGGCTGAAGCTATGGCTAGGTATAAATAATCACTACGCTGATTCAATATACATAATTATAAACGAGTGTTCATATTTGGCTATCGAGCGCGTCCGTTACAATTTGTGGACATTTCAAAGCATAACCAGCAGCTTCGTCAATTTGTCTCTGAGCAGAGCGGCACACACAAGAAAAACTCATGAGCATCTTACTCGGCACACTCACGCTGGCGCTCATCGAAGATCTTCAGGGCCTCCTCGGCCGCCTTGACACCGCTGAGCACCATGGCACCGAAGGTGGGACCCATGCGGTTGAAGCCGTCGATCTCGGACAGCTCCATGCCACCGATGATCAACCCCTTGGTGACCTCACGGGTGTTCTTGACGATGGCGTCCTCGGCGGAGTTCATGTCTAGACCGCGCATGCCACCCAGCTTGTCGACGCTCGCCATCGAGACCAGACGCTTGGCTGAGAACGCTCCGAACGGGCCGTCGTGGCCGGTGGTACTGATCACGAGTGGCGCGTTGATGGTGTTGGGGTCCATGCAGGACTGGTCGTCGTGGTGCAGCGTCACCAGCGTCCAGTTGGTGACCACACCCGCGATCCGGGTTTCCTTGGGGTTCCCGTTGGCGGAAGGACGGGTCACCAGGTCTTCCACGCTGGTGGCGTTGAAAAGCTTGACGTTGGGGAATGCAAGCACCTTGGACAGTAGCGTCGACGTGAACAGCGAGGCATGCTTCACGACCACGTAGTTGGGGTTCGACGCGTCTTCCTCGTAGGGCACGCCCAGTTCGTTCAGGAACACTTCCGCGGGACGGCGCATGACCATCGCCGAGAAGAGCTGGCCACCCAGCCAGGCACCACCACCTGTGACACGGGTTAATCAATGTCCTGATGCCGCTCCAATGGGGTAGGAGGACGAACCAGGGGACACGTTGGCCTCGATGATGGCGATCTTCAGGTCAGGGCGCGCGTTGGCCAGCACGTACGCGGTGCTCAGACCACAGGAACCAGCCCCGACAATGACGATGTCACTCTCGGCGTACTTGTCCAGGTCCTGGAAGTAGCGTCTGGTCATGGCGCGCGACACCTGACTCTCACGGATCGGTGCGAACTTGAAGTCATCCCACTTGCCACCGAAGTGGTCTAGCAGCTTGGTCTGGGGTTCTCCGCTCATAATGGGAGCCATCTCCGGGACGACGACCTTGCCCTTGAGGCCGGCGGTAGGGGCCACAGGGGACTCGAGCAATGCAGCTGGGGGAGACATGTTGTTCTTGGTTTGTTGAGAGTGAGAGGAGTCACGGGAGTGACTGATAATTGTTAGTACTTCCAGACAGCAGGGGAAACGAGGGAAGGCATGATCCTTTCGCTGGTATTATCCAGATCAAGTTTAACCGTATAATCTCAGAACGAACCCAGAGCCACCAGCATGCTAAACCCCGAGACGGAAGTCCTCCCGTTGGGATCTATACATGCTAGTAGATAGGCACGAACACCGGTTCATTGCCACAATTACCTGAGGTACCTGATCATTGAGTTGCCCAGCTAAAGACATTGCATGACTTCCACCGTCGAGACCCGCGAGGGGTCCTTGGTAGGTGGTGTTTACATTGGACGAATTGAGTTCCTGTACCACAGTTAGTCAGGTCTCTTCACATAGGGGAGAGTCAACAATGAAAGGGGATCACGACTTCTGAGGATGAAATCGATCGAAGATGGGAGATGATGGAGTTGGTGGGGGAGAAAGAGAAAGAGAGAAGAAGCGGGGTTGAGAGGAGGGGTAAGCAGCTTAAATAGTCAGAGCCCACGATACGTAATGCCCATGACATCTCTCGTCGATTTAATTAAGCTCGGGCTTGAGGGCTGCAGTGACAGGTTTGTTCCTGACCCTCCGGTTCTGCCCGCTTGCTCTGGTCGGTGAACTGAAGGAGTAAATCGCGCAAGTGGATGAAGTCACTACAGTCTCATAGACATGATCTAGATGGCTTAACGGTGGTGTGCATATCCGAACCTTAGCTATCTAGTCCCCCGAGGTCGGAAAGTGAGTCAATTTCGGCGGAGCACAGTACTCCTCCTGTCTTAGTAGTTATATGCCGGATAGTAGGTACTAGGAAATATACAAGATCTCTTCCGGCATATCCGGTGCAAGAGAAAAGAATCATATTGTAATGAGACTTACCTAGGATGGAGTCATTCAGCGTAGACTGGATAACCTGGATAACTGTGGGGATAAGTCCATACTCATCGTTCACAGCATAGCTGACTGAGCAATGAGCCGGGGATGCCCAGCACATCCCCGCATAAACTGAGTCAGCGACCCTTTCTGGCTATGCAACCCTTATGTAACGGGGCTAACCGATACTGGGGTGGGGCAAAGACCGCACAAACGCGTGACTTGCAACCGCCGTCGACGAAACAGCGAAAATTCCCACCCCATCGCCCATCGCTCTCCCGCCCCCCCTCGACGACAACTCGACAGATCCCCTTTCGTTGTTCTTGAAAGTCATCACATAACGCCAAAATGGGTAAGGTAAGTATCAAAGAAAATGATGTCCCGTTGATTCTGAGATGTTCTGGATGGAAATAACTAACATGTTGATGAATATAGGTTCACGGATCTGTAAGCATACCCCTTCTTCCCTCATGAAGCCACCAACGCCCGTCGAACGAATACATCACAAAAACGACAAGCGGAAGGCGACGATTCCATCCGAATAGAAGATATCTGACCTGAACTCTCTACACAGCTCGCTCGTGCCGGTAAGGTCAAGGCCGCCACTCCCAAGGTCGAGAAGCAGGAGAAGGCCAAGCAGCCCAAGGGCCGTGCCTACAAGCGCGTCGTCTACACCCGCCGCTTCGTCAACGTCACCCTCACTGGTGGCAAGCGCAAGGTATGAATCAACCAGTTCAACAATCCAACGGGGAAATGGTGGAAATCAGCAGCATCCAGGTGGAAGAACAAGACGAAGGGAATGCTGTGCTATCTGAGCAAAGAGCGCTTACACAAATCTCCGCACCAACAGATGAACGCCAACCCCACCCAGTAAACGGATTGTCCACGACAAAAAACCTCTCGAAATTTGATTTAAAAAAACTCGATGACTTTTTGAGCAACGACGATTCCCCGGGTTTTGGCGTGAACGAGAGGCTGAGGATATGATGCGGTATTTGCGATCGGTGGGAAGGCGAGTGCTACTCTGTTTAGAGTAAGCTCGTTTTTACCTATCTGATCCAAAAACACGGCCCCCCCGTGTCAACTTACGACGGATTTCGCCTTCGGTTACGGATCTTCGTGGGGGGAAACGAGTGGACGGGTGTTTTTCATTTTACATGGCTGTTTTAGCAAGAGGACGATTTAATCGGACTTTTGATGCTTGGGGATGCAATACCATCACTATTTTCAGTCTCTCATGGCTGGTTCTGTTTCTTCGCCTTGCTGGTTTATTGATTTGGTGGCTATTATGTGCGGTGGTCATCTAGTAGATGGGTTCTATCCTGTTTCCTGCATTTCGAGGCTGGGGCGAGTCAGGTGGCGAAGTTGTGCTCGGTTTCGCCATCGATGATAAACGGGCCCTGTCAGCTAGGCAGCTCGATATCAAGGCTTCGCACCATAAGCTGCGATAACTTCTACGATGCCCACGGTTGATATCGCATGGATGCTTATCACGTCTTCGTAGCAAGTATCTTCGGGTTACTAGGTAGATTGCAACTGTGCAGGTTAAGTCCCAGGAAGCGTTGCCCCCTACACACTAGACAACATATCCACCTTGACCTTCACTCCATGATCGTGGACCCAGTTCTTCTTCTTGCCCACCTTTTCTAAATCCTCCGCCCGACCCTTCAGTATTTCCTGTAGCACGGACGTAGCAGCATCCCCGCGCCTCACTTTCAAACGCAATACATCGCGATCCCCCTTCTTTTTCTCGACCGAGCTCCACTCCGTCTCAAACCGAACCCTCCACTGGGCCTCCGGCTCCCGTCCCGCAGGATACACATCGCCGATGATGGCGGCCACGCCTCCCAAGTACCGACACCACCAGGCCTCATCCTTCGACACACACCGGCGCAACTGCCGATAGAACACCTCATCCGTGGGGGCGAGGTCTCCCTCCCAGCGCTCACAGAGCACCAGCGCGATCAGCGCCCGCTCGACATGCGACAGACAGTTCGTAGCAGCCAGAATCCCCGTCGAGGTGCTATGCAGCGCGGCGGCCGCCCGCGACTCGCGGGGCACCTTGGCATGCACATATAACAGGTTCGCCAGCGCGGCCAGCAAGTTTCGCGAGAAGGACGGGGGCGCACAGAACGCGGCGATAGGCGACGGCGTGGCCGGTAGTGCCGCCTGCAGCAAGGACGCAATCACTTGCGCCGAGGGCGGAGCATACGGGCGCGTCGCGGCCAGCAGGGGATCAAGGGCGCGGACCTCCGTCGGCAGACGGTCGTACAGGAAGCCCTCGCGGACGCCGCCCTGGCAGAACTGGATGTGCGAGATGTCCGGCAGCGCGGCCATGATGACATCGACCAGGACGGCGACGGCGGGAATCTGCGAGGCCCGCCGCTTGGAGACGCCGTAGATGCGGCTTGCGTCTGCATTTCCGTCGGCATCGGGGTTGCCAACCAGATCCAGCACCGAGACGGTGTCGTCGAAATCCGCCCGGCGCACCCGGAACCCGTTGATGATGGGGATCGGGTACGGCTCTTCGCTTTTCAACGCCGCCGCCTTCATCAGCACGTATCCCCAGCCGCGGAACCCGCCGCCACAGAGATACAGATTAAACCCCGTGCTGCTGCTGCTGCTGCTGCTGCCGCGGTGGGATAACGATTCGGGTACCCCGAGCTGGTTATACGCTTCCCGAAACTGGCCAACCATCTCCTCCTTGAGCGCCTGCACACCACCATTACGCCCCTGTGCCTCCGCCAACAACCGCGACAACGCCGCCGCCCCGTAGGGAAAACTGAACGACCCCTTGGGACTGGTGGTCACCACCCCATCCTCCTCCAAGACCCAGGTAATCTGCGTGCTCCCGCCGCCCAAATCCATCGCGATGCCCGCCACGCTGGCGGCGCTGCTGGCGATGCCGAGCGCCCCGATCCGGCCCTCGTCCTCCTTCGACAGCAACCGGACGTCCCAGCCCGTGGCGGCGCGGATCCGCGCCCGGAACGCCTCTGAATTTGGCGCCGTCCGCGTCGCCTCGGTGGCTAGCACGTAGGTATTGGCGTCTGGCACGCAGAAGTCGTTGCATGTCGCGCGGAAGTGCACGAGGCGGTCGACGACTTGCTCAATGATTGCGGGCGGGATCGGGCCCCGCTCCTCCCCGGAGAATTGCGCGTCGTACAGTGAGATGCCCGCTCGGTCTTGGTAGATGATGGGCATGATTCGCGCGGTTGGCGGGGAGAGGTCTGTGATCGAGAAGCGGATGCCGTTGCTGTTGTGCTGGTTAGTTTCTTGCTTTTCTACCTGTAGGTGGGGTGAGGGGGTTTGGGGAGGGGTAGAGGGGTGATGTAGTGTTGCGGTTTGCGCACCTTCCCATATCTACGATTCCGTAGAGTTCGGGGTTCGGGGTTGGTGTTTCGGCCATTGTGATGTCAGGGTTGTAGCATGAATTGAGCTGGGTTGACTGGGTTGATGGCTGGAGTGAGAAAGGACAACACGGCGTCACTGTGTTGTGATGTTCAAAGTTCTGGTCGCATGGTTTGCGTTGGTGCGACTAGCTTGGGTGAGAGAGTGCTAGCGTAGGGCAAGAAATCTTCACGGCGGTGACTATACTATCAATAGTGAGGAATTGCGCAGCTGTAATAGTCGTATGCTTGATGGAGTGACCAGTGTCAAAAACTCGACTGCATATCCTGTCTATGAAGAAGAGGACTTGCTTGGCGGGGAAAGGCTTATCCAAATCCTTCTCCCGTGATAACATACAGACAGATCCAGTACTTAGCTCTCTCCGGGGCATTTGCGCATACTTCTCCGAGGTACTGTATCGGGTTCAACTTCTGTTTTTTTTTTTTTTTTGTCTTGGGTGACAAAGGTGGACAGTCACAACGATTGCATATCTGAGATCGTGTCATTGGTGTGTAGAAACTGCAAGAGTAGTAGGTAGTGGACAATAGGCTACGAACATATACTGCCCCGGCCACAAATAGCTCGACGCCCTCGACGCGAGTCAAAACTGACAAATCCCCAACAAATACTGTGGCGGCAATGATGATCACAACAAGCCGATAAAACCATGCTGCTGAGAAAGCTGCAGACCATGATTGGCGTAAGTGCAACCGAGGCAGCGCGCCAGGCTGCAGTTTATTTCCTTGAGACTAATTGACTATTGGAACACCGGGACCATGCTTTGTTCATACTTTCTGTCAAGACGATGAGCGATCTATCGTTAGACTATACACCCAATTAAGGCATTACGCGGCGTAGTGCTCTCCTCTATGGCTCGCGACTTGACTGCCTGAGATAATTATGGCTGATAATCTCGCATTCACAGATTACCTATCGAATCGGAGATGAAGTCCTGCTAGTAGTCCGCCGCGAGAACGGGTTGGAGGCGCTTGAGGGCCCGTATTTGATAGCAACTGTTAACTCTGCAACAAACTACACGCATTGCACCCGAGATAAGGCACCAGTGGGGGGTAGGCGAAAATCTAGAAAGGAAGAGTCAAAGTGCATCAATGATGGGCAGAATGCTGGTCTCAAGGTATAGACTCACGGGGAAAGCCTAGAGATATGACAAGATGGATTGAAATGTTGGAGAGGGCAGTCAACAGAATGCCCGAAGAACATGCGTCGAGACCTTCGCTTATCCGTGCTCTGGCCGTTCGCTTTGTGGGCCGCCACGAAGAAATCCAACAGGCCGCGGGTCTTGACTGAGCAGCTGAATTGGGACAAGAGTCTGTACGGCTCGCGGCAGAAAGTCACCCTGACCGATCAGAATGTCTAGGTCCACTCGGATACATTGTCATTCAAAGATATATGTATCAAGGACGAAGGTGCGATCTGTATCGCGGACACTGCGCATTGGCCGAGGCAACCGAGTTTATGTCGAGAGAGAGTCCCTTAAACCACGCTGCTGCAACTTCCAGGGAGTTATTGAATCCACTCCCGGAAGACCACAGTCAGTGTGCGAATATGGTAGCGAATCTGGCAATTGTTTAGTTCGAACAATCAACAGGTCACTTGGACATCAATTACCAGTTTGTGATAACTATATAAAGGAAGCTATCATAATTCAAAGAGTCGCACTTATGTATAACTTCTAGGGAGACGTCCTTAAAGGTTTGAGCGCCATTCACGCATACGGGTGACGAAACATATCGTCAGAGATGTCACGATTACAGGGAACGAGTGCGGAGGCTCGATAATCTTGAATCTGTCATCATCATGCCGTACGAGCCTTGTGCAACGTCGAGCAATAACCTTGTCCAATGACGGGTGCCACTCAGAAGCAGCGGAGACCATGAGCCAGGCCGTGGATCTTCTGCCGACTCTCAAGCCACACACAATGGAAGATACGAATAAGTAAGAAAAGCTTAGGATTTGTCTGAATTGGCGCTTTGGCTGCAGCTGTAGCCCTGAACACAGGCCGAATGCCTGCCCAGGCATTAGCAATCCTGGAAAATGGCCGCGTGGTCATCGCAGGATTACAATTGAATATGCAATCGGATCTCTCTGAGTTAGAACAACCATATCCCGGTCTGGCTAGGAGATTCATCTCCTTCGAGACGAGACATGGCCACATATTTGGTGAATACCAGTTGGTGAACAGAACACTTCCAATTCATGCCGCTGGATGTCACAACATTGTCGATGAAAATGGAACAGTCATTGACCGGCTAATCTCCTACATGTTATCTGTCAAGTCTTTGCTCCACTCCCGCAGAGGAAAAACACACCAAGGGATCCCAGCAAATGCAGCGAAAGGTGCCCTCCTCGGTTTCATGGCACAAATCCCCGCCATGCCAGTCTCCCCTTCACGGATATCGGAATCGCGGCTCTTGAGCCATCATGCAAAGGATTAGACCTCAACGGTGACGGCCCTTGACCACACCAATGCCATTCTGGACCGACTGTCCAATTTCGAGATCTTCCACTTTGCAGGCCACGGAATTTTGGGCAGCATGGATCTGGGGCGAAGTGTCTTTCCTCACCAAGCGTTGGGAAACGAATCCTTGACAGGGGACAGGATGCGTCAGCAGCATATCTTTGGAAGACCTCCTCTTCTCGCCTATCTCTCTGCATGCTTTGGTGGCTCATGCAAAAACCTAAGATCAAGAGATGAGGCCCTTAGCATTATCAGTGTCTCTCAACTGGTTGGATTTCCATACGTCGTAGGTACTTTGTGGGAGATATCATACCGGCACTGTGTCGATGTCGCTCAAGCTACATACGAGACACTGCAGGGCTGACAGATGAGACTGTTGCTCTAGAGCTTCATTTTGCAATCATAAGGGTCCGGGGTAGTAGCAGATTCTAGACCAGTCCGGACCAAAAAAGCCTTAAAAATTGGTAAGAAGCATAATGGAGATACTCAAGAGGAAGACAGACTTCTACAACAGCTCGAGCGGTGTATGAGGGGAACGACCTGGTCCCAAGTAATGAGCCATCTGAAGAAGGTAGAGACATAAAGAAGAAGGCACGTCAGCAGACAAGGCAGCAGTCTCTTTTTTCTGTGTGCCATATGCATGTACAGTACACACTCCTATAAATAGCTTCAGTGAACGCTGGCGGATATTACCCTAAGATGGTTTGAGATCTGTTTTCCATCGGGATAAATGCAGCACTGCTTGTAATTACATACCTGCCGTCACCGTTACCCACCTGAAGTATACATTGTCCATATTATTAGATTCTAGTCTCGTGAGTAAGCGCGATTGACTGAGGAGCCCAAAAGTATACCTAGCTGACTTGGTCATTGATTGACCAAGCAACAGCCAGACCAGACCGCCAACTTCGTTGCCACCGAGTCATTTTTGGGCAGCAAAGATCGTTAACCGAAAGTTGGTACTGCGATATTTGTGATTTGGATGACATCTATCAAGTCACTAATCATCGGTTTGACCTATGATGACAGTGGCAGTTATCAGGGGAAACTCGGACCAAGCGCAGCAGACGCAGGGTTGCATTGCAGCAGACAGACATGAATGAGTAGTTAGCCTGGGAATAAGTCAAGTCATCTAGAGATTAACTTCGCGGGGGGATTACGACCAGTCACCCTACAGGAAACGCTAGCCTAGAAATGGCTATACCTGCGAGGAGCTGAGGGCTGGGGGGCTGAGTAGATTGTGGAAGTTGCTCAGGCTTGATGCTGCATGCAGATAGGCGACATGGAAGGATTCCGGTTGAGTGGTCTGGGCTGCTAAGGTGAGCGAACCAAGTTCTTGACTTCCTACGGTAGGTCTTTGCCATTAGTCAAGGATTATTTACCAGATTCGGAGTATCCACGTATGCAAGTTACTGTCCTGCACTCCGCAGCGCAGACTGCTATTGAAGTAGCTGCGGGGATGACAACCCCCGCCGCCTGTCGTTCGGGCTTATCCCCGCCCGACCCTCTCTCGATCTTGATGTCGTCTTCACTCCATCAACTCCACCAAGCGTGTTCGACAAGACAAGATCTCTGGCGAACTTACTTGACATTCCCGTTACTGAGTCATCTCAGCTATTGCGGACAAAAGGACGATGAAGCACAATCACCTACCGGCTGTCACCAAAGTGAAGGCTGGCTGGAGTGCCAATCCGCGATTCGTTCTCCTTGCGCTTTCCCACCTCCCTGGACATCCTGAGACGCCTGCTATTTGGAAACTTCGCAAGTCGACAAGGTAATTCCCGAGGATGGGCGGGTCTCCCTATCAATCCCAAGGCTGCATAACCTGCAGACAGCGGAGGGTCAAAGTATGTGTCCAATCTAAGTCTAATTTCTCTGCTATCCTATCGAGTCTGCCCGCAAAGCAGTAACTGATATCCTCCCCCCCACTCACCGAGAACCAGTGCGATCTTGCTAAACCCGAGTGCGCGCGATGCGTCAAGAGAGGCACGCTATGTCTTGGCTACGAGACGAACCGGCACTTTCTCCACCATACACTCATCACGCGAATCGATGACTCCGGCGCAAGCAGCAAGAGACCAGTCACCCAGCGGCTCGGACAACTGAGACCGCTTGCCCTGCCGGCAACCCTGAATCTGGGCGCTGAAGTGCGAACCCAGCTCTTCTCCACATTCATGACCACCTTCTTCGCATCCGACGACAATGTTAATGATCTCAATGCACGGGACGATAGCTGGTACTTCATGATGGCCCGGTTCCCTTCCCTGACGGGCGAGTCGGCGCTTCTAGACCGGTCAGTCATGGCATTCGTATGCACGTTCCTGGGCAGGAAAGCCAACGATAGCCCATTGGCCCGCCACGGTATCGAGTTGTACAGTAATGCGCTGAGGTTAATGGCAGGGTGGCTCAAGCAGAAGGCCACGTCGACGCCTCATCTTCTACTTTATGCTACTATCGTCTTTCATACCTATGAGGTAATGTGAATGACCAGGGGAACGTGGGAGATAGAGATTAACACGAGCTCTGCACGGCAGACAATGCAAACTGGCGATGCTGCTCTGCAAAACAGCTTCGCTCACATACGGGGTGCGACCGCTATTCTTAATCATCCGTCCTTCCAACATGCTCCCGATCAACCTCTTACACAGACGATGATCACTCGACAGAAGTGGGCCGCAGTAAGTCAATGGCGGGATCGTGTCAGCCACTTTATATGACCTAACAGTAGGTGCAGGCTTTCTGCATCACAACGACACCGTCGGTACTTGACAACATGGAATGGGGATGTTCCACGCAAGATCAGAACGAGGGCCCCATGGACGCGATGTTTGCCCTGATTGCCGAAACCGCTCGTCTGCAACGGAGCCTTGACACGAGCTCCCGCCAACCTCATTCGGAGTGCCAGGCAGCCGCCCGAGTGTTACTCCGGCGCTGCTTCGACCTGGCGAAACGGCTTCGAACATATTGGCCGGATGACCAGGGCGATCGCCGTCACCCAGAGGATCATCTTCCCTCACTTTGTGATCCTATCACACTGCGACATGAACATAATGAGCCGCAGACTTCCCCGTTGCCGGATGATCCCTTCAATCTCCCGCCCTACGATTTCGCCGACCTGGGGACTGCCAAAATCTATCTCCTCTACTGGATCGTGGCGATGACGATTCGTAGGTTAATCTATCACACTGAGACACTTCTTCTCAAGGGAGATAATGGCGCGACTGCGCCGCCGGTGGTACTGCGCGTGCCCACGCGCGAGATCTACCGCACGGTGGCCTATCACCTCCAGCCGAGGAACCTGATGTCCTCGACGCATGCGGTCCTATTTGCAGTGTCCGTCTTGTCGAAATGCTGTTTGGATTGTCGCGACGAGACGGGATTTCGGTGGTGCCAGGGCATCTACCGCTTACTTCAGGCACGAGGGTTGGATGTGGCTTCGCGCCTTGGTGAGGCGGACCGGAGACAGTGGGCAGGGATGCATTCGTCCATGACGGAGTTAGCTCTCCCTGTTTCTGTTTGAAAACCATGCTATGTGTAGAGCTAGAATAGCCTCTGAAACGAGTTGCTGGGCTTCGGAGAAATACATACCTAGAAAGCAGACCGCGCCAAGCTAGGGAGGGACGGAGGACATTATCGAGGTATATGCCCCTCGGGATACTTGGCCCTGGAGGCTGCGGGCCACGAGGCGGATTACGATCATGCGTTTCTAATTTACCCCACCCCACGCTTCGGGCTGCTCGGTAGCGGGGATGGATATATCTCAGCTGTGGGAATAACTGCGCCCCTCCTTTAGACAAACACACAGATTCCAACATCGGGCAAGTCGATTATATACAAAGAATTCTACTTCAGTCCTGTCATAAGTCATGACTTCGTCACCGCAACAATTACCGAGAAAGCAATCACGCTAGAACTGAACACTATAACACATATCGAAATCCTGCCCCATAATTCTCCTCCCCCACGGCGGCATCATCCTTGCTCCCAGCTGTCCATCCCGCCGCTGCACCATACCGCTTATCGAGACGGCGATTCTCCCATGCCAAAAGTACTCGCAGAGACAGTGCGAGAATCGTGTTGAAAAACATGAACGCTGCGCAGATCGACAGACCCCGGGTAAAGCGAGGCGAATCACCGGAGGGAAACACATTGGTTCCCAGGAAGGGCCCGCACTGGCCGATGACGTTGAGAATGACGATTCCCATGCCTCGTCGGCTGTCCGAGCCTTGGTTGTCTATATAACCACGTTAGTGCATTGATCGTCGGTTGGAGGGGGATGTTTCCATACTTAGAGCCCAGGGAAGAATATTAGCAATAGACGGGAACACCCCGATAGCGGCGAGAAACACGCCAAGGTAGCGAACACCGACAGAGTCACAGACCGCAAGCAAGACATAGCCGACAGCGCCGACCAAAGAAGCACACGCAATCACCAAGCCTCGCTGTTGGATCCGATCGGCAATCCAGGTCGTGGCGATCGTCACGAGGAAGGACGCAAAGAACGGTGGCGCCGTGAGGCCCTGGGCGTTGATCGAAGTGAATCCCATATCCTCCAAGATCGTGGGCAGAAAGACAGGCAACGACGAGAAGCTCACGTTGCAGCTGAAATACATGAACTGTAGAAGTCGTTAGCATACCTCACGTACAGAACCTGACTAGAACCGGAAACAACGTACCGCCAGGATCCATGCCTTCGCATCCAGCAAAGTATGGCCCAATTCTTTCCAGTCGATCCCAGTCACCCGCTCGCTCTCACCACTCCGTCGAAGAGATCTGGCTCGCGCAACCTCCTTCTCCTCTTCGGTCAGGAAACGGGCGGATGACGGGTGATCTGGCAGATAGAACCAAGCCAGAACGGCGGCCAAGAGTGACGGGCTCCCTTCTACCAGGAACAGCAATCGCCAGTTTGCTAGCTTGGCATGTCCGGAGGTGATACCGTAAGCGAGAGCGCCTGCAAAAGTATTCGCCAGGGGAGCTGCGGACAAGAACATGCCACAACGGAGTCCGAGCTCATGACGGCGATAAAAGAACGATAGCAGGTACGGACTTCCTGGACCAAAGGCGGCTTCCGACATGCCCAGCAGAAATCGCAGAGCCATCAACCCGCCCCAGTTCTGCACTGCAGCCTGACAGGTCGCCACAATGCCCCTATACAGCATTAGACTGTGTCTCAGAATATAGGAGACACAAGTCGATTTTCAACATACCAACTCAACACGGTAATAGCCGCCCATCTGTGTGGGGGCATGATCTTCCACATCAACGCCAGAAATTCGAACAGAGTGTACGATATATAGAAGATGGTCAAGAGCCATGAGTATCGGTTTCCTGTGAGGTGAAGATCTTCCTCCATTCCTGCGATTTTCGCATTTCTGTTGCCCGCATTAGCCGGATGGGTACTGCTAAATGTCGAGTGCATGGCAATCAAGCCTACCCAATATTGCTCCTATCGAGCAGCGATAAGAGATCTGTGCGAGTTCTATCAATTAGACGAAGATTCAGAAAAGACGATAAATCATGTCAAGCTAGAAATCCAGAATATGTGTATCGGGCTCGGAAGCGAGAGGAATGATGACCGACAGTGGAAGATGAATAAGAAACGGGACCAGCATACATAGAAATCCTAACAGGGTCGGCACTCGAAGATCCAACTTCCTCAGCACTCGAGCTTCCATTGCAGGATCTATAGGCATTGTGGATTGAGGCATCTGCGGAAGTGCGGTGTGGGATTCCTCGTCGTGCATGGGCTGCTGCTTCTCCGGATCGTTGCCCGGAGCCTCGACAATGGCGTCGACATCGTCAGCAGGACTGCTAGGGGTGTCTTTCTTTCCGAATAGCCCCATGATGTACTGCAATGTAATGCGATAAGGAGTGACAGGAGTTTGATGGCAGTAACAGGTTATGAGGTGACTTCTCGTGGGGGGGGGGGACACGCTGCTTTATGAACGCGTTCACACCGATACCATAACGCTCTTTACGTTTTCACACAGACCCAATGATTGGACAATGGCCTACCAGCCTGATCTGCGAAGATTAACCCGACCACACGATGGCCACGTCGAGTTAGCTAGGGGTGACGTGAAAAGGTGAGAGAACGAAGGAGGGGGCGCGGTGAGTGGAGTGTCGAGTCGAGTCGACTGAAGTCTTTTTTTCACAGATAGCTTGGTGTGATACGTGGGACGGAGCTCATATCCAATCACCCGAGAGAGCGGGAGGCACAACATGCTAGATGTGCAGGGAATATCCAAAGTGGACGCATGGGGCTCTTGCTTTGCGCTCCTCGGGGATATGATGACATGCTTTCGAACACCCAATTAGGGCGTATGCGGAGACAAACCCACTGGTTCTTTGGTGGCGGGCCAAAGCTTGAAGTAAGGCCATCAGAGCGGGCGCAAGGCTTGGTCAGAACTGAGGAATAGCATTGGATGTTAACCGAGGTGAAAGAGGCTGGATGTTCCAGTCTGATTCGTTTCATCCCCCTTGCACATTTTGATGCATGCCTCTCCCAGCATGAACAAGCATAGAGTGATGCACGTTTCAATTTGGAAGTCGGGAAGAGAGCAGCGGGTGAAATCCCTTCTCGCTGGGCCTCGGGCTGGGTAAGAAGAGTCGATCCAACAAACCTTGGGCGGTGTTTTAGGGGAGAAAGTCCACGCAGTCCGGGGCAATTGAAGCCGTCCAGGAAGTATGATTGCGGGGAATGAGACGATCTTCAGCTGTAAAGAGTAAAAGCGCCCCGACCCCAAAGCTAGTTCTGATCGGGTAATTATTAGTGCCTGGAGTTCTAGGTGTCAAACTGCATCTTGGGCTTTCATGGCTGGCCGTACCGCGCCTGACTGAACCGGTAAAGGAACCTCCAAATTTCCGCGTCGCGTTGAGGATTCGGTGTCTTTGCTTAGCATCCGGCGCCTGGTGACCGCTATCCAGGCTCTCTTACCTTTCAGTCTCGAGCTTCTAATCTGTCAATCAAAATCCTTAAATTCTTTGCGACAGATTCAGTGCTTGCGATCTCCTGCCATTGAGGCTCCCCAGTCAACATGGACGACCCGGCGAATCGTGTTCCCGCGCAGCTGGTAAGTTGAATCGTTCGAGATGGAAAGCGTCGGAATAGAGCTTGAGTGCTGATTCGGAGTCTTATTTAATCACTTTAGCTGCCGCATATGCACCTGGTGTCGCGGCAGCGCTACCCTCTGATGCATATGATGCCCACCGATACTGTTGTCGAATACCTGCTTGGCGCATCGAAGGTCGTGCGCGAACAGCAACCCATGCATTGGACCTTCCTAGATGCGCCCCAGGATGGCTCCGTTATGCTTACCTGGCAGCCACTCAACCAACTCGGAACCAATTTCGCCAGTGATGGATATGTCTGGGCCGACGTCGAACAAGCGTTTACCTTCGATTCTCGCGGCTACGTATGTCTCTCTCCTCTCCGAGCCCTGCCCTGCGGCTGGTCTCCGCGCAGGCAAACCGGCCACTGACACGGAAGGATAACAGACGGTCGAGATGTGGTTACACCGTAGTGGATATCACCCCCCGAACGAGTCCGTGGCGATCCATTGCCGTCGGCGGTATCGCCTGCTACCACCGAAGGTTCCCAACCCCAACCTACCTAATCCCGATCCCGCCTTGTGGATCGTTCACTACACGAGAGCGCCTCCCCAAGATCATATCCCTGCAAGCCGAATTCCTGTCATGCCTCAAGTGCAGAACATGCTAGCTCAGCGACGCTTCCTGCAGAGCCAAGGCCAACTTGCCCGCAAGGACTTCATGCTGCACGATCGGAACAATTGGCCAGCCATCAACTTCCCTCCGCATATGGCGCCTCAGGGCTTCCCGCAGATGCCTGGAGCGTATCCGAGCGCCATGGCCGGACGCCAGCCGTTCTATCCTCCACCCGGACCGGGCGTGCCGCCTCCCGCTGCTGCTCCGCCGGCAAAGGCCGCCCGCGGTCATCGCGCCTCCTCCACCGCTGTCACTGCTGCCACTGCCGATTTCGCCTTGGAAGATGAAGACGTTTCAGCTGGCGACACCATGGATCTACTCACACCCCGTGAAATCAGCAAAGTGCGCTATACGCAACATCATGAGTGGATGGAAGAGATCTTCGCCTCGCCCTATGCCATCCATCAAATCACACCTGTCTCTCTTGGTCTGGGCCGGAAAGGAGAACTCGAGTCGCTGACGGCTGGCTTCTTCGACGCGCCGGTTGGACCTCCCAATGGAGAAACGAAAGAAGCCCCCACCCCCTCGCAGGCTGAGAAGTTAGAACCCGCCAAGGCCGAGGAGTTCGCTGACCGGGTCGCCAAGAAGGTCGCTGACATGACGGCCGAGATTGAAAAGTTGAAAAAGCGCCATGCACGCCGAATGGAGAAATTCAACCGCACCTCTCTGCTCAAGGGCGCAGAACTCCGTCTCAGGGAAGCTGCGGCGGATCCTGCAGAGACCGGGTCGGAACCATGGAGATTGGAAGGTCGCGTTGTGGTTCCCTCAGAAGAGGATGACTCGCAAGCGCCGCATGTCGAAAACCAGGCCAAGTACAAAGTCGACGATATTGTGCGGGAAGTGGAGAAAGTGTGGAAACGGCAGATCGTACCGGAGCCCCGAGTTTCCTGCGTGCAGAAAGGTGGTCTGCTCGAGAAGATCGAACCGGAGCACAAGCCCGAGGCTCAACCAGAGGGTGATGTCGATATGGAAAATGCGGATAGCCACTTTTTGGACCAATTGGGCTCGCCAGGAAATGTTCCAGGGATCTCATCAACGATCCAGGACGCCGGACAGGCCGGACCATCACATGTCCCTAACCAGTCTGTTGCGCCTGGAGCTAGTGGAGTAACTTCACAACCGTCCCAAGCGGCAGCGAACATCCCTCATCAAGGCCCCTCTACCTCTTTGGATATTGAGATGGATATGGGCGACGTACAGCCTGCGAGTGCCGCCGGGGAGACTGGCGACTGGGTTATGGTCAATGATGAGAAGAAGGATCAGGCCGTACCTGGCGACAACTCTTTACCTGTTGTAGATACTCCCGGCAGCGGCCTACAAGGATTGACCCCCGGAAACGCAGGCAGTACCGGGGACAACGGTCTTGACGGAGCCAACTTTGATTTCACCAACATGGACAGCGCTGGCGACGCCCTCGCCGCCTACACCGAGCAAAATGACGGGCTCGACCTCCCCGATCTGGAGAATTCCGCCTTCGGAGACGCTTTCCACGCGTCCGATAATGAAAATACTCACCATCACGATGCGGACGACATGTCGTAAAGAGGGGTATCGGAGACGTCTTTGGTGGTTTCGGGAGTGCTTGGATGTCTGATAATGAATCGGTGTGGTGTTGTTGGTATGGTTTCCACCATTTGGCTTGGCGCTGGATCTGTTTTCTTTTTGTTGTCTTCTGCTTCTCAGCCCTATATCAGGTCAAGGGGAGAGGCGGAGACTAGTGTAGACATAGGATTAAGCCTTTCCGTCTGCTTCACTGTGAATCAATCTGGTGGCAGACTTCTGAATTTACCACTAATTCTTCTACCATCTCTATCTATCGTGATCACTACGACGGTGCTTCATAGAACTTGAGATGCATCTATCAACAACAAGTTTCCAGCTGCGATTCGAGATTGCTTTCCAATCACCAAAGAGTACTTTCCCGACAATATCAGCTGCTCGAGAGCATCATCTTTCAAATGAGAATCTAGACCTTGTGCCGGGCCCGACAGTCGTTTCCATGCAGGCAGCCCTATGCTCCTGTAACTAACGCCGCACACCAGTCACATCGCCCCATCACCAGCCGCCAACACTCAAGGTTATTTATCCTACCCGTCATTAAACTATGTCAAGCGATATAGACAACCGCTGTCCTCATTCCTTCTGAATCATTTGTGGTTGGGTTCCCCCATCACCGGGTCCGATCACCCGCATGGGGGGTCAAATGATCCCCGTTTCCGGATTGGTCTGAGGGGGCCGCAATAAAACAGTTCTACTACCTGCTACCCTCCCATACAAAACCTTTGGAAGCTATTTTTCTCGGGGTGACATTCAGGAACGTGCTTTGACCTCCTTCACTCGTCGGTCGTGTCACTAGTTTTGAAACGAAGGTCTGGATCTTGATTCTCCGGATTGATCCCATTCTTATACTTCGGATGTTGGCTGATTCGAGTATGCAGAATAAACCGAACAGCATTGCCGTCTTACGTTCGAGAGTACACCTACTATTGAGACACCGAGCGCGAGCTCAGAGATCAGAAACATCGCCGCATTACCGCTCCCGCTTCCTAGGGGACCACTACAATCGCACGATGTGTTTCACCGACTGCGACGACGACGTCTCAAGCGTGTGTATCAAAGAGTATAGGTGCAGCTCTCGTCGTCGTTGCGGCGACCACCACCGTCGCCGCCGCCGAGGTAGTGGTAGCTGCAGTGGGAGTAGCAGCAGCAGCAGCGACAGCAATGACAGCAGCGACAGTCCTACTGCTGGTGGCGGTCATGAAAACACCTGCAGCTGCAGCTGCAGCCCCGTCCGCCCTCCTCCCCGATGCTACTCGCCGCGCCGCTGTGCTGCGCCGCCACGGGGCTCCTACACCTCCATCCGCCGCAGTCGATGCCGCACCGTCGAGGAATCCTTGATCCCGATCCGGGTGGAAAGGCCCCCGCCGGCGCGGTGGGTGGATGTGCGTGCGTATCGGTGCGTCCCGGCCGTGGAGTGCTTTGAGATCCTGGAGCCGGAGGAGTGCCTCGTTAGGCGGAGGTGCGGTGGGGGGAGGGTTTGGGAGATGGAGACTGATGTGGATGTGGAGGTGGAGTATATTCCTGCTCGCTGTTAGGGAGAATTCGAGATGGTTGGGGTTGAGGTTGGTGTTTGTTTGGGCGTGTGATCTCGTCTTTGTTTCTGTTGTTGTTTCGCTGATGGCGTGCTTTTTCGTCTTGAGTTCGGAATGCTTTATTTCTGGGTTAAGATTGAGATGCTCTGGGAAGCTGAAAGGAAGGGGGGTCCGGGGGTTCTCCCCCGGGACTCTTATGGTATTCTGGCTTGGGGGTAGACAAGGGGAGAATGTGTTTGATGATTGACTTGGTTTATGCTTGTGCGCTGAATTGTTGTTTAGTTTCTCCGGATTGAGTTTGTGTGGTGATGTATGTCTGTATGGTATGTATGTATGTAGCTCGTGATCTACAATCACTGAATCAAGCAAGGATGGGACTATACTGGATCCTGCCGTGGCCACCACCACCCGATAAGCGCGGGAGATTTAGACTCGACGCCAATCCATGGTCAACGATGAACTGCAAGCGGACAATGACTTCAACAACTTCTTCACATCCGCCCATGCCCGCATGACGTCACGGTACGCCATCGAAGACTATCAGATCATTACAACACACAAAGTTCCCTCCATCGAGGTGGTCGTCGACAGTATCTCAGTTCAATTCCGTGTTTCAGATTGACAAGACTAAATACCACGAACGGTGGTTCTTGGATATTGAAGACTACCCGCCGAATACTTAGTGTTGGGGTTGGCATTGACCACTGCCCCTTATTGTTATTGTTGTTACTATTACTCTCGACTTTCAGGGAAGGTGCGATCTTACCTTGAAGTTACCTTGGACTTACATATTGTACTGCTGTTCTTGTACACTCCAACATTTGCACCTGCTCTCAATACAATCTGTGGTTTTGTGCTGTATAGCCATCGAAAACAAAGCGAATTCGCAACAGAGTAAAGTGTTACGGCAATCATGTATGCAAGCCAGATTCCAGCCTGATAGGCACTGCCCCAATAGCTGATCACACCCAGGAACCGCAACATGTCCATCCGCGGCCGGAGGAATTCGGTGCCCTCGCGGGCCCGATTCAGCTTCTCGACCCTGCGCGGCCACCAGCAGCCCGAGACGAGTCGGCGACTGAACCAGCTCATCAAGAACGAGAACACGGCCATCAGCGCCCATGAGAAAGCCGGCCGCGAGCGGGTCTCGATCGCCAACCAGCTGTCGGACTGGGGCGAGTGGACGGAGGACGACGCCGTCTCGGACATCACCGATAAACTGGCCGTCCTGATGGCCGAGATGGGCGAGCAGGAGGACAACTTCGCCCAGTACCTCGAGGAGTATCGCATCGTCCTGAAGCATATTCGGGACACGGAGAACTCGGTGCAGCCGTCGCGGGACCAGCGCGCCAAGATCGCGGATGAGATCCAGAAGCTGAAGTGGAAGGAGCCGCATAGTAACAAAATCAACATTCTGGAGCAGGAGCTCGTTAGAGCCGAGGCGCAGAATTTGGTGGCGGAGGCGCAGTTGACTAATGTGGTATGTTTTTCTCTAGCCTGTGTGGAGGTGTGAGAATGGACCGATGTTGACTGTAGCGCTTGTTGCCCGTGTAGACGAGGTCGAAGTTCAAGGAAGCATATGATATACATCTCGCGGCTGTCATCGAGCGGGGAGAGAAGCAGATTCTGCTCGCCCGTCATGCACGTCGTTTGCTCAACCACCTGGATGATACTCCTGTCGTGCCCGGGGATTCTCCTCACGAGTATGACCAAACTGCGGCCACGAGACAGGTCATTGAGGATGCGGAGAACGAACTTCGCGCGTGGGAGAGCAGCGCCGAGCCCATTCATTCTTCGGCTGGGGATGTCCCTGACAGCACGCTGCTGCCAAGGTCTGGCCGTAGGGTTCGTGACTCGCAAGGTGCCTATGCAGTCGAGACCACAGCCTCGGACTCTGTGCGAGACGTGAATGGTTCCGCCGAAGGATCATACGCTCACGGCACTGGGGCGAACGAATATGCCCGCGATACCCCAGCGGAGCCATATGTGGAGGGCAACGACCCTGGAGCGTACACTGATAGATCCCATCGGGAGTCATCTGCCAACGGCACTGATCATGAGCGCTACGTCGAGGGTGCGGGTTCTGAGCTGTATGCTGACAGCTCCGCGCCAGAGCCGACGGCCACCCGTGCTGAAGAAGAACACTACACCAACAGTGCAGCTCAAGACCCAGCCGTCCTCACTGGAACTGAGGCGCAGTCTAGTAATATGCCCGATATAGAAGATAAGTACACCGGCAAGAATGTCCTGGGACAGACTGCCAACGGGGCTGTTCCAGAGACCGTTAACAAGACCGGAGAAGAGCTGCCGCGGGCATCAGAGGACTTGCAGTCCTTCAATAATCCCCGTGGCTCAGAGGTGCCATATGTGTCAAGCCCTACCCCGGCGCATCCAATTGCTGTTCCGATTTGAGACCTGCCTGTTCTTGTTCGATTTTGGTTTTGGGCCTTGTATTTGTATGTCTTTATGTGTCGTTCTCGCTACGATGAAATAAATTAGGGGTTCAGGTCAGGTCACCGAACCAGGAGAAGGAAGATCTGAACATAGCTTGTGTTTAGTTAGTAGGGTATAGTTATCAATGCGATGTCTTGTCTTTGTGATGTTCCTGCTGTAGTGTAATGTCAGTGTCAGTGTCAGTGTCAGTGTAGAGGGTACTTGCACGTGACCCAGGCGGCAAGGCGTGACGCGGACGGAGGCAGCATTGGAGCTCCCCAGCAAGCAATCCGCCCTCAATCACCAAAGCTCCCGAGCTGCAACTTCCGCCTTCTCCATCTCTCTCTCTACCATCTCCACCCTTATCTTTCCACCTCTCGCTGTATTCTGTCTCCTCGTCCCATTCACTTGCCATACTAGACCCATTCATCAACTCTCGCACATTATGGATAAATTGGTCGCCCAATACACGCGGACGCCGCATCAGAATGAGTTCTACTCTGAGCAAGAACAGCGTGAGCTCACCGAGAGCCTTCCGCCGCTGTCCTTGAAGTTCAACCTCCCTCCAGTCGACGATGTGAGCCCATTCCCCAGTGGTTTCTGCGTGCTGCTCGGGCCTCAGTCTCCGTGGGTGTCAATCCGATATGCACTCGGACTCGCCGCCGCTGCCGTCGCCCGGACAGACACTCTGGATTGTCCTCCCCCATTAAGCCGTTCATATCAGCTAACCTGGAGCGTTGCTCTTCAATCTAGTCCAGAGCCTTCCTCCGCGCGATGACCGATGACCACTCGAACCCCAGCTGCCCCATCAAACTTGCCCACGGAACGACGACGCTGGCCTTCCGTTTCCAGGGCGGAATTGTATGCCGTCATCACCACCCTTTCCCCTACCTCCGTTGCTTAGACTGATGGTGTTCTACTTGCAAAGATCGTCGCGACCGATTCCCGAGCCACCGCTGGAAACTGGATCGCCAGTCAGACAGTGAAGAAGGTGATTCCTGTTTCGCGGCTGAGCCGCGGTGAAGATAAGAAGACGTCCGAGCCGACTCCTGGTCTTTTGGGTACCATGGCTGGAGGTGCTGCTGTATGTGCTTTCCCATAAGAGAGCTGGGGGTGCCGGTATTCGGAAATGAACGGAAATGCTGACGGGATATCCCCACATCCAGGACTGTCAATATTGGCTGCGATACTTGAGCCAGCAATGCACACTCCACGGCAAGTTTGCTCCCGCCCCAACGGGGCAACCTTGCACCCTCAACGATAAACTAACACCTTGGGTATTCCAGAAATCCGACACAAGCGCCGCATCACCGTGGCCGCCGCTTCGAAGATCCTCGCCAACCTGACATACGCCTACAAGGGAATGGGTCTGAGCATGGGAACGATGTTAGCCGGCGTACGTTTCCCCCCTGGTGTCTAGGCTTTCGAACTCATTGTCTAACACACTGCCAAAATAGATGACCCCCCAAGAAGGTCCCGCGCTCTACTACATCGACTCGGACGGCACCCGGCTGGCCGGCAACCTCTTCTGCGTGGGCTCCGGTCAGACCTTCGCCTACGGTGTTCTGGATGCCAACTACCGCTACGACCTGACCGAGTCCGAGGCCCTCGAGCTCGGCCGCAGAAGTATCCTGGCCGCCATGCACCGCGACGCCTACTCCGGTGGCTTCATTAACTTGTACCACGTCAAGGAGGAAGGCTGGATCCACCACGGCTTCGACGACATGAACCCCATTTTCTGGAAGACGAAGCTCGAGAAGGGCGAGTTCTCCAATGTCACGTCGGAGTTGTAAGGTTGACTTTTCTGTGACGTGACTCCTTTCCTGGTCCTTGGGGTCCAGGAGGGGTGTTCTCTCGGGTGACCGAGGGGAAAGGGGGTTATATTGTTTGTATGGTGGATACTACTTATGAAATGATCACTCGATACTCTTCTTACTTCCCTCCATACTAGTGGGTAAATTCATTGTAGACACGTACAATCTGAATTGTTTGGCCAGCAGCAGCATTAGAGTTTAGAAAAGCCAGGCTGAATGATCAGACTACATGCGCCTGTAGCATTGGAAGAGCATACAGACAGAACTAAATGACGGGGCCTACTCGAACTCCGAAATCACAAATCTGAATAAGAAAATCCGTATGAACAGCAGCAGCAGCAGCAGCAGAAATACGTACAAGTCCA
Source organism: Aspergillus homomorphus CBS 101889 (assembly GCF_003184865.1). Taxonomy (NCBI): domain Eukaryota; kingdom Fungi; phylum Ascomycota; class Eurotiomycetes; order Eurotiales; family Aspergillaceae; genus Aspergillus; species Aspergillus homomorphus. The sequence continues at coordinate 363,877 of NW_020291887.1, read as the reverse complement.
TACCACATGGCAATCAATACAAACATCTCTCCAAGACCAACACTAAATAAAAAGAAAAATTGCTGGAATACGCCCATCTATGACAAACACGACACAACAAAGAAGAACAGATCAATGCTTTTTGAGGACACACAATTGCGCTCTGCCTTGACTATGAGAAATCTTGCAGAAGGACAGCCAGACGGAACGTGTGCGGTGTCCTCGAATTCAAACCCGGGCTCAATTGTCGACCCAGAATTTCATGCGGATGCCCATAGCAGCGAGTTCGACGTCCAGGTAGCGAAGGACACCGGGGACAGCGACGACGGTGACGTTATCACCGCCGACGTAGCGGCGGCCGTCGCCATCCTCCCAGACGACAGCGCGGGAGTCATCGAAGACTGCTTCGCGGGCGCAGCGACGGCAGCGGACGAGGCCGGACATACCGCTGGGGCCGCTGGGGCCACCACTGCTGCTCTGGTTGGAGGCGGCCTTTGCGGCGGCGATGCGGGCCTTGCTGGAGCCGGCGGACGAGGCGACGACCTGGGTGGAGAGGAAGGAGCCGCAGTCGCGACAGATCCAGGAGCGGGTGGAGTCGGAGCAGTTCATCAGGCGGTCCTGCAGCAGGAAGGCGGCGCCGTGGGCGATCAGCGAGTCGCGCTCCATCTCACCGACACGGATACCGCCACCCTTGGCGCGGCCCTTGACCGGCTGGCCTGTCAGATTGTTCACCGGCCCCGTGGTGCGCACCTGGAACTTGTCGTTCACCATGTGACGCAGACGCTGGTAGTGCACCACGCCGATGAAGATGTCCGCTGCGAACTCCTTGCCTGTGATCCCGCTGTACAGTGGCTCATTGCCGAAGTAGTTGTATCCTGCCTTGCGGAGCTGGTGTCCGAAGTAGTCGACTGCTGTGTTCTCTTCGGAGAATTGGAACGGAGTGCTGTCCTGTGGGTGGCCGTGCAGGGCGCCGGCTTTGCCGGCCATTGACTCCACCATTTGGGCGATTGTCATACCTGCGATGATTGTCAGTTTGTGGTGAACGGAGGATGGGGGTTCCAAGAGGCTTACGGGAGGGGAAAGCGTGAGGGTTGATGATCAGGTCGGGCTGGATGCCGCTCTCGGAGAAGGGCATATCCACTGCCGGCCACAGCTGAGAGCAGACACCCTTCTGTCCGTGACGAGACGAGAACTTGTCACCGATGATGGGCTTTCTGGGGATGCGGTACTTGACACTGATGGATTGGCAGGGCTCGACACCGGACTCGGCGCCCAAGATGCGCACGCTGTCGATGTATCCCTCTTCCGCATCCTTGTACTTCACGAAATGGGTGACGCCGTCCACGTTGACATAGGAATCGGTGGCCGCGTCATACCGCACGTTGTGCCACGCTGCAACATAGCTGCCTTCCTTGACTCTGGCGCCGATGTGCGGCAGACCGTCCTCGTCGAGCGTTGCACGCCATTCAGCTTTGATCTGGTCACCGGGCGCGAAGCCGAAGAGCTTGGTGATCTCGCGTCTGGACTTGCCTCTGCGGGAGTCGTTCTCGTCGAGGCCGTGGACCTTGGTCTTGTAGATTGTACCGTGACCGAAACCACGCTCGTGAGAGGATTTGTTGATGATCATAGCGTCGTCCATGTCGTAACCGGTGTAGGAGATAATAGCAACAATGGCGTTCGTGCCGTTAGGGAAGTTGTCCAGACCGTAGGCGTTGTACAGCGGCGACCGCACGATCGGGGTCTGACCAGTCTGCAACCGGTAAAGCTTGTTGTCCGTACGGTAATCGATAGCAGTACCGGGCGTACCCATTGTCTGCTTGCTCATCTGACATTGGTACATGTTACGAGGGGACTGGTTCTGATCGGAGAAGGGCGTCATGTTGGCGACAATGGAAAGCATGTTGGTAGGAGTGAACTCAATGTGAGTGGAAACACCCGAAATGAGATCGTTGGGCATGCACGCAATTTCCATGAAGGGCTGTTCGAAGGGACCGACGTAGTCGAGCTTGCCAAGGGGCAGGTACTTGACGGGTCTGAACATTCTGGCGGCTTGCGAGAACATGTAGATACCCGGATACTGACCGCCAGTAGAGTTGGGAACATAACCGATCTCCAGCTCGAGAGGGATTCGGTCATCTCCTGCCACCTTCCAACGTCTCAGCGTGTTCGCAATGGCACCGGCCTGCTTCGGTGAGCAGTATCCGATAATACGACCATCCAACTGGACAGTCACGTTCTCCTCCACAGAAACTGACGACTCAGAACGAACACCCAGCTGCACCAATGCCTTGGGGACCTTTGATACGTCGACGTCGCTGGTAGCGATCAAACACTTGTGTGCAAGATGGTTAAGCAGACCACAAGGAGCTCCATCAGGAGTGTGTACGGGGCAGAAGAAACCCCAACTTTCAGGCAACAACTTACGAACCGTAGTGGTCTTCAGCTGGGCGAAGAAGCTACCTCTGTGAATCATGCGGAAGTGACTGATGAACCGGTAGAAGTTGATCTTTTCCGCCATAACGGTGTAACCGGACGCCTGCTGCAAATCGAGACCCGTGGGACTGACGAGGTTACCGGTAGAGAGGAAATATTCCAGAGCTCCTCCGATATTCTCGTTGGACCGCTTCACGATCTTGCTGAGGAAGTCTCTCTCGAAAGCGGAATCGGTGAACTTGGCTCCGCTATTCCGGTTGGACCAGTCTCTCAGGATTGGGCTGAAAGACCGCACCCACTCCTCAAGCCTTTCCTTGAGAAGCATTCCATAAAGGAAACCACCAAGAAGGATCTCTTGATTAGAAACCGCATCCGGGTTGTCCGGAGCGCAATCGCCGGCAACCAACGCGTAGAGCTTTCTGATCATGAACAGGAGCATCTTGAACTTGTCGTAATCCTGGGTTTCGGTGACATTGTGACAGCCCAGGTGGGGAAGGACAACCTTGCGAAGGAACTCTGTACCAGCATCCTCATTGGACATGTCGGCTGCTACGCCGAGAACGGGCTTGAACTTCTCTCCGAGATACGATCGACAGGCCGAACGACTGTGTTTGTTGTATGCCTTGTACGTCCGAAGCAACAGCTCCACACGATCCGTGATGAAAGTGTTCTTGATGCCCTCGGACGAGGCGTTACCGACGATTCCCTCGAAGATCTCGCGATCATTCGTCTCCACCAAAGCCTTGAGGATCATCATCACCGGGATGAGGTACTCGTTCTTTCTCCATGAGAAACGGAAGGTCAAGTTGCCGTCGGTCAGGTAGTGTAGGGAATTTGTTTGCGAGGTCTGATCTGGCCGCACGGATCGAATCTGGATACCGTATTTGGTGTAGGTGTGACCACGCTTGACGAAAGAACCACGGACGATCGCCATGGGGTAGTTTCGCTTTCCGACAACCAACATTCGGATGAGTTTCTCGTTTCCGTTGACGATGAAATAGCCTCCCAATTCCTCCGATTCTTCCTTGTGCTCGACAAGTTCGTGTGGGGTCGCCTTCTCCAAGTGGCATCGATTGGTCTGCCAGCGTGGTCAGTAACTCAGGGCCACCAGGAATACCCCCATTGCCCACTTACTCTCAGCATAATGGGAACCTGGCCCAATTCCCGGACCGACTCCATCCAGTCGCCATTGTTGACCTGCCACTCAATTCGAGCGCGCAGCTTTCCACGATACGTTGCATGTCTCTCTCGACATTCCGAGGGGTAGATATTGCGGTTGCGAGTCGCGAACTTGTTGGTGGGGGGAAGAGCTGGCTTCTCGAGGAAAACCTCACTGATCCGAACATTGAGCCGGTTCCGCCGGGGTGCCTTGCGACCCTCCGCAATGCGAACCTTCTTCTGCTCGGAGGTTTCGACATCCCCGTCCAGGAAGGTCTTGGTGCCGATGTCCTTCAAGGCCTCTTCCAGGGTCTTGGGGCCGTCGAAGAGCGCATTGAAAGAATCGACGTGCGGCCGGATGGAGGCGGCCAACGCAGGGTATGCGGTATGATCGGTAGGAGGGTTTCTGAACAGCTTCTCACGCTTCAGAACATCGTAGTTGACAGACCAATCGGTATCTGTCGCGGAGGGAGCCATGGTGAAGACACACACTGGCGCAGTGGAAGCGCTCTTTTACCCAGAAGACTGGAGTGAGACCCCAAGTTCAGTCTGAGAAACGGACGAAGCCTCATCCTCGTCCGACGGGGAAATTTTTCGAGGTGGATCCCGCGGACAGATATCATCACGTGCTGATAGCCATGCAGCTTTGGCGGTCTGACGGTCTGACGGCCTGACAGCCTGAGGCAGGAGTCACGAGGCAATCTCCGTTGACCGCCTGGCAATATTCCGATGCACATCACGGGACTCTTCGCATGGGACAGAGTTCTCGGAGGCCTTACCGCCTTACTAAGTAGGCAACTAGGCAAAGAGCGGGCGGGACTGGACCGGGCGGGCCTCCTTCAAAGCTCAATCAATCAATCAATCGCGGCGGCAGACCCATCCTCCGTCATTCTCAATTGTTTAGTAGTATGGAGTTTAGGGACTTATCACGTCGGGTCGAGGTCGAGGCTAAGTGGACGCCAGGCCGCCGGCGTTTCCCACTCTTATGCTGGTGGACGAGAATTCGCCTTCTGATTTTGAGACTGTGACTTTGTACAGTCAGTCTTAGTCCTGTTGGCTACGATATACGAACCCTGGCGGGAGAGTGAAAAGGGTGACGGACGATTGGCTGGTAGTTGCGAGTGCAGCAGTTCAATATCATCATTCTATTAATCTTGATGCTCCCGGGAATTGCCGTCTATTCCTGGGCTGGCTACATTTTTCAGCGCTGGGGACTTGGTTAGCCACTGACCAGCCTCCCTAACCGTATAGTATTTAGTCTTCCTACTACATGGGTGTAAGTTAGGTACAAGTATCTAGTTGGCTATAGCCTCTCAGTCCTCCACCGATCGACTGTTTTCAAAAGGAAAAATCTGCGACTGGAAGACAGGACGGCCATACCTTGACCTGACAGGGACCCGGCAGGACTAAGAGTCTAAGAGTGTAAGACTAGTAACTAGGTAGTAGTAGCAACTCCTCAGTAGGCGCTCCCCTCTCCCTCGTTTCGTTTCTTCCCAGCCGCGGCGGCGCAAGAGCGAACGGTCATGTGTGCACATACTTAGTAGTTTAGTTCCCATCAAAGCTACTAAACTACTGTACTTCATTTTCACCACAAAGCAGAAAAATCAAAAACCCGAAAACGAAAAAAAAGAAAGATACCAGAAGAAGAAAATATTCTTCTTGCTCCCCACCCTTCACTAGACACGCCTAGAGGGCTTGTCAAAATCCTGGAAACTTGCCGCCTCGATCGATGGTGGTTTGGCCTCTGGGAGTTTTACTTTTCTTCCTTTTTCCACCCTTTACAACAACAACAATCTGCCGCAGTCTTCAAGTCACCGGTTGCCCTCCTACGCCGCTTCTCACGTTTTCCTAACCGGTTGCTTGCAATTTACAATCTACAGTTCGTTTTTGTCCGCCGGGTCTGTTTCTTTTCCTTCTTTTCCCCTCGCTTCTGATGAGGACGGTCTTCCTCCCTTCAACCAGCGATCCCCACCCCACTCCCACTTTACAACATCCGTGTCCTTGGAAACTCGATATAATCGCCCACCCCGTCGTCGATCACCCACCAGCCAAGTCAAGCTGCAACTTCCCACCTGCTATTACCCACGCACGCAACTCCAAAGGTATTTCCGACCACCACTTTTCTGTTTAGCCTTCCCAACCTCAGTTTCCCAAAATGGCGGGTATCTTCCGAACGATCTATGACTGGCTCCTGAGGATGTTCTGGTAAGTGGGCCGTTGTTCCCCCCGTCTTGAAGTAAATCGTCCTCTTCTCCGGAACTGGTCCCTCCTTCGGCCCCGTCCACGCCGTCAGGGCATAGAATGGCTTGCTAAGATCAAACCGTATTTGATGACTTTGCAGGGCGACAGAGATGGATGTCACCATGATCGGACTCCAGAATGCAGGGAAGTCTTCCCTGTTGCGTGTACTTGCGGTATGCCTCGGCCCGTCATCATCCAGCCGGACTACCATCGTTTCTGAGCACGGTTGCTAATTCCATTCACAGGGGGGCGAGTTCACTGTAGAGTAAGTTCGATCGCGTTGGACCTGGTCCGACCGTGACGCGGAGTTATTCGATCACTAATGCGCAGTTGTAGTTCGATTCCCACCATCGGGTTTAACACAAAGCGTGTCCAGAAAGGACATGTGACTCTGAAGTGGTGGGTGCCTTGTCCAAGGATTGAGCTGTGGTGTAAGCTTGTGAAACGAACAGGTGACTGACGCGAATGCAGCTGGGATCTCGGAGGACAGCCGCGATTCCGACCGATGTGGGAGCGGTACTGCCGGGGCGTCAATGCGATCGTGTAAAGCCCTACCCTCCCCCATTCCTGGACGACAGTTTGGGATATTGAAGCCGCTGACTGGCGCATTAGTTACATCGTGGATGCAGCCGATCGCGCGGCCCTGCCCGTCGCCACCGAGGAGCTGCATGACCTGATGAAGAAGTCCGCGCTCGATGGGATCCCCCTGCTCGTGCTGGGGAACAAATCGGATCTCCCAAATAAGTTATCGGTCGATGATCTGATCGAAGCGATGGACCTAAAGTCCATTACCCACCGCGAGGTGAGCTGCTATGGTATCAGCGCGAAAGAAGAAACGAACCTCGATGCGGTCCTGCACTGGTTGATTGCCCGTGCCAGCCGCTAGATGTCAAATCCAAGGACGGCACCAGAGCGACTTGACCCAGTAGTCCCTGCCATCCTTTTATTCTTGGTCCCAGACACGAGATCAAGAACCGTAGACTGCAACCGTTGCGCGCGGCTCGCGGCCTCATTGTAACGATGTGAACGTTTTTGTGAGCCAGGCACATTGTCCCATTTGTTAACGAAGCCTTCTGTTTCATGGTTGTCGCATTGGAGTTATTCGCTCATGTCTTGCATGTATTTTATCATATCAACGGAGGCAGATCATCAATCGAGAAGATTGGCGCCATGACCGGTTCATCAGAAGACTAGACAAGTGAATTCGAAGTGTTGATGTGTAGGAATTAGCAGAAGTCTAAAGTGTGATCGGGCTACCGGAGGAGAAAAATTGGCAGAAATGGGGTCCATGAAGGAAAACTCGAGCCTGGACCCTGAATCGAGGGCATGGCCCTCTCTTTATTCAAGAGAATTAGACTACTCGTGAATGGGTTCGCCCATGGGGTGGGGAGAAGGGGAAAGAAAGAAGAAACAGGCAAACCCAAAAGGGCCACACACAGACCAAGTGATGCGTTGGCAATGCAGATGCGAAGACGGGAACTAAACCCAGCCCTTCGTCTTCCCATGGCGAATCCAGCAAATCCCAGCCCCGCCAGCAGGGCTCAGCGAAGGTTCAGGGCGTTCTGGGGTTCAAAACACCTCCTCGAGTTTCTCTCACTCTGTGCTGTGCTGGCTGTCATAGGCAGGGAGGGTATTTAAGCGTACTGGGGACTGGCTGCAGGCTTCTTTCTCTATGTGTTGGCCCTAATCGTCGTGGTGGGCGGATAGGCACCCGAGTCACTTTTCATATGCCTACTATACTGTATTGTACCGTCCATTGCTTTGGTCGCGATCGAGAGATCTGTGGTCTGATGGAAGCTTGTAGATCCTATGCTGGAGGATTCGAGAATTTTGGGGGGAAACCCACCCGGGACTGCTTTTATGCCCCGGGATTAGTTGTAGATCCGGTCTCTTGTGCCGACAAGGATGATCTACTTTCGGCCCTCGTTGGTAGTATCCTTGAGATGGTAGTAACTGTAGTTCTGTACTGTCTCTGAACCCAACTCACTGACCTAGACTGACATGCATAAAAGCTTTTCCCTTAGTATGGCGTAGACTATACGAGTACGACGGTTGCCGTGCGCCGTTATTTTGCTGGTCTGGGGAGGAAATGATATCATGCCGAGACAACACAGCCACAACCTGTCGTATCTCGGTCTGATGGGGCTAATTATCGACAACAGCTCAGTACTAAGCTGAGTAGATTTGCGTATTATAGTTCAAGCGGTCAACTACTATTGCATGACTGCGGATGCTGACTTGGTTGTCAAACCCGGGCCGACCGCCGAGGTTGTTGTTGGTTGGCCCCCAAAGGAGGGTTACGCTTCCAGCAATCTTCAAGCAGGCACCGAAATTGATATCAAATGGGGAGGAAGAATGGCAAGGAGCAAGAATTGAACTGCAAGACTAGTCTAGGGATGGGTCTCAGATTGTTATTCGGTATGTATGCACCTATTTTATAGTCGTGATCTCCACATGAGGTGATCATGTTCGGTGAAACCACCCGACATACAACAATGGCCTGAATCGACTTTCATAGCCGTTGTATGCACGGATCATAGAAAAGGACCGAGGCTGTACGACACTGTGGAGAAGAAATACTACGTAGGTTGACCCTTCTTTACCCTTACATTTTTTTCCATTTTATCTTTGCTGATGGTAAGTAATCATGATGATATGAAGGTGACTTCATGACTGAAATCTCTCTCTCTCTCTCTCTCTCTCTCTCATTGTTTCTGATGCAATGAGTCAATTGCCGGCCGATTATGCAACCATTAAATCTCTGACTTACTCATGTATCGATCCGGCAAGGTCAAGAAGAATAGTCCGTTAATTACAGTGCTAAAAAGCCCAGCCATGCTGGAAAAGCAGAGCCACTGCGCAGCCCTACCCTGACCCGACAAACCCCCATTACCCAATCGTCCCGCCCCGTCCCCATAATAATTAACTTAGCCGTGCAGTGCCTTTCATTATTCATTATTCAGTTTGGCTGCTGCCTTCTGGCACCGCCCCAAAGAAGAACTTCTTCACTCACTCACTCTCAGTCTTCTCTCTCTCTCTCTCCTTACATTGTTCCTGGCCGAGTTCTTTGCTTGCCAAACCAGGTCTCATCGATCTCTCTGATTCGATCTCATTCAATTTTCACATATCACCCACCTTTCTTGACTTGCTTGTCCCCCCGTTTCAGCAGTCTTTCTGCACCCGTGGATCGACGTCATCCCCCGTCGCCTCCCAAGCCTCGCATAGAGAAGAGATTCAGCCACCATGGGTATTCTGCTACCTCGAGATTGGTATGTATATACCCTGCGCACTGTGGTATCTGCTTCGTTCGCCTATCGTACAGACCTCACCCTAGAATTGTTTGAAAGCTAACAGGCTTGCAGCCGTCAGACGTACTTGGATGGCTATGTCTGCGATGGCAATAGCTGGTATGACTGGGGTCGATGGATCGCCTTCGCGGTGATTGTTGGAGTAGCCTTACTTGTCTTCTTCCTTTTCGCGTATGCTTCCTCTCCCATCGCGTGCAAGTACAAAGCCGAGGGCTAACTTTTTTGGACAGTTGCTTCAACGCTCGCCGTCGGCGCAGACAAGGCCTTCGCCCTCATCCGGGCACCGCATGGCTCGCAGGCCCTCCCCCGACCTTCCAGCAATCACAGCAACAGCAACAGCCTGGACAACCGTACTACGCAGACCCCTACTATCAACCTGCACCGCCGCCGCAATACTCCCCTCATCCTCAATACGGCTACTTTGGAGGCCAGCAGCAAACGGGCATCGAGCTGCAAACGCCACAGAATGCCTACCACAACGGTGGCGACCGCGTATATCAACCACCACCGGGACCTCCTCCGGCTTCCAAGGTCTAAACACGGGCTTTGGCTTCCAACGAAATGAATAAGATGTCTGTTTCTCAAGGACTTCCTTGATCGACCACTGTTCTAATCGCCCAGTCGGCTTGCTCCCAGCCCGCCACTGAGATATGTCGCCCTCCACCCTCTCCAGCCATGCGACTGGGGAAGAGGTTGTGACGAGGGAATGTGTGACGGGACTTATGAGTTTCTTTTCTTTCGTGTCGTATCTCCTACTCGTATTCTAATGACTTCGTCGGGGTGTTGCTATGTGTTTTCCTTTTGATCTTCTTCCGTGTTATTTTTGGGAGCCTGGCTTGCATGATGTTTCGATACCTTCCATTGCACCTATTTTATTTTTACTGTGTCATGTCGCACTGTTCAAACCAGCGGCCTGTCTCTTACACGGATGTGAATTCTTCTCTAATGCATATAAATGAACTCCTAAGAGACAAGTATGAGTATGTCGCTCGATGGACCCGAATCAAATTAAGATAGCCCTGTTCCCATCTGCCAATGTTGCTCATCTCGACCATTTTTAGGAACTCGTTGGAGGGAGCCTTGGAGGGAGAGACAAGGTTAGGCAGCCGAGTTTTGCCCTGTTCGCTTTGCTTCTTGGCCTGTCCGCGGGCGGCGTCCGACCAGACCTCCCTCCCTCAGTCACTCACCCAATCTACTTTACTCCGAGTCCGAGGAGATTCGATGGAGAGACAGGCACTCGAGACAATTCACTCCAGATAGTGGGCTGTAATGCGCTTTTGAAGTTAGCAGTCTATGTCACGGAGGTTTGGTGGGCCCTGCGACTGCCAATGAGGCGTTTCACTGCTGTTTCGATCGACAATGGGTGGAGTGCGACCGAGAAGGAGGAAACGGACAGTTTCAGGTCTTACTCTAGTAGACTAGGTAGGGTTCGAAACAGATTAACTCTTGCTATCAACTTAGTAGTAAACTCAACTCATGACTCTGGAGTAGACTAAGGGTTATTCTAGGGGTGTCGTATCGTATCCGTACCTGACTCTCAGATTCTTTAAGCACAGCCGTAGAGATGGGGCTTGCAAAATACGAGATGTTTGATCGCGGGTTAACCTAGCCTTTGAATGAATGGGCTGCTCCTCCTCCTCCTCCTCCTCCACATCCAACGCCGATCTCTGGCGACTTCTCCTTCGCTTTCGTTCTTCACTACAACCACAACCACACCCTTCCCCCCCCCCCCCTTCTTTCTTCTCCTCCCCTTCTTTTGACCTTCTACTCAACTACTCTAGTCGTTCAGGGACTCCCTGACGGCGCCTCTCGTTTTTTACAAATCCCTGTTTTCCAGCCGCGGGAGGGGACTTATATGCCCTGCTGGTGCCTGAAAGTCTGCATATGATTGATTGTTTAAACCCCCCTGGAGGCGGTGCTCGGGCTCTTGAGCGCACAATCTTCACAACAAAGATCATTATTCATTCCCTCAATCTTTAACTATTACTTAGTTGATTCTGGTCCATTCGACGTGAGAACATATACCTTCGTCTAACTAAGCCGCCCTAGCACGCGTCGTTCGATTTTACCTTGCGCAAACTCGACAGGGCGCAAAGACGAGAAACTCAGGCCACTCATTGCATTCAGACCGAGTTTTTGGATGGATACACGAACAACACATACATTCATTCTATATTCGCGCATTATCGCCGTCTCTGATCCCAAATCGCTTCCGAAATATTTCGCACGATCGCTCTTCAGGTCGACTCCGCTCCTTTCGCTATCATAACGTCGCAAAGTACATTACATGATCGCGCACAACGTGTCCGGAACACGCACACAAACAGGTTCTATAACTCTGAACGACTACATTCGTTTAAATCCGGTCTCGGATCAACAGTGGGGTTCTTGGGAAACTAGCGCCAAGGTAGTAACACACGGATTGCCAGGGCTATAATGAGTCCGGTGGATAGAGTCCCCGCCCCATTGTGGGCGCGGGATATAGTCAGCGACCTCAAGTCTGCGTCCTCCACGTTCTCGAGTTGGGATAGCTGCATGTCGAAGGCTTACTGCAAGTATGTTACTTGATTTGACCCCGGATTTGTTGTCGCTTTTTTGAGAATTAACTTTGTTTGCAGGTGGCCTGTCATCGCGGCTATTATCGTCGGCGCGCTCATCCTTCTGTCCATCATCGCATGTGTGGTCAACTGTCTCTGTTGCGGCATCCAGTGCTGCACAGGATGCTGCGGATGTTGCTCCATGTGCTGTCCGTCGCCTCGAAACAGGCAACGCAAGGCCCAGTACTCGGATGATCCGTACCCACCCCCGGAAATGCCAGGGGCGATGCCGCCGTCCATGCCGGTGAACACGCCGTATCAGCCTCTACAGCAACCACCTGTGTATCGTGGAGCGGAAGTCGCTCGGTTTGATGCGCCAACGAGCCCTGTAGGCTCGAAATTTCACGATGATGCATTACCTGCCATGCCTAGCTGGGATAATGCTGTGACGAAGAGGGTTGAAGATACCGGGCCCCATGTTGAAACGGTCGAATTGGAGGCCATGGACCATGTCAGTCGCGAGCCTCGGCGGATGCCTTCTGCGCCTAGGATGAATCCAGGTGGAATGGGGGGAGCAGGCTATTCGGGCCCTCCGCCTGTCAGGTCTAATACACCTGGGCAATATCCCGCTAGGACCGGTACCTCCGGCCAGTACCCCGCCAGAACTGGCATCCCTAGCCAATATCCAGACAGGACCGGTACGCCTGGTCACCACCTCGACAGAACCGGCACTCCGGGCCACTATGCCGAGCCTCACAATTACAACGCACAGTCTTCGTATGGCTACGATACCCAGAACACATATGGATACAATCACAATGGTCCTAGATCGCCACCTCCGGTTTCACCGTACGACGAGCAGCCCTACAATCATGACTTTCCTCACGAAGATCGGTACATGTCACCAGCTCCGACCTACACCACCCAACCGGCTTTTGCAGCAGCGGAGCATTCGCAACCTCATTACATGCCATCGGAGACCCCGCTTCCACCATATATGCCGATGGACCGAACACGCTCGCCAGGCCCGACTCTCTCGTCGGCTATGAATGCTCCTCGGCCCATGCCATACCGCCAACCATCTCCGGCAATCGGCCAATATACAGCTTACCCGGGAGTTTCTCCGGTCACCCCGACCTCACCACCGCCTTTCGCTGCCGCGCCGGCTCCTCATGAAGCTAGTGACCCAGGCAGGCCCCCAAGTCTCTTGCAAAGTGGACGGAGGCCGGTGCCCAATTCTTACAGGGACGTTTAAACTTTCGTTGATCATGTCACTCTCGAGGCCGCGTGTGCACCACCGATTTGACACCTCATCACCGCGTCTCTCATGACCTGAAGCAACTCAAGTCACACTCATTTGGCGCTGGGGTAGAAGCTACCATGAGTTTGAATGTCTTTAAACAAGCTCATTATGCCATACCCAGCGCAAACCCCTACCCCTCGGAAGTCCTTTCTTCAAGGCACAAAGCCTAGACGAGCAGTCAGGGCTGCACCCGGAGCGGAATAGGTAGCTATATTCTGCTCATTTCTTTGTAGCCTTCTTCGGTCATTGTGGAGAGCTATCACGCCCAACACAGACCCGAACCTCCTACCCATGCATGACCTTGTATATATACCTTTTGTATAATACTTGGTCCGGTATGACCCCTGACAAAACTCTTGCATGATGTATGTTTGATATCTTTTGGTTATGATTGAGAATATGATGACTTGTATGGTTGATTATTGTGGACTTATTTGGCTGGATGCTGTTTCTTCTGGCTTGCATGGTTTACTGGGTAGAAGGTAAGCTGCAGCAAAGCAGGGCTATACAACGACTGTACTCTCTTTGCTACCATGCTCTCATTGTATATGTGTAAGCAGGACTGTACAGCAGTCACTCATATACTGACCTCGACGTACCCTTTCAAATCAGATCACCACTCCACTACCGGACCCTAGCCACCAAGCTACCTCCTACACCCAAGACACAGTAATTAGGTAATTCTGTAAACCAATAGTCTACATGACCCATGAGCCACGAATCCCTAGGCAGTGATACTAAAAATACAAACCATCTGCGACGCGTGTACTTTATCCAACGCCACGCAGATGATATACTATAGTTGATACAACCAGATGCATTCTCTTCAGAATCCAGAATCAGAACTCAATCGGCCTCAAGCCAGCTTCTTCAGACGGAGGTCTTTTGATATGGATTGTGGGCCGTTCACAACGTGAAATCAAATTCCTTAAACGCCTCCTTAAATGCCACCGCATCCGCCTCCTCCTGCGCCTGCGACTGCACGTCCTTCCGCCAGTCAATGCGCTTCTCCAGCCCCATCAACTTGGCCATCACGCGGCGACCGAACTGGAGGTCGAACCGGAATTCAGGGCCGAGAGGGAGGAGGAGGGTTTTTTCTTGTCCTGTTTGCCCCGTGGTAGGTTCCTGGGGCTTGGGTTCTGGATGCTGCTCACTGCCGCCCTCCCCTTCCCCCTCCACTGGAGGAGATTCGGCAGAGGCGGCGGGAGGATCCCACACCCAAACTCGGAAGAAATCGCCGCGTTCGCTACTGGGGTCTGCATGGTCATCTGATGATGTTGAGGCAGCTTCAACGAAACGCGGATACTTCAAGTTCTCAGCTTCGACCTTGAAGGCCGCTTCCACGAGACCCCGTTTGACCAGGTCAGCAGGCACAGGCAGGAACTGCCAGTGCACGTGGATGCCGTTCGCGCGACTCACTTCCCAAGTGACGGCGCCGAGGCGGCCGGCGGCGCGGCGGTTCAGCATTGTCTGTAGCGCGCTGCGATAGCGATTCATCTCGGTGAAGGTTGCGTGGCGGGTTGAGTCGTCGGCGATGGAGGCTAGTGTCGGGGTGTGCGTGAACGGGATGATCAGCATGTGGGTTGGGAAATTGAGGGTGTAGGGTTCGAAGGTCTGGGCCGTTGGTAGTGGGCCCTTGGCGGTTGTGAGGTAGGATTCTTCGCCGATGGAGGTGATCAGGTGTGTTGCGATGTTCGGGTTGCTGAGGCAGAAGAAGCATTGTTCTGGGCCGGGGGGTGCGTGGGTATTGCGGGCGCGTTTGCGGGGGCGGTGCTCGTGATCGTTTTGGTCCGGGGCTGCGAAGCGTTGGTAGCTTGTTTGTTGGTTGGGTAGGGGTTTGCGTTTCAGCGTTGATGGCGGTGGGAATGGGCTTGCTGTTGTGCCGGCTGGGATGCTGAGGGGTGCGGGGGCCTTTGGGTCCAGTGTGAAGGCGTACATCCATTTTTGCTTGGTCTTGTTGGTGTAGGAGGCTAGGCTGATGAAGCGCGTCAGCGGTTTCGCGTCGGGGTCGTCTTCCGTCGGGAGGTGGAAGAAGGGTTCGCGCTCGTAGAAGAAGCTTGGCGTTGAGGAGAGGTGGTAGCGTGGTTTGAGCGTCGCGCAAAGATCTGCTACGCTTTGCACTTCTTCCGGCGTTGTGGCCGGTGTTAGGTCCTCCGGGAATGCCGCCTTCGAGCCTGTTCGGATCCCCTTCGGCCATTGCTGCGTCAGGAGGATGTCTGCCGCGTGTGCCCCGTGCAGAGCGCGCGCCTCGGACTCGCTGTAGCGAGGCTGGTACTTGTCTGCGGTTTGGTTGCTGCTGCTGTTGGTCTCGAGCTTGCCGCCTAGCGATACGATGCGCACGCCCTCGGCTGTCTTTAATGTGCCGCGTCGGCCCAGGAAGTACAGGTTTGGGCACACTTCGTCGTTGGCCTCGATGGCCTCGATCACCCTCGTCGGCAGTGGTCGACTGCCCAGGGAGAAGTACGTCGGGAGCGGCACGGCGATGGCTCCTGAGAGTAGGGCTGATATCTGCTCTAGTTCATGCTCCGTCGAGCAGTCGCCGAAGAGGTCTCCGACGATGATCGCGAATGAGAAATTCTGTTTCACGTGTAGCTTTGCGAGCTTGGTGAAGACGTCGCGTAGCTCGCAGTCGACGCCTCCGATCACCACTCTGAGAATTGTGTTAGTGGGTGTTTGACACACTGGTCGGCGCACTCACATCTTCGAAGCCATGTTTCGATTCGTTACTATGATGCAAGAATCGACTCCGGCGCAATGGAGTCGCAATGGACTCGGGTTCGATGGTCTTCAGCCTGATGAGATCCTTGAATTAGACGGTTGTGTTTGCAGGAGTGTCTCGGTTCTGCTTCAGTTCCAATGCTTCAATGTGTCAACAGGCTATTTTCATGGAATACAGTAGATCGAGAACTGAACCTAACGTTGGTGAATCCAAAAATGGATGCCGGAGCTCGGACCCACTGCGGCCCACGTGATAAGCCAGCAGTTAAACCCCGGCGCTAATCAGCCTAATCTCCGCACCGGATCAAAGGTTGTGGCGGCGCCGATGAATTTTTTTGTCTATACGGCAAGAAGACCGCTGATTGACCAGTCCCACATCTCATTATTCACATCTTATTCCATAGCGGCGCTGCTGTTTCTCGTCGCCATCACACATCAGGATGGTAGCAGCGTCGTCAACTTCGCGGTCTAAGCCCGTGAAGCGGGTCAAGGGAGGAACAGAGACCACCAAGTCGCATCGATTCGAACCGTTTTCGCAGCGCGTCGCAAAGCTCAAGATCGACCCCATTCACCGCGTGCGCCGCCCCAGCTTTGGCGAAGAAGGCGATGAAACCTCCTCTTACTTTCGGTCGGCCTTCGACCACTGGGTCGAACTGAACCTCTCCGAAAATTTCGTACAGTTCGCCCGCCGAGTCAACCCGCTGTGCGAGAGTCTGGCGCAGATCCTGTACCATGAGGACAAGATTATGAACCTGCTGGTGGAATTCATCGAGAAGAGGGATCAGTTATCGATAGAGCCGCTTCTGGGTCTGCTTGCCCAGTTCGCGCGTGATTTGGGCGTCCGGTTCGAGAAGCACTTCGCCACGGCGGTTACCCTCATCGCATCCGTTGCTGCCACACATACCGATGTCGAGGTCGTTGAATGGAGCTTCAGCTGCCTGGCATGGATCTTCAAGTTTCTTTCCCGGCTCTTGGTCCCGGACCTCAGACAGCTGCTAGGTATCATGACTCCTTATCTCGGCAAAGAACGACAGAAGACGCATGTCGCTCGATTCGCCGCAGAGTCCATGTCTTTCCTTATCCGAAAGGCGGGCTTGGTCTATTACAAGAACACCACGCCCCTACAACGTGCGGTATCATTTTTGCTGCAAGATTTGCGCCAGGCAGCCGGAGACGACAAGAATGTCGACACTTACAAGGATGGACTTATGGCCATGTTCTCCGACGCCATCAAGGGTGTCAAGAATGGCCTCCACTCCAACGGAACAGATATCTTGGTTTGCATTCTGGAAAATATCTGCACTGGAGATGACCTTCAGAGTAGCCTGGCGCTAGACGTCACTTGCGGATTGCTCATCAACATAATGCATAATACGACAGCCGAAACTTATGAACCCCTCTTGGACACCATCCGCTCATACATCGAGTCATCGTGCGCAAAGACCGACAAGCAACATGCGAATGCATGCTGTCGACTGATCTTCCAATGCATTGCCACTCGCAAAGGTTCCCGAGTGAAGCACTGGAAGCCTGTGCACAACATTCTACTGCGCTTGTTGAAAAAGGCCGCAGATGCGCCTGGAGCATATGCCGAAGCCGCTCCGCAGCTCCTGACGGCTGTCGCTTATGCACTCCAAGTCTCGCCCATGGATGAGATGCTGCCGTACATGCGCTCACTTATGGATGCCGTGACCAACGACAAACTATCGTCTTTCTTCTTGCCGTTCTGTGCTACTTTCTCGGAGTGGGGTCCGGAGAGATTCCATAGCGTGGTCCTGCCTTACTTCCAGAAATTCGTCAATACCTTGTGGCAGGAGCATGAACACGAGCTCTGCCTTGCCTTATTACGATTGAATCAGGCCGGTTGTATCACGTCGGAAGCCTCGAAGCCCGGGTACATCACCTGCCCTGCATCATGGAAATCCCGCGTCAAGGATACGCTGAGCAAGCCCACCCACAGCGCTACCGAATTAACTCTCGTCAACGCCTATTCCAAACTCCCAAACGCCATGTCCTTGTCCACAGAACCGTCTTTGTTGCCTGATATTGTTGAGGCCTTGCACGGCCATCTGCTTCGCACCCTGAGGAAGAACAAGAAGAACGCTGATACGTCTGCGTCTACCAATTTCTACCTGGGTCAGGGCTTCAAGGCATATGTTGAGCTTGCTTTACAGTCTGAGAACCTCGACCGCTCTCTTTGGGATCAGATCAGTGCGGTCGCCGCGAAATACTCTCGCCTTCCAGTCTTCCTCGAAGCGACGTTAGCCTACATCTCGGCACTAAATGAGGACTTCGACATCAAAAGCCCGACGGTGGAGGAGTTCGCCGAAGTGCTTATCACTAACCTCAATGGACCTTCTCAGAATCTCAGGTTGTTGTCATTGAAGATATTGCGGGAATTGATTCAGGCTTCGGGCGACGATACCGAGCTGATCTCGGTGGCTATTGAGATTGAGGAGAGTCCTTTAACCCTTCATAGTCATAGAGTCCTGGCAATGCAAGTGCGTAAGCTTGCCATAGCTTACCCACAAGTTGTTCCCCGCAGATGGATGGCTAGGTTGATCCCATACTTCTGCTTCGGTCTCTTTTCTAAGAAAATGACTCCGTTGTGGGACGACTCTGCGGCAGCCTTGAAAACAATGAGCGAGCACCCTGAGGGAGAGAAGATTGTTTCAGATCTCGCCATGAAATGGCTCCTCGAGCGAGGCTCATTCGATGCGAGTACAGAGGGAGCAGAGGAAGAAAGCCCTTACTATCGGTCAGGCTATTTCCAGTGCTTCAACGCGGCCAAAATTCAAGACATATCCGCTAAATACTTTGAAGGGCCTGAGCAGCCCGATTCTATGTTGGAGGATGAATACAACAAAGATCACACTTTCACGGATGCACTCCCAGCTTCTCCCCGGACCCATGCTTTGCGTGTCCTGAATGCCGTCCCGAATATCGCAGAGAAGCGTTTCCGCCAAATTGCGCCTTTGTTCCTTCAGTGGGCTTCGCGCGATGACGACGAAAACCCCTCAGATGAAGGTTTCATCCCTTGGGGATTCCTTGATCGTCTGGCCTTCCTCAGGCTTCTGGGTCAATTCCTTAATCCTCGTGTTCTATACAGGGCTCCTGAGATCCATGACGCGCTTATGGGCTTGTTATGCCACGGTAACTCTGACATCCAGAAATCCGCGCTCAAAGCTCTCTTTACTTGGAAGTCACCGAGTATCAATCCTTACCAAGAAAACCTGATGAATATCATGGATGAAAACCGCTTTAGGGATGAGCTTTCTGTTTTCGTCCGTGTCGGCGGTGAAGACAGCCTGATTGAGGAAGCGCACCGACCCGATCTCGTCCCTGTTCTCCTCCGTGTGCTGTATGGTCGTATGATTTCAAAGGCCAGCGCGAGCGCCGGGCAAGCAAGTCAAACAGGAAGGAGAAAGGCCATTCTGAGAACCTTGTCACAGCTACCTGACAAGGAGTTTGAGGTCTTTATGCAAGTCTCATTCGGACCACTTGGTGATGTCAGTGTTGTTCGCGATGGCCAAGCCGATGAGCAGGCTTTCGAGCAAGCCCTTGCGAGTCCGAGAAAACAAATGGGTCTTCTGAAGATGATTGAGACTGTTTTCGATACGCTTCAAAACCGAATGGTCCCTTACGCTGAGAGATCCATGAACGTAGTACTGTACTGTCTCGTCCGGGCATGTCGAGAACTAGAGAAACAGCACACGACAGCAGATGCAGACTCGCAAGAAGGACGACAGCTCACAGTGCTGCGCAATATTCGCTATACGTGTATTCGCTGTCTTGACCTCATCTTCTCCATCACTCTCGATGTTGACTGGTCGTCTTACGTCCGCATCATTTTCGATGAAGTAATTAATCCAAGATTGGAAGACTTCGCGATTGAAACTGCGCAAGGTGTGTCTGGTCTTCTCAAAATCTTCCACACTTGGGCTACTGCACCGAAATCGTCATTTTATCTCGCCAAGTTCAACGATGCCCTTTTGACGAAGGTGGTGGATTGTCTTGGTGTCGACTCCGCACGCGATGAAGTGAAGGTCTTTGTAATGGACGAGGTATTGAACCCTCTTATCGGTCTGGCTACCGGAAAGACGCTTCAGGAAAACGAGATCATGAGCGATATCCCCGCGGACGAAATCAGATCCCAGGTCTTGAGTCCTTATATTGAGCATACTCTGTCTCACCTGACTTCACTCTTGAAGCGTGGCCCCTCTCGTCCGTTGCTCGTTTCGGGAGTCCAAACTCTTTCCCTCATCTCGCCTTGTGTTGAATCTTCCAAGGAAACATCCAGCCTCATCAGCATTACTACCTATCTACTCCGCCAGCCCCCCGACAGAGTCTCCCCCAAAACCAAATCTGGCTTGCTGCGTTCCTTGGAGCATTTCCTGCCATTGTACAACCACCAGGAAGATGCTGAGCTCACTACAGGCGTATTTGAAGCCATCTCGTCGCTCTTTGATTATTTCAGAGATAATGCGAACAGAGAAGTGTTATCTAGGGTCTTCACAGCGTTTGCCACCCACGATCCGGAGCTCACCAAGGTCGCCAGTCTCTGTGAAGACCTGAACTCTATCTCTACAAAGAAGCTGGAAGTTGACTACGAACGCCGACTGCAAGCTTTCAGGGAAGTCAACGAGGATCTGTGGGACAAGCTGGATGCTAAGCAGTGGCGCCCTCTGCTCTACAACATGCTGTATCAAGTCAAAGACGAGGAAGAACTCGCGATCAGATCGAGCGCTTCTTTTGGACTAAGACGATTCATGGAACGAGCCATTCTTCCCAGCGATAAGGACGAAATCGAATCGCTTGTGACGGACATCTTGTTCCCTGCTTTGCAGGCCGGTGTTCGCCAGAAGTCAGAGCTCATCCGCGCGGAGTTTGTGTCTGCACTCGGCTACTTCATCAAGCTGAACCCAGAGCGTCCGACCGTGAAGGACATGCATGTCTTGCTCGTGGGTGACGACGAAGAAGCCTCCTTCTTCAACAATGTACTGCATATTCAACAGCATCGTCGTTTGCGTGCGCTACGCCGTCTGGCGAGCGAAGCAGCCAATGGCAAACTCCAGGCGTCCAACATCAGCACCATCTTCATTCCTCTCAATGAACACTTTGTGTTTGATGAAGAGGCTGACGAGACCGCTCACAATTTGGTTGCGGAGGCTGTGAATACCATCGGCACTCTTGCAGAATCCTTGGAATGGAGCCAGTTCCGCGCCATCTTCCGGAGGTATCGCGGTTATATGCAAAGCAAGTCCGAGATGGAGAAGAGCATTTTGAGACTTTTGGGCAAGATGTCTGACTCGTTGACCAATGCAATGAACCAGTATAAGGCCATCAAGGAAGCAGCTCAAAGTGGAATGGACGGTCTCGAGACTTCGGAACCGACCTCCACCCTTGCTCGAACCCTCCCCTCGCCTGCAAAGGTTGCCACTGAGCTTACCACCAACTTTATCCCGCAGTTGACCACTTTCATCCACCACAAGGATGAGGCGCAGATGAGTCTACGTTTGCCAGCTGCGATCACGACAATCAAGTTACTCAAGTTGCTGCCCGAGGAGGATATGGCTATTCGCTTGCCTCCAGTGCTTCTCGATGTGTGCAGTATCCTCAAGAGTAAGGCCCAAGACTCGCGTGATACTGCTAGGAAGACACTCAACGAGATTGCTCTCCTCCTGGGTCCTGCTTACTTTGGCTACATCCTCAAGGAGCTGCGCTCCACTTTGACCAAGGGCTACCAACGTCACGTGCTCTCATTCACTGTGCACTCTATACTCGTTGCGACAACGGATGAATTCAAGCAGGGTGACCTGGATTACTGTCTGACAGACCTGAGCTCGGTTATCATGGATGACACGTTTGGCGCCGTGGGCCAGGAAAAGGAAGCCGAAGAGTATGTGAGCAAGATGACGGAAGTCAAGAGCAGCAAGAGCTACGATTCAATGGAACTGCTGGCGAAGAATGCTACTATTCCCAACCTTGCCAGGCTGCTCCGGCCACTGCAGTCGCTTCTGCTGGAGAAGCTCAACTCAAACATTGTCAGGAAGGTTGACGAGTTGCTGAGACGTATCGGCGTGGGCTTACTGAGGAACCCTGGGGTGGCAAGCCGCGACATCTTGATGTTCTGCTACGAAATCATCAAGGAAACGTACAAGGGACCGGCCCAAGCCGAGTCCACCACTGCTAAGACAGCGCAGGAAGAGAACCTGTTGATTGACCTTAAGTTTCACAAACGAAGCGACAAGAAAGGAAGCACGACATCCTATCTTTACAAGTTGACGCGCTTCTCTCTCGACATCCTCCGTTCCGTACTGAGCAAATTCAATTTCCTGCTCACTCCTGGAAATCTGGCTGGGTTCGTCCCTATCATCGGCGATTCGCTTGTTCAGGCACATGAGGAAGTCAAGACTTCGGCTCTCCGCTTGTTGTCGGCAATCATCAAGCTCCCTCTACCGGAGATCGATGCCAACCATCATGTCTACATCACAGAAGCGGTCAAGGTCATCAAGGAGGCACCGAGCACCAACACGGAAGCCGCGCAAGCGTCCCTGAAATTGATTTCGGCTATGCTGCGAGAGCGCAAGAGCACCAAGATTCGAGACGGCCACCTTGCCTATCTCCTTCAGCGTCTCACCGCAGATATTGAGGAGCCTGACCGTCAAGGTGTGACCTTCAACTTCATCCGCGCGGTAATGTCTCGGAAGTTTGTTGTGCCTGAGATGTACGAATTGGCTGATAGCATTGCCACCATGATGGTCACCAATCAGACTCGCGCCGCTCGTGACCTAGCGCGCGGCGTGTACATCCACTTTTTGCTTGAGTATCCGCAGGCCAAGAGCAGGTGGACCAAGCAGCTTAGTTTCTTGGCTAAGAACCTGGAATACAAGCATCAAGACGGGCGTCAGTCAGTCATGGAGGCCATTCACACGCTGCTGTCTAAGACGGGCGACGAGTTGGCCCAGGACATTGTTAGCACATTCTTCCTGCCCATTGTCATTGTGATGTCGAACGATGATGCTCCCGAATGCAGGGAGATGGCCGGTGCCTTGCTGGGCGAGTTGTACTCCCGAGCCGACAGGGAACAGATCAAGACCATGCTTACGCCTCTACATTCTTGGCTGGAGCAGACGGAGAACCTGCTCCTGAACAGCACTGGTTTGCAGGCCATGAGAATCTACTTCGAAGTTGACGCAACAGAGAAAGATAAGGAGGCTCGATTCGTGCTGGATATCTTGCCGTCCATCATGCAGCCTGTCCTCAACGCTGAAGACAACGAGAATTGGCAGACTCTTTACTTCGCTCTTCAGCTTTTCTCGAAGCTCTGCAAGACCGTGCCCGCCATGGCGCTCTCCCCGGAACGTGCGTCGATCTGGGCTGCCGTCCGCGAGAGTCTTTTCTATACCCATGCGTGGGTCAAGACTTGCGCGTCGAATCTGGTTGGCACCTGGTTCGCAGACCTCGCGCGCTTCAATGCCACCAATGGTTACGCTTCCATCCCGCTGGCTGGTTCCACGGGGTTGTCTCTCGACAAGGATGCCATGTTGCAGCTGATCCGCGCCAGCTTGCGCTGCCTCCGCACTCCGGCGGTCAGCGAGGAGCTCGCCATGCAATCCGTGCGCAACCTCATTTTCCTGGGTCGGTGCAGTGCTCAGAACGGGTTGGAATTCACTAGGGCAGGCGGTGAGGACGCCGAGCTGGACGCCAGTGACAGCGAGAACGACGACAACGACGAGGAAACTGAGCAGTCGGCTCGACCATCGAAGCCCGCTATCCGGTACATCTTCGAGCAGACATCCTCCATCCTCCGCCGCGAACTCATCACCACCCGAGCAGAGTCCCTGGTCCCCAAGAGCGCTGCCATCGGTCTTTTCGCTTCTCTGTGCCGCCACCTCGAGGTTGAGCAGATTACCGACTCGCTGCCCGTCATCCTGCTCCCTCTGCAGCACATGACGGACAACACCATCCCGGCGCCCCGCTCCTCGGACGAGGTGTTCCGCGAGTCGTACAAGTCCCTCGTGTCCAACTGCCACGAGGTGCTTGACATCCTCCAGAAGAAGCTCGGCACCACCGAGTTCATCAAGCAGATGGCGCTCGTCCAGGATGCGATTAAGGAGCGACGTGAGGGGAGACGGGTCAAGCGGCGCATCGAAGCGGTCGCCGAGCCCGAGCGCTACGAGAAGGACAAGAGGAGGAGGAATGACCGTAAGCGCGAGAAGCGCAAGGAGAAGGGAGCCGAGCACCGCGGCAAGAGACGTGGTTGGTAGTGGGGATATGTCTATTTGAAGCTTTTTTTACTTCTCTTCTTTTCCTGGAGCTGCCACATAAAAGTCAGGCGTTGAGGAGAGAATAGGAGATTTTCTTTGTCTATTACATCCAATCAACTTTCTCTTTTCTCTTCATCTCAAGAGTCCACCCAAGCATATCTATCTTTAGAGTAGAGAATATTACATCGAACACAGCAACTATACACCTATTCAACCAACAACCTCCGCAAGACAAGAGAATATAAACGCCACCAGCACCACGCTTTTCCTTTCCTTCCAAGAGAACCCCCTCTAACAGAAACACTCCTAAACCGCACTCCTTCCCCAAGAACTCAAGAAATCTGCCCCTGCCCCTGCCCCTGCCCCGCATCACCAGCACCCTCCTTTCCCTTCTCCTCATTCTTCGACTGTGCCAAAGAAGAAGTTCTCACCTCCCCATTCTCCCAAACCTCCATATCTCCCTCCACGTACCCACGCAGCAGCGTATCACCCTGCCGCGCCAGGATATCCTCCAGGGTACTGTTGCGATCGAAGAAGATGTTCAGATGGTCGGCGATGACGTGCCGGTTGCTGCAGCTGGGGCACTGGATCAGCACGGTGCCGCGGTGGTAGCCGTGCTTGGACATGCGGTGCGACGACCGCTCGCCGCACGGCTTGCAGGTGAACGTGATCTGGTACGCGGGCTCCTGCTCGCGGCGGAGGCGGTTCTGCTCCGCGTGCTCGGCGTCCGTTGCTGCGTTGGATTGCCGGTCTGTTAGGTTGTTCGCGCTACTCGTTTCCGTCGTATCGGATTTGTGGCGGGTTGTGAGGAAGGGGATTTTTCGGAGGGTTGTGGGGCGCGAGGTGGGTGTGCGTTGCGTTAGGTGGCTGAGAGTGCGTGATGGTGTTGATGATGATGCTAATGAAGAGACTGTGGCGTTGCGGGTGGTGAGGGTCGCTGTGCGCGGGAGGGAGCGAATGGCGCGCAGGCCGTGGGATAGAGATTGGATTGAGCGCATTGTGAAGGTTTTGTTGAGTATTCTGTCGTGAATTGGGCCTGTTTGTGGGAGGGCGCTGGAGCTGTGACTATCTTCAAGAGGATTGTACCAAGAGAGATCAGAAAGAAAGCAAAGGCGGTGGGCGGGCGAGAAGATGACGGAGTTCAAGCCCGGACTTTAGCCTCGGAGATAAGTTCTTCCAGGCTCTCGCTCCCCCTCCCTCCCGCCTGCCTCTCTCTCTCTCTCCGCGGACTCGGTTCTGGGTCCGGAACTCGATTCCCTCGTTGCGAGCTTCGATGCTCAAACATGATGGTGTGGAAGTGTTGATCGCCTGAGCTTTGCCTTCATCCTCGGTTACCCATTTCTCATTTTGCTTCGATTTGCGCGGTTCTCTGGGCACTCGCCACTCGCTCGATTAACCAAACTCGCGGAATATCCAACTGGAGAGGCTTTGCCCCGCGCATAAAGCCGAGTATACAATTTCGGTGCATCGGGCATCGTCACCTGCACAACATGGCGATGCGAGCCAGGCAACGTATTCGCGCTCCGCGGAGGGTGAGTCTTTGATTATTGTCTTTTGTTTCTTAATTGCTGTGATGGTCTCGAGTTTAGAGTTGTGTCTCGAGCGGAGCGGGCGATCGGTAGCAAAGTGGCGATCACGATTCTCCGACTCAACATCCTAAAAGACCGTCCCATCCAGACAGGCTTTTGCTGACCAGATAATACAGGGCCTTCCGGCTAGCAAAGGTGATGATTTCGAGACGAATTGGACCGATCTCTCGACCTCGTTGAAGAAAATCCACACCAAAGATGCCTCCAACCTGTCCTTCGAGCAGCTCTATCGCAATTCCTACAATATCGTCCTGATGCAGCGCGGCGAGGATCTCTACGAGCGGATAAAGAAGTTGGAAAAAGAATGGCTTGACGACGAAGTGAAGAGCAAGGTGACGGCGGCGATCTCGTCCAGTCTGCTGCTCGCGAAGGAGCTTGCGGAGGTGCAGGACCAGGCCAATGAGCGCAGGGAAGCCGGCGAAAGGTTTCTGGCCGCCATGAGAGAGGCCTTTGAAGACCACCAATTGTGTATGGGCATGATCACGGATGTGCTCATGTATATGGTATGAATTCAGAGACTAAATATATGCTTGATTTGTTGTGGCTGACCGTCTGGTGGAACTTCTAGGATCGAGTCATGTCGACAGACCACCGGAAACCGTCGATCTATGCAGCAGCAATGGCTTTGTTCCGAGATCATGTAGTACGGGCTCTGATCCGCCCGGACGCTCAGACGAAGGTGGTAGATGTGCTCGAGTCGACTGTGCTTTTCATGATTCAGCTCGAACGATCCGGCCAGATCATCGACCGCCCCCTAATTCGCCACTGCATATACATGTTGGAAGGACTGTACGAGACTATCACTGAGGAAGAGTCGTCCAAGCTCTACCTGACCATATTCGAACCGGCGTTCCTGGAAGCAAGCCGGAAGTTTTACCAGTCGGAAGGCCGACGCTTACTAGAGACAGGCGATGCCGCAACTTTTTGTAAGGTTGCCATGGACCGCCTCGCCGAGGAAACTGAGCGGTGTACCTACACCCTTGCATCGTCGACAGAGCCGAAAGTCAAGGATGTCCTGGACAAAGAACTGATCGAGAATAATATCAAAGAGGTTGTGGATTTGGAAGGCACGGGTGTCCGGCAAATGCTCGACAATGATCGCTTGGATAACCTGCGGAGTGTCTATGTGCTGAGCGCACGGGTTGACCCGAAGAAGACTCCGCTGACAGCCGCGGTTCAGAAGCGCATCGTGGAAATGGGCAAGGAGATCAATGCTGGCGCGGTTGCGATGGCACAAACCTCGGCAGCGAGCTCTGCGCCCAAGAAGGCCTCGGCAGATAAAACTGAAGGGGCCAAGAAGCCGACCGAGAAAGAGAAACCAGTCAACCAGCAGACTGCGGCAGCTATCAAGTGGGTGGACGACATTCTTGGTCTGAAGAACAAGTTCGACAGAATCTGGGAGAATGCGTTCCAATCGGACCACGTCATGCAGAGCGCTATCACTACTAGTTTCTCGGAGTTCATCAACTCGGAGTCGCGCAGCTCAGAGTACCTGTCGCTTTTCTTCGATGAGAATTTGAAGAAGGGCATCAAAGGGAAAACAGAAACAGAGGTCGACTCGCTGTTGGATAATGGCATCACGCTTCTTCGCTATGTCAAAGACAAGGACATGTTTGAGGCGTATTACAAGAAACATCTTTCCCGTCGTCTTCTCATGAAGCGCTCTGTAAGCATGGACGCGGAGCGGCAGATGATCTCGAAGATGAAGATGGAGGTCGGCAATCAGTTCACCCAGCGCTTAGAAGCGATGTTCAAGGACATGACGATTTCGGAGGATCTGACGGCAAGCTATAAGGACCATGTCAAAAAGACGGGTGACCCCGACACCAGGCGCATTGACTTGGACATCAACGTTCTCACCAGCACCATGTGGCCCATGGAGATCATGTCCAGTGCGACCCGCGACGACGTGCAACTGGCCTGCATATACCCGAAAGAGGTGGAGAGCGTCAAACAGAGCTTTGAGCAGTATTATCTGGGCAAACACAGCGGACGCAAACTGTCGTGGCAGCCCACTATGGGCACTGCAGATATCCGATTGGAGTTTCCGCGATCCAACGGCAAGATCCAACGGCACGAGCTCAATGTCTCTACATACGCCATGGTCATTCTACTGCTTTTCAACGATGTATCCACGGGCGAATCCTTGACATACACAGAAATCAAAGAGCGCACGCGCATTCCCGATCATGACCTCATCCGCAATCTGCAATCGCTTGCGGTGGCTCCGAAGACCCGCGTTTTGCGCAAAGACCCGATGAGCCGAGACGTCAACCCGACGGACAAGTTCTACTTTAACAACGACTTCCAAAGCCAGTTCCTGAAGGTCCGCATTGGCGTCGTCAGCGGCAGTGCCAATAAGGTCGAAAACCAGGATCAGCGGAAGGAGACGGAGAAGAAGATGAATGAAGAACGTGGCGGGAGCATCGAGGCTGCTATCGTCCGGATCATGAAGTAAGTTTCTTGTCTTGTGTCAAGCTCCACGACGATTGTGCTAATCTTTTGAACAGGCAGCGCAAATCGCTGACCCATTCAAACCTCATGACAGAGGTCCTGACTCAGCTGTCGGCGCGGTTTGTCCCGGACGTCAACATGATCAAGAAGCGTATCGAGAGCCTGATCGACCGCGAGTATCTGGAGCGTATCGAGGAGGATCCTCCGACATATGGCTATGTCGCATAGTTGGCTCTGGTGATTGTTTGTTTTCTTCTGCTTGATTGTTCCTCTTTTTGTGGGTTCTCGCTCTGTAGCGTTGAGAGCAAGGAAAGAATGGGTTCTTGAGCTTAGCGTTGAGGGCGCAACGGCGATTGATGTTATCTCCGGTATAGACTTTTCTGTCCGCTGCATTTCCACTGGAATCGGGTTCTATTATCCAAAATGCATTTTTCTGGATCACTGGTGGCAGGGTATGGGCGGGATTGAGCCAGCCGTGACTCGTGTTGGTAGGATATCCAGATATTGAAATGAAAGTCTTTGCGTGTGCATGTGCAGTATCGATGCAATGGTTGCAGGTATCATAGAACGGAAAAACACAGAAACACAAGCACAGAAACACAAACAGAAATAGAAACAGAACTCGCAACGCCGCCATGCATATCCTGGTCATGCTGACCCAGGACTGGGATCTCTGCTGCATATCCCCAGAGCCAGACAATCCACCCATCCACTCTCAATCCTTCAACCAGTAACATAGGCATCCCAGGGGAGAACCCCCGGAAAGCCCTTTCTTTCAGCGTCCCAGGCACCTCAATCCAAGACCATAGATACGGGTATCCGGGGGAGAACCCCCGGACCCCCCTTCCTTTCAGCCTCCCAAGCACCTCGCCCCCAACCCATCACCACGAAAGCGATAGAAAGATAAGACTAGAGAATCTCAACCTCACCCCTAGTCCAAGCCCCCCGCACCCCCTCCCACCGCACAGCCCAAACATCCCCCATCCGCATCGCCGTCCCAACAGTCTCCTCCTCAACCCCATCAGAAGGCGGCACCACAACGCGCACCTCCTCCACCAAGCACCGCACAAACACCACCTCGCGCATCTCCGGCCCCTGCACCATACTCGTCCCGCCGGCATTATCATCCAGCCGCCGCAGCTGCGGCGCAAACGACCCCAGAAACGCATCCCCGTAGTGCCGCGCCAGCAGCCTCTGGTGCGCAACCAGGAAACTCACCTCCGGCGCGGAGAGCGGCGCGATCGCGGCATCGTCGCCGGCCAGGGGCACCGGGATCGAGTCCTCGGGTCGGATTTCTCCGTCTGGATTCTGGGATTGCGATTGCGATTGCGATTGGGATTGATCGTGTGGGCTGGAGATGCGCATGAGGTAGTGCATGCTGTGTTTTGTGAGTTTGGAGAGGCGTTGGCGCAGCAGGCTGCGGAGAAGGTATTGCGTGCGGGAGAGGTCGGTTTGCAGGATGGAGAGTGTGAGGTTGAGTGTTGTGTTTGATTTTGTTCCGGTGGTGGTTGTGGTTGTGATTGTGGTTGTTGGGGGAGGAGGAGGGATGGAGTCGGGGGTGCTGGCGGCTAGGTCTTCGATTGTTTCGATCTGTTGTGGGTATCATTGTCAGTTGGTTTGGCTGGGGTGGTGTGTTATGCCATAGGCTGGGAAATGAAGACAGGGCTGAAGGAAGGCAGGAAGGCAGGAAGGTAGTACCTGTCGTCGCACTCGCTCCATCATACGCTCCATTAATGGCCCCGGCCAGGGAAGAAGCTCCGAAACACCCCGCTCGGCCACCCAGAAGCGCGTGAGCAGCTGGTGGTCCAGAGCCGTTGACTCCGGGGTCGTCGGGTCGTGGCGGTCGACTGAGGCGAGAATGTCGTCGATGTCCATGGCGGTGGTTTCATTGACCTCCCCCTCGTGTTGTGGGCTCGATTATTGTTTTAAGTTGGGAAGAGAAGAGAAAGAGAGGAGCGGAGCGGAGGCGGAATCGCCCACGTCCAAAGAAACCCACCGCCCGCCCCGCGTCGCCATGCCTTAGGCTACATTTTCCGCCCGCCGTCAACACCTTACTAATGAGGCCTCCGCAACTAACACCTTACGACTGAGGCCTACGCACACGGTAACTGAGATAAAAGTAATTCGTTTCTTCATTGTTCCAACATAGGAAAGCTGTCTCTAATCTTTCGACTCCCCCTTCCATTATCAGGCCGGGCCAATAGCCGACCAATTCTTATCTATGTACAGCTGCACCGGCAGCCTCCATCAAACACTTATTAGTCTGACTCCTAGGTCCATCTTCGAACCAAGTCAGCGCCGTGTCGATGACGCCGCCGCGCACAACAAAATTATCGTCTGACCAGACGAGCCGTACATCGATATATACTTCGTACGGCGAGCAGTGTGACACTCCCTCGGGATTGTACAGGAAACTGGGAGGATGATCAAAGACGGTAAAGAAAATAGGAAAAGTCGTCGAAAAGGAAATTGCCGGGTGGCGAGGTATCATAGTGGCGAGGTGTTTCCCGCGAATTCAGATGCAATTCATCATCACGGGACCTCGTTCAAGGAGACATAGGAAAGGTCCGAAGGGAGTGATCGGTGAAAGGGATGTCGATTCAAAATAGGTCGTGATTGAGGTATTCTGTGTCGTGTTTCGGGTTGGAATCGTCGTTCCGGGTGTGAAACGGATCGGTGAGGGAATATCAAAGCTTGTGGTGTCATCAAATCGCCGTGTCCCTTTTCTTCTTCACCACATCATCCAAACGGAAATAGGAAACCGAAAGTCAAAATGAGCGGAACGGGGTCGGTCAGGTGAAGCGCTGCCTTGCGGAAGGTTCAGCGCGTTCACCTCCAAAGCCCAAGGATGCAAACCCTTTTGCGCCAAAACTCGCGAATGCATTCATTCAGCCAATTGACCTGCACTGGCCATTTTTTGAGAACGCTGAAAGGCAAGGGAAGGGACCATATGCAAACGAAGGTCATTCCAGGTGGTCGCAGCGTGGCTTGTTCCAAATCGGTCATAACATCATTGCGTGGTGCAAGGCATATTGCACGAAGGGTTCATAAGTTTAGTAAGAAAGCATACGTCGGCCGGATAATCGACTCGATGCCGGGCTTTCGGCAAATGGGGAGCCCATAAATCGGTTTCGCTCGCTAGGGCCGTTGCGACAGCGTCCGGTAGGGCTGTCTTCCATTTGGGGCGAGTTCTCGCCAAAGGCAAAAGTCTGAGCGCGATTCAACTTGGAGCGTTGCTTAACCTTGCCGAGACCTCGCTCGCAGGCAAACTCGTGCTCCTTGGCGGACATTTCGACATAGTTTTGCGGGTAGCATAGCGATCGATGCTCGGAGAAAAAGGAGCTGTAACCACCATCCAGGACATACAGGTCGGGGTAGGTGAGTTGTGGGTAGTGATCGATGTTGAATGCGCGGTCCTGGTGACGGATGTACTTGGCCATAATCGGGGCCCGATGGGCCGAGTACTCGCAGTGTAGGATCAACGCCGTCCGCGGCTTGGGAGTGGCGAAGAGTTCGGTCGCCAGGTGGTCCTTGTCGTTGTAGTTGACGGCTCCGGTAATGTGGCCGCCGTCATACTCATACTCAAAGCGGCAGTCGATAATCATGACATTGTCAAAACGATCGTTGTATCTGCCATCCATGAGCTCCACCAAGATGTTTTTGTCGATACGAGGCAATGTATCTGCCTGGTCCTCAGAAAAAGTGTGAGGAAGCTGCAGGCTGGGGGATCCTTCAATGTCGATGATCGACGGGAGTGGTGCATTTGTAACTAAACTGGCCTCTTTTTCGACGACTACATCCTCCGGATGCTCAAACATGCTCAACGAGCGTCTGCACTGCTTACGCGGGCGCATTGTCGGGTGCGAATTCTTGCGGACCGATGCCGCGGACGGGGACCCATTCCCGCGGACATGGCTGTTGCTACTGCCGAACGGTGGTCTCAGGCGAGAGGTGCATAGCTGGTTGCTGGTCGAGTGGTTCTTCAGCGACGGACGCTCTCTCTGGGGAGACTCGCAAAACATGTCCTCCAACGACGCAGACGCGCTTAGTGACGTCCTGTTTCCCTTGCTCTGGAACTTGAAAGGCGGTGCTTGACTCTCTGGGGCCGGCTTATTCATTCCCAGTTGGAATGTCTGAGCTTTGCTCCGTGCTAAACTCGGCCGTAAGAAGGTTGGACGCTTTCTCCTACAGATAACCGTGTGATTAGATCCATGTAGGCCTGCAATGACTCCACTCTCGGGCTGCCTCTCTTACTCTTGTAGACCGTCTTTCGAGCTCACCAGTGGGGATTCCTCCAATGGACTCGGGGCGGCCGAAAGCATAGGTGTATCCAACGACGAATCCAGAGAGGGCGATTCCAGCTCGACTTCGTTGACCAGCCCGAAGGCTGGCTTGTGAGGCAAGGGGGACATCTCCATAGAGTCCATCGGAGCCGGCGAGGAGGGAAGCGGAGGTGTGGTCATAGATTCTAGCGATAAACTGTGAGCTATCAACACTTTTTAAACACACGACGTCAATGTCACTCACCACACCGATTGGCTTTCCCAAGGAGGCTTGACGAGAACAAAGACCGCCGGGGCGTGGCCAATTGCGGGCTATTTTTGGTCAGCCAACTCTTTATTCATGAAACACACATGGCTGCACAAAGAAGGCGGACAGCATGAGACAGACCTTTGATCAATATGAAAATTCTGGGACAAGTCCGCTGCCAGACTAGCAGTTGGTGAGGAGCCCCGCACAGGTTTCACATTGAAGTAGTCCCCATGGGCCTTCTTCATGGACAGGTCTTTGAAGTTGAAGCTGCTGTGGGCCAATCCCGCCATGGGACTAAAGGACGCATAGGAGGTCGGTGCATCCGGACGAAAGCAGTGGCCGAACATCACAGACGGCGGCTGCATCGCAGCCAACGGGGACGAGTGTTCCATTGTAGCCGACCCGAGTTCCTTCTTCCTTGCCGATCATTCAAACCCGCGGATTGGTTCCAAGTCGATCTCTAATCGTTGTCGGTACAAGGCTGCAAGCTTCTTCCTCTCCCTTGTATGCAATGCACGGCAGATGCGGGGACAATGGTAGCCGATCGAAATGACCACCAACCCAGCTCCTCTTTTCTCCTTCGTTCTCCCAACTGTCAAAGTGGCAGTTCCAACCTCGGAAATCGTGGTACCGGCTCTTGAAATCTTCCTGAGCTGACCAGCCTGTACCCACACTTTCTTTCGCGGACGGGGGGGCCAAGGATCTAAAGCGACATGGCTGGCTGACGGGGAACTAGATCAAGGTGCTTTCGGATAGGATATAGGTTGAAACAGGAAGTATGCCGGCCGGGAGGAAGGTCTAAAGATACGACAGGTTCAGGTCAGCAACAGAAGACTTCTCAGCCAGTATCAGGGGAGGGGAGGGGGAGTTGCCAGCATAGATATGGTGGTACGCTAATGCACTGGGGGGAAAGGTTACCGAAGGGACGAGGGCTGAAGACGGGATCGGAGCTGAAGACGGTGGCTCACGGAATGAAGCATGAGAACGCAACGGACGGGAAGAAGCTCTTATGAGGAAGTTAGAGCTGTGAGAGGAAAAGAAGAGGAGAAGAAGAAGAGAAGAAGAAAAAAGACACTGGAGAAAGTGAAGCTGAAGGGATGCCCTTGTTGCAATGGCAACGCAAAAAGTGGGGAGGGATCTCCAGATGCTCGAGAAAGAGCTTAAGCGACGATGGGTTAGACTAGTCTAGTGTTGGCTGCTGGTCTTTGGTTGTGTCAGAAACCACTACGACGGAAACTGACCTGACTAGAACCAAATGGTTGAACCGGTTTGGGGGGAGGGAAGAAAGACTGAGAGAGAACAGAGAGAGACTGTGAGAGACTGAAAGAGACCATGACCGCATCAGGCCTCAGGCCTTGATCCTTTCTTCTCTTTCTTGCTTGCTTCTTAGTATGTTCGACCATTCATTCATTCATTCATCCCTCCCTCCCTCCCTCCCTCCCTCCCTCCCTCCCTCCTCCCTCCTCCCTCGTTCACTAGTCTCTACTTTTGTTCCAGGTTGCCCTGATGTGGAGAGAGCTTCCCCATCCTTTGCTTCTTGTTCTTGCCCTTGTGCCCTTCTTATTCAATTGACTTCATACTACTGACTTGACACCTGTAGGTACACCTGTTCGGGGCAAATAGAAGGATCCATCCATTTTCACTTTGGGTGATTTTTTTTTCCCTTTTGGCATTTTCGCATTTTACATTTTGCGTTTTGCATTTTTTGGGGAAGAATTAAATTTCTCCTTCTGGATCTGGATTTTTTTTCTTGCCTTCTGTCTTGGGATTAGGTTATAGGTTAGTTATGTACTCGTACAGTACAGATGTATGTATAGTATGTAAGTGTGTCCGGTAGGTACCCGTACAGTACCTTTGGGCGGTATATGCAGGCATTTGGATGAATGAGGCATGTCGGATGGGAGGTATCATACTGAATAGTACTTACTTAGTTACTTACTTACTTATTCTTACTCAAGTGCACAGTCTGGCTAGTGACTTTACTGACTTCTTACTATGCCTCGTTGCCGGGACTCCCTTGCCGCCATCATAAACGCTAGCCGCTGCTCAGCAACCCCCCGCCTATCAGCTTCCTTACGCTCCCTTTTGGCTGGCTGATGCATGGATCGTGCCTGTCTCAACGCCGAACAGTCCAGAGAATCGACCCAGTAAAGACCTTTCCAAAGACCCAAAGAGACCCAGGACTCTCCATCCTCTCCGTTGTTCTCCATTTGTCTCCTCTTTTTGCCTTTTCTTTCCTTTTTCTTTCCGCCTTCTTTTCTTTCCATTACTAACACCACTGGGTCGCCCGCTGTATTCGCAATTTTTTCTGACAGGTTTCACCTGTGTAACAGTCGCACTACAATTGCTGTAGAAACCGTTGCTCATGTTTGACAGTTGCCCAGCAGTAGCAGCAGCCTTGGAGTAAAGAGAGAACCCGGGGATCTGTCTCTTCAATCCGACCAGTGACCAGCTGCCTCTTTCGGGGGATCTGCCTGTCACTCTGGTTTGGAGGTTTTGATGTCCTCCTTTTAGCTCGACACGGAGTCGTTCGCTTCATTCTGCTCCTGGCTTAAGCTAGGTCGGAGGCTCTATAACTATCCACTTCTAAGGTTTCTCAGGACCCAACTCACTAAACTACCCTGATGATAGTGATACACGCGTGATTCGATGGGGATGGGGAAGGAGGGGGGTTGTTCGTTGACGAACCCACCAGTTAGACGAAATGTGGCCTGAGGATAATTTTTACATTGGATCAATAAATTTCGTTTCCCGTGTGTGCCGTTCGAATTTTTTTTTTTTTTTTCTTACAGTCTACTATATACATCATTCTCAAGGGCCCCGAAAAGAGAAGATCGAATCTACTAATGAAATTCTCCACCGGCTCCACTCGGTCGGAAAAAAGAGCTTGTCCGGCCGGTATCTTCTCAGGAACAAGTGCCTTCGATTGGAAGCTGTGGAAAAGAACTGGAAAGTGAACGCTGTCATTCATACGTAAGGTTGTCGACCGTTATTTTCGCTCTTCTCGGCCCTACAATGCAGGTTTGGAAGCAATCTATTCCTCTAGAAGTGGGCAAAAGGTGAAGCTGGAGGGAGTGAGAAAGTCCTTCTCTTTTTCCGGATTACTGTCGATCGTCTTACATGCTACCTACATACTCGCCTACCCTGGTTGCTACTTGGTCTTCGGTCATCGTCGTCCGGTCGGGAACGCAGAAGAACGGGTTCTATGCCCAATCCGGTAACTCTGCCTCAGGAAGAACATCGGCCGAACATACCAGGCGCTTAATTCTCCCTCTTGCTGAACCTGAAGAGCTTTTTGCAATCTCCCCCCCAAGAGAAACCGGATGAGAGAAAGCACCTTCGAGCCGATCGGCATCGTAGATTCACTATGGCAATATCCCTGTCTACCTTCCAGGTTCACTCAGTGTGTCACGACTATCACGGTCATTCCGATGCGAACCCGCCCTCCGAGGTATGTATTTGGCGACAGGTTGATCTATACAACCGTTGACCTTTGCCCGGTTCCTGGTGCACAGTCGCTCGACGCTTTGATCAAGCTACTGGGCTAACAGAGATTTCCTACGAGATGACGATGGCTCAGTGCCCAATGGTCCGTCCGACGAAGTCGTCTAGAAATACCGTGCTCTTCGCGCACTGTTCGCATGGCGGACCGTTCACCCAGACACGCGCCCATACCCTTATTTGTCTCGACTCTCGCCATTCCCGCCGATCATAGCTCGCGGTGGCCTTTTTCCCTTCTGCTGCCTGCTCGCCTTGCGCATACCCAGATCCATGTTGTTAATCTATCGTCGGCTCGAGTTCTCCAGTTGATCTTACAAATCTTATCATTATCGCAGATAATGGGCAAGAATCCCCGAGCCGATCCAAGCCCCCATCTCAGCTACTCACTCAGCTGAACGACGCGACTAGGTCTGACAGCCCAGCTCTAGCACGCCTTCCTGATGTGGGGTTAGTATCCCTCCTCCTCCCAAGCTGCTGCCGCAAGCTTGCCCATCGTACCCGAGGTCGGTCCTCACGACGTCACCGACCAAGTCTATTCTCCCTCGCCCGGCCGGGTCACCGCCATGACAATCTGGAAGTCCACTGTCGTCACGGTTATTTCGGCAGAGTGAGAGAACTCTTTTCCCATGGTCTCCGCTCTTTCTGGGCCTACTTTTATCGCTCTCAATCAATCGTGCATCAGATCGTCACGATAAAGGCCCAGAGACTAAGAGCTGCCCCTCCCCTCTCAACTCCCGTTGGCGCCGAAAGCCGGAATTGCCCAATCAACCCCTCCCAGGATTGAGATTGGAATTTAGCCTCTGGTTATTATCATTTACACCGCCACGAAAAGTGAGATCGGTAAGCTCGTATGCACAGCGATCACACCTGGTCCCCCCTCATGTGGGATTCTGATCCTTCCCACTTCAAGGCCCCTCACCTCTGAGACACCGGTCGTTCCCAGCGAAAATCCCTTTTCGCGTCGAAGGTGTTGGTGCGGGAGCTCATGAAAGTCCAGATTTGAGGCATATGCCATCATATCTCGATGCTAACAGACCTTACCGCTAACCGGACTTGCGGCTCAAGGGTCGGCCTTATCCGCCAGGAAGAGCGCTAGCCCCCAATACTGGGTTATTATCTTATGCCTCGCGTTGCGACACTGGGATGCGAGTCGAGCGTATCCGCGGACGCGCCAACTCATCATCCAATCCGTAAGCTTCCGGGTCGCTGCGAAAGGTCAGCTCGGCGCCGTGCGGCTGAATAGTCAATTCGCCGACCAGCCGCGCCGGACATTGCTGTGGGCGGAAATAACCACGCGATGATGAGCCGTGCCAGTGGAAGCCTAGTGTTCTTGCCTCGGATGTGTTTACAGGTGGAGTCGCTGACCATAATGGCTGACTCGAGACGCTGTGCCGCGGTGTCATCGCCATGTGCGCGCTGCTATCGTTATCTGTCGGGCAGGCCGCCCAGACACCCTGGAGGACCGAGCACCAGGATCGGGCACACTTTCCCACGACCAGCACCAGCATCCTTAGTTAGTAGAGTGATAAACCGACGTAAGAGGCCGACTAGACTAATTCTACCAGCAAGCAGACGGCCTTGGCGGGTCAACAGGAATTTAGGAAGCGCTGGTGCGGGGGGTCTAGATGGGTGATGGGGGCGCTGATTGGGCCAGCACGGTAGGTCTAGTGCTCGTGCTCCAGAATGACTGTCTGCAACTTTATTTAGATACGCTATGCTCGGCGCGTCGCGAGTGATGTCGTCGACTGTCTTGCAGGAAGGGAGAGAGAGGGGGGAGGGTCGGAGACTCGGAGGGGACGGACTGGACTGGACTGGAATGCTCCCAACCGGTTTCGCTCTCTGCCACTGCACCCAGTCGTGATGTCAGTGAGGGGAAAGGCCTTTCACCTGCAGGAGCGCGTGTTACTATTTTCCCCCGCCAATGCCGATGTAAGTATGTGTTGGCTGGCGTTTTGGAATCGGTCTAGAGATCCCCGTCGTCAACAACACGATCTGGATGCATGTATAGCTGCCCCATTGTTTATCCGCGTTTGGCGTGTTTGAGATGTAAACATCAACAACATAGATCAACATTGGCAGGGTACTTTGAGCCATGGTACTGTGGAGGTAGCCGTGGGTTGACGCGACCGACGAGCGCCATCCCGTGACCATGACATAGTCTGCCTGAGGTTTTCCCCGCACGGGATACTTGGGGGAGGATGACATCACAGTTACCCTCTAACTCTCTTCCTCCCAGCCTCCCTTCTTTTCCTTCGTTCCTTTTCCTCTCCTTCAATTCTCCCTGCTTGCCAGAGACTTCGTTCCTTGCCGCCCCGTGACATAACAGAATCAGTCCTTGATACGGTGATACGGTATGTACGGTAAAACCATCAGCTCGACACGCAACCACGGTCAACGATTGATTGCCCATCCACCCACTCGAAGACGAAGAAGAAGCTTAATCAATCTCTCGCTACCCTCCCAACTCCAACCGACGATGTAGTAGGCTCAATGCGCAACCCTGGCGGCGAGTACGCCCTATCTACACACCTTGCAAAGTGCAAATTGACCCTCCCATCGCGATCACGATCGTGCTTACTCGTAGTAAAAGAATCGATCGATCGACCAAACAAACCCACCAACAATCCAAGTACACGATTTCCCAAACTCCACCCACAAAACCTACGTAGTGTAGGCGCGTCCCGAACGGAGAAGTTCCAGACTCGTTGACAATGTAGTCTATGTAATTTCCTCAGGCCACCCACCCACTTCTCGGCCGGCCGTCAAACCCAGTGCCACACGCCCAAGACATCATCATAGATGCCCACTTTTTCTTTTTTGTTCCTTTAACCGGCTTAAAGTTTGCCACCGGAGCCCGGACTCCTCTTCTTAGTGCCCGGCTAGTAGTACTAAGTAGTAGTGCCTTGAGACCCATTCGGTTGTGCTTGTAGGGCCAGAGGGGTTATGCAGCAGTCAGTTGGTGGTTGACATCGATCCTCGCTTCTACCAAGTATTCAGTATAGTTACGCGGGCAGGACTTTCAGAAAACCGTAAGCGTGTCGCTCGCCTGAAACGGGGAAGAAGGGGGGGCATGCATAAAGGGAAAAGCTTATGTGAACATGAAGAGAATCGCTAGGCTAGTTATGTATGCAGGAGGAACGTTACCCTAACTATGGCTCCCTCCCTTCTATCCCTTGATAACCTAACTTAGTTGAAGAGAACGCTTATGATGGCACACGAGTTGTGCGCATGCAACAGATGGTTTTCTTGCTTCCGATGACTGATGCAAGTTAATCAAGGTTTAAGGTTTCTTTTTATCGGACTATTGATTAGAAAACTTGTTGACTGATTGATGGATTGAATGTATTGTATGGTTGAGACTATTGGGGGTCTGCCTGTTCACCCCCAGCCCCCCCCCCTTCTTCAAAACCCCTCCCTCGTGGGACCGCCCCTTACTCTTAACAAACTAAAAAAACTCTACTTAATGCAAGACTATCTATTTATCTCCTGATCCACTTCCACAATAAATCTCGACTATCGATCCAGCATCGTGGGGAAGGATGGAGACAGTACAGTGGATGGGTGGGTGGCAAGGGGGATGGATGGATGGATGGATTCAAGATCAGATCTGTAGATCGATCACCACCAACGCCACACCCTGAGCCTATCTTCGAGCCAACCATTCAAGGGATGGGGATTATCGTACTGTATCCAAGTATATACTAAAAATGTCCGCAAGGCACGACACACCCCTTATCGCACCCTTTATCAATCAATCAATCAATGCCCTTCACCCCCTCCCATCCCATCCCCAACCCTGTCGTGATAAATATACAAAACGGGATCTCGGTCATAATCCTGGCCCTAAACCCTACCTTGTATTGAAATATTCCTGCAGAAAATTCTCCGGTATCAAGGGCTTAAAGCAGGAACCCCAACCCCCCCCCGGGTTTGTGCACCTGCGTCTAGGGATAGTGGGGGATGATGCCAGGTACGAACAATTAGACATGCATGCAGACCATCGGTTTGTTCCTTGCGCTCCTGCTTTTTATCCCCGGATTCGGCGTGCTGAGGCGGGGGAGTTTGTCTATTTAGTTTTGTCCTGGGGTGGGTGTGTTCTTGCGTCTGGTGAAGCTGTAGCTAGTATGTTTCGCAGCAGCAGACGACTACTCGAGTGGATGGATTGGGGTGTAGTTGAGGAGGTGGGTCCTCGCTGTGTCTATGTCTGGGCGTGATGCTATGTTGATTACTTGCGATTGATGGGCAGATCAGGTTGTGGTTTGTATCTCGAGCTCTAGGAGTAAGTTTCGGGGTTGGATTGTTGGGTATACTATCGTATATATCCATAGTGCTTGATCCCACCGACACCCATTGAGCTAGTCCAATCATCCATACCTAGAATGAATCCACAAACTGTAGTACACAACAGCATACAATACCTCCTCGACAATCCCACCCTCTACAACCAACTATACCCTCTCCAACCAAAGATACGTCACTACCTCCCTCCCTTTAAGCAACAACTAATTAAACCTCCTCTTCCATCCAATAAAATAAGTATGAAGAATCATCCCCATTCCCAAAGGACCGACCCGCTACGCACCCCCAAGAATGCAAGCCCAACAATGCACGCACACCCAGGAATGCCGAGTACCACCTCATCACGCGGCAGAAGAACCATAGAAGCATATCTCCTGCTGCCCTGCTGCCCTGCTTACTCGCTTACCTATCCTTAGCAAAGTCCCATGCAGTAAGTAGATAGGCTAGTCTACCAAAGGGGGAGGCGATCTTCGCATTCCTAATCTTTAATTCTTGCTGGTGGGTGGGTGGGTGGGAATCTCGGTGCCACACCCGTTGCTCCCTTCATCGTGGATGTGATGTGGGTTTCGTGGGGTGGGGGCTGGGTTTATTTTTGGGATGGGATGGGGTTGTTCTGGGGATTTTGGTTCTTTTAGAGGAGGGGGGTTATGTTGAGATGGAATTGAGCTTAGTGGGTTGGGGTTGAAGATCGGAGTAGGAGGGTGGGGGGTGTTATTCTTGTAGTTACTAGATGTATCCAAAGAGCAATTACGGAAGAGGTCTCCGGGGCAGAATGAAGGATCGTTCTATGCTCTGGCGAGGATGAATATCTCGGAAGAATTGAGCCGAGTAGAGGTAGAGTCCGGTGTCAGATGAGCGGAGGCGGTGCGCTGGATATAAGTACGGAGTATGCGATGGATATGCATAATACCAATTCAGGCTTTGGGAGCAGATGATGGATATCGGAGGCATTGGGACTTCATTCATGCATTGCGGTGTAGTAGTGTTATCGTTGTTGGCGGTCTGATATCACTGGAAAAGGAATTGGATATATCAGCTGTCATTCTTTTCATTTCAGTTCACGCAAAGAAGACGTGGTAGAGCGATTCTTCGACAATATGAAATGAGACATTATGAAGGCCCTTGTGAAAGACAACTGTTCCAACCAGGGACAGTAGTATTCTAAACATATATAGCCAATAACTTTCTCACCATCCATTGACATTGTGTCTTCAGCCGTGGCCTGTCTACTCAATGCTAGGAGGCACTTGAGAGATACTGCCATGAGAAGATACATCCACAGCTGGCAAGATATTCAATGACAGTTGCAACACAGATTATGTAGCTAGAGAGTCTATTTGAAGCTCCTCATCTTCTCTCTGCCCACCCTTCCTTCTCATCTACCTATATGGCTCCATCTCTTGTCTTCCATCTTCAATATGTTGCACATTGGAATGACGTACTCTTCATATGCCCTTTCTAAATAGTGTTCCTGTTCTTCTAGGGCACCTCAGCTTCGCCTATTCAAAACTATCCCAACTGGTATCCAGAAAGATATCCCTCTGCCAAGGTATTCAGCCTAAGGCCCAAGATGCAACAGATCCCTATACTCATCTTTATTCCCAGATTCTACAATGGATATAGACGCCCCTGGAACTCGACCTGACTACTTTGGCCCACGCGAGGCCAGAACCTAATCCTTTTCTCTCCTGCAGCAACGTAGCTGCAAATGCTCGGACTTAGTTAGAAGATCGAGGGCAAGAAAACCACAAGAATGGCCCCTTTGATGTCGGGAGACCATGGATGGAGAGTCAAGCTTTGACTCTGAAAGGCCGGAAAGCGACCGTGGCAAGCCTGATAAGCTATTCGGCAGCCCTTCGGAGGTACAGAGAAGGTTGATCCGTCAACTGCTGGACGCAATGCTGAGGAGGAGAGTGAGTCCGCACGGTCTGTATACGTGCGTCCTAGCAGAGCTAGTGAATGGGATAGCTGGCTACTAATGTTGATTGACAGCTGATAGAGATACCCTGAATGGAGGTGCATGGAGGAGCGCTGGTCTAGGTAAATCCTTAGCAAGCAGTGCATAGCAGACAAAAATAATGTTGAGGTACGCGTGTGCATCTCCTAGTCGGGTCAACCAAGAGAGTGCTATTTGAAGGAATGAGGTGCGCACTAAAGCATTTCAGAATACACAAAACTTGCATGCATATCGGTGCGTTTATTCTATGTAACATGCGCCGCGGGGGGTATACCGCAGGGTGTACCTGTTTCGTTCGGTGGACTGCAAGATGTATGACCACCTAGGTTAGAGGGTGCGACGACTTTCTCTTTCGCACCTATTGCTTGACTTGTTTCGTGGGGCTTAAGAGGGCAGGCAAATTTTCAAGGGTCTGTCTGTATTGAGTTCGAGTCGTGTGTGTGGATATTCCTATGGCTTTGACTACAATTGGAAGGAGAAGCTTAAGACTTCGAGGCGTTGTTGCAGTATAGCTACAGACTCATTTGGAATTGATTGGTGTGCTATTATACTACGTACAAGTTAACCTGCAAGCCCTTGAAGCGAGTTATCGAGTGTCAGAATGAATGAACTTGAATCCAATCAGAGTCCCTTGTATTATTCTATTACATGGTGATCACCTATCGCAGTATAGTGATCCTTCGCTAGTTTATGTTTCATAAGATCAAGAGCGCAGAGACAGAGAACAAGACATCCCTGTGCTAAGATCAATCTATCTGTATCATGTCATTGACCTTTTGGAACAAGCATGAGACATCCCAGAAACCTGCCTCCCCATCGACTACCGCGCTCCGGGTCTGCTTCTTCTGCTGCCACGCAACCATATTCTCGGCACAGGCATCACAGTGCTCATGGACGGCCGCGCCAAGGTGAGCGAAGTACTCCATTAGCCTTCCATCGCTATAACCAGCCGCGTAGTGCACGGGCGGATTGCCTTCGTTGTCCAGGATTCAAGGATTCGCCCCAGCTTCTACCAGTAAACGGATACACCGAAAATGTCCTCCGCGTGCGGCCAAGTGTAAGGCTGTCATCGCCTCCGAGTTGCCCGCGCTGATATCATGGGTCATCAACAATGGATCCCCTGTTGCTGGGGCGCGCCACCTAGGTTCCTGGGAAGATGGCGGCTGAATGGCCATCCGAACTAAGAGCCATTCTACTACGTCGGCAGCGCCACATCCCGCTGCAAGGTGTAGATAGCTGTTTCCCTCACTATTGAGCTTATGCAGATCCTTGCTGGCATGGAGCATGGTCAGAATAATCCCCTCACACGTTTTGCTGTTGCTTTCCTTGTATTCGTTCGCTAGGCGCAGTATAATATGGATCGGTGTGTCACCTGTCTCTTGCTCGGCAATATCGACATCTGCGCCTGCGTTTATCAAGGACGGAAGTAGCTTCTGGAACCTGCAGTATCTGATTGCCAAACTGGAGGCAACATGGAGTATCGTGCGCTCCGAGCCGAATGGAGTGGACAGGTCCACGGCAGCTCTGCCCGAGGTGATCAATTCTAAGATTCGAGTTACCGCTTGCCATCCAAACTCGGTCGAGAGCCGGGAGACGACTGAGTCCAGGAGAAGTCGGCGCCGCAGGCAATGGTCAGGCCAGAAGGCCGGGCCTCGACGAAGAAGCAGTTGGAACA
This sequence comes from Aspergillus homomorphus CBS 101889, assembly GCF_003184865.1. Lineage (NCBI taxonomy): Eukaryota > Fungi > Ascomycota > Eurotiomycetes > Eurotiales > Aspergillaceae > Aspergillus > Aspergillus homomorphus. Next base: position 319,922 of record NW_020291887.1, on the reverse strand, counting down.
CTTCCTCCGGGCCATCCAGTGCTCGGTCGATAGCGCTTTTACCATAGACGTCTACGGCCAAAAGATCGCTATCGGAATCGAGGAGCAATTCGATCAGGGAGATACAACCGCAGGAAACAGCGTTGTGGAATGGAGTGACACCTCGATTGTTAGGGGCAAGAATGTCACTGCGTGAGTCGGTCGTCGCTCTCAAGAGATGCTTCACGACTTCTGTGTGGCCTTGCTTGCAGGCCAGGTTCAAAGCCGTGTCGCCGGTTGAGGTCTTTCTGAGAGGGTCAGCCCGGTGAGCAAGCAAGTATTCCACGATGGGAATGTATCCCTGCCAGGACGCTAAGTGCAGCACTGTATAGCCTTGAGCACCAGGCGTATTAATGTCGCCTTGAGTGTGGGTGATATGAGAGATGAACATTCTTGAAAAATCTGTCAGACCATGGATGATAACCATCTCGAATGGGGATGCCCCATCCGCGTGGCTAGTGAAAATATCCGCACCCAACTTGAGCAAGTGCGCAGTCACTTCCAAATAGCCCCCACGGACGGCCATATGCAATGGTGTCTGGCAATAACGATCGACTGCATTGATATCCGCCCCAAAATCTGGTAGGGCCTGCACGACATCAAGGTGGCCTTGATACGCCGCTAAATGCAGGGGCGCAACTCGATCCTCATTCTTCGCATTGACATCCGCCCCTCGTCGAAGAAGAACATCAAGCAGCCACAGATTGCCGGCTCCTGCGAAGTGATGTACTAGTGTGGATCGATCATAACCCAGGAAATTGTCGGGTTGGAGCCGCGAAAAGTAGTCAATCGCGTACTGTGATGTCCAGGTCTTGGTGTTACCCCAAAGAGAACGATAGCTGACAGAACTGGCACAGTGGATTCGGATCCAGATGTCATAAAGCTGCGGGTACAACAGCAGAGCGTACCTCCTCGCTGAACAAGTCAATGCGGCGAGCGATTTGGGCTCAAGGAAATATCCCAAGCATAGAATAAGCTCGGCGGGAAGACTATCCAAACTCATACTGACTGGTACAGGGAAGCATGAGGACAGGCATGGATAGCTTCCAGTCAAGCTTATAACCAAGGGGTGGCTGGCTTCATGGAATGTTCATCCTGCAGTATTACAGGCTTGCTGCTGGTCCCCTTGCGCATCGAAGACTCCATGGCGAGTTGCCATTGGGTCAGTCAGTACGGAGGAGATGAACATGGCCGTAGGGCATATCGCACACCTTCACAATCTGGGGTGAGCATCGATGGGAATGAAGCATCCCTTCTAGAGGTCGCAACAAAGCTTCAGTTAGCTGTGAGGTGCACCACCGGCAGGCGGCCCCTTAAATCATGTGACCGTCCCATGTGCCCAGATTTCGTGGCACTTCCGGATAGATACTTCGTGCGATCGACACTCCCAGTTGTTGAGACGTAGGGCGAAGCTATTCGCGTGAAGTCTCAGGCATGCTGATTGGCTGTTGCAGACAAGGCCTGGCTTCGGTGATTTGACTGGACATAGCCCGCGCTGCATCCTGATTTGCCCGATAGCCTCCTTCGCGTTGCGCGGAATAAACTCTCAGCGGTTCTTTTGTCCTCTTATGGTCTCGCTTATCATGTCGTCCGGAAGTTAATGGTGGTCGACACAGGCAGGCAGCAGGCTCCAACACTGGATGCATACGTACACCCACATCCTCAGGTTGCATGGAGGTGTGTCTGTAGTGCATGCAGCTCTCCAAGAGATACGCAGGATTCCCCATGCTCTCATGCGGCATTGTCTGACAATCAACGTAGGTAGGGAACCAAAGCGACAGTGTGTCGTGAGACGTGGACCCGTTAGGACGAAAGACTAGTGCAGTATGGTGGAGCAGCGGTGAGTCTGTTTCTCTGGAAGCGTCTAGATCCCTCCGGACGGGTTGGCTTGGGTTGAGTTGGCCTTCCCCGTCTTTCCCTCGTCAGCGATCCTCCGCTCTTTTGTCGGCTCAGCTGTTCTTCTTTGCCCGAAAGACGGGGTGTTGGAGTAGGGGATAGTCGAATGAGATCATCGGGATTGTGGTGCGCTTTCCGACTGTCGTGATCAGGAAGATTCAGGGACAGACGGGGTCGGGAGTCAGGAACTGGGACGAAGGGGAGGGAATGAATCGGACAACGAAGAGAGAGAATGAAGGAAAGCCACAGAAGCCAGTCAAACAAGGCAAGGCTAGCAAAAGTGGGGTGGAAATTGATTCAATCCAACGCCATGAAGTCACTTGGTGGGGGAGATTCTTTTAAGTTGGATTGGTTTGGGTTAGTTTCGGGGCGGGATGAAGTCATCACGCCAGGAATCCGAAGTACTTCCCGGTACCTGGCCGTGGCTGTCCCGAGACTAGTCCTGCCGAGTACCGAGAGGTATACTCTGTGTGTGAGTGTGTGCATCTGTCGGTCTGTTGATCAATCACCAAAACTGTCAATCTGTCAGTTTGACTGTCATTCTGACTGTTGGACTGATGTGCTGTAGATTTCTTAGTAGTTTTTGAAAGGATAAGCAATAATTCCTCCCCGTACTGCTGTTCTCCCGATTGGTTTCAGCTGGCAGCATCCAGTCAGCCCATGCATGGACCGGAGAGACTAAAACCGTCCAGACAAACAGACTGGCAGACAGACTAGGTTCAAGTTCCAGTCTTGTCTTGTCTTGGAGTCAAATCGGGCAATGCTGGCAGTCCCCACCTGCTGCTGCTGTTGCTGCTATACTCAATCCCTCGCCTTGACTTCATTTCCCCTCTTCGTTCCTCGAACCCCTCCATCCGATCGACTCGTTGCTGGCATTCAAATAGCCTCGTGTTTCCCCTCGACAATGTTCTTGCCTTCATCTCATCTCATCTGCTCTTCATCTCTCCCACACTTCCACAGATAACCCACCTGATCTCTTCCTCGTTTCCCTCTATACCCTTTCATCATCCTGTAGGTGGCTTCTTCCCCAGTAAGCAGTCAGCGAGATCATCCTGTCTAACCGCTCGACAGCATACCACACATCAAGCACTATGGCTGCCAACCTCCCCAAGACCATGAAGGCCCTCCGGTTGGTGATGACCTGTTCCCCTCACTGGTTGTCTTAGTCAAGGCTAACTCATCACAAAGTTACGAGGAGCCCTTGAAGCACGGCATTGCCGAGGTTCCCCTTCCCACTATCCGTGACAACGATGTCTTGGTAAGTCTTGGAGACTTTGGGTGAAGTAGACCCCCACTAACTCGCAGCAGATCAAGGTCAAGGCTTGCGGTGTCTGCGGTACCGATTTGCACATTCACGAGGGTGAATTCATTGCCAAGTTCCCTCTCGTTCCCGGTCACGAGACGGTCGGTGTTGTCGCTGCCGTCGGCTCCAAGGTCAAGGGCTTCGAGATTGGTGAGCGTGTGGTGGCCGACAACTCCGAGCTGTGCGGCGAGTGCTTCTACTGCCGTCGGGGTGATGAGTTGTTCTGCGAGAACTTCCAGGCTCACGGTGTCACCATGAACGGTGGCTTTGCCGAATACTGCGCCTACCCTGGTATGTTTGTTTTAGCCTTCTGTAACCAAGGCCGTTGGCTAACAGAACGTAGCTGGCAGGGTGTTCAAGATTAAGAACCTCTCGGATGTGGACGCCACTCTCCTGGAGCCCGCTTCCTGCGCCGCTCACGGTCTCGACAAGATCGCCCCGAAGATGGGCTCGTCGGTTCTGTTGTTCGGTGCCGGTCCCACTGGTCTGGTAGGTGATCTCGCATCCAGGGTCTTTCATTCGCGTCGATCTGACATCTCTCCAGATCCTGGCTCAGTTGCTCCGTCAATGCGGTGGCTGCCGTGTCGTCGTTGCTGCCCCCGAGGGTCTCAAGATGGACCTGGCTAAGTCCCTCGATGCCGGTGATGAGTACGTTGCTCTCTCCCGCAGCGACCCCAGCGCACAGTTCCAGAAGCTCAAGGACGAGAATCCCTATGGCTTCGACATTGTCGTCGAGGCTACTGGTAGCGTCAAGATCCTGGAGGACTCGATCAACTATGTCCGCCGTGGTGGTAAGCTTGTCGTGTACGGTGTGTACTCCGGCAAGGACCGTGTCTCTTGGCCCCCTAGCAAGATCTGTAAGTCAATCTCTCTCCGCTGTATCCGCAACGAGTGCAACGCTAATGATTTTCATAGTCGGCGACGAGATCACCATCCTGGGTAGCTTCTCCGAGGTGTACAAGTTCCCCGCTGCCATTGACTACTTGGACTCTGGCAAGGTCAAGGTCAAGGGCATTGTCAACAAGGTGTTCAAGATTGAGGAGTGGGAGAAGTGCTTGGAGAGCATGAAGAACAAGTCTGCCATCAAGGCGGCCATCACTTTTGATTAGATTAGCATAGCTGGCTGTGCTTTCTAGGTAATGACTGACGAATAAATCTGTATGATATATCTGCGTGTTTAAAGTAGCTGTCAGTAGCTGTAGCGGTCTTTAAATAGTGTCGAGAGGACCTGGTGGGTCGGTGTCTCCAAGGTCCTTATTGCATCAGAGTGACCTAAGATAGCTGCTGGATGAGTTGTCATTTGTTTAGTCTCCAATCCTCTTAGTGTAGCTGAAAATATACTAACCTTAACATATTGAGTGTGTTGGACTAGTCTCTGTCCATCAAATGTACTCGTGTAGTTCAATCCAACCGCCAAACGCAGCTCAAGTGGATCCGCTCTTATCGATAAGCAACTGCAACCCATCACTGTCTTCGACTTTCTCTCCACTCCATCTTTCTTCAACACTACAGCGCAATCTCCCATTCGTCCTCCTACGCATTCCCCTCTCAAATTCAATTACCTCTCGAACGCACCAATCCTCAAACCAAAATGGTCAAACCCCTAACCTTCAAAGGCGACAAGCCGAAATCCAGCAAAAAACGCAAAGCCGAGACCTCATTAACCAGCACCTCCAAAAAGCCTTCAACAAACGACCCATCCTCCGCTTCAACCACCATCGCAGACACCAACCCACTGACCGACCATCCCGCCAATGAAGACGAGAACCCAGAAGACCAATCCTGGGTATCCGCCGACGCGCCCTCGGACCTCGCAGGCCCGATCCTCCTAGTGCTGCCCAGCCAACCGCCGACATGCATCGCCAGCGACGCGCACGGGAAAGTCTTCGCCTCGGAGCTCGAGAACCTGATCGAGGGGGACGCCAGCACGGCGGAGCCGCACGACGTGCGGCAGGTGTGGGTAGCGACGAAGGTTGCAGGCGTGGAGGGGTGGAGCTTCAAGGGAGCGCATGGGCGGTATGTTTCCTTTTACTCCCCTCATCGTCCTCCTTAGACACAATATAATGCATAGTCTGAGCCATGAAAGCTGACACCCAGGAAACAAAAAGGTATCTATCCAGCGACAAACACGGCATCCTCAGCGCGACCTCCGCGGCAGTCTCGCACTACGAAACCTTCAACGTCCTGCCCGCCGCCGTGCCGAGCACCTTCTCCATCCAGACGGGTACCAGCGAGTCCGAAGAAAGCACCTTCATCAGCGTGGCGGAGACGCCATCGAAAAGCACCGCGTCCGGCGTCAAGCTGGAGGTCCGCGGCGATACCGGCACCTTGTCGGCTGATACCAATATCCGGGTGCGCATGCAGGCGCGCTTCAAGCCTAAGATCAAGGCTAGTAAGGAGATCAAGGCGCGCGAGAAGGTGAGCCGCAAGGAGCTGGAGGCTATCGTTGGGCGGAGGTTGGAGGAGGATGAGGTGCGGCGGTTGAGGCGCGCGAGGAGGGAGGGCGATTTTCATGAGGTGGTGCTGGATGTCAGGGTCAGGGGGAAGCATGATAAGTTTGCTTGAGGCTTGGTTCGTCTGGTTTGTGGGGAGGAGTGAATTAATGATGTTATATGGATTAATTCCTATACCTATACTCCCTTCTTTCTGCTCTCGAGCCTGTTGGCGGTGATGCTATAGAATGGCTGGCACATTATAGTATAGAGAGATATCATGTCTTTTCTGCTGGTATGTATAGACTGAGGCGGGTTGACTTTTGTACAGATTCTTGGTAATTAAACTGCTCTATTCTTTCTGGGAAAATAGGTCCCGCCAGAACTGCTTGAATCCATAGCCCTTCGAGTGATCTTCTTCGTACACCCGCACAGTGTGAGATGTACTGAGAGACTCTAAGATGCTTGCAGCTTTAGGCCCTTTTGTGGCCGGGCCCCGAACCCGCTCGGTTGCTCGTCGCTTGATCTCCTCCGCCAGACCGGGAGCCACGTCGGTGTAACATGCATTGAGCTCCCGCTCGAGATTGAGATACGGCTTCTGCGCCACTGGCGGAGCCATAAGATTGTAGGACCGCGTCTGCGCATTCAGATTCTTGACCATAAGCTCCAAATACGAGCGCTCGGTATTGAGATATTGCGGGTCACGGAGAGGCGAGACATGCGGCAGGGGCTCCTCCGAAACCTCGCCAGCTAATGCCTCAATGACAGTCGCATCGGAAGAGACCCGCTCTTCACTACTGCTGCTGCTAGATTCCTTGAACGCCTGCTCGATCTTGGCTCTTTCAACCAACCGAGCCTCTGCCGCGGCATACGCACGCGCTCGCCGCATCTGCTCCTCCAGCGACCCTCCCTCGCTGGCGATCAGCCGTGCAGCGTGCCGTCGCCACTCAGCCCGCAGCCGGGAGCGGAACCGATCCACCTCCCTGGCCAAGTCCTGCTGCTTTTCAATCCAGGGCGGCACAATCTCCTGCTTCTGGATGATCTTGTTCATGAAATACTCCGTCGTGTCGATAAACGGGCTATTCGCATTATGGTCCGTCGTCACATTGACCCCCTTGCCCCTCTTGATCTTATTGAACTGCCCACGCGCAATCGCATCCTCAATCCGCTCGTTCGCCAACGCCGTCAACCCCTGCAAGGTAGCCGGCATCGGCCGCGCGCCCGCGGAGAACCGCTCCCTCATCTCCCGACGCATAGCCTCACGCTCTTTCTCCGAGGGCCCCGAATTTTGCGCCTGAGTGTACGTTGCCGTGCGCTCCTTCGCTCGCGCCAGCCGCACGCCGGCCGACTCGTTGGATTTGGGCTTGATGCGCATGTCGACGGGTTTCGGGATCTTGTAGGGCGTGCGCATCGGTTTGATCGAGCTGTCCAGCATGCGCAGTGTGACGTCGTGGAGGTTCTCCTTGCCCGTCCAGGGCTCCGCGCCGGCGATGTCTCGCGTGCCTTGTCCTGCGCTGGCCTGTATAGAAGCAACGGAGTATGAGTCAGTACTTCCATCTCCCATATTCTGTTAGGGTCCAAAGGGTGTAACTATACCGGCATATCCACAATAGCATGGGCACTCGCATAGTCGTTCCGGAATGACGCCGCCGCCACCCGTTCCTCCAGCTGCTTCTTCAGATCCTCCGAGAACCCCGCGGACTCCATATTCTTGCGTGCAGATCGCCCGCCTTCGAGCATGGCGTCCTCGGTCATCGCGGATAGTCGACGGGCCATGGCCCCTTGCTCGGGAGATTCTCCATCTTGAGGTTTGCTGCTGCTGCTGCTGCTGCTGCTGCTATCATCGCTCTGCTGTTGGGCGGTTGCCGCATCTTGCCGCCGCCGCGCACTGCTGCTGGAAAAAAGACATCGACAGTTCGGGGAAGAGGGTTGAATGCAGCGCGTCGTGCGCAGCGAGACGAGAGTATTCAAGTAAAAATCACAGACATGCCTTCTGCTCATTCTCGTAACAATATCTGACTGTGCAATCTTGTATGTTCTTGGCGAGGCGAAACTGAATGTAGAACGAAGCACCTTATCAGTAGCAATCCAAAACCGCGCCGAGATTATGTCAGCACCACTCCGAAAGGCAAACCTCCGCGGGCAAAATTGTCCAGAAGTCTTGGCGGGATAGCACTTTCCACTGGCTCTGCATCCTTCGATTCGATCCATTCCGATCTGGCGGCATTATTCTGCATTGAAAACCACGACAAAAGCAGACCCAGCCCCTTTCCCTCGGTGCTCCAAGTTCAATACAGTTGACGAAACCATAATGCCTCCCAAAGCCAGCACCCGTCTCACCCCGGTCCGTCTCCAGACCATCAACCACCTGCGCGTCCGGAGACCGAACAAGCACCAGGGCAACCCCTGTGTGGCTATCATGTCGTCGATGCTGAGTACGTTCGCTACCTCTCAACATATCTGCCACCTACCTGCCGTGAAAGGCTGTTCTCCAACTATCCATCTAGAGGAATCCAGCTCTTAGCGGGAAGCACCGCAACCCTCTCTGAACTAAAACCACAAACAACACCTCCAACGAATCGAACCCACCCTAACTAATGTCTCTTTCTACGCAGGTTGCTGGGCCTCAGCCGGTGCCACTATGGAAGGATGCGGGGCCCTGGAACAGCAGCTACGAGCCTGCATGGACGCACCCGTACGTTTCTCTTTCCTGCCATGCACAAACGAGACGGAGTTGCAGTTTACTAATCCGCTATCGCGACATACAGAAACCCAAGGCCCAGGGCCGCAGCACGATCAACTACCACCTCATGAGAATGTTCCCGAATGTTCGTGGTCCGCAGAAGAAGGAGAGTGTTTTGGGTTGAGCTTCGCGTTTGTTCTTGCGTTTGCTTGCGGTGTTTAAGCTGGTTGTGCTTTTTGGGAAGCGGGTTTGAGTACTGGTACCTACCTACCTAGGTATTGAGAGGTGAGGGTCTGGCATGGGAGAGAGTCGTTGGGATGGATGAGGATGGGGCTGTGCTGGGTGTGCTATGGGCTGGAAGTGGTGGTGGGGGTGGACATAAACTGTATTCTACTTTGTTATTGGAGTTTCTTCGTTTTCTTTCTCCGGGTTTGAGGGTAAATGTGATCGTTTATTCTATGGGTAAATGCGTGCATGGTTTGGGGTTGTAAATAAGGGAGGAGGTGTTGGGTTCAATGTGCTTGGTGCTCAGTGGATGAAATACTACTGGGAAGGTATGAGGAACACGACGTTTGTCTTGCACAACATAAGTCAATAGATAGAATCTGCTATCAGACAGTTTCAAACCGCAAGATCAACTTCTCGCCACGAGGCTTGACGGTGTACGCATCAATCGCCTCGATGTCGTCGTCATCGACGATAGAGGTCGTGAAGTTCGTGTAGATGGCTGCAACAGCCAATTTCATCTCTTCGGAGTATCACGTCAGACCGGCATCAGCCATATTTGAGCGATAACTTACCTTGCAGGGCTAGATTGCTCCCAACACACATCCGTCCACCGCTGCCAAAAGCCCAGAACCACCGTCGCCGTTCCTCTAGCTCGGCGGCCGTGTTCTGATCTTTAAGCCACCGCTTCGGTTCCCATGATTCAGGCTCGGGGAAGACCGTGGGGTTACGGTGGAGTGAGTAGGCCTGCGCGTTCACCCTAGTGTTTGCCGGAATATCGCTATAGCCTACGAGCATGCAGCTTGGGGAGGGTGTCACGCGCGGCTGGATCCCTGGAATTGGCGCATGCAGGCGCAATGTCTCCGTAACGATGGCTTCGAGAAGAGGCAATGAGTCGATTGATTTGGGTGACGGAAGTTCTCGGGATGAATCAGGACGAGGATAATTAAGTCTTGGCTCAAGGGTCAGGAGCTCTTCGTGGAGCTCTTTCTGCAGGGCAGGGTGCTTAGAAAGCTCCCAGAAAAGATAGGTTAGAGCCACTGCGCTAGTCTCATGGCCAGCGGTGAGATGGTCGTATAGTTCGCAGGCGATCTCGCATTTTTGTTTCTCGGGGTCTGCATCCGACGAACCAATGGCCTTCTGCTGCTTCAAGAGACCCTGCTTGAGCTGTTTATATACCATCGGCTCATTTTCTAGATTGGTAGACGTCATGCATTCGTCGGCCTTGTCGCAGAAATCCAGTCCCCATGCGTCCAGAACCTCGTTGGCCTCGTCGCACCATTTGGGTATCAGACGAAGTCCAATCTTCTTTGTCCATGCCAGGAAACCAGGAACTTCTTGGTGATAGAATTCGAATGGTTTTCTGCATTGGTAAAGATGTAGCATTCTCCTGCGGAAGGGCTCATTCTGAAGGAAGTTCGACCCATTAGCCAGCCCGTAGAGATACGAGGATACAAAGTCCATGGTTAGGCCTTGGTTTAAATCATGTATGTCAACCGGCGCATCAGACGAGAATGCCTTGTGGATTAAGGGCAGAAAACGGTCGAGGATTATTGTTTCGGAGATCAAATGGACATGCGGTGATGACTGTAAGAACGACTTGCTATAGATGTTGGACAGCAGTCTCTTGCGGCTTGAATGGGCCTTGTTGTCGGTCATAGTGAACATGCTTACGGTCCTGTGTCATTGGATTAGTACTTCGTCAACCACAACGGCACCATAGCAATCCTCACCCAAAAGACCCAAACACGCGTGGATACCATTCATGTTTCTCGAAGCCCCCAGTGTAAACGCTCTTGATACCACCGTCAACGCAATTGATGGAGATTTCCGAAGGTCCTAGTCTCACGATTGGACCGAGCCTTTCATGCGCCGCCTGGATGGTCCGATTATTCAAGGCCCGATACCGTTTCCATATGATCCAAGCGGGAGATACAGGCGCTGTCCAATGTGCATTTGGGATTTTGGACAAAGGTGATAGAAAGGCTGGATATACAATTAACTTGTAGGCCAGGACCAAAATGCAAGTGATAACTGCGACGGTAGTGACAGCAGAAACCGCCATTTTGTCGGATGAAGTCTCCCGTGAATCCTGTCTTTGTCGTCTCCGATACCTTTCCAGTATTGACAATAGACAAACTATACCTGGACCTCGGGGAGAGTAAGGCGCGCAAGTAGATCGGCTCTTTTCGGATGTAGTCGAGAAACTACCAGGCACAGATAATTCCTCGCACGCAGTTTCTGCGCGACAGAATGAAGCGTAAAGACACAGAATGTATATATCTCAAGCCTCTTGGACAAGCAAGTCGGATGAAGAGCAGTTGTAGCATGACTCACTGGAAATAGACAGACAATGAATGGTTCATTAAGCGGGGAGAGACCCATACATGTCTGCTGCGATAAGAGATTGCCGATGAAGATAAGAAAGAGTGGAGCGAGGGAAGGATGACATAACCGAGTTCCCAATCAGGTTGCAGGTCACATGTTCTCTTCATGAATGGATTTTTTGGGTCTTTATCACTATTGAATTCACAGTATGTTCAATCTTCTCAAGCTAGCTCTTGTACAGTATGCTATTGTATGCTGCTTTAAATATGGCCGCTTGTTCTTATAGGCTGACTAGAGCTTTCTGAGCTTGGCAAAATGCAGACTTATTTGTGCACGGTATTGACATATCCCTCCTATGCCAGTGATAGGGTTGCCAGCCCATATTTTCCCACAGCATGTCTTTAATCGCCGGCAGTATATAACAAAATCCGCTTAGCAAAATAGACACCTTCGCTTCTCATCTTTATTATAGAGTGTGGGTTATGGCCTTCTTATCCCATCCCTCAAAACATGGCTGACAGCGTGGCGAACAGCCTTGCACCATACGTCATTTCTGTGCCTGATCTTACTGAGAAGGGACAAACACAGTGGTGTTTCAAGATTCGACTTCTTCACCCTACATTATGTTGGAGGATCTACCTGCTGAGATTCTCTACCTCATAGCATGTCATTTGCCTACTGTCAATGCATTAGTGCAACTTTCGCGGACCAGCAAACGTCTGCATGCCACCATTGCTGCCGATAACTGGAGGATCTTTCGTGCCTTTGTGCAGAAACAATTTCCTGGCGCGAAGGTTCCTGGCTTCTGGAGAGAAGCAGCTCAGTCACTCACGTCTCGCTCGAGAGCCTTGGACAAGCATGCTGTTGTAGGACGGTTTGTTTTTCCGCCGCAAGCAACTAGGATCGGGTCTGAAAAGGCCATCCGGGGCGATAGGCCCACGCTGGGCTATCGACCTGCCCTGGACACCTACGAGACCTGGAATGGTTCAGGTTGGAATGACCGCCGAGAGGTCCTCGCTTGGGGTGCGGCGGACGAACTCTTTCTGCGAGTCAAACAGACAGGCTCGAAATCCCACGAGAAATGGATTATCTTTAGCGATCTGGATCATATCAGCAGTGTAGACGACATATGTGGTCTGCACATCCTGAACCCGAACCACCCAGCCTATGAGGAGGGTACGGAGCATCTGATCTTTGCTCGTGCCCGTGGTGAGCTACACCATCTCGCAATCTCCATCGACGAGCCTTCGCATGAGTACAAGCAAGTGTTTGAGACATACGGCCTGGGTATTGAACGTACCGACTTGAGCAACGGGGAGGAACCTATCCTCGCGGCGCACATGAACAATGGCACCATCGCATTGTACAATACAGCATCAACGAGCTCGAGAGTGTCAGAGTTCGCGCGAATTCAGATCGACCCGGCAAAGAAGGCCCGCAACAGATACTCGAAATTCCTTTCGTCCGACCTCCTGGCCATCGGAACAGGGCGCATCGACGATGCGATCGCTATCTCCTCCATCACCAACCAGCGCATATCGGTCGACCGAGAAATCAGCCTGAACCTGGTTGATTACGACAGATTGGATTCCTCCACGGCCATCAAGTCGGACGTAAACGCCATTGCACCTCTGAGCCCAACCGGGCAGGTCTTCCTCGCAGGATGGGGCGATCGCGGCGTCAGGTAAACAGCTAAACTCTCCTCAGCACACACCTCACCACCACTGACCCGGGTACCCCAGACTCCATGACCTCCGCTCCAACGCAGAGCATGAGCAGACATACCGCGACGTCACCGACGACAACCCGATCTACTGCATCCAGCCCCTCACGCACAACCGCTTCATCGTCGGCTCCGGCGGCGAAGCCCTCGTCAAGATCTTCGACCTCCGCATGGACCGCGGCTACAGCTACCTAGACGCAAAGCCCTCGATGAGGAGTTTCGCGCGTGCATCCCCGAAGAGCAAGACCACTACCGCTACCATCAACACCCTGGACCACCAGCTCCAAAACCTCAACCTCAACCTCACCTCCAACGGCACCACACACCCCCGCAAAGAAATGTCGATCTACCTCTCCCAGCCCGCACCAACCACCTATCACGCGCCGCGACCCCAGCACCACCGCCCCTACCGCGGCGCAATCTACACCATGGCCTCGCCGTCCCCCAGCTCCCCGACCCTCTACACGGGCGTCGCCGACGGCGTCGTGCGCCTGGACTTTGTCGCCACCGACGACCTCCTCGGCCCCGACCGCGCCTGGCACGCCGCCCCGCTCTCCCTCAACCTCGCCTCGACCCAGCACTCGCGCCGCGCCGACCGCATCCTCGACCTCTCGGGCTACGAGCGCCCCGACCCCGCTAATAGCTCGGCGGTCGTGCGGCTGCGCACGCAGCAGGCCTTCCGCGAAGTCTCGGCTGAGGACGCCGAAGAAGAGCGTGCTACCGGGTGGGACCGTCGGTGGACCCGTCTGAAGGATTTCAGCTCGTGGAGACGGGCGCTGTAGATGGAACAGAGCTTTTTGCATGGTGATTGGGGAGGTGCGAGTCGTGAGTTGCACTTTGGATTACGGACTTTGGGTTCTTGTGCTTGGTTGGTCCGGTCATTTAGGGTTCGTATAGACCTGAGGTATAAAGATTGTTTTCTTTCCTGTTTTGTCTACGTTGCTGTACAGGGTACTTCGAAACCTACTTGATTAGGTTGGATGTGCTACGAGAAGTTTGCGAAAAGAATAGACCATTTCAGGTAAAAACGAGAACAGACCTGGACCAATTCGTTCTTTTGTTTTCAACGGACAGGTGTAGGTACATTCGTAGGGAGAAGGTAAATAAGGGGGGGAAAAAAAACAGAAAACAAAATTCCGACCCGGCTCCATTAGCGCCTTGCTGCAAGAAGCAAACATTTTTGAGGGACCCCGAGATCTAAAGGATGCATCTAGATCTGATCATCTAATAATGTGACAGTGAATGACTTTTTCTTGCTCCCTGGGTTTATGGTCGGCCAGTTCAGCTGCTTCTGTTGCCGTAGCGTACATGACAAGCTAGAAAAGTCCCAACACAAGCCCCCAGCACGGAAAGCGAGAGCGTCAAAAAGTGAATGGCAGGGGGTATTTTGACAACTACAACGCGAAAACGCATCTAGTCATCGAACTTGAAGGACTTGCCGCCGGAGATGTCGATGGGGCCACCACGGTAAGATCCGCGCTTTTTCTTGTTCTTCTCCTTGGTGAAGCCTTTGCCCCGGGTGACGGACAGATCTTGCCAGGCCTTTTCGGCGTAGGCGTAGGGGATGTAATCGTTCGAGGGGTGGTGGTCGTAGGGCTGTTCACTGAGGAGAGCCAGGGGCGTGGGGCGGGCACCGGTGTGCTTCTTCTTGGGGAAGCCGTTATCAGGAGCAGAGCTGGCACTCGAGGAGGTAGTCTCTCGCACGGTCACAGCGGATGCGGCCTTCTTGCTGTCAGACTCGGAGTTCTCGACGGTTTCGCTGCTCTCGGAGCTCGAGGGAGTGGCCTTTCCGCTCTCATCCTCGGAAGAGGAGTCGGAGTCGGAGGAAGAAGAGGAATCAGAGTCGGAAGAAGAGGAGCTGGAAGTCGAGGCGGCCTTGGTTTCCTTCACGGGCTTGGCCTCCTCCTCGTCGCTGGAGGAACCAGAGTCGGACTCCGACTCAGACTCGGAGCTTGAGTCGGAAGAGCTCTCGTCTTCGCTGGAAGACTCGGAGGAAGAGGAATCAGAGTCAGAAGAGTCGGACTCGGAATCGGAGGAAGATGAAGCCTCGGCAGAAGACAATTTGGTCTTCTTGGACTTGGGAGCCTCCTCCGATTCGGACTCGGACTCAGATTCGGAGGAGCTAGACTCGGCCTTGCGCTTGGTGCCCTGGGGCTTAGCGGCAGGAGCAGCGGCAGCTTCTTCCTCCTTCTCGTCATCGGCATCGCTGTCGGAGTCGGACGAGGAAGAGGAAGATGAAGGCGAAGAGCTTCTAGACTGCTTCTTCTGCGTCTTCGGAGCGTCATCCATCTCGACGTCGGAGTCGCTAGAATCATCGGAGCTGCTGTCACTGTCCGAAGAGGACGAGCTAGAGTCATCCGAGCTGCCGGACTCCGAGGATTGGGACTGCTCCCAAGTCTTGAAAAGCTCCAACAAAGAAGGCACGTTCTTGGTGTCGGCACTGATGGACTTGCTGCTCAGCTCTTTGACGAGAGCCTCGTGGGACTTCGACAGGCCATGCTCGGACAGGAACGAGGAGATCGCCGCGACAAGGGGAGCAGGAGGGGTCTTTGATGTAGAAAAGATTTGTCAGTATACCATCCGGCGCATTTTCAGCTAATGGCAAAATTGAAGCGAACTTCGCATACCGTCTTCTTGTCCTTAGGCATCTTGGCAGGAGAGGATTTCTGGGCTTTCTTGCCGGCCATTGTAACGCTCTGGTGAAGGAAAAATGAACTTGGAGCGAAGAACAAATGGCACTCGGGCAGTGGATGTTTTCGATCTTTCCTTTATCGGACTGACAGAAAAAAAAGTTTAGAAGGGGAAGAAAGGGACGGCTTTAAGGCACAAGGCGGTAAGTAGGATGCCGTGAGTTAATTGGTCGGTCGGGATTTTCATCCTGCACTCACGTGGCGTCCCGTGATCAACTGTTTGGTATGGTCACGTGTCAATCAAGATGGATCGATTCAATCGAGTATGAGTGTGAGAATAACGAAATACAATGCGAATGCTCAGACTTTCAGTTCAATCATGCTGAGTAGTATAGTATGTAAGCTTTCCCCATTGTTCTTGAGAGCAGCGTGGCCCGGTCGGTATGCTAGTTCCCACGGTGATATATACTGATCTCCTGTCTGATTTTCTGAATGCGATAATACATATTCCCCGTGCGTGATCCTGATTCGGGTCCTAGTAACTCTGTATGACCACTGTATTCTGATATAATCAGCAATAATCTCCAGGGCAAGCTCTAGACTGAGCTCTCCAACCCTCAAAATGATCTCAGCTGTGCAACACTACTCCATACCTCCCGGCCAATGACATCCTGCCGCAACTCGCGGGGAATGATCGAAACGTGGTGGAGATGAAAGGATTTATGCAAATGCTTACATTATTATACTGCGCTCGAAGGTGGGCCAGGCCACCGTCGAGTAGGTATAGATCGATGCCTAAGGCTTAAAAGTAACTAACTAACTCTTGTGGTGGTTTTATAAAGAGTATGAAGAGTTAAGAGCTTGAGAGAAAGCCACACCTTCTCAATTGATCTGTAAGATGGTTCTAAGTCTTGTTCCTGGAAAAACCCGTATCGTCGACCAGTCAATGCATGTCGAGTCAGCCTCGTTCTGATGCCGTGTGCACGAGCTCGTCCTTCGACTCTCCGCCCGCGACAGCTGCGGTTAGTGTCCGCCGCCGCCCATATTCAGCGGTAGCCTGTAGGAGTAGTTAACCACCGTCCGTAATTAATGACCTAATCCAACTCTCCGGCTCCTCCTTGGTTGTGTTTCGCATTTAGTATTACTCCCAACAACTGTGCATATCGCTTGCTCCGTTATACTAAGAGTGTTGGTCTCTTTTCAAACCCATTTTCCTTGCGACTTTGTTCTTTGATGGGCTGTGCTAGTCGCCCACATCGCGCCGCAACCGCACCCCCGTGTCTTCCTTCCCTGTCAACCCCCCCAACAATGTCCACTTGGGCCCTGATACATCCTGAGTGATCCAGCCTTTCGGGTTCCAAACAACAATTATGAGCAGTCGTGACCGTTCACGGGGCCCTCCGCCCGGTGAGATTCCTCCTCAAAGGGATCCGCGTCGTGCAGGCGATAGTCGCAATGGCGGATTCGCCGGACCCGGAGATGGCTCGTTGTCAAGGGCGGAGAAATTCGAGGACGAAAAAAGGCGGATTATCCACAGCTGCTTCGCAAAGAAAGATAGTGATGGGACTTGTATAGGATCCTCCCCTTCTGAAGTCAATTGTATCAAGCAAAACTGATCGCGTCTCCCTTGGTTCCAGTGGTCGAGTCCTACATAACACATGTCCGCATCATCGAAGATGCGGCGTATCCGTCCACCCCCGCTCCTCCAAATTCGCCGCCTGAAAACAAGAAGCCTAGGGTCATAATCGTTGCGGTCCGAAGATCGGGCAGAGTGCGCTTGCATAAAGCTAGGGAAAACAATGACGGATCTTTCTCCATCGGGAAAACATGGATGCTGGACGACTTATCCGCAATTCAATCCTACAATGCCCTCGTACCGTCGACCCCATTGGAACAACAGCAGAAGCAGTGGGCTCTCAATCTCGGATTTGTGATCACCGTGGGAAAGCCTTATTATTGGCATGCACGGACCTCCAAAGAGAAGGACTTTTTCATAGGCAGCCTGGTGAAGATCTATCGCAAATACACTGGCGGCAAAATACCCACGCTTATCGGATTTGACGATCGTGAGCGCCAACTGCTTGCTGGATCGCATCCCACGCCTCCGACAGCACCACCAGCTCCCAACCCCCCTAACGCAGGACCCTCTCGCTCAGATGTGACCCTCCCTCCCCCGCGCCCACCCTCATCTCAGGGTAGTCGACCTCAGTCTCCGTATTCGAGCCGTGCCCCTAGTCGGGATGGACCCAAGCGGCCGCCGCCCGAGGAACATGCCCTGCGAACCCAGAAGAGTCGAGAGCAGATGGCAAGGCCATCTACTGGCCAGTCTGGAAAAAGCGCATTTTCCCCGCTCGCTCCCCCACCGCATCCGCCACCAATTCCTCCTGATCATCGTGAGCAACCTCCTCCTCGTGCAACTGAACGACTCGCAACAGATGTCAGAGGCCCAAAGGCGCCGCCGCCCCCTCCTCACGGCCCCCACGAAGCCAGAAGCAGGGACTTCCCATCTAGTTTACAGCCTGCCTCTTCTGCTGGCACGCTGGAGAGGTTTAGCGGCCACAATGGCGACAGTCCAGGGGTTCCTCACTTGGAGGCCCGGCCGCCGTCCTCGCGAGATGGAAGGCCAGGTCCCGAGTCCAGGCCTATGCTTCGTACCCATGATTTACACACTAGTCGCAGCAAGGATGGTCTACGACCTACCACACCAGGATCGATTTCCGGAGAAAATCGCACCTTCTTGCACAGTCCAGCCAGCACTGTGGGGCCGCGGTCGCCCCTGCGAGAAACATCTGAAAGGTCGTCTAGGTCGGAACTACAAACAGAGCCCCAGGAGCTGGAGGCTCCTGTTGGTTCAAGCGCCGGTGACCTGCCATCTACGTTAATGCCCGGCTTATCGGCAGGCAACAAGACACCAACCACACCCCAGACTCCTGAACCGATAGCCGTCCCAGCACCAGCACCGGCACCGGCACCAGCACCAGCACCGGCACCGGCACCAGCACCAATCATAGCAGCACCAGAGCCTCCACAGTCTCCAGATGCTGCCGAACCAGTTACAGAAACGGAACCCGGAATGCCTGAAAGCCCCCCAGATGAAACTGATCCTACAGCCGAAGACCTTGATACACACCGCCCAGGCCTCGGGCCCATGATTAAGAAAAAGCAAAACAAGGATGTTGTGGGAGTATTCCGCAAAGCCGCCACTGCTTACGGTGCATTCAAGCCAAGACCCGGAGGTGCAGGCGAAAGGCTTCTGGCAGCAGCCAGAAAGCAAAAAGCAGCCACGGATGAACCCGACGGTATCACAAGCGTTGTTCCAGCTCCATTCTTGCTTCGGACGAACAGTGACAATACCACGGCCGGCCCTGACAGCCCGGACAAAGAGGAGGCCCCGGTCCCGTTACCTGCAGCGACAGATAAACAGCCCGCTGCGCCACCGCCTATCACGATTCCTGCACCGGAACCTCCCACGGTCGAAGTAACTCAAGCTCCTCCGCTCGAGCCCGTCATCGATCCAGTCGAGGCACCCGCGGATACACGGAACACGTCAAGGCCTACGGTGCAGGTTGCCGCTGACGAGAGATCAAGGTCTGTGTCGCCCTCACCACACGATCGCCGCCGTCGACGTCACGAAGACAACACAATCAAATACTGCCAGTCGCTTGGTATCAAACCCAGCGTTCTGGGAGGGCGAGGTGTGGAATTCGATGACATCCTAACAGACCTTGGCTGGAATGGACGGTTGAGTGACGAGAAACGCATCGAAGACCTTGAAGCAGATATTCGTCGGGAGATCGGACGTGTGGAGGCTACCAGCTGGCTTGGTAACCTAGAGCAGCAGGAAGGGAAGATCGATCAACTGGCCAAACTGATTGACAAGACGGTCGAGGAGTGTGAGGAGCTGGATAACCTTCTCACGCTCTACGCGCATGAACTGAATGTAAGTCACGGCCTTAGGCGTATCTGGGATCCAGACCTTTTCGACATTATGCTAATCTGGCGATAGACTCTTCATGACGATGTGTCCTACATTGAAACACAATCTCAAGGTCTGCAAGTGCAGACGGCCAACCAAAAGTTACTTCAAAACGAGCTACAGAATCTTCTGCGAACCCTCTCGATATCCTCCGAAGATCTCCGCGCACTAAAGGAATCATCGCTGAGCAATCCGGATGGCCTGCAGGATACTGAAGTCGCGCTGTCAACATTGTATAAGGCGATGTTAATGATTGATTCCGACCTACGGCAGAACAAGAAACGGCTGGCCGACGCTGCTGGAGATCATGGTAGCCTGGGCGTTTACGCTGACACGGAAATCGGCCAGATGCGGGCCATTCAAGAGAAGAAAGAAGAATACCGTACACATTCTCGGGTATTTTTACAGCGACTTAAGCAGTTCATGACGATCGCCTATAGAATCGCAGAGCAAAAGAGAATCGATGCTGCAGCCGGTGCTGCCCAGAAAGATCCCCTTAAGCTCAACAGTGAAGCTCGGGCATACTGTCGTCGAGAGCTGTGGCAATACCATGCCGTGATTCTCTTTGCGCGGGAAGTCAGTGGAGGCGAGTGGCAAGCCTTGATCAACCTCTATGAACAGCAAGCAAAGGCGCCTTATCAGACTGAGTTCCGGGACAACAACGTGTCTTGGAAGAAAATGGCCAGAAAATCCACGGGAGATGAGCAGGAACTCCTTTTTACCCATCAGGAGAAGGAGAAGGAGAGCGAAGGCATCACGATGGCCGCGCGCAAGCTGACGGTTCGAAGAGGCAAGACCATCCGTGCGGCAGCAGGACTTAAGCTCTCATCTGGTGATAAGCAACACGGCAAGCTTGAGCCCTGTGAAGCATTTGCAGGCACACTCCAAGAGACGCTGAGGATGATATCTGAGGAGCAGAATTTCATTGTGCATTTCTTCCACTTGAACTCGCTCTCCACCGTCGAATTCCCCGATCTTGTCGCTACAGGTGCCCCCGATGAGCGCAGGATCCCTAATTTTAGTGCTAAACTGTTGCACGACCCGGACCGGGGCATGGCAAAGAAGGTGGAACAGAGTATGGATGAATTGTTTTCATTCTGGCCTACTGATATGCAGAATCTCGTAGACTGGGCTATCCGCGCCGATCCACTGTAAGTTCCAAGCCTGTGCCAACTGATCATTGCTCGAGATGCTGATTAATGCTATCATATAGACAAGGAATTGGCATTTTGCTGGCGCTGGAGAAGGCGATCTCCGAGTTTGATGACGCCAATCAAGACTTCATAGTTCACTCACTCCAGAAACTGCATTCTCGACTCCTTGGCCTATTCAACCGCTTCGTGGATGAACAAATCCGAGGCATTGAGGAGACCAAAGTCAAGGTTAACAAGCGCAAGGGGGTCATCTCCTTCATGCGAGTGTTCCCGAACTTTGCCACCGCGGTAGAAAATCTCCTCACACAGCAGTCGCAGGATTTCTATGATATTCGGATCAGTGTCAATGAAGCTTACGATCGCATTAACCGTGCTATGTGGGAGTCACTCAAGTTCATCGCCAAGGAAGCTCCGGGTCAACCCACGGGCGCGGCGGCCACGTCCGGCGATCCGGAAGATAAAGAGATTCTCAACTACCACATTCTCCTAATTGAGAACATGAATCACTACGTGGAGGAAGTCGGTATCCGGGATCTCCTGGTCTTGGAGCGTTGGCGCGACCGGGCGCAGCAGGATATGCAAGAGCACTTGAAGTTGTATCTTGATTCGGTCATCCACCGACCCCTAGGCAAGCTGCTCGAGTTTGTGGCATCTGTTGAGAACCTGCTGGCGAGCGGTATGAGCCCCTCGGACATCGCCAGCCGACCCAGCCACTCGCGATCGGTGGCGAAGAAGGTAATGGCTGCGTACGACGCGAAGGAGGTCCGACGAGGCATCGAAGGGCTGAAAAAGCGGGTTGAGAAGCACTTCGGTGATGCGGATGATCCGGGCCTGAGCCGAAGTCTGGTATTGAAGGTGCTCCGGGAATGCGAGGGTCGTTATGGGGAAGCGTACGACCGCACCCGGCGCATCATTGACACGGTGTATGAGGGACAATTGGAGCTCGAATGGCGCAAGGAGGAGGCCGTTGCCATGTTCCAGAGGTGACAGATGGCTATTATTGAGATTTTTGAGTTTCTGCCCTTACTTGACTTTCTGTTGCTTGCTTGCGGGTGCGAATCATACAAGGGGCGCATGGGATCCGGCGGTTGCATTTTCATTTCCCAGTTCAATGTGTCTCGCTTCCATTTTTTTCTTTTTTCCCCCGGTTCTTTGTTAATAGCTACTGGCTTTCTCGAGTACCCTTGCCTGTTATTGTATTTATAGTCCGCGATCTATGAGGGTGGGAAGGGGTTTCCTGAAGAAGTACTACTGGAGAAGACTGGCGAGAACCTTTGTTTGGCGTTGTCAGCCGAGCCAAAAGGTCGTCTCCGGCGGGCTCACGCATGGTTCGACGTAAGGAATCGGCTCCTAGTGGCAGTGGTCCATGCGGAATGCGGCAACTAGTGAGTAGTTACACCAAGATACTACCGTGTTTGTTGTCGATCATCTTATCATCTTGCGAGAAAACTCCATGTAGACTAATGTCAGTGGGTGACCCCTGGTTCCGTGTTGACAGACAGCCGATCTTCGCCTGGAGCAGGCAAGGCGAGGGAACTCCAAGAAGGAACATCCAAAATTGCGGCCGCGACACGAGCCAGTATTGGATGGATTCAGGGGGGAGCAAATGGGGTCTGTGCTGGAGGCAAAAAAAGGGTGGTGGATGTGGGTTTGCCTTGCCTGTCGGTAAATCACTAGCAGGATACGGAGTAGATGAATGAGTGAAAGCAAGATTGATCAGATATGCCGCCAGTGGCAAACCTACAACCTCCGTGACACTAGATACTAACCGTTGCTCTTTTATGCATCTATCCTGCCTGAAAAAGAAAAAAAAAAAAAAAAAAAAAAAAAAAAAAAAACGCACGTCCTGTACGGCCAGTCAATAGATAATCCGTTGCGAGGGCAGCGATTGGGTTCGATCCCGATGAAGATCCATGGATGGGATGGCAGGACGAGAAGAAGTGATTAGACCAATTAGTTCCAGATCCCGTGTGACGGAGA